>NC_133820.1:54165434-54767252 GCF_047830755.1 Zonotrichia albicollis
AATTTAATCTTGTAGCCATTCTTTGACTTCTTTGAAAATAACAGCATTCTTGGCACTCCTAAAATTTTCCTAGGAGACAGCAGGACATTTGATGTCCAGAGATGATAAGTTTCTCTAGGTATTAGGTTGTGCAACCTGAGTAGCCAGAATCCATCACACCTTCCTTTCCTAGTTGCAACAACAATCATTGTATTGAAAAGGAAATTTATACTTCTAAGTTTTAATTTCTCACATTTATATTAGTATTTTCTTTGTTTTAGAATTTTCTTACTTGTTTTGTCTTTATATTGGATGTGAAGAACATATCTGTTCAATAAAGGGCTTCCTAGTTTGATGTCCACTGGGAACTATATGCATCCAAGCACATCAGCAAGGGGATGCTACTAAATCCACTACAGAATTGTACTAAGGCCAGCAAAGAATAAATCTCAGGCTGTGGTTGAAACACATATTTATTCTTTGCATACAATAGGAATCTAAACAAATATTTAAGATTGTAAAAGTGATTAAAAAATGTCAAAAAGTGTCAATATAAAACTTAATACCAGAGATTGCCAGAGATAGCTGCAGAAGGGAAATAATGGGAAATGCCATCACTTTTCTCTCAGTGACTCACAATTGTGCTTCTAGAAAAGGTCTGTAGATAAGGGTCTGATGCTGGAAGTGAAAGAGCTGATCTTTCTGCTTCCTGTTTTCATGCTGCTATATGATGCTAAATTCTGACTGAGAAGCAGAATTTTTTTTTATTATTTTATTTTATTTTATTATTTTATTATTTTATTTTTTATTATTTTATTTTATTATTTTATTTTTTATTTTATTATATTATTTTATTTTATTATTTTATTTTATTTATTTATTTTATTTTATTTTATTTTATTTATTATCACTAAAATCTCCGATTTTCAAACAGAAGTTGTTTCATCTCCTTTAAGTTTTAACCATCTGACTTGCCTATTCCTTTAACTACCTGCCGTGCAATTACCCAGGTGGTTCCTCCTGAGTATGCTATTTCCTGCTGATCCAGTAATTGATGGATAACAGGAAGTGTCTGAACATGGATGTTAAATTTTATTCACTGTAGGAATAGATTGCATTGCCACCCTTGGTGCTATATTTATTTAAACCAGTAATCACTGTTGCCATTTTATGTGCCCTCAGGAACTGGATGCTGCTGTGCCTTCCCAGCATGTCTCTTTTTCCAAAGATGTAATACATGGAAGGGACAATGGATGGAGGCAATAGCACAAAGAGAGGATTTCAAGATTTGCTCACTGTTTACATCATGTATACCATGAATAGACTGGTCAAGCAAAATCATGTACACTTTGACAAGGAAGAAAAGAGCACCAAGCCTTTGAAAATGGAAAGAATTAGTACTGACCTCTGCTTTCAAACTGAGAGTGCCCCTGGCTGGCAGGATGGCACACTGGTTGCCAAACCTGCCACTGTCTTTTGCTCTTGATGTTGGTTTTACAAGTTTCTTACTCAATTCTTAAGGTTTGGACAATTCTGACCAATCAAAACAAAAATTTCTATAGCTGGGCATTTTGAGTGGGGAGGGGTCAAGGACCTGACCCAGGGTCTTGGATAGATCTTTTGGAAGGGACTGACTGAGCAAGGGAGAAGTTAGGGACCATTTTTCCTATCATTCTTACGCAAGTCTCTGTAAATCTCTGCCTTGCAAACCACATGGGAACTGTGATATGTGTGTGGGGTTGATTTCTCAGTCATGGACAACCTTATCAATGTGTTAACTACAAGGCTATCAAAAGCATCATTTGCTTCTGCATATGCCAGTGTAAGCTAATCAGAGAAGGATGGCAAATATAATCAGGGCTTTAAAATAGCATGGCTATAAAAAGAGATAGAATTGACAAGTAGCTTTTCATTTCGAATAGAGATGACTATTGTAGATATATAAAAATATAAAAGGAATAAAAAGAATAACAAGTGATTGGGACTTGAGTGAAAACATGCTCAGGAATGAAAGAAGGCTCCCCTCTCCACTGCCTTGAAGCACAAAGGAACAGAGGAAACCTCCTTTGAAGACTCTGAAAGTCTCCAAACTGAAGTGGGAGGACACACCAGAGGAAGGATAACTTGGTATTGGTCCTGCTTTTATGTTCCTGCTGTGGCTGCTCACTGGCCTTTCACAGGGGTAGTGCCAGGCTGGGCAGCCCTCTCTGTATGGCCCTGGCTCTGATTTGAGAGGCAGCACCTTTTTATAGCACTTCTCGCAAGCAGAAGTAATGTCAGCTATAACTAGGCCAATCTTTTCCACACCCTTTTATGTTCTGTTGGGCTTCCAAACACACACACTCTCACACAGACACACACACCTTTAGAGTGTATTATGCAGTACTCCTACCTCATACACATTATAAGTACCACAGTGTACAGCTGGCACAATATCCATGTTCCTGCTCAAACTCCGATAGAAGAGGAGTCTGCAATTCCAGCTGAGTGTACCCACAGTGACACTGCTTAAAAGATTTAAATATAGGAAATTACATAATTAAAAGCTATTACTCCAGATGCAGGAACAAAATAGAAATATCCTGTATTAGTAAATACATCTGTTTTGTGAGAATGAATTGTGTTAGGAGTGTTTGTTTGTAAACTGATTAGAGAGCTAATGATATAAAAAATATGCATAAAACATAAACAGAGTCTCTCACAGGAGTTTCCTGTATGCACAAAGGGTCCATAATCTGTTTCTCTCTGGCCTTGCTACTATATGGAAGATTTGGAATAAATTATTAACCCTGAAATGGCCTTTAATTGGGACAGGACTGGATTTTCTCTGTAATAGTGGTTCATCCTGTGGGTGATAAGAGTTGTCATGGTAAAATATTCCATATATATTTCTAACGACATTTGTTTTCCAGGACAACACTTTGACTAAAAGCATCGTTGCAGGCAGGTCAGTCTGAGTAGCAAAACAGACTCTTGCATTCCTGCTAAAATTCTCAGGCGAGACAAGGAAGAATATTTTGCCAAGAGTCCAACTCCAAACTAGGGAATTTTCAGATATTTTCACAATTAATAAAATCAATTGTCAGAAATTATTCACCTCAATGATTTTTAGTTGCTGTATTAATTCACATAATTATCGTGTAGATTTATATCAATGTTTCTTTATAAAATTCCCACAATCACTCTTTATTTATCATATCACAGGTTAAAAAGTCTTATTTGCTTATTTTCCATGCTTAATTAAAACAAAAATAAAGTGAAAGGTAGAAATAAATGTAAAATTAAAAATAAAGATGAGTAAATTTTTGCCACACTGTGATTCCATGAGCAAGCTCTGATGACAGTGTCAACCCCCATTTGAGAGAGCAAAATCTAAATTCCTTGTACACCTATTTGGTCTGAGTTCTGTTTGTTTCCCAGAGAAATAAAATGTTTGAGTCTCTAAGGGCACAGACACTGACATGTTGTCCCATTCTCCTTTTATCATTAGGGACTCAGTTTCTGAAAGCTGCCCCTGATGCTGTTTGGTCAGTATTGATGAACAATAAGGGCTTCACTAAGCTGCTTTGTCAGCTTGAGGGCTGGCTTTTTAATTTTTCAGAAGCATGCAACTACTCTTTTAACACAGCTATTCGTTCACTGCTCTTTGCTGACAAGGGAAAAATAATTTCACAACAGCATTTTAGAATTATGACACAGAGAAGATGGACTTGTCCCCAGATCTCTCACCCCAAATTCTTCCTAGGCAAATTATGACTCTAGGCTATATATGTACTAGGTATTAACTGGCTATATGGTTAAATTAATGAGAAAACAAAAGGACATTTACTGAAGCTGGCTATAAGTTTGCAATGATGAATATATCCCACGAGCTCTATCATTTTTGGCATGCACCTCTAGTCAGAGCTACATTTGTTGAGACTCCTCAGCTCTGCAAGAGGGCTCAGATATGTAACTTTTACAATTTTGTGCATATCAACCAAAGCCACTCTCATGGCTCACTGCTGACCTGTCTTTTTATTGGAATTCATTCTATCAACTTGAAAAATCTATGATGTGTATATTTACTTTATGACTTTGAGGTGCCCAGGGGTATTTACAATGTACACAGATGGCCATATCCTTTAAGGCTAGCAGCTGCAGGCCAGGTAGAATGCATTAGAGCGCCCCAATGTCACAGGACACCCATATTGGGGCAACTGGATCAAGCCTCCAAAATCTGGCAAAATAATTTGTGCCTGCAGTGTCTGTGTGGTGGGGATGCAGTTTGGATGTACATTTATTTCTGGACTGAGCACTCAAAGTGCTCACACATAATAAAAATATTCAGTGAGAAGAGGGCTTGTTTGCAGTTAAAACAAAGATGAACTGAATACATAAATCTCTGTTTATCTCTTGAAGGCTCCCGCATTAACTCCTCTCTTTCTCAGAAATCTTCTCATATTAAAATTCTTTCCTGCCCCACCACCAACATGTGTAAATTGCCAGTGTATTAGGGATGGCTTAGATGGATTTAATTTTCCCCATGGCAGCCCCCACTGAACTGATAGCTAGAAAGTTGGGATAACACAGCAGTATTGTGGCTACTGCTGAGCAGTGCTGGCACAGCAACATTCCCCCACTGAGGCACTGGGACTGGGCAAGATTCTGGGAGAGGACACAACTAGGCCCAAACTAACCAAAGGGGTATTCCATACCATATGATATCAGCTCATGATAAAAGCTAAGAAAAGGAGGAGGAAAATGGGGCACTCATTATTTGCAGTGCTTGCCTGCTGGAGCAGTTGCTACGTGTGCTGAAGCCCTGCTTCCCAGGAAATGGGCAGACATTGCTTGCTGGTGGCAAGTGGAGAATAAAATCTCTTTATTTTTTGTCTTTGCTTCTGTGTGCACAACCTGTTCCTCGTGCTTTAGCATACTGTCTTCTCTCAACCTACTAGTTGTTTTCCACTTATTGTTTTCTACCCGTTGTTTCCTACTAGTATTTTCTCTCCCCTGTCCACTGGGAAGGGGAAGTGGTTGAGAGGCTTGGTGGGCACCCAGCTAAAGTCAAGCCACAGCTAAGGAAAGTGCCCTGTCTGACCATCCAAGAGCCACTCTGGCAGTCATACTCACACCACCTGAACTAGGATGAAGCCCCTTCACACTGACACGCCCCACACTCACACAGTTGGACCAGATTTCCTTAGCAGCTTGACCCCAGGCTTCCCAAAGCAGAGTCTCTGACATTCAGACCCTTGAAGTAATTTAACCATAAAAAAGTAACAGCTTGAGCTGGGTGCCTCTGAGAGGAACCCTGAACTAAGGAACCCCTTTTATATTTATATTGCGTATCTATAGATACGCACACACATATATGTATATACACACACATATATACACACACACATGCATATGTATATATACATGTATATGTATATATATATATGTGTATATATATATATATATAATTTTTTTTTTTTTTTAGAAAAATATGTATATGCCCTTGCAGTCTAAGGGTGGGAAGGTCTGGGGGTGGTTGGCTGCTGCTGAGCCTCTGAGTGACAGTCACCCAGCTGTGCCACAAGTCCCCCTGCCCTTTGTTATGCAGAGGGTTTGCAGTTCATGGCCTTTTGCCTTGGTCTAGGCTCCCCAGAGCTCAGCCTGCAGCTTGAAATGCATCTGCACACCCAGCTACCTGCCCTGAACGTATTCCTCAAAACCCACCACAGCCTGATAACAGGAAATCAGTTTTCTGGTCTGGCTTTTATTTGGATTTGTTATCAGAAATGTAATATTGAATTTTTCTTTAAACTATTTATTTTTTTTAAATTATGTAATTTTTAAATTAAAGAAGATTCTCTCAGTTAAACAGTGCAGAATTTCAACAAGTGCTGACAGATGAGAGTACCTTGTCATGCCTCTAGCTATCATTGAAGACTTTCTCACAGCAAAACAGGGTTACAAAATCTATGGCCATGCTCTTCAGACATTCATCTCAGTTTTCCCTGTCCCTAACACAAACTTTCAAGACCCGTGTTTCTCCCATAAGGATCTGAGTGGACTCTTTGGGCTTATGGGCTTCCTGTCCCTCAGCTGTGGAGGGAGAGCCTCGCTGGGCTTTGTGTTCTACCTTTCCCAAGAACTAGTACTATTTAGTACAGTGTGCCCCTATTTAGATGATTGCTTTCTGGACTGAATTTGCAAAAAGACGTTGACTGAACTGAACTGAACTGAAATTGAATTTTGAGAAACTAAAATTTTTCATGAACTGGAAAACTTGTTCTTCATTTGGATTTTTTTTTATTAAACTAACAAACTCATAAATAAAATCATAGAAGTAGAGCAAACATGATTTTTAGATTAACATAAGAGTATCCAGTAACAGAAATACTTAGGGTTCTATTCAGTCACAGAGTCAGAATCTAGTATATTTCTTTTGGTGAAAGGTCTGGAATGTGATGAGAATTGTATTAAAGCCTGCCCCTAGTTTCAGCAGACCTCGGTTTGAATTTAACATATTCTGTCTACATACTGGATCTCCCTTTCAATTTCTAAGATAGCAAAAATCCAGGTAATTGTTAATAAAAGCCATATTCATTGCTCTAGCCAAAGTGATGGTTTTGCTCCAAGAGACTTGTCTGTTTGTATGACATTGGAGCCATGCAAAAAATTATTCTGATTCATTCTTACTGGAATATCTCCTAGACTTTCCTTATCTTTTTTTGCACTTCATTAAATCAGCTACATCCCTGCATTAAATCAACCATACTCTAATCATTGTCAACAAGAGGAACTCTACCCTTTGCTATTAAAGCATATGGGCTGCAATCTGTTAGTATTATTATATCTGACAAATATAAATTTGTTAAATCAGAGGACATGAGTTTTTGTCTTCCTAAATAATCTTATAGTCTCTCTCTTGCTACTTTCCATTTCTTTCAAGAGCAGTCAAATTATCTTTGCCTTGCAGTAAAGTATGGTATTTATTTGTCTAAAATAATAATCTACTCTCCAAATTACTTTTCCTCTAAAGATCATGAAGTGTTTTACTTCATGAAGCTTGCATAATCTCACCATCAGAGAGAGAGAGAAAAAAGAACTGGGAAGCACCTCAAGAACTGACTATTTGGCCTGCTGGAAACATCCTCTGTTTTGACACAGAACCAAAGTAATGCAGTGAGAACAGTGCAGTCAATTTTCCACTGCTTTTATTTGTCTTCTTAATGGTATTTTGAACTGCAATAATAAGGAGTACATAGTTACATTAGCTTAGACTAAAGTTATTCTTAATCAGTTGATTTGGATGATAAGATTTCAGCTACATATTTTCCCCTAGGTAGCTGGGGTAGAAAGAATAATAGAAATGCAATTGCAGCTTGATTTTCATTCTGCCTTTTGAAACAAATCTTTATCCCTTTGACTAAAATTTGCTCTCATTAACACATTGAGCTTGTTTGCTGTAGCCAGTGGGGTCATATGGAATATTGCTAAAAGCAGAATTTGGTTTGTTACATTCACAGCAGCTTTTCAACAAATATTTGATATGACAAGATGCATAGCTCTTCCTGGTCTTATCCATGAGAATGGCAGAGGAGCCTTCAGGCAGAGAGCTGCTTCAGACTTCTAAAATCCTTCTGCCTGAAATGTGCAGAAATCTCTGCCTGTTGCATTTGCAGAGTCAAGGCTGACAAAAACATATCCTGAAGCTTTTTACTGCTTATTTGGTTTTATGCTACAGCTGTAAACTCTGTTCTTGTTTTATTTGCTGATCTGTTTTATTAAGTGCCTTCTGATGAACAACAAAAGCACATAATAAAAACCATCCACAGTATGGTGGCAACTTCCTTCTTCTCTCAGTCACAGACCCTAAACTAGTGCTGTTTAGTGCTGTTTAAACTAGCCCTGGTGTGCTGCTGTACACAATCCTGCCTTGTTTCTAATACTTGTTACTAAAATGTTCATCTGGTCCTGGCTGGCATTTTTTGGCTGAATTTGGATTGTGCTGTTATTAGAGACCCTTCCCTGGGAACATTTTTCTAGTTCTTTTGTGATCTCTTTGACAGCATACTCCACTGGATAGGTCCTCACAGGAGTCAATGTCAGAGTCAGATAAATACATGGAAGAATGAGACAGTTTGCATTTGGTAAGAATCTTCCCCTCATCTAATCGCAGCAGATGTGGAAGTTTTGATTTTCCTCACTTAGCACCTGTATACCACCTGCAGTGTTTTATTACACAGTCATGAGTCATTTAGTCATAGCCCTCTCCCTTGCTGGAAAATTATCTGCTAATAGTGTACGATGCAGTCAAATTTTAAATTATTTCCACGAAAACTCCTGCCAGATCTATTCCAAGAAGACCCACTGTGGCTCCTCTGTTTATGCTGGCTGACAAGTGCCTGTTCATCCTTTAGGCAGTGTTGTGCTGATGTCTGGGTGTTAGGGAGTGCATTCAGCCAGGCTGCCCAAAGACCTGCTGCTCCATGGGATTTGGTCCTCTGGAAAAAGAGTTGTGCTTTCATGATACACCATGAATGAGGTGAAGTGTTGTACAGGACTCAGCCAGGGCAGTGTCCAGGTTTCTTGAGGATTGCTTTGTCTCTCTAACTGTTGACAGCAGAGCAGGGAATGCCTTCCCTGACACTCCCAGGAAATTCACACTCCTTGCCAGTGCAGAACCTGTCCTCGAAGATGCCATTAACAATGATGGACACAATCTCTTACCTAGGGAAGAGAACTGAAGGTGCAGGACCCACTTGCAGGAACCTTCAGCTGGAGGTGTTAAAGACAGGCAGTATAATTTAAAGGCCAGACTCTAAGGACTCAGAATTTACAAGGGTTTAAAATTTTGATGAAAACTGAGGTAAATGATTGTGGCTGCTGTAAATGATCCTTTTCCATCACAGCACCTTCACAAGATTGGCCTTACTTTCTGATTCAAACTTTATTTCAACTAAATATCAGGATAATGAATGAGATGGTAGTCTATTGCAGTTCAAAATAATCTAAATTCATATTGCTGGGGTATGCACTTAGCTCTTAGCCTATTTTTTTGCTTCTTTTTCAGAAACTTTGAGAAGCCTCCAGTGGCTCCAGCAATCTAAATATCAAACGATGACATTTAAAGTTTGGGAGAAAAAGAAATATACTGCTGCTTGCCATAAATGCCCATTAATTACCTTCTTTCACATTTAATAGCATTTTATTCTCTGTAAGCCAGTTCCAGAGGCTGGATCCAGTCTTACCATTATATAAGTATGGAATTTGAACCATTATCAAATCTTAACTCTATCACATTCAGAACAAGAAATTATTCCCTTCTTATTTGATCCTAAAATTTTTCCTTTTCACAGTAGTGAAACAATACTCTATTTGTGAACCTCATGTCCTTTTAGTATATTTCAGAGCTCTTGTCCATGTTTTTCTGGAAACAACTCCAGAAAATTAGTGAAAAGTCATCTTGCTTGTGTAGCAACTACTGGCAGGAGTAGCCACTTCCTTTTTGCTGTGACCTCAAAGCATCCAAAAGTATGTAATGCAATTACAGCTGTTTAGGACTGACTCCTTTTGTCTTAATTTAATGACAGTAGTAAATCAAATCAATCTTTTGAACATTTAAGTTTTAAAACATCTGAATCAGTTTTTATTTTCATATTTGCATCACCTATAATTATATTAACTACTTTACTGCTCTAAACAGTGAAAAGAGATACATGTGAGAAACTTTCTATCATTAATAAATATGTTTAACCATAACAGATTCTTTCAATGTAAATCTACTTAAGAATTAGTGGTTTAGATGTGAGTCAGGTCCTGCTTCTTCTGTGAAGTAAAAGCATTTGAGTCTAATGACTTCTACTGGTGTACCCTTGTCCATAAATTTCCAAAAAAATATCAGCTAGTAAGGATGATTGTGTTAGTTCTATTTCTTGAAAATGCTGGGTGTGTCTATACAATGCAGCCAAAAGGTTTTGAGCTCAGCATGCTTGGATTGATCCCTGAAGTGGCGGCGCACCAAACAGGGAGAACCAGGGCAGTGTGGGAGACAGCCCAAATGCACGAGTGTGCCTTAACAAGGCAGTGGCAGAACTAACACGGCTGGACTTTCTCCAGCCTCAAGCCTCAACCAGCAATGACTCTCACACCTCTACTGGCTTGAGCATCCCTGTGCTGGAACCGGCTTTGAATCAGAGCTCTCCACAATTTCTTCTCATCTATGGTCACTAACCAGAGAGGTTGTATTGAAGTTGGAGGGAGACGACCCACCTTGCATTGGTCAGCATCGACTCCACTTTATTCATCAATCAGGCACTTTTATAATAGTGTTAATTCACTTCATGCATATTGCAAAATCTGAGCTCACAATAGGTCGGAGATAACATACCAACCCCTCCTTATGTTTCCAACACCAAGATTTGGGTTCTCAAAATTATTCTTGTTTTCCCAAAACAGCCAAAGATAGAACATCCAGTTGTTATGAGAAAGCTGCCTGAGACCCAGGTATGCCAGGTTCTCAAGGCGTTCATGTTTGTCACCTTTATTTGTAATTAAAAATAACCTGAGAACCTCTGCTGTTCACAGAAACAGGCTGTGAGAACCTGCTCCTCACAGCTGCCTTCCAGCCATCCCTGAAAAAATCTCCAACAAAGTTGAAGATACTTTTCACATTCTCTTAGTTGTCTTAGGAACTGTGCATTTTTTCCCCATCTTTCTCACAACTGGAAATAACTGTTCAGAGTTGACTTTATCTTTCTTTTTGGCTTTATGTGTTATTTAAACCCTTAAAGCTGATAAAAAGAAAGATCTTTTGCTTGCTGCTGTCAACTCAGTGAATGTTTTTACTTTTTACAGAAGTGCTTTCTGTTTAGCAATTTCTCCTTTTCTTTCTCCAAAGTAGAAAAAGAGATATACTTACTCTTACTTTTGAATATCCCGTAACTCTGTAATTGCTTCAGAACTACATTAGGACTGCTGCTACAAGAAAATCAGAGCTGTAAGAAATAACTGTTTATGTCTTACATCCTGACCCATGTATTTTTCAAATTAGGTGATTAACAGGCTACAAGGCCCTCTGCTTCCCAGCAAACTAATCTTAGGAACTCTCTGTGGTGGATTGTCCTTAGCATTATGATTACTGGAACCACACATTGCACATGTGCTCAGATACCCTATACTTCTTTTCAGCTCCATCTGTTTAACCAGGGAATGGAAAGAACTTTGGACACATGATAGTTAATACGAATCATAAGATAAGAGATTTTCTGTATTTTAGAAACTTATTTCACACCATTGGAGTCCTTAAATTCTGCTCATAACTACTGGTATGAACCCGAGGGATTGTTTTTACAAGCTGAGTTCTGAGGTTCAGATGGAAACAAAAAGCCCTTCTGGTGTTGGTCGGAAGGGACTTCAGTGGTCATATTGTCCTTGTTCCCAGTGAAATCATCACCATCACCATCAGTGGACCAGGTCAGTAAAGCCTGTAACAGGGGTCCACAACCACTCTGGGCCATCTGCTTCATTGCTCAACTACCCACCAGTGAAAAAGTTGATCTTAAAGCAGAAGCTGAACCTCTCAGTTCACAATGTGTGGCTGTTACTCCTTGTATATGCATAATGTATAACCTATAACATGACCAAGAAGAATTTGACTCTGTTCCTTTATGATTCCCCTGTGCACATGTGCAGACTGCATGGAAACCACCTCTTTACCAGCCTAAACAAGCCAATGCCTCTTAGCATTTTCCCATACGCTTTCTCAGTAGTCCTACAATGGACCTGAAAGTCAGAATCCTGAACTCCTGACTCAAAACTGCTGTGGTTCTATATCAATAAAGTTCCTGAGTCAGGCACTGAAATGTCCTACATGCAGGTTCATGGCCTGCCAGTGGGATGCAAAGCACTTAGATATGCGCCTATACTCCCTACACAGTCAGCACAGAGATGCAGGCACCCCTGCACGTCTCTCAACAATGATCAAAAGTGGAGCATTCACTCGTCTCTGCTGACTCCAGGAGCCTTCACACTCCGGTGGAGCCGTGCAGGGCTCTCAGACGGAGCAGGGAGCCAGCTAACGGGAGGTCACGCACAGAAAAGCGTCCAGCTCTGAAGCGCACAGCAGCTGCCTGGATCCCCTGGGAGCCGGGATACAAGGCCAGCCTCGAAGAGCAGGTGTCTGATTGGAGAGGATGTGTATGGCTCAGAACTGCAGTTCTCAGATTTAGCTGAGTAAAAACACTCCCACAATTCTAAAGTGGGTTGGTTTTCTTTTCAGTAAAGCTGATATAGTTTCTTGGTAATTCTGTGCAGTGTAAGCGGCCAAGACTTTGAGGTTACCCCCTTATCTCATGAATTCACAAAGCCATGTTCTTGCCCTTAGCATTTCTGAGCTAATAGAATAATGAAGATAGCCTCCAAGTTTATGCACTTCCTCTTTGTTCAGTATTTTGGGGCATGTTTCACAGAGTGTTGGAAAATACTGAGGAATGTTCAAGCCGTCACATTTCCCTTCTTTTTACCAGTTCAATAATTTACTGTTTTGCGAGTATTGGACGCTGGAATCAGTAATTTGAAATTTTCCTGAACAGGTACAATCTAGAAAAAAAAAATAAATTGCAGCTATTCAAAGATAAAAGGTAGGGTTTATTTAAATAAATCTGGTCTTCTCGAACTGTACTTAAGCTAGATGATCCTTCAGCTTCTCAACTGGAAGAGTACCCCTTAGGGAAAACTGCTATTTCAAGCATTTTAAATAGAAAAAAAATATTTTATTTGTTTTAGATAAGCTGCTAAAAGCGAAAAAATATTATCCTAATTCTTTTGGAGTAATTAATTAAAATCTTTTTAAGGTGAAAGTCCATTCCCTTTATTCATGCTGAACAGTAAATTGCAATGCAAAAAAAAGATTACAGGTATACTATACAAACAGAGAAAAAAGATGTGGGCTGAAAAGATTGCCGGAAAGGTTGGAATTGGAGCTAATTTAATATATGTGCTCCATAAACCACATAATTTTTATTATGAATTTCAAATATTGGTAAAGGCTCTGAAAAGAGTAAGAAACTGTTTCAGAAATATATTTGAAGCTTACATTGTTTCACTTCTCATTGACTGAATTAAACCCTGCAACAAAATTTTTCTTTTCAGAATTGGTTTTATACATTTTCATCTATCATTGGCCCATGACAGATCTGCTTTTCTTGGTGCCTTCTGTACTTCTGTAGGTCCCTTAAAGCTGTGAGAAAGATTGTACAGTATAATAATAGCCTATATCTGCTATGAATAATCTGATGAAAATTGAAAATCCCAAGTAAGAACAACTGAAGAGAGGTATTTCTATCAGCAAAACTTCACTGATAGATTATTATTTACCTGCCTTACAAATATTCCCATCTGCACTAATACTTATTTCTAGATGTTTAAAATATTTTCTGATTTTTTTTCTGAAAATATTTTCTGAAAAAATTCACATATTTTAAACTTCAGTCAAAATATTGTGGAACCAGATGTGACCTTATCTAGAGCAGATAATGTGAAACAATTGATGGTGTCTGATTAGAGAAACCTCCAATGTCATTTGAAGCTGCATCTCTCTCCGTCCCTCAGCCATATGTAGATGTGGTTGTAGCTGCACTGTCATGTACATGGCTTCACAAGAGCTTCTCTGAAGGTACCTCTTTTTTTCCCTTTCTTTAACAAGTTCCGTACTACTTCCAATATTTTTTAAAGTTATCTGTCTCAGCCTTAAGAGCAGGCTTACTTTATTCCTGAGCTGCTCCCATAAAAATTCCATTTTAGATCCTTGCTGTTGTAATGCTTATCTTTTTTCTCTTCCAAATTTCAAGCCTAAATTTATTCATAGGCAATTTATACCCATTTGTTCTTGTGTCAGCATGGCCTTTAGCTTAAACAGTTGTTTTCCCTGCCTGATATTTACATCCCTGAAATGCTTACAAAGAATGGGAGAGAAGACAGATGGCTATCTCTTAACCTGCAATTTGTATTAATTATAATAATTAATCAGGTTATTTTGAGTTCAATATGGTGTGATTCAGCAGAATTTGCTAAAATTCCTTAGCAGAAAAGTTGATGGAAGATTTTGAGTTTGTAAATAAATCATATATCCTAGTAGTAAGTGTTTGTTAACAACACTTAATACTGAGCTGAACCACAACAATTGTACCAAGAGAAAAAGGTGATAAATTTGCTGTCTGTAGCGCTTCACAGTCTGTTGTGAGGAAACCCCAGTGGGCCCCAGAGGCTGCTGGCAAACAGTTGCCACCTGGGGTCATTCAGGAAGTCCTTTTGGGCTGTACCAGTGTTGCCACACTGGCTTGGATTCTGAGGTAAAAATCTCCGGACTGTGTGTGTTATCGGTGTTCTGGCTCCAGGACAGAGCAGCTCCAGAGGGACAGACTGCAATCCTTGCAGACAGGGCAGAATGGAGCAGTGCATGCCTGAGCCACAGCTGGGCAATTGCCTGTGGGGTTTTGCACCCACAGCACCAGACAGCAGCCAGCCCAAGAAAACCTCCCCCCTAGGCCTGTGGGGTGGCTGTGTGGATCTCAGGACAACACACGTTGCTCCACTCCTGTTTTGAAGAGATGGTAACTTAACCACTGCTCCAATTTTGCATCTGTTGAATTAGATTTTCATTTTCTTTATTTAACCTTGCATTCTAACTCCCTGGCTACTACCTTTAGCTGTTAGACTCCCAGCCTGAGTTGCAAACACCAGTGTTGCCATGAATGAGGTACATTAAAGTGCAGATAACCCAGCCCCAGCATGGGCACAGGTCTGGCTTTCACAGGCCATGCCAGCCCCTTGCCATGCCACCACCATGGTATTGAGTTGCTTCTTCTATATCTATGTGGGTCTTATTCAAGTTCCAAAGTCTCTGTTTTCTCTATTTTATTCTATGGAATCAATTTTTTAAAAATGGGAAAAGTATTTTGCACATATTTTATACAACACCAAGCAAATAAAAATAAATAAGTCATTCCAGGACTACAGCTATTCTCCAGAGAGCTGGCCCAAGTATTTTTCCTAGTCCTCAGCAACCTGGATAAAACAGCCAAGGTTGATTGTGTGTTGATTGTCCTTAAAACTTTTACAGCCATTTAGGTTAAACATTTTTACATTCTAGCTATGTTGATTTATTCATTACATTACTTCTGCTTTATGTCATCCTTGTTTCAGAGACACTGCAAAATGTTTTTAAATTCTGCTTATAAAATGTGCAGAAAGGAGATGGAAGATGGGATTATCTTTGCTCATATCTTCTCCTGTCAGAGGGACATGGAATTTCTTTGTATGCCCTTTACTGTTATAGTCTGCTATCTGCCTGGGTAATATCAAAAAGCTTCAGTGGTTTGGGAGTTTAATATTAATTTTTACTCTTGTAATGACCTGGGAAATGTTTGATATTGAGAGATTAATCTCATTGTGACCTTTGAAATCTGTAAAATTTTGGTTCTGAGGGAACATACTTACCTACAATTTGTACCCTCTGCAGCTGAATGAAAAGCAACACTTCCCTCACCCCATTTCTGTTCTCTTGTTTTGCTAAGCTTTAATCTTAAATGCAATTTTTTGTGCAGACAAAGATGCACATAGTGCTACTGTTTGAGATACCCTGGTAATAGCCTCCCGGTAGATATATTTTTCAGTAGTTCTACAGAAAAGAATTTAGTGCATCACTTCCTCAGGAAGCTTGCAATAAATTATGAATAGCTGCTATTCAGGCAGCACTGTTCATTCCAGGCTCTGAGTCAGTTAGGAATGGTGCACTGGGAACTATAACAATTATGAAATCTGCAGCTCTCTTCTGTTTGGATGCTTGTATGAGGACTGAACTTGGATTTTACATTTGAATGGCTCCCCTTGCCATGCTTTCCTAGTTTGTTTTGGGTTTTTTAATGCAATTACCATTAAAAAAAAGGGGAAAAAAATCCTCAAACCAAACCAAACCAAACAAAAACAAAAACAAAAAAAACCCCACCAGACAAACAAAAAATCAAGCCAAACCAACAAAAATAGAAAGAAAATAAAAGAGAAAAATTTATAATGAGAAATTTGTACATGGGACAGTGCTGACCCTAAATGAGATATCAGCAAAGTTGAAGCAAGGTTGACACTGGCAGATCAAAATAACATTCTGTGATTTGCCAGTATTTTGGATGCCCACCGTGGTGGCACATTAGCTGTGAAACTGCTGATGATCTTCCAGCACAGAAGGAAATGTGGAGGTTTGAAAATGAGGAGTTTAATTGCAGGTTTTGCTGCAGTTAATTACTTCTACCTTGGTATGTTAAATGCTAAGAGATGGTGTGAGAAAACTGAGTTGTGGACAAAGTTCAGTTCTACAGGTTTACACTAGGACACTACTGTCAGGAAAATGTAGTCCCTCCTCTTCTCCTATGTCATTCATCCCTCCTTTTGTGTCCATCCTTTTTCTTCCCTGGATAGTTGTCTCCAAAATTTCCAGACCTTTTTCTGTACAATCTCCTGCCCTTGCAATAGCTGTTCTGTTCCTCATTCTCTCTCTCTCTGCTCTGTGTATTTTTTGCTTCAAATAGAGTTTCTCCATGCTTCCACTTCTAATAAAGATCTTAGACATTTTCTCATTCTTTGTGGTCATCTACTTCTGGCTTCTTAGGGCCTGGAGCTGCCTCAGGAGGGTGAATTCCCATCACCCAAAGGCCACCTGGCTTTGGCAGGGCAAGGAGTACTCTGCCCTGTGCAGCAGTAATGTTATGAACAAAAATTCGGTCAATATTTTTTTTGTGAGAAAAAGTTACAAAAAGGCAGCCAGATCTGTCTCTGCCAGGGTTCTGTGTGCTTTGTTATTGTAATCACGGGTCATTGTAGCTTATCACCCCTTTTGTATTAGTAAGGGCCCTGGCTGGGGTGGGGTGATGGCCCTTCCCCAAGGCTGTGTTCTCTTCCCAGCATAGGGAAGACACCTGAGAGGGTGGGGGGGGGTTATGCAAAGTGACTCCAAGACCAGCATGCTTTTGGGACCCCGACTCCAAAATGCAACGAGAAAACCCTAAAAACAACGAGCCACCTAAGAGTTGAGAGACTAAAGTGATGTCCGGATGTGAGGAGCCAAGTGCTGAGCCTGCAGAGATGCGGAGTCCCTCTCGCCCTGACCATGAGAGTCGTCCCCGGCGGAGAGACCAAGCCGGATAAGCGAGAAGGGGTAACATCTGACGGGGACCTCACGCCCTAAGGCTTCCACGAGGACTGGATCCCCCAGCTCTGTCCCTAGTGGACGGAGCTGCGCATATCCTCCTCCTCTGAGTCGCCCTGGGAGACGCGACGGGGACTGCAGCCCTGCCGAGCCGCCCAATCCTGAGCTGATCACTTTTAATAAAGGCATTATAAAGGAGAAGAAGTCTCCTGGCCCTGTTTATTTCAAGTAATGGATATCCCATGGGTCTTTACATATGTCATGGACTCAGAGTGAAGCTCTTAACCTGGAGTCACTTTGGTGGTCACTAAAATGTTTGCCCTGAGATGCAGGAATTTCCCTTGACTTCAGCTTGATTGAGAGGAAGAGCAGGAGCACAACATTTAGCAGGGTGGGATAGACTCTGACTCAGCTTAGCTGGCTCAAGTCCTCATCCTTCCTGTCATTAGCAAGGGAACTAATCTGACACAGATCTCTTGGAAACTTCGCTGGTCTACTGTGTGAGGTAATATTATGGGAGCAAACATCCAGCCAGGAGGCTCAGACTTCTTGCCTCCACAAGGCTTTGCTGGGGCAGGTAACTCACATGGCTCCTTGCGCCTGTCCCAGTGTTGTGCAATTGAACACATTACTCACACAGATAAGTTCAGACTTTTCTGTTTGAATGATGTAAGGCCTTAGCCTACTCATGTAGTGTTGACATGCTCTGCTCATAAACAAATAACCTCATTTTAGGATGATTGATACAGCAAAGCCTGAGGTAAACAGTCAGCACAGACCTCTTGGCAGAATATGTCTTTGCAAGCAGAGAGGCAAGTAAGGCAATGACTGCCATATCACATAGGGTTCCTGCAGAAATCAGTCTCTGCACAATTGGTTTCATGGCCCTTCCAATGGAGTTTCTTGTTCAAGATTTGCCTTAGCCTGAAGGAAGTGGCAATACTGAGAGCAAAAAGTGGATAAGTGCTTTGAGTAAAATCTTGCTCCTACCTTACTTCCAGCAGTATAAAACCCCCAAACTTACTAACTTTTCCAGTGACAATCTACAGATTTTAGGAGGGTTTGACACTGCAGGATTTTTAAATTTGTTTTGTCTTTTTTTTTTTTTTCTTCTGCATATCACAGAGATGATCTCAAGAAGTCACATCCTACATCAATCAAGTTGACCCGTGCTCAAAGTCTGGCTACATGGCACCTTTACCACCCAGACTGCTAACCTGCATGTCTGTGGTCCATTGAAGAATCTGTCTTTATTTACTAATACCATATTTTATGTTTGTACATAATTCATGTACTTTCAATTGCACTTTTTTTCCCCCAGTAGCTCCAACCTCACAGAAGAATGTGACTACATAGGGAAATGAACTGAAAAGAACTTAAATTTTCTTATGGAGATGTTTCTTGAAAAGGCAGTGTGGTGGGTTGACTCTGGCTGTCAGGTGCACACCAAAATGTTCTCTCACTTTTCCTCCTCAAACAGGAGGAAAATCAAGTGAAAAACTCTTTAGACAAGATAAAAGTAGCTTAATAGAAAAAGCCAAGGGATGTGTTCATAGGCAATGGATAATAAAAATAGTTATTCTCTACTTCCCATCAGCAGGCAGTGTCCAGACATTTCCTGGGAAGCAGGGCCTTGTTATGCATAATGATTTCTTTGGGAGACAAACATCTTCATAATGAGCGTTCCCCCTTTCCTCCTCTTTTGTCAGAGCTTTTACTGCTGAGTTCAACACCATGAGGTTGGAATACCCCTTTGGTCAGTTTGGGTCAGCCATGTCCACTCCCAATCTCCTGACCTACTGCATCCTACTGACTCTTTGCAGGGTTGGAGAGACAGCTGTGATGCTGTGGGAGCACTGTAGTGGCAGCCAAAACAGTTGCACATTATAAACAGCTTCCAGCTACAAAGCACAGTGCTATGAAGGATGCTATGGGCAAGGCTAACCCCATCCCAGCCAGTCTCAATACAGGTGGATCTAGAAATTATCATTGTCCCCAAAAATAATGACAGTTTCTCATAGAGACATCATGGAATGTAGCCAAAATGATGAACACAGCATTGCAATCCTCATGATAAACTAGTGGTACCCTACACTTCAGAGAGATTTTATACACATGAAAATCACAGTGCAGAAGAGAGATGTTTGCCAGCTATTTCCTCCCTGTGCAGAGAGATTTCTCTTTGCTATGAGGATGGTGTTAGCAGACAATGGAGCAGGATGCCATTCCCAAGCATGGAAACAGAAATTACTCCAGTTGAGACACTCTAGGGCTTCTGATGTCTCTTCACAGGCCCAGCAGGTATTCTGTGGCAATAATGTAGGGCATACAGGCAGCATTTGGAAGCCACAGTGCATTACAGTAACTCAGATGATGATCAGGCCTATATTTAGCATTTGAAGCACTCCCCTCTTGGTTTCAGATCCATTTTAAATACGGGAAGTGACATTTATTTTCCATAAGTACAAAGTGTGGTGAAAGTCTTTAAGTCAGATGAAGCTTTTATCTATTAACAATTACTCATTGACGTACAAAGCTACACCTCATTGCGCAGAATGTGTCTTTTTATTATTTTTTGTTATCAATGCATTGGAAATGCTGTGGCTTCCTGTCCCAGTGCATGTGCAGTGTAATACAAACAGGAATGTCTATTGAGCATGACTCCTAAGGAAATCTGTGTTTGTAGTTGTGGGAAAAAAAAGGCACTATGCAAGCTGAAAAGAGTTGATATCCTGAGCAAGGAAACACGCTGCACTGTGAGATTTTGGATTCAGTTCTTGGCCGTGCCTCTGGGGATAGCCGTAAGGCTTTGTGGAGGAGTGCAGAGCCACCTGCAAGCTCT
This sequence comes from Zonotrichia albicollis, assembly GCF_047830755.1. Taxonomy (NCBI): domain Eukaryota; kingdom Metazoa; phylum Chordata; class Aves; order Passeriformes; family Passerellidae; genus Zonotrichia; species Zonotrichia albicollis. Next base: position 54,185,432 of record NC_133820.1, read on the forward strand.
CTTTTTGATGTCTGGTTTCTGGTTTATCTGATAGCAAGGCTGGCCCTTAACTCAGGTCTGTACAGCCTGCCTTGAGTGCCTCCTCCCTCACCGTTACCAGCAGCCCAGTGACGTGAGTGCTTTCTGACAGAGGGACAGGGGGTGCCCTGGCCTTGACTTTCTGTCTGATGCTGGCAGCCAGAGCACAGTGTGGGAGAGGCTGCCCTGGCCTGGAGCCTCACAAGTCTCTCTGATCTTGGCTGTCCACCAGCAGAGAGCTGCTCTGTTCTCTTGGCACGGTCAGACAGCCTCCATGGCAGTGTGCTCTCCCATAGGATGAGTGGAGATATTTTACTGGATCCCTTCTTCTGAATTCCTGGACTTTAATGGAACAACATGTCAGGCATTTCAGTGACTTACTGTCCTTCTACATGAAAGTAAATTTGCTTATTGGTAAACAGAGTCATGTCATACTAGCTACTATAAAATAATGAGCTTATCAACTTACAATGCTGGTAACTTCTTTTTGTCATATAACTTACTGTGAAACTGCTTGGGGAACAGTCAAGTCAGTACACTTATTTTCCCCAAAATATTTCAAGAAATTAAAAGTTTCCACTTGTTGGGGAATTCAGGGATGTTATTAAAAAAAAATTAAAACTGTATTCACAGCACTTTTCAATTCTGTATAACTTGCAAACATTGCAAATATCTATGGGAATTAAGGAAATATTCTGCAAAGCGTCTGATTTTATTCCTGCTTCAGTTTCATACATTTCAAAAGAAAATGATAAAAAAGAGAAGAAGTGAATGAAATCTGAATTACAGATGAAAAGGAAATTGTCCCAAATGCATGCTGTTACATCAAAAATCTTGATGAGAACTAAGCTTCCTAAAAGGAAATAAGAATCCATCATTAGTTTAATTAAAATCTTTTATGTCTAACTAAAACTTTTCTTGGTTCATTTACAGTATTGCTAACCTGTTAACAACACAGTTAGGGCTGATGTATGCAAACTTTCTGGTACCTACCACTTTTCCCTGTTGTTCTGCTCACCCATTCTCTTCCCTCCTCTTGCCACAGCCCTCTCAAGAGAACAGTGGAGGTTTTAAAGAAGTGATCAGTGTCTGAGACTGTTTGCAGCGAGGAGTGGGACACTGGCCTTCTTCAGCCTGGAATCTGCTAGAATTATCTTTATATGCTATCTAAACTAAAATGTTGCTTTCTTTAACTCTAATAATTTCCAATTTAATATTTTGTTTCCTTTTCTCTTCTGTTTTATTATCCTTTAAAAACATTTTACCAGACACACACGGCTGCACTCCTACAGTGTCAAGTAATTGGCCACTGCCATTTGTGTTTGCAGTCCTGGGCTTTTGGGTATGTCTGTCGCTATAATACACTACATTTTTATTCTAGGATTCTGTTCTAGGATTCTATTCTAGACAGTTTACCCCACCCAGAATAACTACTTGTTGTCATTACCTATTAGTTAGCAGTAAGTATTCATTGCACTGCACCACTGCACACAGCTAAACTAAAGCTAAAATAATTTGGAACATAGCTATGTGACCTCTAGACAATTGCTGCGTCGGCTGTGACATGCTAAAATCAGTTCAGGACAAGAGATTTGCAGACAAGTCCAGAGAACTTGTATTGCTGGGTTAATACAAAGTCTGTGGCCTCTTGAAAATAGCAAACTTATTTTTAATCAGCTACTGGGCACAAATTTTGTTTAGGAAGTTCATGTGAAGGTTTTCTGAAAGTCAAGGATTTTTATGAAGTACTGCTAATGAAAACATTAAATGAGTCAAATAAGTATAAAATAGTTCATGAAAACCCATAAACCTTGTAACTGTGTAAATATACAAGCTTTAATACATTTATTTCTATAAGGTTTAAGTATTAAGAAACACTTGTGGGTAGTCTGCTTAAGAAAGGCCTAATCTTGCCTAAGCCTCAGCTGTTAAACCAGAAGAGAGTATCTCATTACAACTGCTGATTGGAATTTTTATGGTCTAATCACTGACAGAAAACTTCATTATTACAAGGGTAATAAGTGAGTGTATTAATTGTCTGTCTCTTGACAAACTAAATTTAACTTTAACCCAAATTTTAATTTTGGTAGTTGTCTAGACAATTTAATCCAATTTTGTGGTTTGTTCTAGATGCATGAGCAACATTTGCCACATATGAACATTTCCTTTAATTCTGCCTCTTTTGTTATCCTTTTCTCCTCTTGTGAGGATGTGATAGGACATAATTTTAATGGCTTATCTAAACTTAGACAGACGTATTAAAACTCTAAATGTATTAGCATTCCCACATCATGTTTAGCATGCTTCATATGCATTTTATGCTTTTTGTGCTAACAGCAGTCTTTGACTCTCTGTTCAGTAGAATTTGGAGATGCTGAATTAGGATTGCGAAGTGCTCAGCATTTGTACCCATGAGCATGGAAACCATAAAACAGTGAAAGCTCTGTGAGTTCTTGGATATTTAAAATAATATACCATAACGTGAGGAAGTCTTGCCAGTCTGACGCTCTTGAGGCCAAAATGAGTCCCCCACACAGGGCCACCTAGCCCAGGACATACAATTATGAATTAAGAGCTCATTGAGCTACCCTGTGTAAATAAACCAGCATTCAGAGTCCACATGGCAGCTTCAAGATTCAGAAATGGTAGGCTTGCAGATGGATTCCCTAGATTTCAAATACACGCATAAAAAATGTCAGTAGAGATTACCTTCTTCTGAGGTGTCAGGAGCCCTCTAGGAAGGTTCTGTGTGTAAGAGCAATTCCGTTTCTTGAAAGGGTTTTGGGAAATTACATTTTAATGGATCTGTATTGTCCCAGTCTTCTTGTTTCTATGAGACCTTTGGGAACACTCCTTCAGAGTGTAATTGTCCTTAAGCTTTTATGAATTGTTTTAAGAGACCATTGAGTACCTAGCTACAACAGTTTTACTCAACATGGGAAACTTCACTGAGCAAAGTAGCCTGTTGTGATAAATGTGACTCTTGTAAAAGTCCTGTTCTGAGACTGGCTGGTTGATCAGTTTAGGAATAATTGCTTGACTTCTTTGATGGGGAGGCGGCATGGTTGAAAAGGAAATGCACAATGTTACCTGATGTAATCAATTTTAAAAAATGTATCAGTTATATTTAATGACTTTGAGCAGATTTTTGAAAGTTTTCAAAAGCAGACATTTATAGTAAAATAAAAGCACTTGTGGATGAGCCTCTGCCAAGCACAGATAAAATGATTTGTCTCAGAAAGGTTTTAAAGTTTTTATATCACTATAGCTGGTGTTGGTTGGATGAATTTAAATGAATAATTAGTGTGTCTTCTGTTTGATGACCTGCATTGCTATACAAACTTGGCTTGTATGTGTCACTGTTCTGTTCAGGACTCTAATGGCTTGCCACAAAATAATGACTGGAGAATTATAAAAATAAAAATGTTTTGCTTTCTCCATGTACATACACAGATATAGCCCTTTATGGATTTGAGCAGTAGCCTGTGTGTCTCTCAATTTTCAGGATTAAATTACCACCATAATTACACTATGTGCTATATCTATGCTAATCTTTGATTTTGACCTGTCCATTACAAGGGGTTTAATTTCTAAGGACAAATCAGTTCATATAGAAAAAAAAAAAAAAAACAAGGTTCCATGAGATGAACCTGAAAAACTGGAGCGCATTTTAAATGGGCCATTGCCTTTGGCTGAGGAGAGGGTGCTGCTATTGACCAGTCCATATTAAAGGAACAGTCTTGATTTTCTTAATGTTAAAATCACTCTTAGTAGCACTAGGGAATAAGCTTTTATCACTTTTATCTGGCTAAATAAAGAGTTGCACTATAACTCACTCAATAATGATCCATCATGGAGCATCTCTCAATGGTGCTTGATCACCTTATATGTACCACAGATATAATCATAGGAATATAGAATCATGGAATAGTTTGGGTTGGATGGCACCTTTAAAGGTCTCATAGTTTCAACTTCCCTCCCCTGGGCAGAGACATCTCCAGCTAGGTCAGGTTGCTCAGCACCCTGCCCAACCTGAACTTGAATGTTTCCAGGGATGGGGCACCTACAACTCCATGGACAGCCTGTTCCAGTGTTTCACCACCCGTATTGAAAAACACTTCTTCCTTGCATCTAGTCCAAATCTACCCTCCTCTAGTTTAAACTCTTTACTGTCATGTCCCTTTCCTAAGTGGAAGGGAGCATTCAAGATTTATAAATGCCTGTGATTGAGAAAGGCAAAAGCCAGATCCAAAATAGTTCAATTTCATTAGTAAACAACATGTTCAACATGGAAGTTGATATATGTTTTGCTTCTATTTTCTAATAGTAAGAACATAAAAAAATAAAACAAAAGAGAGAAGAGGAGAGAGAGGAAGGAGAGATCTGATTTTGGAACAATGGAGATTAATAGGAATAATAGGAATTATTGGAAAGACTATTCTATGATGGGCTTGAGTGCTGGTACTGTGAGTTCTTCTGCATGAACTGTCACACTTCTTACTGCCTTTTTCATCAGAATAAAAGTGTGTAGAGGTTTGTCTTCTGATACTGAAATGCACAGGGATATCTTCCTCTTACATTAAACCAGCAGCAGCCTAATCACTGACCAAGCAAAATTACAAATGCTTTTTAGATGAGGAGAATATGAATGGAAAATCCTACATAATGATATAACAAATTGAAGACATTGAGGATCTGTGGTCATAAATGAGAAAGGAAACTGCGCAAAATGAAATGTAAATGTATTTGTATCATAATAATTGAATGATAACACTATGGCAGAAATGTTCTCCACAATTCTATTAATAAAAGCTATTTTTTAAAATGAAATAACAGGGGGCTTTTTTGTTGGTTTTTTTTTCTGTTTCTGCACCTAATTTCATCTCAACATGCCACCCTGCTTGCCTTCAAGAAAAGAACAAACAAAAAACTGCCTTAGAAATTCAATTTTGCATTACCTCTCATTGTAAGTACTTCAACTTGCCTTATGCTTCAGAGCAAGTGCTAAATCCTTCATTTATATGGTAAAAACAATAAATGACCTTATTTAACATAAGCTGCAGTATATCAGCTTTATCCTTTAGGTGGATAGTAAATCAGCAAACATAACCAAAGAGTGTCAGTGTTACCCAGGGTTCTGTAAGAGCTCTAGGAATGAAACATAGAAGAATAGCGCTATTTTTCTAAGAGGCAGTTGGAGTCCCCTGTCAGTTCAGGGGAATTTTGTGTTGAAACCTCCCTGCTAACAGACGAGCAAAACACTTTGCATTGCTCAAGTATTAAGTCACACAGCAGATGTTTGGTCAATATGTCTGTGTTCTTTCCCCCACTTGCTCCTACTTGCCCAGCAATACAATAAGCAATAGGCTGAGCTGTATTTTGAAATCAGGTTATTATTCTGACTTGTAGTTACTCTGAAAAATATATTTTGAAATTCAGGAATTTGAGGAAAATCTATAATAATGAATGCTATTCCTATAAGGGAAGGTCAAATTTCTAGGAAAATATCAGAATTTTTGCCTTGAAGTTTTCATATGTGTCCTCATTTAATAGCAAAACGAAGCCATCTTATTTAATATAGTTAGCAGGCCTACAGCTCCCCAAAGAGAAACCTGGAGCTAAAGTATGTGAAGACTTGCATTTATTTACTAAGCTTAATATTTGTATTTGCTTTTTTTTAAAGTAGTATCATAAAAATCTTGCTAAATTCAAGAGTGCTCCTGCTTCTATTTTTGTAAGGAACCGGGAAACGCTTTAATAATTTTAAAATCTACTGATCCTTTTACAAATTTTTAGTACCATGCTGCTCATATTATTTTTCCTAAAAATCAGTGTGATGCTTGCCTGATGAGGAGATCTTTGTTTATTTACATATTCTTCAAGTCTGTCTGCTGTAATGAAAGTATTTAATTCATTTAGAGCTGATAATTTGAGGTAAAAAGACAAAGTGGTAACTGAAAAATTTGAAGTTTACTATTTTTTCCACCTTGTGAAGGAAACAAGAAGTTAGAAAGGTTGCAAATTTCTCATTTTAAAGATTTTAAGGCCATAGGGCCTTATATTTTCGAAGCTGTTTAGACACACAAGTGTCTGCTCAGTATAAATAAATAATTGTATATAGGCATACCAAAGCACCTAACTATCCTGACATTTTAGTCAAGGATAGCTTTGGACAAAATTTATTAAATACTGTTAAAATTGTCCTGTTATTCAAGAACAGATACCTGTGATCGTTTAAACCTGTTTTCATGTGTGATGGATATTCCAGGGAAAATAAGTAAATTAATTATAATAAATGCAACAATTCTTAGTTGTTTGCAGCTCAAATTCAGCTTTCTGCACAATATGGTCTGAAACAATGCTCACAGTGATTGTGAATAAGGATAATGCCATTCTTTATTCTCTAAAATATTGATAGAAAAATAAAGTTTCTAACAATGTATGCAAACACATGCATTCTTTAAAATAAACATACATGAAGAGAATATACCATTTTACTGAGTAAAATAAAGTTGCACTAGATTGCAAAGAAGTATGTTTAGGGGCTATGCTGAGGAAGGAAACGGACTAAAATGATGGTTTAATTCAATTGACCTGAGTCAGTCTTCCCTGGTGACAGAAAACAGCTTCTTATAATTACCTATAAATATTAAACATGACCTAATATCTCATCCTTCTGTGTCTGAGGTAAAACATCAACAGCAACAACAACAACAACAACAAAATAAAAACAGACAAAACAACACAAGGCATTTAGTAGCATGTAGGAAATATTTATACTGAGTACTTTGGTGCAATTCTCACACTGAAGATAAAGCTCTGATCACATCTAGGGCATGACTGAATTTTAAATGGCATTTTGGGATGGATATCTGGACTTTGGGGAGGCAGGGATTTTTTTTTTTTTTTTGTGATTCTGCAGCAAATGAGGCATTGATGAGGAGGCATTTTCTCTATGCATTTAGTGTCTCATTCTAATTCTAACTGCTGTAACTTCAGTGCCTGTGAGAGGAAAGTATTTCTTTCTCCCTTGCTCCTTCCTCTTCACCTGATGGAAAATGACAATGCCATATGCTAGTAAAATATGCTGAGACACATTTCAATATGTTGAAAAATACATGAGACTTCAAGACTATTTCCCAATCCATTAATATATTACAGTTTTATTGCATAGTAACAATGGGCTGAACATTACACATGGAGGCAAGAGTGGCTATTTCTTATGAAATATGAAAAGGTATGCAGTTTTCTCAATACCTGTGCTCCTTTTTCTGGAGAAAAACTTTGGCTGAAGATCTCCAGCATGGAATATAACCTGACGTCATTTTAAACACCCTAGAAACCCAACATAAAAGAAACCAATTCGGGTAATTGGTTATAAATTAGAACAAGACTCAACTTTTACCAAGACAGACCAGCATATAAGGACCATACTTGTTTTCTGCCCTCTGCATGATGTTTCAGATCCATAGGGAGTGAAAATGTGCACATAAAGTGCTTGTGCTGTTTTCTTTAAAAGTGCCCCTTAAAGGTTGATGTGCTTCATAAGTTTCCCCAAAGTATTGAATATTGATGTTCAGTTCAGACTGGGACTTATTATGCTGAACATCAACTTGCCAAGTCCTATTATAGTAAAAACCTTGAGATAATGTTTAATGGCATGAACTGAGAATGCTGTAGTGAAGTTAAATGAAATGTGCCTGGAGAACATAAGTGTTTCAGGAAGAATCTTGAAATTTTTAGTCTCACACACAGTTTCTTAGAAGTGTGTTTATAGGGAATGCTTTGACTCTTTTAGCAATGAAAGAAAAAAAGCCAAGAAAAAAGTAATATCAAAATGAAACTACTATTTTTAGCCTGAGACATGTATTTTCTCCAAAAGAGAAAATGTGCAATGAGTCATTCCAGCAGCTGGTGCTAAAGCTGGGTCAGTCACATGCCTGTGACTTCTTAACTTGAGTACAAACACCAAAAGTTTTCTGAAGGAACTAAAATCAGAAGTTCATAAAATATATGGCAGTCTGTGAGTAGACAATGTCATCTTTTCAAGTCGCCTCCACCTTAGCATCTTTCATGTGTGTCCATGTTTTTAACCAGTGCTTCCTGCATCTGTAGCTGTGCATTTCATGAAGCTGAATTTAGACTGGCTTACAAACAACATCTTTAAGTATGTCTTATGTCTTATCCTGTAAATGGTCTATATCACTGATCCTAGGAAATAAGGCAGTGTTCACCTTTTCTGAACATCTTCAATGTGCAGCAATTCTCTCTGGTGTATTACGGCTAAGATATTTTTCTTTTTCAAGTTTGGAAATTCAGTTGGTCTTCTAATGAGCTCAGGAAGCTGCAAGCATTGTGGATTGCTCCTTAGAAGTGCTTCAAGACTGCTCATAAAGCTAAGAGAAGATGACTGATTGCAAAGAGCAAATAGCTGTTTATATAAATAGCTGCTTACTGTGCACAGCTGGCAAATAAGTCACCTGACAGTGAGACAAATTGTCATAGAGCCATAGAATCATAAGGTAGTTTTGGTTGGAAGGGACCTTAAAAGATCTTCTAGCTCCAATCCCCTGACATGGGCAGGGGACACTTTCCACTAGACCACGTTGACCAAAGCTCCATTCAGCCTGGCCCTGAACACTTCCAGGGTTGGGGCACCTATAACTTGGCCAACCTGTTCCAGTGCCACCCCACCCTCATAGCGCAGATTTTTTCCTAATGTCTAAGCTAAGCCTAACATCTTTCGGTTTAAAGCCCTTACCCTTTGTCCTGTCACTACAGGCTTTGTAAAAAGTCTCTCTCCATCTCTCTTGTAAGATCCCATTAGACATTGGAATGCCACTATGATGTCCGTCCCCAAAACCTTCTCTTCTCCAGGCTAAACAGCTCCAGCCCTCTCAGCCCATCTTCACAGGAGGTATGCTCCAGCCCTCTGAGCATTCTCATGGCCTCCTCTGGACTCACTCCAACAGATCCACACCCTACTTGTGCTGAGGGGAACCAAAGCTGAATGCAGCACTGCAGGCAGGGTCTCACAAGAGCAGAGTAGAGGGGGACAATCACCACCCTTGACCTGCTGGCCAGTCTGCTTTTGATGCAGCCCAGGGTATGTCCTTCCAGCAAATCACTGTAATAAAATATAGTGGTTGGATGCCAAGTGAGATTTTTTTTACCCCACAGCAATAGCTTTCCCAGCACTTCTTGCATGTAACCTATGCTCCATGGATGGCAGGGAAAAATCACTGCCTTGGGTTAAATATGTTGGGCAGCCTGACCCACAGCAAAGAGCCCTGGGTCCTCTCACATGTGAGCTGGCAATCTAAAGGCCCTGTTGGCCAGGTCCTAGTTACATATAGCAGCAAGCACAAGAAACTGAACAGTTGGTAATGTTTATTTAAAACGTTGAAATTGCTGTAAATGATGATAAATTGCAGCCAGGCAATGATGTGTGGTGTCTAAGTGACCCCATCCCACAGAAAAAAAAAACATGGAATCATTGGGGAAATGACTCTAATTCTAGCAATAAGAGGAGTGGTTGTTGAAAGGACTGAAAATGGTCATCTGGACTATACTTTAGGCAGTTCTAAAAGGGAAAAAATAACAACCTAATATTGATTGCAAATGCTTCACCCCTTCAGTTCAGTACCTTCTGATATTTCTATTAGGAAGAGTCAAAAAAAATCTAGTTTATTACAGCTGTGTAGGAGAATGAAGCACTAAACTAAATTCATTCATATGTCAACATGGAAGAAAATTTCATCACTATTTTACTTCAGTAGTCCATTCCTTCTCAATGCTTTATCTTAATGATGTGAGAGTTTTAACTTGAAAAGTTTGGTTATACAGTTTAGTAAAAACAATGGCGAGACTTTTGTGCATGCATTTATATTATAACCTTAGTCTACTTGAATTCTGTCTATTGACATCAATTTCTTTGGAGTGTTCATAGGTTTCAGCTGACCCAACTTTCCACAATACCTTAATCTCTTGTTATTTTTTGGTGTTTTTTTTTTTTTTTTAGGAAACTCCCTTGAAAGTATCTAGATGCAGAAGAGTTGGTGAGATGACTACATTCCAATACTGAGGTAAGAATCACCGAAATAATTTTTTACCTACATTTCAGACACTATTCATGTATTCTCTCTTTTATAGAAATTGAGAAAGTACATTCTACTTGTTTCTGGGACAGTGTCCACTTGGCAGGTGGTAACTTGTTCAGGCTTTAGCAGGTATTGGCGTGTGTCAAGCTTAGGCAAGCTTAGGAAACCTGTCAAGCTTAGGCAAGTTGTTTTATTGCACAGTTACAAAGCTGTTCTCTTTCTCCCACCATATCTTCCCATTTCCTGTGCAAACACCACTCCAGTGAGGAAACTTCAATTACTATTATAATGTTACATTTCTGCACCCCCGAAGCCTTCATTACCTTCAATAACACCTTCCAGGTTTATGTTAAACTATTTGCGTAGTGGGAAGGAGGTATTAGCTATGTGTTCACAATTGTCATTAGTTCTACTCTATTTAGGCAATATCATAGAATCATAGAATGGTTTGGGTCAGAAGGGACCTTAAAGATCGTCTGGTTTTAAGCCTCTTGCCCTGGACAGGGACACATTGCACTAGATCAGGTTGTTTAAAGCCCCATGCTAGGATTTCCTCTTGTACTAGCAATGGGCAGACATTTAGTATATAAAAACATGAGTTCTTTTAATATATGTAATTTGTAAATGCAATTCACCTTTGATCTGTGCTACAGGCCATCTGTACAGATTAAGTGCAGAATTGATATATCAGCGTCCAGGTAATTGTTGGCCTTTGATGTGCAATCCTGTTTGTTTATTTTAACAGTTTTACACCATCTAATACTATTCAGACAAAAAACCACTCCAGAATGTGTATGAAATCAAGGATGGTATAATATAGTAGTGTGATCTGTTGAAAAATTGTTAATAATAGTTTTCGTACTGGATTCATCTTTTGTCTGCTCTTGATGTTTGTTGACTATTTGTGCTAATATAAGTTCAAGCAGAATGGGTTTGTGACACTGTAAACTCTTTGAAATGAGCCACTGCCAGATCAATACACTCCAGTAAATCTGTAGTCATCAGTGATCAGCTATTGCTCTAGCACAGCCTATCAATGCAGACCCAGTTTTACCAGCATGCGGGACACTGTGTTGTGTGTGGTGCATTGATCTTGGCCACCAGCTATGCCCCTACACTGCTCCTTGCTGACTGCCCTTGCCCCTTGTCACCTCCATGCAATGGGGGAGACAGTAGGAAGAACAAAAGTGAGAAAACTTGTAGGTCAGGATAAAGACAGTTCATAAATGAAGGAAAGGGAAAACCAAAGCAACACGCAATAACTAGTGCACACACAATCATTCACCACCTCCCGCAAGAAGACCAGCGCTGAGCCAGACTCTGAGCAACAGCTGCAGTGGAAGACAACCTCTACACATCTTCTTTTTATTTATTGCTGACCATGACTTCATCTGGTGTGGAATATCCCTTTGACCAATTTGGATCAGCTGTCCCAGCTTTGTCCCATCTTGGCCACCCCCAGCCTTATTGCCTATGGGGACAAAATTACAGAGAAGGCCCTTACTGCTGAGTAAGCACTGATCAGCAGCAGCCAAAACACTGGCCTGGTGCATAATCAACACTGTTCTATTCACAGATCCAAACCACAGAACCATATGGGCCATTATAAAGATAATTAACTCATTCTTGGCAGATCTAGCGCAAGTAAACAGTGTGCTTAGTGCTCAGACTAAAGGAAAGCAGACTTAAGTCTATAGACTGCAGACTTAGGTTCAGTTAAATTGACTGCATAATTTTATCTTGCAAAAGGAAGCACAGATCATTTCTTGAATGACTCCAGTTTGCTACTTTCCTACTAATTATGCAGGCAACAGCTGATCAGAGTGCCAGTGCCTCCTGGCAGACTCCTCTCATGGAGAATAGCATATGTGTCCTGGGGAGTAGGAAAGAGCCAGCAAAGCTGGTTTGTGCTCGAGTCTCCACACGTGGTGAGGTTAGGAAACAGCTGGATTATGCAACTGGTTTTGGGAATTAAAAAACATTTCTGGGTTTTGTGGTACAAATGTAGTCCAAAAAACCCACTTACTTCATCTAGGACTGGCAGTGAGTCAGCACAGATCCTGTTCTGGACTCAGATCTGGAGGACAATCTCATCCCCAAGCAGAACTTGAGTGGGATGCCTTCATTCACAAGGCATTAAACCACTCAAACACTTTCAGTGACCTAAATTCGGGTATTAACACTAGCCTCTAGCTGAAGCAAAATGCAGTTCTAGGTTTGTAAACAGGGAAAGGAAAAGGAGATTCACAATCTTGAAGAGTCAGCGTGGCATGCTTAGACCTTGTTAAGTACTTTCTCATACTAGGCACAGCCCTACCTTTCATTAGCCATTTTGCAGGCCTGTATTCTCTTTTATTTCAAGAAGGATAAGCTGCTCCTGCAGCAGCTGTTGTGAATGTGATAATGCACAGAGTATTTTGCTAACAGAAGTGGAATTTTCTATCACTGGAAGTCTTGGAGGAGCTCCCTTTCATCCCTGTGCACAATTTCTACACAGCAGTGGACAGAAAATAATGCTTTGTTTTCATCAAGACACTGCATGGTTTCCTGAATTGTTTCTTGCGTGCACTATCTGAATGCAAATCACAGTTCTGTTTATTATGGGTACTATAAAATAGCAGAAAGGGTTGAAATTTATAACTGACTGAATGTGCTATAAATGATGTGTGCTTTATTGCCTTTTAATGCACAGTTGCTGCAGTAAAGTTTGCAGTCTTGTTATTTTATAGCATTTTACTATGCATATTAGAACAGCATGCTCACACTGGCATAGTTAAAAGTTGCAGTTTCCATTACAAACCTGTTTTCAGTCATAAAGACTCCCTGATCTAACAGTGCATGAATTTTAGATCTGATTTTTTTCCTTAGAAGCACCCAGATTGGCTAATTCCAAATAATTTATGCAAGAATGCCAGAGACTTGAGCATTTGTTGGAATTTGGATTCATTTTTGATCTTGCATTTAAAAATGCAAGTGGCTTTAAGCTAAGCCAGGAAAACAGTTGTTTACAGAAGCAGTTCCAGTTTAGTTAAGTGAACTGTTTTTCACTCTGTTTTCCCAGACAATAACAGAGTGTGTACATGGCCTAAAGTCATAATGACCTGATGCAGACCTATATAAATGAGTCAGTCTGGTTTTTCATGGGATCTTCTGCCTTACTGAAGAGTACAGAACCAGTTTTATTATGACCTGAGGTCTATGTAGACAGATGTCTCCCAAAAACTAGTGTTTTATGAATATTTAGTAAAGAGGAAAATCAGATAATATTTTTAATAATTATGTTGCATTCATGTTCCATTTTGTCTTTGAAGACTTTATTGCGCTATACAAAGAAGGTTAAGAAAGGATGCATATAGACTGCTGGTTAGTTGGACCAATTTTGAATTTTGGGCAATATTAGATTTTAGTGTAGCTTCTCTGCTTGGGTTGTTTGGTTTTGTTTTACTTTCCTATCTCAAACACTTTGAAAATAGTTTTGAAAGTCAGAATTTCTTAAACAGTGGTTTTATGTGGTCTAGATGTGGCTCTTGTAGGTCTAGAAGACTACAGAGACGGGCATCTATGCCCCATTAGTAAAAATCTGTGGAAAGTGTGTGGAGAAATGAAGAGAATGGCACAAATGTGGAGGTCCATGCTCCAAGATTTATTCAAATTCATGATCTCTCTTTGAAAGTCAAACAGAAACCCTCACTCTTCTTGGATGTGTTATGTTTAAAGGTATGGGATTTTTTGGGCTAATTGGAACTCTCATAGAGTGATTTCTGTTGGCAATCTGCTGAAATTAGAGGTTCACCAGAGGCAGCGTCAAAAATGGGGCATAATGTTCCAGTAAGATGACAACTGAGGGTAAAAATGGAAAACAAGTAACTTAATGTACTTTTCCATGAAGTCACATATTAACTGACTGAGCAGAAATTCATGTGCTCAGCTGCAGCAGTTTTCCAAAATGCTACTGACTCTTCAGGAAAAAAAATCAGGGCCTGATGTGTGCGCCAAAACAATCCTTTGATCATCTCTGCTCACATATATTTATAAATGGTGGAAGGGATTTACCTGGAAAAACATCTGCTATGAGAACATTTCAGGCAAAAATGAGGAACAAGTCACACTTCCCATGCCTGCTGCTGAACTACTGTATCACAGCAGACATTTGTACTTCCTTTGAAAAAATTTTGGAAAGCAACACAAAGAGGCAACATTTCATGCTCAAATGGCAGTGGGACATATGAATGCACAATAATTGCAATAAACTCGCATCAAAGTCATTGTTTTAATGTTTAATTGGCCAAATGTTTCCTGAGCTGAGACAGGAGTGGCAGAGATCTTCTTGCAGATCTTCTTCACTCTTGTGCAGAGCCTGTGCCCTGATCTGCGAGGTGACCCTTCACATCCATCCTCACCCTGAACCCACGAGTGCTCATTAGAAAGAACATATTTGTTTTACAAGAAAATCCTTTGCATTTTCTTCTGTGTAAGTCAGCTTCCCTTGGACTTCCCCTTGAGTTACAGCATTTCTGGGAGCTGCTGACAGCCCCTGCAGCAGAGTTAAGCCGAGCTGAGGACAGCTGAAAAATCAGGCAGTTTCCATCTGCACAGGCTTTTTTTTGCGTTTAAACTTTGCTCTAAATACTTTTCTCTTTTGAAAGGATGAATTAAGCAATGCTTTGTAGTGACAGGAGCACCTTCAAAATAAGCATTTGCTGACAAGAGCAAATATTTCACCAGAGTGACCCACAGAAGAAGGTGTGGGTAGTATCAAAGTGGGCTGTGACCCATGTCCTGACTTAACCTCTTCACCCAGCATTTCTTATCCGCTGCTGGAGGAGGAGGATCTAGCAAGCCTGCAGAAAACCCTGCACAGGGTTGGTAGTACTGGGGGAGCAGAGCTGAGAAGGATCCAGCAACCCATACCATTACCCCTGCTCCCCCAGAACCAAATGGTACCAGACAACCATGCCTGCAGGGCACCAAGGGATGTGGGCATTTTCCATTAGACATCTCTCACTGCCAGGATGTGCAGAAAGAGCCATTGCATTTATCATCGTAAATTTTTGGTTTGTCTGCCTACTCATTTGCTCTGTTTTTAATGGCACATTCAGGAATCAAAGGTGGCACATGAGCCATGAGATTAATGCAATTTCTTTCCAGTTTTGCATATAACATGATTAGGAGCAGTGACAGCCTTCATGGTGCTTGTGAGATCCATGTGGAACACATTTTCCAGCTATTTCAGCTGTGACCTGACAATGACAATAACAATGTTGATGTAGCAGCAGTGCTATAGCCGTGAAGGTCTAAGGATATAAACAGTGCAAGGTCTGGGGAGAGTGGTTACATCTTTTATCAGAGATATTAGATTCAGCTAAAAGTGCTTCCAGGCATGCAAGACTCAATACCACATACTGACATCTCTTTTCTCCATCTATGGATAACTCTTATAAAAATGAAAAAAGGAAGGCTCTCTGTCCAACCTTTCTCTTTTCTGTCAGAGGTTAACAGTCCTTAAACACACAGAAGTTTGGCTCAGACAGACAGCAAGTTAGAGAAAAAAAAAGGTGGGGATTAATGTGCTTTTCACTGTACACTGTGGGGCAAACCCTCAGTGGCTGCTGCTCCCTGTCTGCACAAAAATCATCTGGGCAGGGGGTCCTGAACTTCCCTCAGCACAACTCAGGCAGAAAGATGTTTTTGCTAATACACCCTGAAAGCCTTTGATACTGATGATTTGGGATCAGCTTCTGGAGATGTTAATGTACAAATCCGTGGCTCTGGCTCTCCCCCTGCCTGCCTCAGGCTGTGCCACAAACAGGGAAAAGTTCTATATTCTGTGCAAAGTTCTGAATTCTTGAGCCCAACAGAACTCCATCTTCATGATATTTCCACTGCTGGAATTTCTGCAGCATGCATTTATTCAGTTGCCATCAGTTCTTCTATGGCTCTTCCGCATGACCCTGGAGTGGTCTCATGTGGAAATCCCATGCTTAAATCTTGTTTTTCATGAAAGAAAAAAAATATTAAAGCCAGCTAAAACCCATCATGAATGCAAAGTCTTCTGTGCACTTAATGCATTAGAAAAGTATGATTTCATTGTTTACCTTATGATAGCTGTTTTTAAAGAAACAATGTAAAAATGATGCTGTTGTATAAAAGCACTGCTTGGAAGTAAATCTTTCAGAGGTAAAATATCTCCTCCTGAAAGCACAGATGAGTTAAACTTACCTCTGTACCCAAGATAAATTACTGTAATGATTTAAAAATGCTCAGGAGCCACTTTGCCCATGGTGCTACTAAACCATCAATTACAGACAAGTCAGCATGGAGTGAATTTTTCTCCAAATTTGGAAAAAGGATGAAAAAATACCAAGAGAGTATTATCACAGTGACACAGGGAGAAAATAGAGTAAATTAAAAAGTAAAAAGAATTTGTGAAGAGTAACTGCCCTGTAATGCCTGTGTTCTCACAGTATGTGAATTTTAGCTTACCTGAATATAATCTTGCAATCCTAATCTGACAAGACATGTTTTTCTAAGAACATAAAATAAGAGTAAAAGCTTGAGGAAAAATGTGGTGCTCAGTCTGGGAGTAAGGAAAACCTTTAATCAGGATGGGCAGCAGCATCTGCACTTATGAGGACTCTAAGGTACCATAAGACTCAGACATTTGGTTTTTTGGGTTTTTTCTTATTTCATTTTCCTAGGCATCACTGGTTTTTTTTAAAAATTTGGCATGGCTTTTCACATATATTCATATATATGTGTATATATCTCAATATATTTGAATTCAGAAATATTTTGTATTTTTTTCCTGTACTGCTGGCTTAAAATATGTTCTGTTAAACAATAACCTACAATGAATTTTGCCAGTAGAAGGGATTATTCTCATTTACCTCTGCCCTTACCTACCACTTTTAGCATGCTGGGTTAGAAGTGACAAAGCAACTTCAGGTGAGAGTTTAATAAATACATGACTGAATTCCTTGTTAAAAACATAGACAAAGTATAAAACTTTACTCAAGCTTTACAGATAAACAAAAACTAAAATCCTAGATCGAAACACCCCTCAATTTTGAGAAAAATCACATCTGAAATTAAATTGTCAGATTTAGTTTTAGATTTTCTAGGGCAGGAAGAGAAATTTCAGGCTGCAAGAGATGTTATTGCAAAGATTGTGGCTTCAGATTTGCACAGTAGCTGAGCCAGAAGGTTTCAGGATATCCATTCACGGTTTTCCTATGTGCATTCTCCCTAAATGCTACTTTAGGGGCCTGACAGGGTTTTTTTGAGTTTATGGCCATCAGACATATCTGAAAAACTTATGCAGTCCCTGCTTAGCCAAAAGCGTTGCTAAAAAAGTTGCTGGTAATAGTAGATTTTTATCTTTTATACAGGTCAGCCATTGAAAAGAAAAAATGTAATTTGTGGCAAGTTTGTGGCAGGAGGAAATATACTGTTTTTCAAGTTTGGAATGCTTTTCACATTAAGTAATAATATAATTTAGGTAACATTTTCGACTAGTTATGGGGGTTTGCTATAAAGAGACATTTTTTAAAAAGCAAGAAAATTTACAACACTGATTGGAAAAATACTTCCTAAATGTAAAGTTCATTAAGCTGCGGTAAAATGTCCCATGAGTAGCAGTGGCCAGTTCTTTGGCAAAATAAAAGTAGTCTCAATGAAGTATTGCAAAATACACTTTAGGGAACAATTTTATAGTGGCCAGAAAAATGGAGTAGGTGAACTAATAGGTCTTTTTCATCTCCATGCTCTGAGAATGTGACTGGTTGAAGAAAATTTGTGTATTTAACCTCCATCTCACGAGTCTGAGAATGCTGTTACAAAATCTATGTAGTCATTAAAATGTATACAAAGGTATAATGGAATCTAAATTTAAATGGAATAAAAGGAACCCCCAAAAGACCTAAGTAAAATATGTGTTTGTGTGCAATGTTAAAATTCCTGGTAATCATATTACTTATATGGTAATTTCAAGAATCGTCTGGAATTTTGTTGGCCAGTCATTTCCAGCAGCCATTTAGAATCTTTTTAGAACCAATTGCTATCTTAGCTAATAGCAATTCTCACTGCAACTGGCCTAAACCAGCACCTTCTTAATGCTCTGCTGTCTGCTTTAATTGGCACCTTTAGAGCTATGAGCTGAACAGCACCAAATAGTTTAAATGTCACTCAGGTTTACATCTTTGTCAGGGCACCTCAGGTAACAAATTAACTGGTGTCTGAGCAAATTAGGTGATTAGTTAGTGTGGGCATGACTGCCTTGATTGTTATATGGATAAGAATGACTTTCATCCTGTTTTTGTCTGGGATAAAGCTAATTTTTTTCATAGTAGCAAACCCACCAGCAAGGAGAGTGGGTGTCCACGGAGGATGGGTGTCCATAAGGATTTGGGAGGGGACACAGCCAGGACAGCTGACTACAACTGACCCAAGGGATATTCCATACCATAGGTTGTCAGCATATAAAGCTGGAGGAAGCAGAAGGAAGCAGTGGGGATGTTCACAGTGATGGAATTTGTCTTCTGAAGTCACCATTAAGTGTGATGAGGCCCTGGTTTCCTGGAGGTGGCTGAACACCCTCCTGCTTATGGAAAGTTGTGAATTAATTCCTTGGCTTACTCTGCTTCTCTTGCCTAATAAACTATCTTCATTTCAACCCACAAGTTTTCCTGCTTTCTTCTCCTGGTTCTCTGCCCCACTGGGTGTGAATGAGCATCTGTGTGGGGCTGAGGTGCCAGCTGGGGTTAAACCAGAACACCCTGAACTGCATACATGCTGCTGTGAGTAGTTTTGAGTTTGCTAACAGGTCAACTGCCCCTTTAGCAAGCACCCTATTTCATCAAAGCTCCTCCATTGGGCCCTGTTCATATTTTAGGCATTATATTAGCTGTGCAATTTAAGGCACAAGCTGTGTTCATACTGCATGGCAATAGCTGAACTGCAGAGATTATCACAGGGGTGCACCAACAAGGCTTACTTACACCTGATACTCTTGTCCCAAGAAATTTGGAAAGCATGTGTTGAAGAGCAGTTCTGACTGCTTCACCGCTTGCTGTAATGGAGCAGGTGACTCTGGGCAACCGAGCATCCCAACCAGACTCTTGGTTCTGGGGTCTGCATTTCCGTGTTATGTCTCAGTTTCACCTGTGCTCGGGCTGAGGGAGCAATGTGCCTTCCTGGCTGCAGACCTGGCTCCAGAGTTGGGCTAGGCTCAATCTTTTTGGTGATGCTTCTGTGGGCACCAAATCTCAGCAGCTCAGACAATTTCTGCTGCTGTCAGTGGGTCTAACCAGTGCGAGTGGCAGGCTCATTGCCTTTCAGGCAGAGGGTCCTGCAGGACTTCTCTCAGTGATGCATAAGGAGAGCCAGGAAGCACAGCATACATATTCATAGAGGTTTGAGACTCTGGAGGGCTCTTGGGGTTGAAAGCAGCCAAACACCATTTTTGTGCTGATATCAGCAATAGCTATCCAGTAACTCAGGGAATTTTTTACAATAATGAAAACAAGGAAAAGTTGATTTACCTGATAGCTCAGTCAGACATGTCACAAAATTAAAACAATGATCCCCAAGTTTCCTGACATATTTAGCATATGAGGGTAAATAGCTCACTTTGCCCCTGCTACACCTTGGTCATGCCAAAATGACACACATGCCCTGTTCAAGAGCAAAACTCATTACAGTATTCTTACAAGAATTTCTATCCCTGTAAGAGCAGAGAAGCAGTGTGGAAAGTAGTATAATTGTAATATGAATTGTTGTTCTAAATAATATAGTTCCCCTCTAGGGAGTGAAGCCTGGCTGAAGGAAGGCATTGTGCCTTGTGAGCAGTGGGAATGGAGCAGATCTGTCCTGCAAGACCACCAGCCCTATGCAAACTACAGTGAAAATTCACCATTGCTTACCTTTGGCTTCCGTCCTTCAGCAGGAAAAAAATAATGGCTTTTAGATTATCATTCACACTTCAGGAAATGTCAGGTTTGAGTACTTTGTGATCTATATTTGTGATAAACCTATGTATTTACAATAGATCTGGACAAAAAAAAGGTGTTTCCTAACACTCAGGGCCCTTTTAGTGATTTAAAACATGAAAGGACATTCAAACAGAGATATTCCTCGAAATGTTTAGGTCTCATTCTCAATGTCAGGCAACTTCTGGTGCTCATTTTGTTCTTACACACCAGCAGGGAAAATCTGTCCTTCCTTATTGTACCTAAGCCAGAAAATTTGTCCTTCCTTATTGTACCTAAACTTCAATTCACATTTCAGTTCAGACTAGTCTGTGGTTTTCAGTTTTTCCCATTTGTACACTTGACCTCTGGCTTGAGAAGTCAGTAGCAGGACACATCTCCTTCATGCTGCAGTTCATTATGTTAGCCACTTTTGCGTGTTTGTTCTATGTACTTGTTCTCAAAAAGACGATGGTGGGCGTATTTATTTTTAGAAGTAAACAGTCACAAATATTCCCATATGGAGAGTAATAAAAAAGTTGCTTCAGTTGAACCTTAAGTTTGACTCACAAGGAAATAGACTTTTCCCATACTTTGAACTTCTTAAGTGGAAAATTAGGAGACAATTTAAGATAGTATTGAAGAAGATTTTCAGCAGCTGCTGTGTCTGCCAGACATCTAATTATCTATGAATTTTCTCTGGGAAAACTTTGAGACTCCTGACTGGTCTTTAATATCTCTAAAGATCTCTTCTTGCCTGGCCCGGTGCTGTACATATTGTGTGGAAATAATCCTGACTATCCCAGAGGTGCTTTACTTAGGTCAGCCTGGATGCAGCTGCTTGAAAGGCACCTGGCTCTGAGAGCACTGCCTGGCAGCACATTTCTGTAAAGCCCTAAAGGCAGGGATGAATCCCACAAAAACAGAGCACTGCTGTTTGAATAGCAAAACAAGCGAGGTTATTACTTGGGGGAAGTAATGGAAGTTGGCACTACAGTGTGTCACAGTAAGGTTAAGTGATCTAAAGACTGCAGGCCTATTTAATTAAGTAAATAGACAATCAATCACAAAGAATAACTGTCTTAAATAATAGGTTTATAAGCCTTGCCATCTTGTTCCACAGATTCCAGTGCTGTCCTATATATTTCATTATGCAGAACTGGAGGTTTTCATTTAGGAATCAATTCTCTGCAGGACAGTGGCTACAAGCTCCTGGCAATTCAGGGAAAAACATGGCCAGATGCTGAGAATAGGTTTGACATTCAAGTTAAGAGATAGATAGAGTACCACCAGTCCCAAGTGTGCCAAGCTCATGGGTGATTTTGAAATTTTAAGTTCCAGAAAGTAGCAAATATCCTCAGGACTTTACTTTGTATTCTGAATTCTGCAATTACTTTATTTGTATTTTCAGGCTTAAAGGTTGAAGTTTGCTTTATATGTTTTTAATCAAAACTGAGCTTCTGCTATGATTGTGTAGCTCAGTTGAAATTAAAACACTAAACTGCAGAGCCTCTGAGATATGATCATAAGGGCTAGCAAGACAGCGAGCTGCTAATAAATTCCAGGGAGGAGACACAACAATAAATTCAAGCTGATAGGAGCCATTTTTAATTGAGGTGCCTGGGATCTGATGCTAAATTCTGAAGTCTCCTACTGATTTATTGTAATTCATGTACAACCTACAAATACTTTTCCCCTGCATCCCATAATGATGCCACCTCTTCCATGGTTATGGTTATCCAGAGATCTGAGAAGGTGACTGGATCTCCTACATCTACTGGTGTGTCCGACAGTTCCTTCTTTTGTGGAGATAAATATTAAATCACAAAACTTGACAGCAATGACATTGTAAGAAATCAGACCTCAGGAACACATCTGGTGCTTGTAAAACAGCAGAAAATTTGCCTCATGACCTTTGCTTTCAAAAAGAATTAAAAACATGTGTCCATAATCCCTAGTAGGTGTTTGGGATTTGTTTTGGTTTGGCTTTTTTTATTTTTTAAATCCAAAGAATAGAACTTACTATAATTTTTAGTTGGCCTTCTCTACAGTTTACCAGTCTTAGCCTAGTATTAAATAAACTTTCTAATTCTAAACTGCTTTGCTAAAGGTTGATCTTCCTGGTCCTGCCCCAAGCAGCATTGGAGAAGTACTTTCTGTTTCTCTGTAAGACCTGGTACCAGATCTCTAATTTTACTGGTTTAGTCAAATCAGATCTTAAACCTCCCATCTAGGTCTCTGAAACTCTTTTTGCTTTTCTGTCTATGCTACGTCTGCACTTCATCTCATGGTCTTTAAATTGTGGTTTGGGAAAGGGGACACAAACTTCCTCCCCATTACAAATTGAGCAGGAAAGTTTCCTTTCTTGGGGCCCATGTGTCACTACTATTATTGAATGTAGGGGTGACATTTCAAAATGCATGACATACTTCATGGATAATCCTTGACTGGACCACTTACATAAACAGCTGCTGCCCAACATAAGAAATTACAAAAATGGGGTTTTGTCTTTTCTGAAATTTACCAAGAAAGTCTGATAAAAGTGCAATTAAATGTCCTCTCAATAACAACACAAAGGCTGCAACTTAAGATTCTTGTAAGTAAAGAGTTTTTTGCTAATGCACAAAGCTGTTAAAAATGCCTGTCTATAAAACCCTGGCTAACATAAACATTTTACTGTAAACTATTCAAATTGACTGTCCTACAAGTTCACCAGTCCTCTCTGGTATGGCTTACTTGATAGTTGCATGGGCTAAGCAGTCTGTCCAGTAATACTGCTGGAAAAATTTCCCATTTTTTCTCCTAGGTCACATCAGGTTGGGTGGGGCCAAGGTGGTGGTGGTGGGGAAATAAAAAGTACTGACTGAAAACTATACAATTCCAAAGTATAAGAAACACAGTTCTCTAGAGACAATAAGAGCAGTAGGGGCAGCTTCTGTTTAATCTAAGTTGACTTTTCTCTCTCTGTTGTACAGCACACCAGATCCCAAGAAAAGCTGTACTTTCATCCTCTCCTGTTCCTGGCAGAATTAGTGGAAGGTATCCTGTTCTATTGTGTGATTGTGAGCTTCAACTGTATTTCTCTAAATTAACTTAACTGGCACTGAAGACTGCTGATCCCTGGTATCCCAGACGAATTTCATACTGTGCCCTCTTCATCTGCTTTAGATCTTAGACTAAGCCTCCGGTTTCATCTCTCAGTAAATATCTAAATTCCCATCTGCTGTGAAATGTGAGAAAATACACATTGATCTACCTGAATGATGACATACTTTTTTACAGAATGATTGTTCTAAACTGGCTGGAAAGGCACTTTGCTTTTACCCTGATATTACCCACACTTGACTTTGGAAAGTCTGATTGCTCAGATCACCAGTCAAGCCTGAGTATCTCCCAAAGCAGAATGTCTGCAGGTAATCAAGAAATTAATTAGAAAGCTATCAGTGAAACATTCTAACTTCAACTTTTTTTCTGAGGTGGGAAATAAACCATAGAATTTTAGAATCCTTTTTTAAGTATGTAAATGAGGGAAAATAGAGAAATGTCTGGAAACAGGAAGACAAAACTTCATTAATATATATTATTTTATCAGTTCTTCCTCTGTCTTTCTAAGGTCATGTTTGTCTTTCTGCATTTTGGATACTTGGTATTCTAAGAAAACCTTTTTTTCTTGACTTACATCTTGGGGAAAAAGGAGGTTGCATTTTTGTCAGCTGATCCAGCTCCATAGCCACTGTGCTGTTTCTGAGTTGAATCCTAAGCAGGAAGAAGAATCAAAATTCGAGACACTGCTAAAATCTATGGTGATCTCAGTTTTTGGGAACAAATCTCACTAGAGCTGATGAAGGGAAGGGGGAAGGGAAAAGAACATCTGCTCTAGTTAGTCCTTAATTATGGTCTAAATGTCTGCTCTTCTACAAGGCTCTTTTAGACTATTTCCCATGGCATGGGTTATTCAGAAGTAGACAGCACAAAACACAATTTTAATTCCTAATTTATCCAGTCAGCCATTAAGTTCTCCAATCTCTATTTTTAAAAACTTCCAACACTCTCACTAATTAGGACTGCCTTCTACCTCCAGCTGTTAATGGGCACAAACACAGACAATTTGAAATATGTCTAATCAGAGTGCTGCCTGATTCTGTCCTCATACAACAGCTATTGCCCTAAGGGACAAATTATGTTTTCAGATGCACACACTCATCCCATTCAGAAACAGCTATAGGAAGTTCATCCATTAGAGGGAAAATATATATTGCAATTAGCTGCACAGGTTACATATTTATTCCTTTTTTCCTTAACCTTTATTGATTTATCTATTGTGGATTTGTTTTGCATCTTATTTTTTATTCTAGGAGTGCTATTTTCTTGCAGATACTCTCCTTTATATTGGTGCCAAAGCCTACAAAGAACCTTGAAGAAACCCACTCTCCTTAAATACCCTTCACAGAACATACTGGCAGGAACTCAAGCTACTCTGCAGTTGCAAATTAATCTCAAAATAGCTGTGTTTATTGACAGTTAAAGTTTGTTAATCTCTCCAGTGTGATCACAGAATGCAGGTTCTGTGCCACAAAACATTGCACCATTTCTTGTGGAGGTGCAGATCAAGCTTCACACACTGCTTAGGCAGAGATTGGAGATGGCTTGTGGATTATCCTCAGCCCATGGCTCCTGCATGTATTGTGCTTAAATGGCACTTTGCAACAGCAGAAGGATATATTTTGAAGGTAGGAAGAAGAAATAAAAGCATCAGGACTCAGCTCTGAGAGGAGGTTGGGAAGGAGGGATTGGACCATTTGTGTTCCAAGCAAAGGTGCTGGAGGCACAAGTTGTTATCCCTAAGTTTTAGCAAGTGGAGAGGGAAAGACAGGGTTGGCTCAAGTGTTGTTTTGATCTATACCCAAGCAAGAATCCCCATGTCACCTCTTGTCTTTAAGTGTCTTCTGCTACTCTTTTGCTTGTTTGCTGCAATTATAATGCCTTATCAGAGGAAGGGAATGAGAAAATCAGTGCTTGGAATTTTCACTTCTAGCAAGTCTGAAGCTGATTTCAAAATTGTGTGACAAAAGTTGCTGAAAATAAAGGGTAAACTGCCTATCAATCAACTTAGGGCTATTTTCAGTGAAAACCAGAAAGCTGACTGTAAACCACTTAACCCAAGGAAGGCCACAAGTAACTAACACTTGACAGGCATTTAATTGCTATGTTCACTATTGTCAAGGTTTGGCCCTACTATTTTCTTAATACTAATTTACTTCTAGCATCACCAAATTCAGCTTCCTAGAGTGCTATGCTCTCTCTTCAGCTCTGAATTCACACATAATTTGAGGGTCACAGCCAGGTTAAAGACATCTGTATTTTAGCTTTGAAGGTGTTGGTAGATCAGATGAGGTAGCAGCTTTTGTACAAATACCTGCTTCCAGAGACATCTGCAATTGGACCCAGCAGGCAATCTCCACAAGATTTGACTCTTACCTAAGTGTATAATGTCTCTTGAAAAGTTGGAACAGAGGAACAAAACGTTTGTTAAATTCAGTGGGAGGGAAGGGGGACATGCATGCTTACTAGGTAACAGTAAACCTGCCTTATAGGAATATTCCAGGATTTCAAAACATTCATGTCAATAATGATTTTTCCAAACCAAAAGCATCACCAAGAATTTCATAGAAGTCTTGCTGGTACTGTGAAAGATGTTAAAAATGTTGGACTTCTGGTGATCTACATGCTACACAAGAGGTTTGCCTTTTCTGACAGGCATATAAAATTGATTCTGCACCTTCATCCATCTGAAGGCTTCCAAGTCTTTTTAATGGGTAAAATGCAGTCCATCCCAAGGTGGCTTGCTTATGCAGGCAGAACTGCTGCTTCCTGGATGGATCAGTGACAGATTACACACAATCTTGGGTAGGTATTCACAGGCTCTAGATGAAGATGAGAGCAGTTGCTCTCTGCTTAACATCTGCAGGAAAGAAATGGATTTGAATTGGTAAATGAGAAAAGGCTGTAGTCTGAGCTGCTCTGGCATCTCATCTTGATGTCTGCAGGAGCTTTTTTAAGATGACTCATGGTGGGTCATAGCCTTTGTTATCAGTATTGTTTGTAAGGAAAAGTTACCTGCATCCTGACAGAGAAACAGAGAAGGAAGAGCAGGCAGGCAAGTAGCAACAGCATTAAAATGCAAAGTGTATTTAGCATAGGCTGTCAGATAGTGAAATACTGCTCTGTTGTTGCTCCTGACTGCAATTCCACTTGCCATGAATTTGTATTCTAGCTTGCAAATTAATCTATTAGTTATATTTCTGCCAACATGAGAACACAGTTAATGCAGCTTGTATATACTACAGTTTTCTTTGCTCTTTAGGAATGACAGAATTTTTGGCTATTTCAACTAATTGATACTTGAACTTTTTTCCCTCCATGACTGCAATATGTGACCCTAATTCTTCATGAACCAATATAAAAGCAGGTTAATACTTGCAGATAGAAAAAGCTTTGCTTAGGATTTTAGATTAAGAAAAGTGTTCTTTACTAAAAAAGAAATAATGCAAGTTACTTTTTTCCTGAGGAAACTGCCTCTGAACAGTGCTATTCATAGAATATCAAGAACAATTTGGCTAATAATCAATTTTCATTTGCTTTCAAGTAAAGCAGCCCAGAAGAAACTGCCTGAACATTTTTCCTAATCCAAAGTTTAAGGAAAAATCTAGGTGATTTTTTATTCTGTTTTGCAGTTTCTGCTGGCTACAGATGTGCAGTGAGGTTTGCATTTTGTGGCTCATTACGGAACCCATTAAAACCATGGAAGCCATGAAAAGCCTCTTGCTTAGAAGCAAGGGAACTCAGCAATTGCAGTGGGCACCACACACTGAGACTCCTGTGAATGATTACATTTATCATGACCCAGACCAGCCATGGTGAAGAATTCTTTCTTCCCTTTGTTCGTGGTCCAAGTCTTTCCTGCAATGTGGAGAAGTCCACTGCAAAGTTTGTACCATATCCACGCTTAAAGTCATCTTAATCATCACTTCAGCTCAAGGATCAGGAATTTCTGTTTTCAGTCAGTTCTCACTTCTCTCTGAACTGGTATCTTAAGATTTTTCATGCTACTTGGTTAAGCATCTTAAGATTCTTAAGAATTCTCAAGATTTTTCTTGCTGCTACAAGACTTTAAGGTGCCTTCCACTTTCATTCTAATATATAACTGAGCAGAAATAGGATTGTAATTCCTAATTATTCTGATCTGGGGTTGAAACTAGAAATACTTAAAGCTTATGAGACAGATTGCTCTTCTAAGATTTCAAGTTAACTTCCATGAATGAAAAAAGCTGAGAAATTGTGGGGAATTATCTATATTAGGCATGAACTCTACCTAGCCCAGTTTCTGTATAAAAGTTAAATGCCTGGTCTGAACTCATTGTGGGCCTCCCTTGACAGCTAATGGAGACAATGACAACTGCCTTCTAGAACAGAGACCTTTGCCTAAATGAGATATCTTTCATAAGATAAGACAAAATGCTGTAAAAAGGCTCTTATTTCTCTCTGCTGATACAAGTTAGCCACTCCAATTTGACATTTAACTCTTAGCCCACATAAATGAAATGTGATGAATCCACTCATGAATATTTGCACTTTCTATGTTTTGTTTTTAAATTGAAGTAGTAAACAAGGTGATTTGATATGGATTCTTAATTAGAAGGACAAGATTTATTTATCTGAGGATATAACTTTTCATTTTTGGCATGTGAGTATGAGGCTTTGAAGCAAAATGGTAAGGAAGAAATTGTCTAGATACCTCTTTTGTTTTCTTGCTCAGGTCATTCTTATTACAATTTTGAATGAAAAAAACTACCACAAAAAATTGTCCTATTTATAGGCTTAATAGCAAAATAATGAAAAATCAAAATCTATCAAAATAGGTTTAAAATTCTATAACTGCAATTAAAGTTAATAAATTTGAGTATTGCATTTTTCCAGACTAAGATAACTAAAGTCTAATCAATGAATTGATGAATTAACCATAGTGTGTAATTAAGTAAATAATATTCACAAATGTTGGACAACAGTTAAGATTCACTTAATGAAAATCTTCTGCATATAGGTAATTCTTACACATGATCAATTATAGAAATAAAAATTATGCAACCAACTTTCCTTATTGTCTTCTGTGTGGGAAGAAGGAGCCTGTTCTATATGGGATTTACACAGTTAACTCTTGTTCCTTGTGTCAATATAGAATAATGCTTTCCTTTATTTTAAGGGTTGTGTGGCAGATTACTTTTTTTCATGATTACAGTATTAAGTTATGGTGATATGTGGCATTGTGAAATGGTGCTTGCCAAAAATAAGGATCCTCTGGTGCATTTGCTGAATACACAAGGGCAGACTCATCTGCACCTCTACACATACTTTGGAGAATGTCAGAACAGTATTTATAGGCAGAGGTAATGTTTTTATTAAACAATTTCTTGCTGAAAGAATGTGACAGGCTTTCAGCTGGGCAAGTCCCTTTCCAGATCTGAAGTAGGAATAAGGAATTTAAAATCCTCAGTGGAATGCATTAGGTGGGATGCATTTAAATGAGAGCAGTTGGTGCTTGTGGAGAAGCAGAGAAGGGGAGACAGTAGAAAGGTGTTTACTGCCTGCAGTAAAGGAAGTATTCCCTTCATTCCTCATTCTTGTGTATTTTTATTATGTCAGCATGTCTTCAAAAAT
Source organism: Zonotrichia albicollis (assembly GCF_047830755.1). NCBI lineage: Eukaryota > Metazoa > Chordata > Aves > Passeriformes > Passerellidae > Zonotrichia > Zonotrichia albicollis. The sequence continues at coordinate 54,214,230 of NC_133820.1, forward strand.
CACTTTAACAGAAAATTAACAAAGATTCTTGCTTATTTGGATCAGATAAAGGATTGTCTCTAATGGTAAACAGACTTTACCGGAACAGTATTCCACAAACTTCAAAGTACTTTCAAAAGAAAATTTAAAACTCATATACACTAGTTCTTACCCAATCTATACCACTTTCCCCAAATTTAACAATATGTAATTTACCCTATAATAAATCTATTTAAGGCAATAAAACAGTTATATGAATTTAAATAGGAACAAGACAGAAGACTATTCAATGAAATAGAATATACTTTACTGGTATCCAAGTGATACATTCCTTCTCAGCCATTTGAACACGATGGAAAGGACACTACCAATTGGAAAAATATAATTAAAATAATATAAAATTATTTATCATGTATTTAAAGACAGGAAATCCATCAATAATGTGTAAAAATTATATATAATAATTCTTGTACAGTCGTTGTCCTGGATACTTAGTTTGTGGCGTTATTTGATACTTGAAAGTGGAAGTTTATTCATCTTCTAATGTCAATGAAACAATTATTCAGGTTTACATTCAGCAGAATTTATTCCCTGAATAACCCTACCAGAATCAGGTATGGAATGAATTTCACTGATTACTTTTTGTAAAGAATCATTTTAATTACCATTTACACAGTTCTTGGTATCAAAGGATCTCAAAGCATATGACTGTTAATTAAATTTCATGACTGGTCCCTGTGAAAGATATGCCTAGCATTATCATTTAAAATTTTATTGTATTATTAAAATCTTGGCATTCCTTCTCATCATTGTCTTCCCATGGAAAATGTTGAGCTGAATTTTTTGTCAACTTTGTTTTTGTCAGTTCTACCTCAGTGATTGCAGTCAATGAAGACTGATAGAAGCTTTTTAAGTGTGATGGCCCATGGAATGGAATGTTCATTTTAGGAGATTCAGGCAGTATTTTAGGACTCATTGTAAACTTCTTGAACATTGAACAACCTAAGATAATTCCAGGAAGTACTGAGGCAAAGAATGATTATTGGGGTCTTGTTTTTCAGCCCCTTGTTTAAAGATGCAGGACATATTCCCTTCATGGGGGTTACATAGTTCTAAGTCCTAGAAAATAGGTCTGCATCTCCATTTGAGACATACTTCTAAATGCAGCCCTGTAGAGGAAGACAATTCTGTCCTTTTTTCTGTTGTTAGTTCTCTTGCAACAGTAAGCTTGATTTTGGATTTAGGCATCTAAATTTCACCCACATCCGACTTATGGTGTTACTAGCCTCTTTTTTTGCAGCTGACTTAATGAGACTAAGCAAATGTAACACATCAAATTTTCCCCTTTTAGGAAATCATAGTAAAACAGTGTATGAGGAGTATAGTTCAACATCACAACAAATTACCCAGGGAGATCACACAATTTCTGTCTTTGGAAATTTTTGGGAACAGATTAGACACATCCATGTTGCCTGATCTCATGCTGGAAATTGACCCACTCCAAGTAAGACAATGGTCTATGTGGCCTCATGATTTCCCTTACAACTGAGACGATAATGCTTCTGTGAAATCTTGCTATGTGGATATCTGGTGTGGGTACTCTGATAGAAACCAGCAATGCTGTTTCTATCAGAGTACAATGACTGTCAGTGGTTTGCTCACTATGACTGCATTATGCCAACCCAGCAACACATCTATCAACCATCTATGAGATTGATTTTTGGGGATTATTATTGCTCAGATTTATTTGGGTTTACCTTGTATTCAGCTTCTTAATAGTTTTGTCTGCTTCTTCTGGGCTCTACATTCTTATTTATCTTCAACAAGAGAGGCTAAACCAGAAAATGCTGATGCATGAGAGACTCATTGTCATAGTTGTGAATACAAACCAGAAAACTCAACTCTCCATCCTCATGATGGTGTCTGCACTGAACATGAACTTTTCCAAGAAGACCTGTTCTGGATTGCACAAGCAGAATGGAGCAGAGCACAGTTACAGGAATTAAAGCTCTGCTTCTTGGAAGACGCCTGTGTGAAATCCCAAGGTTTCTGTGCAACAGTCAATGTCCAGTAGTCAGTGCTAGTTACAGCCACCACTCACAAATGATAGGGTAGTTATTTCTTTTAAGCATTTAAAAGGGAGAAAAATCATAGAAAAGGCTTCTACTTTGGCTGCAGCTGCACAGCAAATATCAGTAAAGAACTACTTTGTCTAAAGTTTTGCAATTCACTGCCCACAGAAGGCTCCAGTAGGCTTGCAAAACTTTTCAGGGTCTGATGGTGATCAATCATTTATCTGCCATCCATAGTCTACCATCCTGGTTGAAAATTAAGAGAGAGACGGTTTTTCTGGAGATGATGCAACTTCTCAGTTACTGGCAGTTCAACACAATAGGAAGATAAATGGAAAGTATATATGTAGGTATATGTATGCAAACATAGCAAAAATATTCTTTATTATGACCAAAACCACGGGACAGAGTAAATTTGGTTCTATTCTTTTCTTACATTGATAGTTTTACTAAAATTTAGTGCCTGCTTAACCACAGGTTGATGTTAATCTCAACTAACTATAGGCAACTCATTTCAAGCTATTTTTCTTCCATGAGTAGTGAGAAGAAACTGGGCACAATAAAACAGTGTGTCATGCATGAAACCTCTAAGATAGATGCATGGACAAAGGAAATGAATCCTAACCAGAACCTTCCCACTTCAGCTCAGTTACCATCAATGTCAGTACTTTCTTAAGAAATTCTTCCCGAAAGAGAATATTCCAGCTTCCTAGAATTTTGACCTTAAAATGTGGTGTGATGAATTCTGCTTTCTTTTGTATGGTAACTAATATGATCTTAGTGGATTCTGTTTTTGATCATAAGACTTATGAAAAGTCCAAGGGGGCTGGAACTAGATGATCATTAAGGTACTTTACATCCCAAACCATTTTATGGTTCTATGATCTTTCTCCAGAGATCTACCATAAACAGTAATTTCTAGTTAATTTGTGTTTTGGGGTTTCTTTTGGGTTTGTTTTATTTTTTCACTTGACCTTACTTTTTTTTTGGAATCCTCATTTGAGTGCACATACCAAGTAGGAAGTAGAAATTGATCCCTGTTGTCAAAAATCAATAAATATTAACTAAGATATTAAATATTGATGAGTTCAAAATCAATGCAAATATCAAGGAACAATACAGTTTGCTGTACATCAAAACAAGACATAAACCCAGTATTTTGGCCCTGGTATATGTGCAGATATTGCTAAATTCACTACAACTGTGTGCATTAGAAGATAAGAACTGATGAGTTATGCTTTGCTATGTATATTGATCACCATGATCATATATATGTGTTGATCATATTGATCACCATGATCATATATATGTGTTGATCCATTTTGAACTTCCCACTTAAATTAATGAGTTGCTTTACTTATTTTTCTGAATGAAAATCCTAAAGAAGAAGTGAAATTAAAACCACTTAAAAAGAAATAATGGCCTTTCTCTTCTGTAAAGACAGCATTAAATTTGATAAAGTTCATTGTTATGAATTAGGATTGAATGAATTATCATGACAAGAGAAATGTATTTCCAGGACCTGTTGTTAACCATTACTCATGTTCTAAAAGAACAGAGATAGTTTCAGCTGGTTTCATCCAGTCAAGAAATATGCTTCCTATGTGCAATAATACTACATATTTCACATGATTTTTTTCTATATTTGTCATCTTCATAATTGTTTTTATAAATATTTATATTTATAATATAAATATTTATATTATTTATTATTAATTTCTCTGTATCCATACTAACTGAGGCTTTGCTCGCTGGAAAAGATTCAATAATTGTGAATGAAATACAGTTATGGGAAACATGATGCATGGGAAAATTTGTTTAGGAAGATAAGCATGAACAGAAGCACACTAAAAGATGACCTTGGCAAAGCTAAAGCAAAATTTGAGCAAAGCTGAAATCTAACAATTTTACTCAAAAAGTACTTATTCATCCAAGATAAGCAGTTGCAGGCTTAGGGAAAAGGGCTTGAGTCCTTTTATATTTAGAACTTCACCCATATCTCAGAATTAACCTACTTGTTTTGGAGAAAGTACTTCACATTTGTCAGGAGCAGCATTTATGCCCGAGATGTACTGCCACAGGAAGCCCAGAGGAGAGGCCAAGCCAACCACTACATAATATGGATGTGGCATTTTGTCTATATTCTGCTTACAGGAGAGTCTGAACATTGACTCCCTCCTCAGAGCCTCTTTCCTTTATCCTGATCATCAGGAAAAGAGTCAGGCACTGTAGGAGATCATTTTGGCTGAACAGGAATTCCTGATGGAGGTCAAATGCATAAGGGAAACTCAGATGGAATCTTTGTCAGGAAATAGAAATGAGGACAGGCTACCAAGAAAGAATTATGTGCAGTGATTCTTCAAGTGTTGGATACCAGGCTATACTGGATCTTTTCACAGCAACAAAGGTTGAGAGAAAATACTTATCAGATGTGGTTTTCCTCTCTTTTTTTAAGTATGTCTGGGTTTGGGACCCAATTACATGTTAGGAATCCAAGCCACAAGATGTATGAAAAAAGGGACCTGTCTTTTTTCAGCAGGAGAAGAGTTAGAAAGGGAATCTGACTGCTCTCTTCACCTACCTGAGGAGAATTACAGAGAAGATGGAACCAGATTCTCTCAGTGGTGCATGATAAACAGAGAAGAACCAACAATTGCAAGTCATAATATAGAAAATTCCCATTAGGCATGAATGTGACAGAGCCCACAGAGACTGTGAAATCTGCATCTCTGGAAATGTTGCAAACTGGTCTGGAAAACTTGGTCAGCTGCCTAATCAGACTCCATGCCTGGAACAGGAATTTGGATCATGTAGTCTCCACAAATCCCTCCCAATTTAATATTTTCTCATTCTATGCCATCCAGCTTTGGATAAAAAAAATAATTCCTATCCATTTTTCATTCCTGAAAGTGTCCAATTACTGTTTTCCAGTTAGTGATTGGGTCTAAAAAAATAATTAATCAAGCTCAAAAGGAGCAAGAATGCAAGCCAGGTTGGAAGAGAATAAAAGGAATATTGCAGCGCAAGAAACCTCAGACTTCTGCAACGGGTGGAAACCTTATGTGTGAAGTTTAAGCTGTGGATATATAATGTAATTAGGATGATTTTCCATTAACTCAATGGATTTAAAGATGGTGCATCAGAGGGGACAGGACTGGGTACAGATGCGTTATCAAATAATCCCCACAGCTCTAAGTTTTTGCTGGAGGAAAAGTCAATAGTGACACCAGAACCTGAGACCAAAGAGGGAAAAATTACCATTTTCACTGTATAAAGTATGGACACTCTAGCTGGGAAAAGAACAGACAGGCAAGGTCTGTGCATGTATGAAGATTTTTAAACATCAGTGGGAATGGAGAAGCTGTGAAAGGTGCTAGCAGTATCTGTTAATGGCCAGGGAAACAGTCACACTGAGGAAAGGCACACTGAAAAGAGAAATGTGATACAGGCTTGCCAAGGAAGGAGATTGAAACAAGAACTGGAAAAAAAATTAAATAAGAGAGTCAATCCCAATGGCAAAGGTTCTGTTTCTCACTCCATGAGAAATGAAGTACAGATCTGGTGAACTGACCAATCCTCCACCATTAACAGAAGTGCATGAAACATACCTGGGAGCATTTTTGCATCCCTTTCTTAAGTCTTTGGTACAGGTTGTGTTTAAATTAAGTTATACATGTATTCGGCTCTGGAGCTCTATAGCAGAAGTTCATGTACCACTTGGACTGAGTCCAGAGGAGGGCCATAAGGATGACCAGAGGGATGGAGCACTTCTCATATGAGGAAAGGCTGAGAATTGTTCAGCCTGGAGTGGAGAACACTTCATGGAGACCTTATAGCACCTCCCTGTATGCACAAGAAACCTGGAGAGGAACTTCTAACAAGGGCATGTAGTCATGCAACAAGGCCTAATGACTTTTAACTGAAAAAGACGATATTTAGATTAGCTCTTAACAAGAAATTCTTTACTCAGAGTGGTGAGATACTGGCACAAGTTGCCCAGAGAAGTGGTGTAAGCCTCATTCCTTTTTGCATTTTCAAATTCTGATTCTCAAGTCAAATCCAGCTGCAAAGCAGGTGGCAGAAGAGAGCAGTCTATGGGAATACTAATGATGAAGTCTTGTTTATTAGATGTCGAAATGCCTTTTCCAGCCTGAGAGAGTATGTATTTTATATTTGAAGCATATTGAAGTTTATGCCCTCTCATAATTTTTACACTGTACTAGTGCCATTCAGATTTTTTTTGTTTTAATTCATCCTACCTTTTATTAAAAAATAAATGTCTTGTTGAAGTATTGATATTGGGAAATTTTTGTGGGTGTTCCCCAGGTTAAGTGGATGGCACAGAAACACTGTTGTGTTCTCAAACTTCTGCATCTGTCACTTTTCTATGTGGTTTGTTTTTTTTTTAAATATTGTCATGATGTTAGAAAAACATGTCAAGGAGGGAGACTTTTTCTGTGCAGTCATTTTTTAATCTTGGGTCTTGCACTCTCCAGTTCAGAATGCATGGATGTAAAAGGGTAAATTCCTCACAAATATAAAACTGTCACGAAATGTTCCCTGTTTTGGAATACGAAAAGCAGCCACAGGCTACTTTTGTTTTATCAGTGTTTCCTCCTTTTTTAAAGTTGAATTTCAAAAAAAGACCTGAAACTGTGAAATCACTTCTTTAGTTTGTTTTCTAGCTTCCTCTGTCTGAATAAACATGTCAATCAGTCTCAGATCTTCTATCTTTCATAGGCCTGGGAAAAGAACAAATAAAAGAGGTTTCTCTTTTTTCTCATTGGCTTCCCTTGTTTTCTTGAGTCCTAGTCCACAGGGTCTGTTTGGAATGAAATTAAGAGCCTTGACATCAGCTTTTTAAAGATCTGATCCTTTTTAAACTAAATGTTCCCCAGGCTTCACTCAGAAAACATATTATCTTAGCAGAAAACGAACTGGGATCAGAGCTTGGCATCATAATGATAGAATCATAGAATGCTTTGGATTGGAAGGAACCTTACCGACTATTCACCTTCTCTGCCATGAGCAGGAGCATCTTCCACTAGACCAGGTTGCTTAGAGCATCATCTGACCTGGCATTGAACAATTCCAGGGATGGGGCAGCCACAACTTCTCTGGGAAACCTGTGATAGTATCTCATCACTCTCATAGTGAAGAAATAATAGTTTACTTTATTAAGCGATGCTTAAATTAACTCCAGCAGTGTTAATTTTGTTTTCTCATGAGCCCACAAGGGAGCTTAAAAAAAGGGAAAATGAGAGATAAATAAGACAGGTAGATATTTGTGGTCTGGCTTGCTTGGTGATTAATTTCTCTATGCATTTTCCAGGTTCAAATGGATTATTCTGGTCAATGTCATTCTTTCACTCAGCAGCACATTTTTTCATGAATTATGTATTTGCACAAAGTACCTATGACTCATGAATGTTGTGCTTAGTAGTAAGGTGCTTCTTTTTCATCTAAACTGGATAATATGTAAATAAAACAAAGACTGTAAAATTTCATCATCAATCAGTTTGGCTGTAGTTTATGACTCCTCTACTATTCATGTGTATTTTCTCTCTGCTGTTTTTGCTCATCTTCTTGTGCGCAGGTTTTATTGTATCAGGTTCCCTTTCCAGGTCCTTATGCAGCACTATTAAGCTTTCAGCTCAGAACTGCTTACACAGGCAAAACTTCACTTCACCAGAGATTTCCTTCAGTGAGACACACTCATAGTACTTCATTTTCTCCTGCGAGAAGTTAGAGGGGGAATGGAAGAATTTAATTTCTTGTAAGAGAAGTGGCTATAAGACAATATGATGAACAACTGCTTACAGAACACACAACAATGTAATAGAATATTTTTACTCCAAAACATATCTGTGTCCATGAACAAATATTAGCTGACTTGCTCCTTTTCCAGACCCATGTGATGACTTTGTACTTCTATCAATTTTGTTTCCATTGTAAATGCAAAGTATAGTTTGTGTTGTAGAAGCTCTAAACAAACAGTTTTGGTAAATAGATGGAGGAATATCTAACTTCAAAGTGAAAGATTCTCCCCAAGTGACTTCCCCTATTACTAAAGTATATCCAAAACAAAATCAAGTTAAAAGGAAAAATACATAAACATAACACATCAAAACAACTTATCCTGATGATAGACCTGAATCAAACTATTAAACTCAGTTTTCCTTTGTTTCAGTGGACACAGGTGGTACCTGAAGACTGCAGGTCATCCTACCAGAAGAGGTGTGTACCCTGAAGCTTTTGTGTTGCAGGTGGACAGTAGCACTTTCCTTTCAGCACAGCATTGCCTCCTGATGCCCAAAGAACAAACAAATGTTCTTTTGCACATTCTACTCTTCTTTGTACTTGAATTAAAAATCAGTTGAAGTTGCTTGACCGGGAGCAACTTCAAGACAAGAGCATCTTTCTGGCTGTAAAACAGCATGTGGAGTGCTCTTGGAAATCCCTCCATCCCACTGTGAGCCTTTCTGAGAAGCTCCTTTAATGGTTCCCTACATAAAGACTGCCAATTATTTTCCCAGTAAAGGCTAGATTCAGTGTTACCCTCTGTAAAGGGAAGCCACGAGACTCCTTTCAATGAGCCATTGAGCAGGTTTTATGCACCTTTTCTTTTCTGTCACTGTCAATAGAGGCTGACTCCAGTAATAGCCTAGCTTGCTGTCATTCAGACATTCCTGGCTGTGTCCCAGTCACTCTTTGTGGTTACTGAGGTGTCATTCAGTTCCAAGGGAACCTGAGGCTCATCTATCACTTTGATATTGCTTTGCTATTATAATTGCACAGATGACTCATCGTGGACTATAACAAAGTCTTCCAAGACCCTTAATGAGAACAATAAGGACTCAAAGATATTGGCTGCTGCTCACTCAGTGGAAAAGTTTCACTGTTTTTGTTATGCCGGGTAGGACACTGGGTTCTGGCTGTCCCCTGTTCTTGCTGTGAAAGCCTAGATATTCAACCAGGATAGACCAATGCACGGGGTTTGGGATGGATCTCAGTTCCTGAAATGAAGAAGTGGGTTCCTACAACACTTTGCACATGATACACTTACACTTGCTAAATCTTTTCTAATCACTATACATTTATGTACAGTCATACATCTTAAGTCCTACCTGCTCACTGCTATGTTTAGAAAACTGCAGGGGCCATTAAACCATTTAAACAAGTGTTTAATACAGGAATTGCTTGTCAGGTACTGGAGCTTATACGAAGAGTCATCTGTCTGGTAGCCCTAAAAAATAGGGAAATTCAGGTACGCTCCTGTTCCTATTGCTTAGTATGTGGCTTTTGCTGACTATTTGGATATTGCAGATTTCTTTTCTGAGGTTTTTGTTCATAATAACAATGACCTTTGGGTTTCCCGTTGGTGCCAGGCATATAAAGTATTTGTGCTATGATATCCAACTTAAAGGCAAGTAGGACCATGCTGAGGCTTGCTCTGAAGTCTACTTCTGTTCCCAAATTGATTGAGCTGACGCAGCCACAAGAAAATATAGTGCGTAGAACTGTGGCAGAGTCTCATTATCTCTGAGACCTTAAACAATTTAATCTATCAGTTAGGCTATTGAAGAGCATGTCCCTGAGGCAGTCTATCACTTTTTCTTCTGTTGATATGATGACTTTTACTTCAGGCTGATGGTCAGGAAGAATGAAGAGATGATACGGCAATGGCTGCTTGTCTGTCTCTTCAGTGGGTCCTTCAGGATGGCTGAACAAAAGCTTGTTACAAGAAAAATGAAACTTTTCACGAGTTCTTGTTATTAGAAAATGTGAGGATAAAATTAAACCTAAGACTGAAAAAAAATCCAAACTTAGCTGACTGGAGCAGCAGCAACCTAATTTTTCTCCACATTGCATGTCGAAAAGTACCCGAAGAGTTAATGAACCTTTTTCAAAGCAACTATTACAGGCAAAGTTTTAACACTTTTTCCTTATTCAGTCTACTAAAACATTCACCTGAAACTCATTCTTTCAGCTTGTTAGATCTCCCTACCTTCCAATTTTTCAATACATTTTTCCTGCTAATTTTGTATTGTTTCTCTTTACTGAAATGTGAAAGAGACCTATCAGCAGAAACAATTATTGTAGCTTTTCCCTCCAACTTCAGAAAGTAATTGTTATTCTTTAGATTTGTTTGGGTGATGTGGAAACTCTTAAATGACTTTTAATTAATAGCCAAGCTAGATACAGCTGAATATTTTAACTGGCATATATACCTTTAGGAGTGACAAACCACCACTAGCCCACTTCAAACTGTGCTTGAGCATGCTAAAGATTATGCAGAGTTAGTCAGAGAAAGGAAAGCTAAGAAGGGCAAAAGTTGCAGTCATATGCTTCCTGGGAACTTATCAAACAGAAACAAAGTCTATTTAAGAAAGCCAAGGTTATTCCTTTGCCCGGGCTAATCTGTTGTGCTCTGACAGATCAAAACTTGAAGGTACAAACACAGTTTTGGAATAGAGAACTGCTGTGAGCCATGAATTTGCAAAAATGGAGCTGGCAAAAAGGGGAAGGTGAGCAGGCTGGGCTCACCTTTAGATGGCTGTTTTTAGACTACCTTTCTCACCTTCAGTTTATTTTCTAAAACTGTATCTCTAGCCGTGGAATTTTTGCATAAAGGACATTGCTTCAAAGCTTTGCATAATTTACATTCCTCTCCCTCTGATCTTTCTGTTGGCTACTTACAAAGGAATCCATAATAAATTATCACTGAACTAACCAGGAAAAGGCAAGAATGCCAATGTTAAATTTTGACATTTACAGTATCTCCTATATTCCATCCTTATATTATATATCAGTGATCTCAAGTAATTTCAAGCATTTTCATATAGACCACCTAAAAATTGTACCCAGAAAGCAATTATGGAAATACTTATGCATTCAGAAGCTGTCAACCTCTGCTCAGGATACTGGATCTGGACTTCCAGAAAAATTCATCTGTATAAGCCTGTTCCCTCCTGCCTTTTTATTTCAGAAGCCTTCAGACAGGGGTAAATGGGTAAAGCAAGGGCTGTCCTGTTTTGGTGACATTATGAGCATTTAACCTGTTATGTGACGTGCTTGAGTAGAGGTACGTGACAAGTTTGATAGAAAGAGATCAGCCAGCTCTATTTAAAGGGCTTCTTATAGCTAATGACAATGAAAATATTGTGCACCCAGAGAGCAAAGTTACACAATCCCATGTTATTTGTTTCGAAGCTGCAAAATGAAGTACTTCTGAAAAGTTGTCCACAGGCAAATGCTCTCTGTTAGCAGAGTTACTTAGCCAGGGCAAACTGAATTTGCAAGAGAAATTTATGAGAGCTCTACTCCCATTTAAAGAATCTCAGTGGATGAATAGAAATTCCCTACATTTGGGAACCTCTCCCTCTAAGTTGCACATGGCTGTTTGGTGGCTCAACAGCACCATGCAGGACCAAGAACTCGAGTTCACACACTTCCTATGTCCTCTTTTCCTCAACCATATAGCTTCCCTATCATCTTTAACTCTAGTCCAGTATCTCAAATGCATGTTGGGTCATAGAACTCTTAGGAACTTAAAATGTCTGGGCAGTACATGTGGAGTCCAATGTAGCATACAAAAAGCCAGGGTGTTTTGTCATGCCTTGTAAAGTCGTTCTGACAACTGTAGAAATTTCTTTTTCAACCTTCATGGAAAGGGAAATGAGATGTATTAACTTACATGAAATGATCAGAGTTTCTTTGATAGTAACATTTCAGATGTGTTTGTTATTATCAAAGAATCAGAATAGCCAGTTGATATCTTGTATTTTCTATGCTATTTAAAATGCTTTTTTTTACATAGGTCAGGTTAATCTGCTAGTGAATGAATATTAATATAGCTCAATATCATCTTTTGGGATGTGAATTTTGACTTCATGAACTGCCAATTTCCCTGGAATTACTCTCAATTTAAACTGGTGAAAAAGGAAACCAAAATGAGTTAAAAGTTTATGAATCAAAGAGATTTTCTTTTATTTTGATAGGACATATTTATATATTCACAGGCAGAATTGGTTGTGCAGCAATCATCTGGCATTTTGCAGCTCTCACACTACTTGAATACAGAAAATGAGAAAGAAGTTTTGGAAACTCAAATAGGTCTCATTACCAAGTGATGCATGAACACCCTCGTGTGCACAGCCTGCAGCACCTAGGAGATATGAAAAATTAAGAATTGCATAAAATTAACACAGAGCTTGCTGTTCCTGTATCTCTTAGGATGTAATTTAATGATTAATTCTCCTGAGAATAGACTCTGTCAACTGATCAATGCAAATGAAAGCTGTTGAGTGGCTAATACCTGCAGTGACGGTTTGAAAAGTGGATGGAGTTAAAAAGTCATAAGCACCAGAAGTAAAACTTGTATTACATTAAGAGATATTCTTTTTGCTTCTCTTCCCCAAAGGAAGTCTAACATGCTTGTGGAAAACAGGAAACACACTCACTGCAAATAGGTATCTTGTGTAACCCAAGTTAAGTCTATAGGGTGTGATGGGATCATGTTGATTATGCCCTTATGTCTTCTGTAAGCTGCCTTATCCATTATCTCCTGTGAAAATATAGCTTTCTGTACCTGTCCCAATATAGTTTTTCTATTTTGTTTCTGGGAGCCTGGAATCCTCAATTTGAATTTTAAGAAAGATATCATAAAGATCTTCGTATCTAAATATCTTTCACTGATATGTTGAGAGGCACACAGCAAGTAACTCAACTTTCCTGTGTAAAAATATCTGCATGTTTTTTTGTGTTTGTACTGCACAGTGCTCTTGAAAGAATATTTTCTTCAGCAAACTTTAATGTACAATGTCATCATGATGCATATTAACTTGAAATCCTAAAACATTATGCCCAGTGGTGGCCTTTATTGAATAAAAAAAGCCAAACAACTAAAGCTCAACAAAGTAGTTGGAGGTTCAAGTGAGGTATTAGGAAGCATTTTTACTGAGAAGGTGGAAAAACACAGGAACAGGCTTTCTGCAGAGGTGATAGATCCCCAAGTCACTAAGAAGCATCTGAACAATGGCCATAATAATGTGCTTTTATTTTTGATCAGCTCTGAAGTAGTCAGGCAATTGGACCAGAAGACTGTTGTAGGTCTCTTACAACTGGAGCTCTTCTATTCCATCCTGTTCTGTGAATGTCACGCAAGGTCAGATTCTGATCTTTTGCCCCCGACTGCTGATTTTAAGTTGATCTGAGAGCTCTTGGTGAATGTTCATTAGAAAATGTTCTTGACTGATGTTGCATGATCAGTCACTGTTGCTCCTGTCCTTTATTAGTTTGTCTCTGTCAGTTGATGCTATTCTGCATCTCCAGCTGAGTATGTCTCATTCCACTGTTTCCTATTTTTCTTCTGTGGTCTTTATACTTTTAAATTTCACATTTCACATGATCCACATTTAAAAATTTTCTATTCATTTCCCTACAATCATTTAATGGACCGTTACTTGCATAAATTTTCAAATGACCCTATGGATTAAAATCTCTTTTGTATGAAGATTGGCAGTAAACCATACTCATTCAAAAAGTCTTTTCAGATATTACAAACTTGCAACATTTCTTTTTTTCTGAAAAAGTCTTCTTTGCTTTTAGACCTTTAATAAAAAACTGCATTCCTTATTTTTTGTGTTTAGGAGAGTGAGGGTGAAATTAAAATTAACTGTAAAGATGAAATAGAATTAAGAACAGAAATGTACAAATCCTCCTGATGGAGAGTATATACTCACAAGGGCAAAAAGTAGAGGAAAATGTGTGTGGTATAGCGTGGTGTGGTACATAACTATCTCATGAAAAATCTGTTCTGCTGAGAAATGGCATCCTGTTGATGTTAGCTTTGCCACAAATACTGAGATTTCTCCTAAATTGGGCAACCTACTGGGAAAGCAGAAAGGATTGCCTGATGCAAGTTTCCTTCTTCCTACAAAAACATTGTGCAACTGTCATAAGCATTTAGATATCATTTATGATGGAATTATCAGAGCAAATCAAAGTATACTACCTTGAGCTCAGTGACCTCATCAGCTGCAAGCTGAAAGCTTGCTCGACTTTTATATTTGGCTACACATATAAATATATAAATTGAGTTAAACCTCCCTGACCTCATGGAATGGACATCACCACAGCAGCACTATATGGTCCTTTGCGAGCTTGGTTGCTTTTTTCAACAGATGAAGACCAGAAATGGATTTTAAACATGTCTAAGCTTTTTTTCAAAGTTACCTTAGCAATACAATCCATGTTGGAATAACATCTGGCACATGTAATTATTGCTGTCGGATGGGTCACTGAAGCACTTAACACAAATCTGCATCCAAAAAATCAACCCAATACTGCCTAACAGCTGCAAAGCAAATGGTGAGGCTAGTTTTGGCAAAAATTACATGACAGGAAATCAAAGAGCTGGTCTGATGCTCACAGCTGCTGCACCTGCTTCAGAAACTCTTTCCAAGAATCATTGTATTAGGAAGAACAGCAAACTTTATATTACTTTTTCTTCGTGCTCCAAATTCCTAGTTTTAATGATGTAAAAGTTCTTTCAGTTTAACAGTTATTTAAATAAGAAGCATAGGTTGTGCTAGTTAGGGATATGACTTAACCAGGAGAAAGATGGCTGTTGTGAAAATTTATTTTTAAGCCAAAATCTGGTTACTTTGTATGAAAAGCCCATATTTTTGTGTCAAGGCTGATGAATCGTATGCATAGCCTGACAATAACCATACATGCACTGCAGGTGGAGGCAGTTTCTGGAAAAGCTCTGTTTGGGGAGAACTAGTCAAGACCACAGATCTTGAGATTGAGAAGACATATGTCAATCCTTAAATTTACATGCTTGGTGTTTTGGTGTTGATGTGACTGCCAAACAGTTCATAATTTGAGGAGACTGTTGCCATTTTAAACAAACTAAGGCAAACTCCGTTCAACTCCTTGGTAATAACCTGGAACCATGCCTAGAGACTTGATCCAAGCAGCAGTCTCCCATCTACATGACTTCATTGACTTCTCTAATCTGGTTGATGCTGATGAATGTTGTGGGTTTGGGCTTTATATGCTGTGAGTCACAACAAAGGCTTTAAGGAAGAGGAGAACCTGACAGTCGCTGGCTTGGTCTTCTCTTAGATATCCTAGTGGTGCTCTTGTGAAAAAAAACCCAAAAACTTCTGAAATTGCAATGTCACACTGGATAAAGTGCAGAAAAACAAGCACCATTTTTATCTTTGGAAGTGTATCCAAGGCACTAGCGAAAAATCTAAGTATTTGTAACGCACATTGGAAACAGTGAGCCAATGAGCCAACCTGGATTTCAGAGCATCATGCTAAAACTGTCCTAGACAAAAAGCTTTTGCTCAGTTTTGAGACAGAGTTCTGTGCTGGTGTATTTAGAACAGATCTTTCCATTAAAATAATAGTCCAACACTAATTAAAATGAAAATTCATTTCCTTATGTGAAGATTCAGAAATTATTGTAGATTGGTTTTTAGTACTAAAATCCAGTTTGAGAGTATCCTAAATAGTTTCTATATTCTTTTCTTTTTCACTAAAACTGTTTTGAGTCCACATTGGCTCTTATACAACACTACCAAAGTTTTTTGAACCTTCAACTCAGCAGATATTTTTTTATTATTTCAACAGATAATATTAGCCACTCTAAGTAATGCTTGTAAATCACACTCAGCCATGAAATTCTTTTCACTTCCCTTGCTTCAATCACTTACTCTTTCAGTAAGTAAAAGCTGCATGTGTGAGGAATTTTTTTCAAGGAGGGTCTATTTAAAGTATAGATAGTTTATTTGAGAACCAATTTCAAAGGTTCCATACACATCATTGGGAAGCATATACCCAAACATTCCCTCCAGCACAAATTTTGGCAAGGTCCTACGAATTTATTATATCAGAAAAGTATAATTTGCATGTGCAGATTTACATTATGCTTACTTACATCATATTGCTAAATATCCTATGATCCTGCTGTAGTCACAAGAAGATAAAGGCCAGTTTTTGAGAAGTCTTCAAAATCCATGAAATTTTCTCACATTGTCGTTGGCAGTTACTTTGTTGGCTAACTTTCCCTCAGCTTCAAAATAAACAAAACAAGTTCCCATGTTGCACAGAAAAGTTGGGGCCACTGAAAAATAATGTTTATATGAATATAGTGAAAAAGGTTCATGCCAAAAACTTCTTGCAGACTTCCTGCTTTGGCTGATCTTACAGTGTTGGATGTGTTATATTTATTACCTTATAGCATCAAAAAACATATTAGATGCTTTCCAAAATGCCTCAGTTGATGGCCATTCTGACTCCAAGACCAAAAAATAAAGATTCAAATATTTACACCTGAGGATTTGAAATAATTCTGCATTTTGCACAAGGACCCAGTTGGTAGAATCAAGTGATTGCATATAAATGTATTGGTTTTATATAAATTTTTTTTAGATTTTGCTATTACGAAGTTATAAACTCAGGAGCCAAGTGTAATTTGAAAAATACAAGGGAAATATTTGTTTCTTCAGAGAATTCTTTCTGAATATGTAGGCTTAAGTGGCACTTTGAAAACATGAGGGTGTTTGAGATTATCAAGAGAGGATCATACAAAATATTTAGCCTGACTTGCATTTCCCTGACTATTTAGTGCAGGAGTTCCAGTGTTAACTCATTTTTGCCCTCTGTATTTTGTGATTAAGAGTGATGTTATTAGGAAGAGGTAGATTACTCAGTCAAGTGCATCTGTGATGATCACAAATGTTTTCCAACAAAATTTGCAGTTATACCCAAAATTTACATTAACAGTTGTACTTTTATTCTGCAATGCTCCAGGATACTCTTGTGTATATTTATCACATTGCTACACACTGAGTCTTCTTCCTTCTTTTATCTGAATATTCCATGTTATGTATTAAAAAGCATAAGCTCAAAGGAGCTCCCTCTTGCAAGGCTTCAATTCATTGTAGGAGAGCTGCATTGCTATTCTGTGTCATTCATCAGAAGCACAGGAGGGATTCATCCTAACTAGCTGTAGACATCCCTGCTAATAGCTACAGCTGAGTTTGTGTCTCCAGTGGGCTCATAATGACTGGAGGGAAATGGTAATATGTGCTGTGCATCAGCTGGTCCATTCTAGACATCTACTCGGGATAAAATCCATCAGAGAAACACTAGGCACCCTAATTTCCCTGTTGATTATGAGAAGAGTCTAAGGCCACTACATGTGTGAATTCAAGATATTGGCATTCGCTCAGATGACTCGTTAGTCCCTTGGTGCATGTTGATAATTTGTTCTACTGCCTAGGGTAGAGCAAAGTGGTACTCAGAATGAACACCTTCAGCAGCCAGGCAAATGTCCCACACAGTGTAAAACCCTGGTGTTTCAGAGCCAAGGATGGATTGAGTTTGATTGACAAGGAAGGCTGAGAGAAGGATTTTGTTTGGAGGTGTAGAAGTGAAAGATGTAGATGTCGTTTCTAGCTATATGAGAAAACTGTCAGCTGGCTGTACTTTTTGCTCATTTTGGGATATTCTTCAGTACGCCAAAATAAGGATAACCATAATTTTCAGAGTGCTGTGAATTTCCATTACCTTATCTGACATATTTAATTAGCATTTTGGTAAAAGCAGTCTGACATCTTGAAATATGCTAAGCATCTAAGGCTTCTTCACATTACAATGGTTCTTGTTAGCCAGAGTCTCTAATATCCAGGCAAAGAGATTTAAGGACTAACTTTAGGCATTGAAGACACAGCCTGGGCCACAAGAATCTATAGTATTTCTAAACCAGTATAGCTATCTGGGATGAGAGATATTAAGTGATGATAATCAGAAATGATGCAGAAATCTAAGGCTTTCAGAGGGACTTGGTCAGCTTTCTGGCCTTTTGACAATGGAAACTCTTCTTCACATATTTCAGCATAAATGTCTCTAAGACCAGAACTAAGAATCTGTAAGAACTGTAATCATGGTACTATAAAGGCTACTACACCTGTAGTATCCTATGGTAGCATACTTTAAAAAAAATTAACAAAATCTTTCCTGGACTAATACAAAACTTCAAAAATGTAAATGATTTACAGCTGAATTTTGCAGACACGTTGTCTTCTATGGAATCTAGAACTAAATCTTGCATATGTCTAAAATACAGGTTTACTTGAGAGTTTACAAGTGTCTCAATGTGTTCCTCATAAGCATTGCTATAATAAAAATTGAATAATAGATATGCATTTTATGAGGAGTTTCTATAAGCTTATAAGAGATTTTTTTCATCTCATCTTTCCAGTGTTCTATTCTCAACGAGTACAATGTGCTTTAACATGGCCTCAGGGAGGAGTCTATTTGTGGTTCATTAATAACGGCTGTTTTCCAAAGAGCTATCTGTTATATAATTACAAAGAACTCTGAAAAAATGACCTCACAGTGTCTGTAGTGGGGTTGTTCAATGCTTCCTGATGGCATGAGAACAGATGAAAACATCTGTACAGTCTTAGCTTCTTGCCTAATTAAGCAGCTCTTGCATATTTGCCTTTTCTTAAACCACGCAAACACATTTTTCTATTTAATTCTCTCATTTATAGTCTATTTGGTGTAGGGATAAGATGTTAATTATTGTAGTTAACTCTTTTTCTTTCTGCAGACAGATAATTTTTCTCATTTTATGTGTCTGTGAGTGGCATGCTGGATATTTCCTGGGAAACCCTGGGATGTAACTGTTCCTGATATATCATTGAGGTGAATAATATGCAGCAGGACCAGCAACTGAGAGGCAAAACTTCTTTCTTTTGACATTTGCATCACATCTGAGAAACAAAAGAGGCCTGACAGCCCTTAGGTTGGGCAGGATCCTGCTCAGCAGACTTGGGGAGCAGGGTGCATCCCACTGATCTTCACTGGCATAAAGCACTCTGCCATCTGTGTGGCTCTAAGCAAGGTGCTGGGTTCCTTCATCAATCTGTGAAATATTAATGCCAATATATAATCATCCACCCTACTGTGAAAGGGGAGTTCTGTTTGTAATGGGCTTTGAAATCCAGGAACACAAGGTGCCCCAGCAAACACAAAATATATGATGGCTCTGGGACTGAATTATATATATCTAGCTGGACAAGGGAAAGCACCCTGCTGGAGACTGCATAATGCTTCCAAATACTCTTTTTTTGGTGTGTTTTCCAGGAGTATTTATTGTTTTAAAATTCCTCGTACATGTGTAAAAAACAACAAGGTGACCACGTGTAGCAGAAATGTTGTTTCTGTTAGTAGGTGATAGGATTATACAGAAAAGAGAAAGCCCATCTTCTTCTTCCTAGCTTTCCTCCAATCTCACAGTATAGTTCTTAGTAGTGGAAAGTCAACACAAAACCCAAATGTCTTTTCTTTTTTAGCTCTGTAAAACAAATCCTTATTAACAGACTCTGATTATGTCATGACGTGTACTGCACTGCTCCATAGTAAACATAACTAAATACTATTGCAGGCTATGTTCTGAGTCATTGCTACATGACTAGGAAAGAAGGAATTTTTATTAAACTTTCAGCTATAAATTTAGGTATAGGGGCTTAATAGATGGTTAATAGCTATTTCAATAAATAATGAATTATTACAGAGATTATCAGATCATTATTTTGCCAATTTCATGTATTTATGTGCATGATGCACTTATAACCATTTGTTACATGTGCAGCTTAGACCTCTTCCATGTTTTTAACATCTATTAATTATTGTAAATAATTTTAATATTTGAATGGTGTGTGGGTTTTAGCATATGAAAAAATGGCAATTTCGGGTTTCTTAAAAGGAAAGAATAATTTTGTTATTGGTCGTATGCTCAATATGTTTGGCATCTAATTTAATTTTAGCTTCTGTTGGTTTATGACATGATCTTTCCCTGACAGCTTTCCTTTGACTGTGCCAATACTTGCAGTTGCTTGCTCATGTGTGAATACCATTTGATAAGTCTCTATATCCATATGCTGTGATTATTCTGCAGTAAAATAAAGCACCATCCTTTTCAGCCATGGGTAGAATCAGATCAGAGCTTTTCTTTTCACATGAACATAAAGTAAAATGCTGAAGGACAGTATTGCTGTGTTTTGGGAGCTTTGTGAACTGAGCTGATGAGGAAGCAATTAAAGACAGGAAAAAACAGTCCCACTGAATCCCTCTCATACAAATTACAGGAATCAGAAAAGCTTTTCCTATGCAGGAGCCTGTTTCAAAAGCTCTGAGCAGTGAGGAGTAAAAAAACCTGATTTGTGAGCAATGCACAAAATGGACTAGGGTGAACAGGCATTAACTCCAGGAGCTTGGAAACTGTGATTCACCTTTATTGTGTAGTAAGTGTTTTGGGGAGCTAGACGTCCAAGTCCTTTCAGATGTATTCACTGAATCTGAACAATAAGGAAGAATTCTACTGTGATTGCAAAATGTTAAATAATAAAACTTACATTTCCTTCAGGGATTAAAGGCCAGATCTGCATCCTTCCTGACTGAGACAGAGGCACAGGTTTAAAAAGATAGTTTAATTCCTTGCACATCTGGGAAGCAGATAGGAAGGGATAGTGCTTCATATAAAGGACTATAGATAATTCTTCAATATGACTGTTGAGTTTTTGAGGTCCCCAGGACAAGGTGAGGGGTGAGAATCTGACTCCATGTTCTCAGAAGGCTGATTTTTTATTTTATGATATGATATTATATTAAAGAGTGCTATACTGAAACTATACTAAAGAATACAGAAAGGATACAGACAGAATGCTTAAAAAGAATGATAATGAAAACTCGAGACTGACTCCTCAGAGTCCGACACAGCTGGACTGTGATTGTTCATGAATTAAAAACAATTCACATGAAACCAATCAAACATGTTGGTAAACAATCTCCAGCCACATTCAAAAGCAGCAAAACAGGGAGAAGCAAATGAGATTGTATTGTTTTTTCTCTGAGGCTTCTCATCTTCCCAGGAGAAGAAATCCTGGCGAAGGGATTTTTAGAAAATACGTCAGAGACACATGACATCACATAAGATTTGCTGTGAGTTGCAGTCAGGCAGCTGCCTCTGAAGATGCCTATTGCCAACCTGTTCCAGGCTCAGGCAGACTCCCAGCACCAGCACTGCTACTGTTGAGGGTGTCACATCTTGTTCATGGGTTTTCAGGGCCCTCCACAGCCACGCAGGGAGGCTAGCGCAGCACCAGCCAGCACACCAGGTGGGATTTACTCAGAAGACTGAGAGATGGAGCAGGCAGTGATAGAATTGATTTTTAGCAATTTTCAGTGTAGCTAAGCCATGTTTAGCTACACTGAAAATTGCCATTTTTGCCTTAACAGCTTCCACAGGGTTGCAAATTCCTACTGCTTCCAGGATAAAGATAAAGGAAGTGTGATGGAATATTACAAAAAATATTCTTCTCTTCCCTTTGTCTACCACAAATGACTGTGGATTAAACAGTGGTGAAACAATGTTCATGGTCACAAGAGCTAAATTGACCTGTTAGTGGTGTTCCCAATAAGCTTTTAATTCTTGCCAGTACCCTCACCCACACTATTCCTGGATATGGCACAAGGGCTCTTTCCAAGGGGCTGCCTGGATGATCTTGGAAGCTCTGAGAGCTCACTCTATGGACACAAGTTAGTTCAGCCCTGTGGGTCTCAGGGCCAAAGAAAGACCCTGGGCACATTTAATTTACTCATACATGTGCACACTCTGTGCTTAACTGGTACATTAGTGAGCCAGGCCCCTCTAACGGAGCAGATGTCACCCTGGATCTCCCAGCTCCAGATGGTTTTGGCAGAGGGGGTGCTGGGGTGCTATGCACGACTGCATAAGTGGGATCCTCCTGCCTCTTTATTCTCTCATCAGGGATTGCTGTTCTTGTCAGTCCCACTGTAAAGACATGATTGTGTAAGAGCAAGGAAAGCAGAGAACAAAGCTCCTGACCATCACCATATTAACACAAATCAATGAAAAGCTGATGAGCAAAATGTTTTGTGAAAGATGATATTGAGTGCATTAATGTTGTTAAAGGGGAAATTAGATTCAAATTGTTGGAAAGCAGTGCAAAATCAGGCCTACAAGAAGTAATTCCTGGAAAAAGCTGGGGGAAGTCAAGAGACAAAATGCCACTCTGTGATACACAGAAAGGAATACAGCTGTGGCATGGATGGGGCACTGCATGATAGCACAGTTGCAGCAGACAGGGAGGATGGAGGTAGAGAATGCTGCAGCTACTGCTGTCCCCTCCAGCAGAGGCACAATATGGGTAGAGGAGGCAGCTCACCATGACAGGGCCTGATTGCTTCAGTTCATGGTTTCGCCAGGGCCTTTGTGCACAGACAGACCCCATGGCATCTCCAGTTTCAAGATTTGTAAAACTCAAAAATATGAAGTAAATCGACATCTAGAGGCAAACAGCACTAGGTATTCTTACAGTGTTTAGTCTGAGGATCTCAATACCATGGAAGTTCATCACTATTCAGAAGCAGCAAAATGGTATTTTTATGCTCAGATTTTTTCTTGAACAGACAAATAACAAAATCTAAAGACTGATCAAATACCAAAATCTAAAACCCATTAACTCAGTATAGCATCATAAATAAGCACCCATTTAGAATCCTCGTCCAACAAGTCATTTTTCAATTTGTTTTAAACTTCCCCTTCTTCTTATACACATGATATTGGCAAAGAATGAAGTCAAGCCTCTTTAATACAGGATACCCTTTACATGCTAAAAAATGTTAATTACAAACTATCTCTACAAGATTATTTACAACCATAATTTTTCATTTCAATTTGTGCATTTGACCTCCCCATGGGATCCTTGATCTGGGGCCAGTCTGGAAGCCTTGTATTCCTATGGCAAGACCCATTAAGTAAGTGAAGATTAAGCCCAATGCTATTTCATTGAAAAGGTGAAGTTATTTCTATTTCTTACAGGAGTCCAAGGTAGTTAGCTTACATTAGATTGTAAATTTACAGATATCTAGACTCAAGCAGTTTGACTCTCACATGTTAATAACCCAAGGTCTTTGTCCTAATAAAGTTTACATAAAGCTACAAAATTTGTTACTGCTTTTGCTCTTAGCAGAAAGAAAAGTGGACAACGGTCACCCCCTTCTGTCCTGCAACAAGGGTGGGAGAAAGTGTGTGGTAAAGAAAAGTGGACAACGGTCACCCCCTTCTGTCCTGCAACAAGGGTGGGAGAAAGTGTGTGGTAAAAGTGTTTATTTGTACAGTCCATGCAGAAAGAACTGGCTTGTAGTCTTCCACCACTGCCAGAGGTGGGCACAAGAAAGCCAATAAAGTCAAATGTTCCATTGCTGCTGTAATTGCTGTTCCTGCAGCAACCTCAAAGAACACCTGCCACACATCAGCACCTCACAATGCCAGGCTCCTACTAACACAGGACAAAGGATGATCCTTCCAACAGTTTTACCATTCAAAAGCATCATATAATATTCTTCCTGCTAACACTCCCTGGTCCATAATGGCCTGAGTCACAATACAAGAGTACAACTGAGAAAAAACAATCTCTTCAGCAATATGAATACCACCTGAATATTGAATTTTTAAATTTATCTTTGCTCACTGCTCTTTGAGCTCATGTCTGGCACTGAGGTGCAAGGCCATTTCTGCATGCTGCTGCTGGAGGATGCATCCATTCCCAGCCAACCTTTCATTCTGTTTGCTTGGTTTTCAAATGTATCCTCCTAATGATTCCTCATTCCTCCCAGATGAGTTTCACTCTCTCAGTTGAAACAGCTTCACCAGCGATGTTTCTGACATCTGGAAACTGGTAAAAAAGTTGAGATTAAAAAATGTCGTGTAGTTACATCTTATAAGTAATTGCCAGGTCTGAAGACCTTTTTTCAATATAATCTGTGATGATGGAATTTATACTGCATGTAATTAACAGGATTTGTTTTATGGAACTAAGGATAGGCACCCAAAAAAACATTAGCAGCAATTCTGCTTCCACAGAAATGGGCCCATCAAATGCACAGAATTTAATTCACCTAGGAAAACCACAGGTGTGTAGAAGGATAGGAAATGACAGTGATATAAAATATGAGAAAAATATTCTGAGTTCAGTTAAGGGGTAATGTAATAGTGAAAAAAATCAGGTAAACAGAATATTTTGTGCACACGAAATATATTGCTTCAAATTAATAGTATAGTGCAGACACACATGACAATAAGCACAGCCATGTATTTGTCTTTGTCATAACTGTGCATTGAATACTAAATTAACTCAAAATCCAAAACAATTCAGGGACATAGAAAGCTTCTGTCTAAGTCATCAGTGCAGGAATGCTGTGTAGAGCCAGAGTAATGCAGTCAAAACTGGAAGCAGCGCTTAAATCAATTGTCCTGAGATGCTGCAGTTCTCATAAAGAAAATAATTTATGACTTTTATGTGGTTCTCTGAGTAAAGACAGAGAAATGCAGTGCAGTTGTAAGTGAAGAAGCTTTGACATAGAAAAATTGTAGCCTGATCTTTTAGAATACATTATAAAAAATAATTACAAACTCTCCCAAATATTGAAAGATAATGAAAAAAACAGCATCTGTTTCCCCTATTTGTCTTTCTTGTTCAGTTCTGATCATATTCATGTTTACTTTACATGAATAACATGAAACAACAAAAATGTCAAGATCTTAAAAATGAAGGTAGGGCAGGCCATAGACAGTCCTACCTCACCTCCATTTGTGTAAACAGAATCTGGACCTCTGACAGCAGCAAAATAGAAACTATCTGGGAGAAATGATAAAACACAAAGTAGACTGATTTTGTCAGGGTGGAACCATCCTTCATCTGTGAAGAGCTGCTTGACACAGTATGGTCAACTGCTTTTGTCTGTGGATTAATCTCACTAGAAGTCAGGAGAGAGAGGTCAGGATTCAAAATGCTAATAGTGAAGAAAATTAATTTCCTCCATCATCCTCCAGAAATTAATTGGAAAGCCTTCAAAAACCTGATCAGGGTGATGGGACCCTGCCTAGCTCAAGGGCAGTCAGAAATCTTCAGCATGGGTTGTTGTGGAGGAAAGACCCAAACACGGTACAGGAACCAAGTGCCCCTCTGCTGTTTCGAAATATTTTAAATTTTCAGGGTTGGTGTTGAAAAAGCAAAATAAGCTGGGAAATGTAAGGAGTTCTCTCAGCATAGATGTGGCAACAAACAAAGAATTGTGCAGACATGAACAAACCTTGTTGGCAGTCCTCACCTTTAACTCCAGATGTCCAAAGCTTCTTGTTTCTGGTAATGTCAGTTTCCTTTGGGGTGACTATAGACATGGAGGACTGTTCAAAAATAAGACAAATTTCTCTCAGGATGCACTTTTCTTTATTTTTAGTGACTAAAGGAGCCCAAACAACCAGCTTAAACCAGACACCATACTCAAGATGCAAGGAATAAGGTAAATCCCTTTTATCTTTAGTAACCCAAAACATACCAGAGGCTTGCCAGTCAAAGAGGGTGACAGAGCCATGGGCCACACCAGGCTCGAAGCTATCATCAGAAGCTCCTGTATTTCTGTGTAAGAGCGGATTTGGGACAAAAGCAGCTCTCCATGTCAGCCTACAGTGAGTTCTACCAGTTCAGAAGGAAGTTTCCACAGCTGCATGAAATCTGGTCAGCCCTGACTCCTACAACGTGGTTGGTGCTCAGAATTAGAGAGTCAGTGCTGTTTTGAGTGAGGATGGTAAAGCCATTGTGTTAAGAGTTTACCAGAGCTGGTAGAAATTTCCAGCTTCTGGAAAAGAAGAAAAAAAGATTTGAAAAATGGATTCCAATACAAAATCTGTTTTCACATGAACAACTTTTCCACAAGGCTCCACAGTATATGCTCTTCACATGCCCTGCACATCACAGAGTATTCTATTAATTTGGTTCTCCATTTTAAATTGTGAGTTTTGGATACCAACATTGCAATATGCTTCAAGCTCTATGGACAAAAGATCCAGGGATGATTATCCTCACTGTAATTCCTTACTCCCCCCAAAAACTTGCTGAAATGACAATTGATTATATTTGGATGGTTTTGACTTAATATTCCAGTGTGCGCATATGAAGAGACAGGTCCCAGATGTTGGCTACTATATCTGTAGGACCAAAATTAGTAACCATTGTGCATTATTTGTTCCATCACCACCTTGTATGCATAACTCAGAAGCTGACTGGTGAGCACTGGCTGCCGTGATCTTGGCAGCGTGAAGAACAAACCTCGCAAAGATTTACTTAGAAACTCAACACCTCATTAAATAAGTGACTGGAAAGAGGTAGAATAAAACAACTATGAGGCTGAAAACAAAGAAAGTGTTTCACAAGTTTGCTCATGCTCAAGGGAATAGTTCTAGTTCAAAACATAAAAGGGATGCTTTGACTTACAAGCATATTGCATGCTTGTTCAACTCACAGCCATTAAATCTGCAAAAAATAGGTAAATATTCTGGGAGCTTTATTAGGCATTCTGCTTTCTCTAGAAAGGCATATCCTGGACTAGATTCAGTTCAGAGAGAGGTTCTTAGGCTTTATCAAAGGCACAGAATGCAGCATTTATATCACCCAATTGCTGGAGCTGCCATCCCTTCCCTTGGGAGGTTTTCAGTCTGGTAGATCTCACTACAAGGAAAATCACACTAAAATATCAGGTTGAGATCCAATCTTTTCTTTTTTCTTTTGCAATTTTTTAAAATGCAGTTTCCTCCCCCTTCACATTAAGGGGGAGGAAGATACATTATGCAAAATATTGTTACAATCATCAGCACTGAGATATAAGCCCTTCAATTTCTGACAGTTGTCTTTTTCCTGAAATTTGAGACTTTTAGGTTAAGTTGTAGTAATTTCTAATGTATTTTCTCCGGCAGAATCCATCAGGACCTTAGCTGCAGTAGTCACCAGCTATTACTGCCAGCCAGGAAAACTCTGCCTCCACTGCAGCTGTGGGCTCCTCTGCGCAGTGCAAGGAGACACACAGGCATGTAAGCAGGGAATTTTCAGAAAACACAGTGAGCTAAATATGATGGGTCTAATAGGTGCAGACATTTGATGGATCCCTGCCATTTAAAAGCAGTGGATATCCACCTGCTCTTGGCATTCCCATCAATGCATCTAGGTCAGCCCTTTACCATGAAGGACCTTAAAGTCTACTGCCAGTGTGCTCCATAGATGAGGTCTGTGTCCTCTCTTCTTTCCCATAATTATTGAAGAGTGTAGTTAAATAACTCATAACTCTCTGTCATGCTCCTGTGTTTTCTTCCAGAAAGAAGAAATTGTCACGACCCTGAGCTCTTCGACTTAACCTGCTCCAAGAAATTTACTTCTCTGTGTTTTGCGAGGATAATCACCTTGTTTAGCCTCAGATGGGGTCAGCAGCAGAGGCTGTGATGAGAGCTCTCAGCAGTTCAGCAGGGACATGTTGGTGGGCTGGAACAAGAATGCAGACATGAACATAAGAACCTAATGGATGTTGCTGTCTGTTTAGGCTCTCAGCTGCTGTAAAGTTAGGCTGTAGTTGGGCAGAGGGCTTGAGAACTGAAATGGTACTTAGACAGCCAGCCCAGTGTGTCTCTGGAGAGACCTGAAACCTGTATCTGCCATGGTGTGGGTATTTGGTTTCCTGTAACTGAGAAAATGTTCCTTGAGAAAAAGGAAAACACACCTTTTGAGGGAAAAAGGAGATTAAAAATGATGCAAGAATTATAAATTAATTTTGTCTTTTTTCCCCCTAAAGGATTGAAACACAATAGCTGAGTAGGTCCTACAACAAAACTCTGATAGTGGTGAGAAGGTTGTGTGACTCTACATGTTACAGATTTATTCTTTAAGCAGAAGTGGGGTTTGCAGCAAAACAGCAGTGCCTATGGTGACACCTGGCCTCTGTGAAGTCAGTGGGAAAACTCCAGCAACCCCAGAGGATGAGCAGCCTTGAATGTGGGACCCAGTGAGCAGGATCCAATCTGCTGTCTGTCCTGTCAGCTTCTGAATCTCTGACAGACGGGTGCTCAGTTACAAGTACTTTGGAAGAATATTGTAAGTGTAGAATACTCAATTCCTATGCCAGTTTCTTGTAGCCAAGATATTTTCACTGCTTTTTTGCCCTTAACCATGATTTTAGATTATTTAAATATGTTTATCTCCTTGCATGAGATATTACATGTGTTCTTTGGACATAGAAAAGCCACATCCTCAGCATTAAAGACAAAATAATTCAGCATTTCAACTTCTTTTTCACTGAGATTCAGGTGATAATTTGTGCTCTCTTTGGAGCAGAATGCATTTTTTTCATGGTCCAGACTACAGTTTTGTCCTATACCTTCTGAACCAAACAGATTCTCCCTTCCCCAAGGGCGCATCATCAAAACCCACGAGATACTAGTGCACTATGAAGTTTTCTTCTTTCCATTTAGCATTTAACATGAGTTGGACAGGGAAATACAGGGTATGCATAGCCCCAAGACAGTCTGGCACAGTTGCTGAGACATGTCAAATGCATTAGTGCATGTCGGCCCCGGCCAGGTTCTGCACAGGGTGGGAAGTAACGGAGCCTCAGTCCCAGTCACCACTGCCCTCCCAGGGGAATTCCGTGCATGCTTGTGAAACTTCTCCTAGGGGATCTCCCTGGCTGGGAGGGTGTGAGAATAGAGCAATGGACACAGCTGTTTTCCTCATTCTGTGTGCTGAGTATTTTCCCTTCTTGTTTACAATGCTATAAATTATTTTTTAGTTGAACCTTTGTTCTGGGCGCAGCTTAGCCTTGAGCTGGGTTTGCTTGTTTGTTTCCGTTCCTGCTTCATTTCCTCTGCCTGCCTCCCAGCATGACTGTGCTGTCTGTGCTGCTTCCCTTGTCTCCACAGCTTCCCCTCCAGTGCTCTGGCCTGGTCCTCCCTATCCTGCCTTCAAAGAGCGGCCTGCTCGGCACGGAGCAGCACGGGGAGGCTGCTAACAGTGACAGAGGGGTGCTGACTTCATAGAATCACAGTTGTGTAGGTTGGGAAAGACCTCTGAGATCACTGATCTGGTCATTAATCCAGCACTGCCAAATCCCCCAGTTAAGGACATCCCTAAGTGCTACATCCACACATCTTTTAAATACTCCAGGGACAGTGACTCCACGATTTCTCTGGGCAACAGGCCTTTGTTTCTCGTTATGAAAACTTTGCTAGGCTTTCCTTTTTTTCCTCTTGCACTACATGAGCAAAACAAGATGGCTGTGTGACAAAGAGAAAGAAGTCCTGTGTTTCCTGATGTTGTGGTC
Source organism: Zonotrichia albicollis (assembly GCF_047830755.1). Taxonomy (NCBI): domain Eukaryota; kingdom Metazoa; phylum Chordata; class Aves; order Passeriformes; family Passerellidae; genus Zonotrichia; species Zonotrichia albicollis. The sequence goes on from NC_133820.1 coordinate 54,243,536, forward strand.
TAGCTGCCAGCAGCTGACTCCCACACAGCTGCTTGCTCACTGCCTCCAGGGGCATGGGAGAGAGAATCAGAAAGGTGTAAGAAAACTCCTGGGTTGAGATTAAATACAGTTCAATAGGTAAAGCAAAAGATGTGCATGCAAACAAAGCAAAGCAAGGAATTAATTCATCCCTTCCTTTGGTCAGGCAGGTGTTCAGCCATCCCCAGGAAAGCAGGGCTCCATCACACAAAACCATTTTTGGGAAGATAACCTCCATCCTTCTGAATGTGTCCCCCTTGCTTCTTCTCCCCCTGCTTGATATGCTGAGCATGATGCCATAAGGTCTGGAACACCCTTTGGATTGGCTGGGGTCAGCTGTCCCAGCTGTGTCCCCTCCCAGCTCCTTGTGCACCCTCAGCCTCCTCACTGGTGGGGTGGGGTGAGGAGCAGAAAAACCTTGGCTCTGTGTAAAACCCTGCTCGGCAGCAACGAAAGCATCCCTGTGTTATCCACAGTTTCAGCACAAAACCAAAACACAGCCCCATAGCGGGTACTAGGAAGAGCGTTAACTCTGCCCCAGCTGAAACCAATACCTGATGTAATTTTTGATGGATGAATATGTCTGGGAGATGTAAAGTGGCACCTGCCTTCATTTGATCATTCATATTCATTTGAACTGATATGCATTTTTCTTCTTTCTCTTTGTCTTATATTTTGCTGGTCTGGGACAAGCTTTTTGCTCTCCTGTAATCGATATGATACATCTTCATAGATAACAACTCACTTTATCATTTCAAGCCTGCTAAGCCTCCCTGCAGACCTTCACCACAGTCCTTCAGACTCTGCAGTGTCTTTGCTGCCTTGGCAGCTACTGGCAGCCTCCGAGCTCATGGGTTTTCAATGATTTCAGTGAGCTCTGCTTCGTGGGTTTTCAGTACTTCTCAGAAAGTGCAGACAGCCCCTTAGCACAGTAATGGCTTTGTGCAATTGTGGGTGAGCATGCACTGCAAGCATCGACCTGGTGAACTGACTGGCTTGAGCAAAAGGGCTGAAATATTTCCCTTATTTACTACTCCATTCATGTCTTTTGCAAGTTGAAGTGAAAATGAACTTGAACCAAATCCCACTGTGATCAGTGAAAAAATTACTGCTTATGTCAGGGGATACTGGAAACTGGCCCTGAAATCTACAGCTCCTTGGGGTACCTACATTTACCATCTTTGCGCCTCAAGTTATCCTACTGACTTCAGGCAAGTATTTAGAAGCTTTGCTGCATCCATTGGGAGTTCAGAGACCATGCTTCAAAGGTTGTGTGGCAACAGAGTGATAACAGCTCAAAATTTCAGCAAAGTAATGGGAAAAGCAAGAGTTCTGTTCCTTAGCAGAAATGATTCAACAGAATCAAAATGAGTCAGTGTAAGTTTGTGAGTGGATTTAATGAAAGTTTTGCCAAACCTAGCACATGTTTTGGAATGGACAGATTTCACAAAATACCTCTGTTTTTTTATCTCTGTTTTTTTTTTATTTATTTATTTCTCTGATATAAATTAAGATGTTGATGGCAGTATTTTTCACTCTTTTACCTGTTTTCTCTCAAGTGAAAAACAGTGCTTTTAACACCGGAGTTATTGTATCCACAGCCTGGGACACCTGCTGGGACTCAAAGGACCTGGATTATTCTACAGCTTCATCATGGACATCATGGATGGTCTGTGTCAGCTACTGCATCTCATTTCCTCATTTATAAAATATGGATTGCAGTTTCTCTCTGTTTTAGAGAATGCTGTCAGGATAATTTCTTCTAATGATTATAAGACACTTGATAGTGATTGAAAGCACACATGTGGATAGATGAAACCTGCTGAGAGACACAGATTGACAAAAATAAATGGAGATAATCTGAATCTAGGGAATTGTTTTCTGCTGAACTACACTGTAGAAAATCTGCTATTACATGCACCACCCCAACACAAAAATACAAACATTGTGTACATCCTTTTTAGGAATCTTTCTAATGTATCCGAGGTCCCAACAAACACGGGAAAGTATTTCAGGATATGCTCTGTGCACAATCTTAGTCATTACTCACTGGCAGGAAGCCAGCCAAGCATTTCCCCAGCTTGTCAGCTCTCTGGGCAGCTGAAGACAGGTGCTATTGCTGGGCAGCACTGTCGGTGGAAGGCTTGTCTTTCTTGTCCTCCTTTCTATGGAGCTCAGCCCTGGTCACAGCACTCCAGATGTGCCTCACCAGGGCTGAATAGAGGGACAGAATCACCTCCCTTGGCCTGCTGGCACTGCTCTTCCTGATGCACCCCAGGATTCCACTGACCTTCTGAGCCACGAGGACACTGCTGACTCATGGACAGCTTGTTGTTCACCAGGACCCCCAGGTCCCTCTCTGCAGAGCTGCTCTCCAGCAGTGTGGCCTCCAGCCCGTGCTGGTGCCCGGATTATTCCTCCCCAGGGGCAGGACCCTGCATTTGCCTTTGGGTATCAGTCTCTCCTCCCAGTTCTGTATCCTCAGCAAACTTGCTGGGGCGCACTCTGTCCCCACATCCAGGTCACTGATGAGTAAATTGAACAGCTTGCTCAGTTTAGGCAAAGCTGCACAACCTGCTGACCATGTATAATGTATTTCTGATTGCACATTTATTACTGTATAAGTCTGTTAAAATGCTCTAGCATGGAGGCATATGAGCTTAAATAAATATTAGAATCCTGTGTAAAAACTACTTGTATTTTAAGCAGTAAGTTCCCCATGTTGTATGGTTCTTTTAGGTATCATTCAACAAATGGAATAAGGAATATTTATCCTTATTGATTTAAAATGGACTACAATTTAAAATTAAAAATAAAATTTAAAATAATATTAAAATTTAAGTAGGCTGAAAAGCAATGTCTGTTACCCTTCCTGGCCTAAGCCAAATATCTTACTTGTATGAAGTCTATATGCCAATTATGAAGTGTACAGTGCAGTGCAAGTTCCTGGTGTCAGAACATTGCATTGCCCAAGTGTTTTATTCAGAGTATCAAACAAAATGTTCATAAATTATTGAAATGCCAGTGCATCCAGTAATTTCATGTTTTTGTGACTTAATTTATTCCCTAATTAAACTGAGAAAACTAAGGCAGGAGAAGAAAATAAAAAAAAGGGCAACGAAGGTGAGATTTGAATGTAAATGTGACTCCATCAATGATTTGAGGCTGGAAAGAAAGTATGCATCCCATAATCCATATTCTTTATCAGAAAAATAAGCATAAAATATGGTAACCTAAAAAAGGTAGCATCTGGACAGCTTGTTGTATAGACAATATATATAGAGAGGAAACCTTTGGCTTGCTCTGAGGAACTTGTTCCAGAAAATTAGTTATTGAGGTCCCAAAGAAAACTGAACAAAACTAAATAACTTGGAATAAAGAAAGGATAAGAAAAATTATAAATAATTTTTCTGGATAAGAAAAGGATAAGAAAATTTATAAAATGATGCAATGTGCACCACAAGACAATCAGAATAACCATCCAACCTCTCCTGAAGAAAAGGAGGAAGACACATTGCTCCCAGCCTTCCTCCATGCATAGACCTCAGGATGCTGACACCCCCCATACTGACTGTCAGTACCCAGAACAGCACTGACAAGAGTGAGCAAAACACCAAAGAAAAGGAGGACATACTAAGAGGGCTTTTCTATATAAGATATTTTAAAGATATTGGATTTTTTCTGTATAAAATATTTTAAAGATATTGCATTTTTTCTGTATTAATTTGGTTTAGTGTACAGTGTGGAGAGATGGATGTGATGGGTACATTGTGAGATGGAGAGGAAAGTGGTTGGATGGTCACATCCAGAGGGTGGTAGTCAATGACTCAGAGTCCCAGTGAACATCAGTGACAAGTGATGTCCCTCAGGGGTCCATACGGGGACCTGTGTTACTTAATATCTTCATTAATGACCCAGGTTAAGGGATTGAGTGCACCCTCAGCAGGTTTTGAGAGGACATCAAGCTGAGTGGTGCTGTTGACACACCTGAAGGACAGGATGCCATCCAGAGGGACCTGGGCAAGCCTGAGAAGTGGATCCATGGCAATCTCATGAGGTTTTACTAAATGAAGTACAAGGTGCTGCACCTGGGTCAGGGCATCCCCCAGTGTCAGCAGAGGCTGGAAAGAGATGGAGAGCAGCCCCGCTGAGAGGGACCTGGGGGTGGCTGAGAGGCTGGCCATGAGCTGTCAGTGTGCTCCCACAGCCCAGAGAGCCAAATGTGTCCTGGGCTGCATCCAGTGATGGGCAGCAGGGCCAGGGAGGGAATTCTGCCCCTCTGCTCTGCTCAGAGCCCACCTGCAGGGCTGCACCAGCTCTGGATCTGCTAGCACAGGAAGGATGTGGACCTTTTGGAGTGAGTCCAGAGGAGGCCACAAAAGTGATCGGAGGGATGTAGTACCTCTTATTTGAGGAAAGCAGGGAGAATTGGGATTGTTCAGCCTGGAAAAGAGAAGGCTCTGGAGTGACCTAATTTCAGCCTTTGAGTACCTGAAGGGAGCCTGCAAGAAAGACAGAGAGATGTTGTTTACAAGGGCATGTAGTGACAGGACAAGGGTGAATGGCTTAAAACAGCAAGAGTAAGTTTTGATTACATATGAGAAAAAGACTTTTCATAATTATTCTTGACATTATAAATAATGTATCCAAGTTTCTGAAAATACCCTAGCTGTTCAGCAAAGCAGCTAAAGTTCCTCAGACCATGGGGAGCCTATCCCTTTCTGTATGATGGTTTCACACATTGTAATAATTCTTCTTTGCAAGGCTATGATGTGTTTTATTTCCCACTGGTAGTATTATATACCATGATATAAGCTTTGGAGTACAGCATTTCAGTTTAAGTAAAACTTCCTTCACCAAATAATTTGCAATAAAGCTTTTTTTCAGTGACTAAATTATTATTCTGTTAGCAGCTTCCTGTTCTATTTTATTTCTACAAAAAACCCTGTCTGTTGAAAGGAGTTTAAAAGAATAAAAAAATATGGTTTAATTAGGAGTTCAGCTGCATCAGAATGGATTCATTTTTGACAATCTGCTCCTGAGCTGTTAGTTTGGCTGTTTAGAGAGCTCAGGCACAGGTGAAGTTTTCAGGTACTTCCTATTTGTCCTATTTCAACCTATAGGTAGAAACATGATCCACAGGAAATACATGTACCCTGTTGTGGCATTTTCACTAAAAAAACAACTTAAGCCTGAGACCATATTTTAGGAAATGAGCAGTTAAGTGACTTCCTTTAGATGAGTATTTTCAAACCTAGTTTGTTTTTTTTTTTTTTAATCAACATTTTGGTGACTGAAAATAGGACTAAGTTTTTAAAAGAACTTAAATGTTGCGAAGATTAGAAGTGAAGTGTTTGATGCAGTATAATGCCATAGCCTTTGGCAAATCAGGTAATAGTTTTGGTGCTGGGTGATGCAGCATGAAGCTGGTCCCCACACACAGAGGAGGCCACAGAATCAGTGTGGGGAATCCCAAATATATCCCAGGTTGCTGCTCTTTGGGCATCCAAAGAGGATGGCTAACCCCCTGAGGGCTTGTTCCCTACCATGAAGGACCCTAAGGCACAGAGACATGCAGACTCTTGGTGCCCCCATCACTGATATGGGGCCCAACTCACCCCTCTGGGGTGCTCTGGGGAGCCTCAGGCCCTGGGCTGGAGCACCTCAGCACCACAAGCCAAAGGAAGATTTGCCATCCCCCCATTGACAACGGGATGTGAGGATCACCACTGAGGGGCAGGGAAAGGATATTTTAGGATTGAATGGGGTTTAGAGGATGTTCTGTGAAGGATGGGGGAAAGGGGGACTGAGGTGCTTTGGAGAGGTGAGTGGGAAAACAGTAGGATAAGGGGATGCAATGTACACCTGTGGGCTGGTCAGTGCACCTGCCTGGCTGTGCCCTATGTGTGACCAGTGTAGTCCATCCTGGACTCTGACTAAACCCCACTTCTTGTCATTTTTCCGAGCAAACAGCCCTGTCCTCTGTGCAGGGGTCTCAGTGACAGCCCCTGCTCTGAGACTGGGGGCTGGAGGGCCTTGTATATCTGGTGAAAAAGAGACTCTGGTGTCTGGAGAGACCAAGTTGGCTGCTGGAGGGACCAGAGGGTCCAGATCAGAGAGACTGGAATTGGGATGTCTGAGACCCACCTGTGTGTGTGTGTGTCTGTGTGTCTGTGTGTCTGTGTGTGTCTCTGTGTGTGTTTGCATGTCAGAGAGCTGTCCACAGCAGCAGCTGCAGGGTGGCAGCCTCAGAGGCTCAGATGTCCAAGTGCCAGCAGCTGGGGAAACTGGGAACCCAGGACAACTGCTGAAACAGCTGAGTGTCTGAGCCCAGTTACTGCAGGAATTCACCTTGCAGGATCACATTTCCCAGCACAGGACATTCTGCCTGAGCTGACAGACAGAGGACAGACGAGGCCATTTTGGTGTGGTTTGTGTCTTTTGGAGCGCTGTATTCTCTAGCTCTGTTGCTCTGTGTGGCCAGCTAGGTATATATGTACATATGATGGATAAATGTGCTGTATATGCCCATGTGCCTTTGGGGGACACCAGTGCACCCTCACTGATGGATCTGGGGCTATGGAGATGTGACAGCCTTGCTCCCGTCAGGCTGCAGGATTTAGCAATCTCCTAACATCATGTGTAGCTTCACCTTCCTGTAAGTGCCAGCAGCAAGGCAGTCCTCTGTTCTCTAACATACAAAGTTCAAATTAAAGAAGTTGTCCTTAAACAATTTTTTACTTAGAAAAAAATTATAGTGTTCAAAGGACTCAAAGCTATGGTTCTGTGATTGTGTGGTTGCTGATCTGAGCTGAGATGTGAGGCCAGGCAGTTCAGGTGAATAAGGAAATGATCTGGTTTCCAGGAATGGGGGTGCAGAGTCAATCTCAATGAAATCACTTGGAAACTCAGGTAGAGACTGAACCATGAGGAAGTTATGACTATTGGGATCTAGTCTTTTTTTTAACAAATTTAAAACCAGGCTGTGTTAATTTCCTTATCTGTCTTGAGATTTTGTTTCATGAGTCAGTGCAAATAATTGTCTGGAGAACTACAGTAATTACTGGGAAACAAAGTTGAAATCCCAGACAGTGACTCTTGGGTCAAAGCAGCTTTGACATTTATCAAAGATTTGTTTTCTGTCCTGTACCCAAGCTGTGCTGATGTGACAACTTCCTCTATAGCAGACAATAGGGAATGATTCCTGAGACTGAAAACACCAGGCTTAGCCAATGACCAATTTTCAGTCTATTTTTTCCTTGACATAAGAGGGTCATTTTCTGTTTCATATTTCTACCCATGTCTTGCTGCCTGAATGGCAACAACATTACTGACATGTGAGGTGAGATGGATTGCTGTGATGGATTGCTTGAGCAGCAGAGCCACTGTGGGGAGAATACCAACAACATACACAGAGAGAGAAAACAAATAGAGCAGGATCCAGCAGATGGCTGGGATGCACATCTATGAGAAATGTTTGTCATACACCAAACAGGAGCTCTAGAGGGTCATTTTATGGGCACATTTTATGCATTGTTTGGTGCTTCTTTAGAGACTTGCCACATCTCTTTCCCAGTGAAGCCAGGTTGCAGAAAAACATAGCAAGCAGTTACATGTGAGACATGGCCCATGGATTCTGGTTCAATTTGGTAATTGGTGTCTAACAGGCAGTGGACATTCAGTGATGTAATAATAAGTATTAAAATTAAAGGACGAGTGATTTCCTGTTTCTCAGGGTCTCACAATGCAGTGAGGTGTATTGCTCTGTCTTTGAAATCCTCATTCTTCCTGTAGGAATCAAGGATAATTTTTGTCCCCCATAACAAGAAAATCCTGACCCTGCAGCATCTCTTCAACATTCTCTATCCTTAATTATTTCTCTGTATCTATCATATTTCTCTGTATCTGTCATGTGGTTTGCTTATTTAATTACAGAGCCCAGAGAAATCCAAACGCATGAACCTTTGTTCTTCATTCTAAACTATGAACTGAAGAGAGGGAAGGAGCTGGTTTATAGACTCTTTTGAAGACAAGGGTCAAGTAAGAATATATTCAGCTTATTGGTAAGTGGGATGTTGTTCATGGGAAAGGCACTTGGACTTTCCACGCAGTTCATCTCACAAGCTGTTTGCACAAGCCAAAAAAAGGGAAAAGGTGTGGGGGCTGAGGGTTTTTGTGCACTGAGTGAAATTATCATAGAGTGGTGCAATACTGCAATGTTCAGAAAGTTATAGGCAAGGTTATGCACAGGAGCCAAGGACCCTCACACAGGCATCAAATTTTATAAGATGGACTCTAACATTTAAAACTTAAAGCAATGTATTACCACCCTGAAAGGTTTTTTGCCTTTAGAAAAAATGCCTTTAAGAAAAAATGTTTTGTTGCAGAGCACAGCCATGCTTGCCCATCCTTGTCCTGACTTCCTAGAATCTGTACACCACATGGGAGCAGATCATCAAAGCTTTGTCTGCTCTGGCAGTGTAAAAGTATCAGTTACTCAGGTCTAAAAACAATATACAGATTACAGCACCTAAAGGCCATGGGCATCAGCATTCACACAGAGCTGTGTTGCAGGATAGGGGTTTGGGTCCAAAATATCATTAACAGGAGAAAAAACCAAAACAGAGTACACCAGTCTCAGAGTCTGTTTTGGGGGGTTTTTCCTCAAAGGGCAACATGAGCTGATTTTCAGCAGTGTTTTTTCCTCATGACGACTCCTCATGACTGACAGATTTTTGAGTTTAGACGGTTAAAACAGGTTAATAAAAGTAGTGCAGGGTTGATCTCCCCAATCCCCACCCTGCAGTAGGGCATTTGGAATAACTGTGCTGAGTATTGCTGACTGCTGCAACTTGTGCAGGTCCATGCTCACAGCTGCATTGTTTCTGTGTGCATGTGCAGCTCACCAAGGGCACAATGGTATGTTAATTCTGCAGCTTTTGCTGCAGTTTGGGGAGTTTCCGTGATATTCTCAGTATTTTAGGTGAGGAGGGTTGCTCTTTGTGGACACCACCAGTCCCTCCAGCCCCCACTGTGCTGCCTCCAGTCCCATGGTTTGGCCATCCACAGACAGCTACAAGCAGGGGTAGTGGGTGCTGCTGCCACCAACAAGGCTTCTGCAGCTGAGCTTGCAGTGCCACAGCTGAACTCACAGCTGGTTAAGAGCAGGGTGATCTGTGCAAATGCAGATTGTGATACTCCTGGGTTTAGATCACCTTCTATAGAGTGGCAGGGACTGCTTTGCACCAGCAGCTGATGGGATGAAGCTTACGTAGTCACAAAATCTTATCTCGTGGTATTGACATTGCCACCATGGGCACTCTCAGATTCATTATTAGATGATGGTTAACAACCCTTAGAGACAGAGAGGCTATAGTGACAGTGATTTAGTGCCTGGGCGTCCAGATGCACAGAGCTTTGCTGAAATCAATACCTGTTAGTTATCTGACCAGCTCTGAAGATCTGGGCCAATGGACTCTAAAGGTTCATCAGCTCAGCAAGCACAGCTTTTGCTCAGAAAAACAAGGACAGAGGCTCCTGCTGAGTGTCTAATAATGTCTCATTATGCCTGCTGATTTTACATAAGAGGTGCTCAGACCATCTGCAGATGGACAGCAGCACAAATCTTTCAGGAGCTGCCTAGAAAACTCAATGTTGGTGTTCAGTCCATTGGATGCTGCTGTTTCACATCGATGCTGCTTACGCTCCTTCTTGTTACGGCAGTGATAAACTGTCAGGCTTATCAGCAAGTTCTTGTCAGAGGTGTGACTTGCATGTGCATTCAGAAATCTCCTTTTTCAGTCCTACTCTAGAGCTATCTATCAGCATAAATTTTAATCATTGCTATCTCAAGAGGAAATGCTATACTGCAATTAATGGCTCAAATAATTGTGCTCAGTGTGTGATCTGGCTGACAGTCACAGCTCCTGTTAGCTGTGTGATCGCTTCTGTGGTGTGTACTGGAAAATCATATTACTATTCCAAGATAATCAGCATTAACTCTGTGAATTGGAGGCTGAGCAGGTCAGAGGCACACAGACCAGAGTTACTCTCTGTAACATACTGCATTGCAGCAAGACAGCTAATAACAGTGCAGCAAAGCACATTAGCTGTCAAGCAATACACTACGCTGTGGAGAACAGACTGACACCATGTCATATTTTGTAATCATGCATAGACTGGGGGATTTTTTAGGAGCTGAGGCATACTTCTAACAGGGATACTAATATAATGAGCACTCAAATGCATTTCTTTCACTGTTATTTGCAAAATATCATCACTCCGCTATTTGTAGATGTTGGTGAGATATTTCTCTATCTGTTAGAGTGCAGTTTGTCTAAAGGCATATCCCGTTGGGGACAGAGAAGGATGTAATGTTGCAGGAGTTACACCCTGGTTTAAAGCAAAATCCAACAGCAAGAATTATAGAGCCATAGCATTTTAGGATGAATATACCTTTTCTGTGAGGATTTTTTCAGCCATACAAACGAGATGGACCTTTTTTTTCCAGTAAATATGAGCTGTTCCTCTAGAACAAATGGAAATTCCACTGCATAGTTGTCATTGCCGTAATGGTTGTCGCTGTTTAGCCTTGTAATTGAGGATCCTTGAAGAGAAAGTATGAGAGCTAGACCTACTCCCATGAGTAAAAAACTACAGACCACATTCTCCCATGTCTTTACAGCAATTTGGGAAGCCCCTGTAAACTCAGCTGTCCTGGACTTTCCCACTGGCTAGTAAGGGTGGTGGTGGGAGAAAAGGCCAAGTCTGATGGGCACTCAAGTACCTTTGCAGACCTAAGCACAGTAATCACACTTTGCAGCACCTTTCAGACTGTGAGGTGACTTGCACTTGTACCTTTTGCTTTACACCCTTTCCTTACACAAAAACATGTACCAATCCCAAGAACTGGAAGTTTTTTCCTCCCTAGGACATGTCATGCAGTCAATTAGTAGTTATAGGTGCAAAAGGAGTGCTTAATAAATCCCTTTCAGACAAAATATCCCTTAGCCTGTCCTTTAAAATCTGTCCTGAGAAATTATCCTTCCATTTTCTACACATCCAAGTTATCTAGAAATGCCCTGGTAAATAGGATTTAGTAAAGGCTAACCATTACTTTACAGCATAGTTGTACACTAACACATATTTAGCATCACTTAGGAGAAAAAATCTGCTGGTTTTCTATGCACACATGGAGGAAAATTTTCAAAATACCTCCAGAAATATTGACAGAAGATGCCATTTCATAAGCGGGAGGTGAATCAGGTGGAAGACTTCTGCAGATTTTATTTTATCATAACAAATAAATGAAAGAGCTTTCTGATTTTGTACTGAAATACTGAAACAGCTTTTAAACAGCTCACATAAACTGCACAATGATCCAAAGTTAAAATCAGAAATGTTTACCATTAACACCGGAGCAAGATTTAGCAAATTCACAAGGATATATTTTAAAAAACCACACTCATTTTCTGTATACAAAAGTAGCTACAGAGAAAACTGAAGAAAGGAAAGCATCTTGCTGCCTTATATATGCCAATAAATGGTTACATTATATTTATACAAATTAGGTATAGCAAATTTTAGTGCAAACATAAAGACAACAAAGAAAACCAAGAGACAATAGCTGCCTGTCTGGCTTCTAAATTTCTGATTAATTGGAAATGTGTTATTGTGGAGAAGTATTTAACTGGTCTATAGTCTACATGATCTTTTAACTTTGTCATGAAAAAAATGAAGAATCATGCATAGAAATGTTGATCTCTTTAAAAGTGCTCTATATGAATGGAATATTTTAATAATAAAACAAAACAAATAGCAACAGCTGTTTAATGACCTTCAAGTGATTTAGCTCAAACTCTCTCCAAAACTCTCTTGTCAGAGATAAATACAGAAAACTCCAGGTTTTTAGACAGCTTTTTGAGAAAAAAATGACGAGTGATAATTGTTTCCCAAATTCATAACCTTAAATACAGTGCCTTTTTCAATAAATTAGGACTATTTTTTTGATTCTGAAAATACAGATTTGTCTTTGCATCTTTGCATTCATAACTTCTATGAAGATAATGATATTTTTATTAAGGTGATTGCTGAAGTTGATTAGTCTGTATCAAACAAATTTTGGGTTATGGGTAATTTTTGAGTGGTTCTCTGCACTATTTCTTCAACAGTGTGACAGTTTTAAACCATCATGATGCTTGTGTTGCTACTGAAGAAGACAGAAGGTGAAATTAGTTTTGTACAAGGAACCCATACAAATTATTTATGCCTGCCGTGAATAAATCGATCATGATTTCCCCAGCAGTGTATGATCAAGGAGACTTGTTTTTTATGCTTCTGCTGCTATTTGCATCTTTGCAATGGGCTTCTGTAGCATCTATGAATATTTTGTCTCTAATTACTTAATTTTGTTAACAAGGCAACCTGTTAATCAAAATGTATTCTGCTCCATGTTCAGGGAGTTAGTCTTTCAGCATCCCTCTTGCTGACAAGTTAAAAAAATCTCCTGTAAGGTACACGTGAGAGGCAATACTAAGTTTAAGAAAAAATATGGAGATGAACAGACTACCCTTTATTTAAGAGTATTGATTTCCTGAAGTGTTGAGTTATAGAGCTCTGTGCTCCTTATTTTAGCCTCAGAGTGAGCTTTTTTTAATATTCTTTTAACAATTCATAGGATTTTGGTTTGGAGAAGAAACAATATAACTTAGCTAGGAAACATCACTTTCCCACCAGTAGCCTTGAATATTTTATCTCCAAGTAGCTAACAAAATGAAAAGTACTGAGACAATATTCTCTTTCTTTAAAGTCATTTGGGCAAAAGAATGGCATCAAAGAGACATTTTCTGCAGAGGATGAAAGGCTTCTGGGCTACCTAGCTGCTAGTAGAGCTTTTTGTGCTGTTTTGGGGTCAGTTTTTGCTCAGACTTAGGCTAATGTCAATCTCAAATGGAACATGAAGAATGATGATGGTCTGAGAATAGCCTGGCTCCATCTTCTCTGTAATACCCCATCAGATAACTGTAGACAACATCACCAGTTTTCCAGCCTTTTTTACAGGATGAGTAGTGCCAGCTCACTCAGCTTCTCCCAGCAGGACAGATACTCCAAAAAATAAACCAGCTTTATTTCCCATCACTATCAAGATCTGCACTCTGCAAAGCTTAGTTAGAAATACCACATCAATGGATTGCATCTAAGCACTGGCTGAAGAAGTGAAGGATTCATGTGTTCAGCATCTATTGATCTCTGCTGTCACATCTTGAAAAGTTATAATTTGAGCAAATTCAAAATAATTAGCATTGCTGAAAAAAATACAATCCAATGCACTAATTTTGGAAATGGTCATGGCTCTCTTTGGCATAGAGAAAGCAAGTGTGGTTTTGAGTCACTTGGCCATTCTTGTGAATTATGAATTTCTTCTGTTCTTGTTTACACAGAGCCCTGTTAAGGTTCACTTTCCACCTGCTCTGATTTGAAACAGGCACTGAATAGTTATCTACAACAGAGACAATGCATGTCCCCTATCTACTTTTGCAAGTTCCTTTCCTGGGCACAGGTAAAACAAAGCATCCACAGATTAATTTGTTCCATGCTCAGTAAAAGAGTGTTAATCATTATGAACTAATGTGTTTTTAATGGGAATGTCATAAGTTCCCCAATGCAAATTCTATTTTAATGTAGCCATTAATTGTGCTATAATTTCACCAAATGAGATAGCTTGCAATGCAGCATTAGAGCTGGTGCACTGAAATGATGTGACCTTTGATACAGACCTGTGTTACTGACAGGATCCTCCTACACAAACCTTGAAAACAGTGTGGGCTGGGTGGCTGGAACGGGGTACGTACAGTCCAAATTTCATTCTCTACTCTTGTTTCTTACAAAGTAATTAAGCCAACTGAAGGAATCAAAAGCAGGCTACTAGAGGATGACTGGACAATATTTGTGGTAGAGATACCTAGTTTATAAATCACTTAAGAAACCCCAATTCTCACAGGGAAAAGGACCTCTGTATCCACTGACCAACATTACTCATTTACCTCTGCTGGCACTTTCCCATTGCCTGTAGCATTTCCAAGAGTCGTAGACAGAAGAACAGACCTTCCCATCCCACAAAGAAGTATAGAAACTCCCTCTGTAGTGCTGCTGAAAGAAATGGCCATCTTCCCAGTGAGCTGGGACAGTAATGAGTCCAGTAATGAGTCAGTACCTGCATCAAGAGCCGAGAAATAGGTGTTTGGAGAGATGTTTTGAGGCTGATATGCTCTGTCCCACACTTCTGTGACCACCTTACACTGAAGGGATCTTCTCACACTGCCCAACTCATGTGATATCAGTTATAGAACTGCAATGACCTCCAAAGAGAAGAGAGAAAGGGGTATTAACTCTTCACAGCTACTGACAGACGCAGGTGGTTGTCCTGACTTTGAGCAAGCCTTCTCTATCAGTGGATAAGGGAAAGGGTGATGTCCAGGTCACTGGATACAAGCAGGAGTCAGGCTTCCCCCCAGACATATTCTGTCCTGTCAGCTGGAATTTGACTTGCCTTCTTGTGCAATACCCCCAGTTCAGCTAGCGTTGTGGCATTTTTTGTGAACTAAGGGCATATTCTGGGAAGGGATCCAAGAATAAGAAATTCAAACCCTCATAGCCTGACAAGGAAAAAAAATCCCCACCTTCTTCTTTTTCCTAGGTATCAGTCTGGTTGGTAAGTAGTCTTCCAAAGTAGATCTCTTCTGAGGAGATTTTGAATGGTCAAAGGTGCTACTGTGTAAAGAAAGGGTTTAAAGGTAGGTTGCAAATAAATTGATGCTGGCTCATCATGAAAATATGGATAATATTTCTCCAAGGTGAGTAAGAGTCATTTGAACTCTAGGACTTCTCTGGCAGAAAACATAATTGGTATAAGTAAATTGGTTATAAATAAAAATAGGTCAGAATTTACAAGAAATTTCCTAAACTTCTAAAGACTGAATCTTTGGTAGATTTCTCCAAAGCTCGACCAATTGGAGAAAGAAAGTCAACACTCTTTAATGCAGAGTTTGTTACAGATAATTAGGAGAAACTTATGACTTGGCTGAATGTAACATCAAGAGACTGGACCAAGTGAATCAGGAAGACTTTTTGATTTATATTCTTATAGTTATCATCTTAGCAAGTACCTCTGGGGCAAGACTTGGCAGCTTACATGAGAAGATTATGAGGGAATTGCTATTTTTCATCCAGTCAATTTTGCCTCTTGTTTCTGCCATTTCATTTCCACTTTTCATCCAAAGTGATACCTGTAATCAGGTTTCGTTGTTCTTGTTTTCAATCAGGATGAACAGAGGCAATAAACACCTGAGATAATCCCACAGCTGTTAGCAATTGGATTTTTTTTTTTTTTAGGAAAGCCTTACAGCTACTGAATTGGAATCAGAAATGAATTTGGAAGTCAAACAGTTCCCTGACTGATGCACATTCCTGTTTTCTAGATGAGACTCCCGTCCCCCAGAGCAATGAGAACTACACACAACTCATACAAAGCTTGAGCCTTCACTTGTGGCTGTTTCCTGCAAAAGGTTTTCAGAGCAAGTTCACTCCGCAGCATATATCTCAATTACACGTTTATTCCAATGGCTAGATTCATGGTCGGGAGGATAATAAGGATAGTGGGGAGAGGTAAGATTTATCTGGCTAGGAAAAATCACATTGTGTTCAAACTCCCTGTAAAGCTTTCATTGACTCTGCTGCCAGCACAGATTAGTGCAATGCAGAAATGTTAAATACAAAACCAGCACTTCCCATTTAAATGGTTCAAATAATTAGCAGTTCTGAGCCTTTCCAGTTACATCTTTTAAACAGCTGGCAGACTCATTTTCAAAAATATATTTTCATGGATTTATCTAGCCCTTTACCGCTTCTGAATTCAAAGTCTTTTACTGGGCACTCTGTAACTATGGATAAACATCATACCCAGTGCAACATCTTCAGAAGCATATGTAAATTAATATATTCATTTATATCAGCCATATAACTCCTATACCTACAGGATTTTACATTATGTGGTAGCAAGAATACAATAAATTACTTTCTGATTCTCTTTCAATCAGTTTTCTTTCCACTAACAATAGAGAGACCCTGAAGGTATTCAGTCCTATCTTGGCTTCAGTATCTAATAGTTTATAGAAAGCTGTCAATGTTTGCTCCCAGGTGTGAGGCAATGCGCCCTTTCCGACAGCCTGATATTCAGGATAGGAAGGAAGTGAGGGAAGAATGGATCTCCAAAGTGTATTACAGTGTATTGGGTTTTCATGGACATGTTTTGGAATTGGGAGGGATCACAGGAGTGGTGAGAAGCTGCCAGAAGCTTCTCCCATGTTTGAGAGAGCCAATGCTAGCTGGCTCCAAGACGGACATGCGGCCACCAGCCAGGGCCAAGCCAACTAGCAGTGGTGGTAGTGCCTTTGGGATAACAGATTTATGAAGGAAAAAAAGTTATTGCATAGATGTAATTGTGTCCAGAGGAGAGATGAGTGAGAATATGTGAGAGGAACAACCTTACAGACCCCAAGGTCAGTGGAGAAGGAAGGGAAGGATGTGCTTCAGTCACGAGAGCTGAGATTTCCCTGTAGCCCCTGGTGCAGACTATGGTGAGGCAGCTGTGCCCCTGTTTCCCCATAGAAATCCATGGTGGAGCACAGATCCACCTGCAGCCCCTGGAGGAACCCCACTGGAGCAGGTGGCTGCCCAAAAGAACACTGTGACCCTGTGGGAAGCCCACGCTGGAGAAGGTCCCTGGCAGGAGATGTGGCCCATAGAGAGAGAAGCCCACACGGGAGGAGATTTGCTGGCAGGACTCGTGATCCTGTGGGGGACCCAGGCTGGAGCACCCTGTTCCTAAAGACTTCATCCTATGGAAGGGACCCATGCAGGAACAGCTTCTGAAGAACTGTAGCCTGTGGGAAGGGCTCACTGAGGAGGAAGTGGCAGAGGAAACAACACCATATGAACTGACCATAAACCCCATTCTTGTCTCTCTGTGCCACTGGAGGGGAGGAGATAGAGAAATTGGAATTAAGTGAAGCCCAAGAAGGAGGAAAGGGTGGTGGAAAGGTGTTTTTAAAATTAGTTTTACTTCTCATTACTATACTCTGATTTTGAGTAGTAATAAATTCAAGTAATTTCCCTAAGTCAAGTCTGTTTAGCCTGTGACAGCAACTGGTGAGTGATCTCTCCCTGTTCTTATTTTATGCCATGAGAATTTTATTATAATTTTCTTCTCTCCTGTCCATTTGCATGATAGAGGAGCTTTTGTTGGCACCTGGTGTCCAGTCAGGGTTAACTCCCCATATACAGTTATCATGTTTTCAGCTCTTTTTCAGATCCAAAGGGTCCCTCAAGAGAGGGAGGGTATAGGAGTAAATTGGTTTTGTGAGTTCTAGGGTGCTTTATTATTATTATGTATGAGCAGCACTTTCTCTGCATTGGTTTGTACAGTGCCATGTAAAATTTTCCTTCTTCTGCCTTCTTGTCTGGCTGAATGATACTTGAGGTCAGCAGTAGAAGAGGCTCAGAATTTCAGAGATATATGGAGAAAATAGTGATGGAGAGGAGGTGCATGCTGTGTATAAATTGTCTACCTAAGAGCAAGTATTGCTTCAGACATGGTGGGACCCTGAGAAAAAAAATTAAAAAAGAGAAATGGGACTCTAAAGTATTCTTAATAAAGGAAAAACCAGCGTGACCCTGCCAGAAGCCTACCCACCAAGCAGGTCAAGTTCCTCTTGTTCACAGAAGCCCACTTTCCCCAAAAAGCAACAGCAGTGGGATTAAAGAGAACAGCATATATGTTGGCTGTACCATGCAACAACGGCAGGTCCAGCACTAAGTGCAGTGCTATTTTATTATTAGCTTTGATTTTTGTCTTGCCTCCTATTCCTACATCAGATTCTATCTCCTATATCAGATTCTTTTGAGCCTTATATTTGACTTCAGAGAATAGCCTCCATGAATTTGCAGGAATCTCTTTGCTTAATTTTTTTTAAAAATTGCTGGTGACTTCAGGGTGTAAAATGGGAGACAATAATTTGTAGTTGTAATGACCACATGGCTGAAGTCCAACCCTGTAAAAGCTGCTGCCTTCAAATCCTCTGACCTTGATATCATTGTATGTTCCCAGGCAAAGGGTCTTTACACTGGTAACTGTGGAAAATCAATTTCGATTCCCTAAAGATGGAAATGCTCTTGCTAAATGTCACTGAGAGTTAGCAGCTGCTTTTCACTGGCTGTAGCTTTGAAGAGAAATTTTAAAAAGTAAACACTGGTTTGGGGACTGTATACAGGTTCCAGTGTTTGAGTTGATGTTTCAATTGGGATTTTAAATTTTTGGTATTCATATCTGAAGAGATTTTGTCTCAGTGTACACTGTTGTCTTTACCTCTCCTAAGGTATTTATGTCTTTTGGGGGTCATCCATAGGGCTGTGCATGTTCTGGGTTCTCATTACAGGCAATAAAACTGTGTGGGACTGGTGTTCACATTATTCTGGTCCAATAAATTCTCTGTGAATAATTGGTAAAACAGAAGAACTGAATTCACTAGAATATCTTCTTCTATTAAATTTAGCCAAATAAAACTCAGAACCAAATATCTTAGGAAAAAGACTCCACAAAGATTAATTAGTGCAACTGACAACTGGAACATGCAAATGTGTCCCAGTGTATCTGTGTTTGTGCTTTCTGCTGGGTCTAATGCAACCAGCGATTGAGTTAAATTTTTATATCTTTGTTGGTTTCTTGATGATTGATATTTTAGAAATATAAATAAATAAATAAATAAATAAAATTAAGAAAAGCCAAAAACAACCAAAAGAAGAAAAACAGTACAGGTGCTTCAACATGGAATTAATAATGAAAAGTTACAGAAGTCTCTAGACTCAGCTAAATCTCTGTATTTCCTCAGTATCTTTAGCAGCTCCTGAAACCCTTTTCTCTCTGGAGCATGGGCATAATAAGAGCTATTTGTCTAATTCATTGTGAATATGAGGCTTTCATATTCACATAGATATTTTTATGTCTTAACTGTTGTTACTCAATTTTTTAAACACAAAACTGCTGAAAAACATAACCTTGAAAAAAAATAGCTATGCTTGTCTTCTATTTTTCTGTGGATATTTAACTTCTCCTTCAAATTCTGAGTTGTGCACCAGCAAATTATAACCCTGCCCAGATAATTCTGTATCTTCCTTTTCTTCCCAAATTGGTAGTATTACAGTTATTAATTTGGATGACTGTTATTTATAATCACTAGTGTTAGTCTTGAATACACAGATTGCAGGGTTAAAGGAAAATAGTGGTTAAAATGTAGTTGTATTCTCCAGGATATTCATAAAGCCTTTTCAGTGTGTTTGATGACAAATACTAGAAGAAAGTACTCTAAGACCCTGAAAATTGTTTTAAATGAGATATTGCAATCTTATGTTTTAATCAGCAGTATCAAATTATTGCTAGCATTAACTATCTGCCACAACTGACACATTTAAGCAAAAAAGCTTGGTCTAGCCATGCTGCCACTGTGCTTTCTCAGAAATACACAAATTGTTTGACTAATAGGGTGGGATGCAGTCTTCTAAATACAGGTCTCAAGCTGCCTTTCTGGAAGGGTCTGGGACTCTCCAGACCTTGTTTCACATCTGCTGATCCCATCTGGGTGTCTCAGATACCACAGAGCACCTGAAAAATGTGGTCCTGAATATCGGTGTTCAGGCAACTGGTCTCCTCTCACTATGTGCCTTACCAAGCAGTTGATCTGCCCTGGGGGAAGGAAGGTAGAGGAAGAGGATACAAATTAGTTGCCATTTTCATATTTGGTGCAGTTTTAAAAGGCCTTGAAATTACTTGACTAATTTCTGAAAATTAAGTCCTCAATCATTTATACTTTTCATATGCATAAGGACAAAGTTCAAGTCTTGGAGAGTCACTTAAATTGCTGGGAGGAAGTCCTGGAGTCTTCTTGTCTAACCTCTTGCTCAAAGCAGGATTGTTGCTGACATTAGATGATAGCTATGTGGCTTTAGTGAGATAAGTCTTGAAAGCCTCCAAGAATGGAGGTTTGAAAATCTCTCTAGGCAGCCTGTGCCAGGGCTGCATTGCTGCAAAAACAATTTTTCTCCTCATGTCCATGCAGAATGTCTCAAGCCAGGAACTATGACTGTTGCTCCTTCTTACACCATCTTATATCAAAATGAGTTTCACACTGCTGCTTCTCTAATTCTCCTTCAAGCAGCCACTGACAGCTATTAGCTTTTCCCAAACTCTCCTCTTCACCAGATCAAACAAGCCCATTTCCTCAGCCTTTCCCTATGGGCCATGAGCACAAGGTTTCCTCACCATCTTGTGTTTTCTCCAGTCTTTTGATGTGTTTCTTGAACTAGAGGGACTAAATCTAGACATGGGATTCCTGGTGTTGCCTCATCAGTGGTAAATGTGGGGGGACATCACCTTCTCTTCAGCTGATGAAAATCACCTTAAATTATCTCAGGATGCAGCTTGCACTATTTGCATTGAGAGCACACAGCTGACTGATGTTCAGCCTGGTGCCAACAGTTATTGTCCTTTGATCATGACTCTGCTCAGCTGGTCATCTCCCAGATTGTATTTATTGATGGACTGAGGTAGTCCACCAAGGCACAGAGGTTTTTGGTACCCACTACTGAAATCTGTGTAATTTCTGCTGGCCAGAAATAGGGTCCTTCTGGACTGAGACTTTATAATGCACTGTCTTCACTGTGCCTTCCTTTTCTTCACCTCCTATGTATTGTCATTTAAAGATATGACAAAGTTTTTACTTCTTCATGTACAGGACCACAATGAAGACACTAAACAAGACTGCTTTTGTACTGGCCTTTGGTTATCTTGTTTACAGTCTTGCAGAGAATTCACAGTTGTTATCTGGTTTACATTATTTCCCAGTCAATATTTTGTCGTTTGTTCACATGTATCAGATTACAATGGCAATGCATATTCTTAAACTCAATGGACCTCTTAAATTGAAACAGACAATTAAGGTCTAAGTGCTGAGAACATATACTTCTTGCAGAAAACAAAGACAGCTGGGTGAACTCTGTAACTTTGCAAGAGTAGAGAAAAAACTAGTTTAAATATGGACTTAGGTACTAAATTTTTGTGATTAAATGTCATAATATTAACAAAATTTATGGCTTGTACAATGTCCAGAGAATGAACTAATTTCTACTGTCAGATACCTAACAGATGTCTAAGGTAGAAGCTGCATCTCATTACATTAAATTCAGTAAAGGAAGATAGGAAAATAGGAACAGAGAAGCACAGCTCCACCCACACATAATTTTGTCCAGCAGGTTCTTCATCCCACCTCAGAGGCACCTTTGACTCCTACAGTGGGATTCATCTCACCTGTTGTTAGAGGTCTACAGGCAGATACTGGGCATGCTGTTAAAATTGCTGCAAGGAAATAAGCATTTTCAGACATAATTATTCTGACTAAATATAGAAATCCATCTTAAGTTGTCTGTTTCTCTATCTTTATATACATATATAGGATGTTCTTATAGTTGATTTACTTGTGAATGTTTATGTTATGGACATCTTCACCTGGTCAACTGAATCTCACCCTTGTTGACTATAGAGAGATCTCATGATTTACACAAATTCCAAAGTTCCATGCCTAAATGTAATTTGAATAAATGTGTTTCTTTTTAATATTCTGCAATGAAATGAAAGCTGTCTCTCACTGGTTTCTATGATCTCAGATCAAGTGAAGTTCATCAGTTGCTGTCAAATATCTAAGTGTTTTGTAGCAACTTTAATCCATCTTTGCTGTATTCATTTCTGTTTTACATTTTGGTCATTGCAAGAATGGGAGTGGCTCCAAATATCAGAGTTTTCTTTTCTCCTGTATAGCCATAATGAGAGGACACCTCTGGAGATTATCAAAATGCATCCTAGAAAGACATGTGGTTTATCCAAACTATAAAACAAAGAGTGATCAGTAGTTGAAACTGCAGATGACGAAAATAAAAATCTTTGATAGAATCAGGGAGGAAAGATACAGGAAGAACATCTAGAGGGATGTTCTTCCTGAACAAGATACAGAACTCAATGCAATTCACTATCCAAACAGAAAATTAAATGAATCTTGGTTTTACTCAGGTAAGACTGACTCTGTCACAGTGAATAAGCCACTTACATAGATGTCATTTTAGTATTAGAACATATGCACAAGATTTTAGTTTCTTGTAATTGAACACAAATGACTAGAGATTTGAATCACTAACATTAACAGGATTGAAGAAGATATCTGCTGTTATTGCCATATGGGAAGAACAATGGACTGTCCATAAAAATAGTACAGTGCAATACCATTAGAGTATTAGGTAACTACTAGTATCAAAGAATCACAGAATCATAGGATTTCCTGAGTTGGAAGGGACCCATCAGGATCATCAAGTCCAACTCCTGGCCCTGCACAGGATGCCCCAAGAGTCACACCATGTGCCTGAGCACACTGTCCAAATGCTCATAGAGCTCTGTCAGGCTGGCACGGTGACCACTTCCCTGGGGAGCCTGTTCCAGTGCTCAGCCACCCTCTGGGTGAAGAACCTTTCCCTGATATCCAGCCGAAACCTCCTACAACTCAGCTTCATGCTGTTTCTTTGGGTCCTTACTTTTTTCTCAGCTATTTCTTGTAACTTGAGATCTGCTACCCAGAAAAACTTGCTTCTGATTGATGTGGAACTTCTTTTGCAACCCTCAGCAATGTTCTAGCATAGAAGAGCCCTGACATAAGCCTGAGAGCACTCAGAGGCCTTTTTGTGTTATGGAACCACAACTTTCTACTTCAGTGGGGAAACAGGATTCTTCACAAGGCAATGCCAGCCACTACCTAGAAATCATAATTTGTTTGAAATAAAACTATTTTCTACTGTTTCATATTCTGTTTGTTACATAGAATTCTAGTCTGGGAATTGGAAAGTTGCCCAGTTGATCTCAGTGGGAATTTTCGTAGTGAAAAAAGAGGTAGTTTATGTAGTGTTGCATATGATAAAATTCCTTAATGAAATCATGCTTTTATTAGCTGTAAAACAGACCCCTCCTGGTGTAGTAAAATTCTCAAAGTTCTATGGAAAGCGCTGGTGTGCACAGCTCAGATAGTATTTCTTCTCTGACATGCTGTTGCATATTGCCTCAAAATCCAAAGTGGTAATATATGCTTTTGGCAACTAATAAGGTGGTTAAAGTTTCACCTCTTTTAAAGACTCTGTAAAACTTACAGCGTATTTGTTCTGACTTCAGAGTTTTAAGAATCATTTGCTGACTGCAGCACAGCATTACTCAAAAAAAAATTGTTGAAAAATTGGCACTATTTACTGTGCAGTCAGCAGGGGTGGCAGGTAACATTTAATTACATATTTAAATGCCTGCATGTTCTGCTATGAACATTCAAACAAGGAAAAAGATCACATTTTATTAATAACAATAATTCCCAATCTTACTATTATTCCACATGGCAGGTGGTGTTGCTAGGATCACAAAGCTGTAATCAAAAGGGCATTAAAGCAAGATTGATCACTTTCAGAACGCTTACTTTTTTCAACATGCAGGGTTTTTACAGTCTTTCACAATTGTCTCACTTTGTGCCATTGCAACTCCATGCAAAGGCATAATTTTCTGCAGTTGCAGCTCTTTCCTTAGGTGTTGGATTTTTAATTTTTTTTTAAATCTATGTGTTTCCCTCTCCTTCCTTCCTTCCTTCCTTCCTTCCTTCCTTCCTTCCTTCCTTCCTTCCTTCCTTCCTCCCTCCCTCCCTCCCTCCCTCCTTAAATGCTTACCAATAAACTTGAGTTTAGCTAGCTAAAACAATTAATTATTAAAATTACCTAATTTATGATAAAGAATTTTCTTTGAACTGCAAAAATGCAAAGCTGAATAAGCTCCACACTATGCCGTCAAGGAACAAGGTGATACTGCCTTACACAGCCAGCCTTTGCTAACAGCTTAAAGTGATGATTATGAGGTTTTGGGTTTTTTTATTTTCAGTTAATTTTAATGCAGATACTTCCATGGTGTAGCTCACTTCATGACTATATGTCAGCAACAGTGCAGGTCAAGCAGAAGAAGATAAAGTCCACTAGACTGATATCAAAGCTACTGGAACTTAGCCTTTTGGATGAAGTACAAACCATCCTAAGCCAAAGTGACAACATTACCAAACCTCATTACCTTCAAGAAATTAACTTAAGCATGCACACACAAGCTTTGCTGAAATTCTGTTGTGAACAAGTCTCTTTGAGATTCAGAGATTGAAGATGTACCCTCTAGACATGCTCAGATCCAAACCAAATCAGAATTAACAACACAGAAATTAACTTATTTTTCAGTTTATGATGAATTTTTCTCAGCTTCCAGCTTTGGGACACTTGTACCCCTCTGGCACTTCTCTTTTTCTTTAAAGTTATATCTTAAACCCAAAATCTTTTTAACTGCAGGAAACTGATACTTTATATATTCTGTATACAAATATTTTTACCTCATTGTAGAACAGTTCTTGCAAGTGGTCCTTCTGGACAATGTTTTCTATCTCAAAAACTGCCCAGGTAATTATTTTTAAGCTCACTTATGATATTTACTGTCTATAATTAAAAAAACTTTTTGCAAAATATACTGCAGCACAAATTTGTTTTAGTGTTTAGAATCTGTCTCTGTTTACTGGATCAAAACAAAATTAATCCAGTCTTTCTCTACAGCATGAAAGCAGCATTAAATTAAATGGTATCTTCTCTATCATTCTGCCAGTGCTGCTAAGAAATACAGCACTAGAAATAAGATGCCATAGTTCCTATCTTGCACTTTAATTCCTGCAAGGCTTCTGTCATTTGTTTCTCTGCAATCTAGGATTTCTTTAGCACAGTAAGAAACACAGAGAAGATTTCTGAGAGAGCAAAAGCATAATTTATAGCATGCTCCTTGACCCATTCCTCAACTAATAAGACCAGTTCTATCCTCTGTGATACCTGAATGTCATGGGGAGTTAATCATCAGAGCTTTTGGCTGTTGAGAAGCTCCCACCAGGCATACTGCACCATGGTTTCTCAGTCTAATATCTCTTCCCAAATTCATATTGCTTATGCTGTCCATATTATTCTGCTGAATTATTTCTTTGGGATTTTACTAATGCACCACACACTTCAGCTGGCCCAACATTGATTAAATGAACACATTAGGTTTTTACAAAAATTCTGAATTTCAAAGGTGATTTTCAATATCCAGTTTGTCTTTACAGTGACTGGGAATTTATAATCAGCTATGTTAGACAGCTAGATAAATATTTTTATTTTTCTGGAGCCAGAATTAGCAAATCTGTCTCTTAAAAAAATAATCCTGTGAGTGCCAGCTTTCTGTCATTACATCCGCAATATCTACAGTTTCCTGGAGTGCTCAAGAGTTTAGCTTCTTCTGGCACATTTTATTGGCACCCACTGCTCAGGAATGAGCACTGGCCGATGCCGATGAGGTTTGACTGAGCAATGTTGCTGCAGGGACTGTAGGTAGAATCAGAGGGTCCAAATCACCAGCTGTGCACAGGTTGTAAAGGAACCTGCTGTAAAAATTGGTTGCTTTTCTCAGAAAAAAAAATGGTTTTAGGTGGGTTTTTATCTTCAAAAACTCAGGAAAGCCTCTACAGAAAATAAGTATTTGTGAAGAAGGTACCTATATATTTATTCTAAGTTTCACTTTTTTTTCCAAATAATATCACACATCAGGAAATATGGGGAAACTGAAACCCTGAGTTATATTCATTTTTGGATGTGTGGTCTTAGAATGTTTTTCTAACTTGTGGTGACGTCATTTTAATCCAGGTAAATAAATACTCAGTACAAGCTGAAAACTACGGCTCAAGAGAAGCATGGCTGCTCTGATTTGCACAAAGAGGTTTGCCCTGTAATTCCACCAACATAAATTTATTGCAGTCAAGATCTAATGTAAAATAATCAGCAGGACTGCCACAGAAGGAATAACTCTTTCTTTGTGGACCAGAATCAGTTGACCTGTGAATCCACTGGGGAAAACAACTGACATGGACATGGGGTTAAAATTAAATCTTGCTTTTGCACACTAGCTGATATGGAGAGACCTGAAAAACCTGGAGCAAACTGGTTGTGTTGGAATATAAATAATAGAAATACCAAGCTCTGAGTTTTAAGCATGTACTCCAGCTAAGCTTGGGAGCTTAGGGATTGGTATTTTCCTGTAGAACTACCTCTCAAAACAATTGTAATGATCCACACCACGAATGACATGATATATGACATTGTACGCCTCGATAGAATTAGTACTCTACAAGCGTGATAAATCCATCTGCCATCCTTCCCGAAGGAAAGAGGAATTTCTATAGCTTCCTCTGCCTCACGCAATCCATTTCAGCTGAATTCCAAACAACAGTTGGGCAGGGTAGGTTTCCCAGCCACTTGTACATTCTCTCATAATAATTCTTTTGGGGGAACTCAGTCTTCCTGTTATTAGTCAGAATGTACTTTAGAATTGCCCATTGCTTCAGTCTGTCCTAACTGTTCAGAATGAAGAGGCAGCTCAGAATTAATAGACGGGAAGTTTCTGTTTTCTGCAGTTTTTATGACTATTTTGTTACATTGCATCCTGCCATTCAGTCATCACTGGAAAGGACACAGAGTATTGTTTGCCAATAGATACGGGAGAGGACTTTGCAGTGATCTATCATTTATTTTTAGTTTCAATGGACTTTAGTGTGAAATAATGGATGATGTAATCATCATGGCCAGTTTAGTTTGCAAAAACTGCTGTGGACTAGGCAGTGTGAATAAACAGCATTGTATTAGTAATTTTCTTCAATGAGGAAAATTATTTATTTGCACTGCAATAGTGTGCTTGTGCTTGAATTTACCTTACTTTCTACAGAACGTGCCAACATATCTGCATTCAAATCTTGTAAATGCTGCCTCAAGGCCATATTTAACAAATATAACTGCATTTAACCTCATATTCAGTTCAGGCCTGTGTAGCAATAACATGTAAAACCACTGCTTTAGAAGGAAGAGGTGGGGGGGAATGGTTATACAATCAAGTAGGAACAGTGAATCTACATGACCTTTATTCTAAACTCAGGGAGAGGTGTGTTTAGTTACCAGTGACAACTCAGTCCAATTATTCAGCTTTCCATCTACAAATGCGTCTACTGGGACCAGCTTTCAACCTTAGTCAGAAAGGCTTTGTAACCCTCTGTATTGCCTTGTATGAGCTACTCTTTCCATGCCTCACCAGTCCCCACTTCTTATGGTACCATCTGCTAATTGGTATGCATTAGGAACCAAAGCTGTACAAGTTGTACCAAAGTGAGATTTTGGGTGACCTTGACAAGGGAGTGCTTCTTCCTCTCTGTTCTGCTTCCCTGACCTGGTTTAGATATTTGTGTTATGGTCAGGGAAGCTGCCCTGCATTGATATGATTCTGCCTTGTGACTGTCAGAGGATAAAACGACGGGCCAGAGATGCATTACCAGACATTTTAACAATGCTGGGTTTCTGGGCCAAAGACTCCATGAATTATCCAACTGATAACAGGGTACAATCATGATATAGAATGGAAGGAAAGCATCTCAAAGAAAGACTAATCTTGCTGCTTTTAGAGGAAAGAAGGCTGATACTCATCATTCATCCTTGTGTGTCTTTTCCCACTCTGTCAAGACTGCTGTAGTACATATTGGATAACTTCTTTAAGGTCTCCTCTCTCCGTAGGTTGTGGCCCTATGAACCTAATTATCACAGTAGATAAAAATGATAGTGCTAGAGGGTTTTCTAGGAGTCACAGCTCAAGGTTGCTTCTTGCAGGTGAAATAAGGAAAGGAGGGTGTTCATGCCTTCATGCAGTTCACCATTTGCTATATCTTGAGACAGTAAGACCTCGGGGTTCTTCTAACAGAGATCTGAGGTCAACAGCAATGCCTAAAATTCAAAGACCTTGGCAGAGGTATATGTAGCATTTCCTCTTTTCTCGTGCACTGCATTTCTCTATCAAAGGCACATTTCTTTGATGTAGGCTTAAACACCCAAAAGACAAAGTGTAGCTGCTGGCAATCTTTCAAGTCTTGTTCAGAAAAGCCAAACTGCAAAATTCACAGAAAGGAATTCAGCTGAAGAGTTTCAATGAACTACAACTAACAACCTTCAGTAACTGTGCTGAGCAGACATATCAAGATTTCTTGTGTGAACAATGGAAGCCTGGAAGAAAAATGAGACTGTCTTGCAGAGCACTTGTATTAAAAGCCTTCAGTGATTTTTAAAGAAAGGAAATTTACCTACAGTGTAAGAATATTTCTCTTTGCCTGCTGATGAATTTTATCTTAGTGGAGGATTTGAACTTTTTCTGCCTATTTTTTAAATATAGAGTTATGGAATAGTTTGCATACTTGTATACAATTTTTTTAAAAAATTATATATCTATTGTGGCCATAATCATACATACACAGATAAGTTCCCAAGATGCATTTGATCAGGGAATTGTTGGGTTTTTTATTAAACTGAGGAGAAGCAGGTGCTTGGAACAATATGCAGTTAAAGAAATTACTCTGGAAACTTCCTGAGATAATAAAAATCACTACATCTTAAAGAGTAATTTATTATACACTACAGTGCAGCAAGTTTCTCTGTTATTTGGTACCTTATCAGGTGCTCTACATGCAGCAAAGATCATAAGGTCTTTTGCAGTTTTCAAGGACCACCTAGATAATTTGTTTTTTCTGGAGCATGCAGCCTCCATAAGTTTTCTCTGATTTAAAGGCTTTAAAATGGCCTTTTAAAATTTCCAGCATTTACCTATAGGCACCTTTTTTCCTGTTTTATGCTGCTTGTAATTTTGTGGCTTGCACACATTTTATAAAGAGTAAATAATAACATTGTGTGTCAGCCTTCACTTTGATAAGCTAAAAATGTCAGGTTGATTCTTAGGTCAAACCAGTTGTCAAGTGTTTACTTGCACGTTCCTGAAGGTCAATGTCATCGGGAATCAGACATTGCAGTTTGTGCAATGCTAATCTGGTTTAGTGTCAGGATGCAGTGGAAAAGGAAGGAGGTGCCAGTGGGAGGAACAGTTCACTTAGCAGATGCCTCAATATGGTTTATAGGTGGGTTATCACTTCCACCTGATAGGTAGGTTATTACTTTGCCGACTTATAGTAGGGTCCTACATGAATATTCAACATGGTGTTTTGGGAACTAAAAGCAAACTGCAGCCTGCAAACACATCAGCCACAAGAAAACTCCCTCAGCATACACCCACAATCATTGTAAACATTCTGTGTTGTTTTGTTTTTTGATGTATAGATTTGTGTGTCCATGGGAGCTTTGGTGTATCCAATGAGTACCCTTTGGTCTCTGCTTTTCAATAAGCACTTTTGAGAGGGGTAATGAACAGCAGTTTAGTATTTGCTGAACGCTGCATAGCTTCTTAAAATGCTTGTCAGTCAGAAATCAGATAAAATAAAAAGCTCTCGATGCTGGCCATAGCTCATTGCAATCAGCTATGATATTAAAATGCAAGGACTAGTTTTCATTTGCTCCTTGAATTAGCTTTATGTAGAAGGACTTTTCAAGGGATACTTCCATTTTGATTATTAAAATCCCTGACTCATTTCTCCTGAACATTTCAGGTATGCGGTAGCTGCATTTCCCAGTGAAACTAATTTGCTTACCTTTTCTTGTCAGGGTCCTAATTTGGACCCAAGTGCCTTTATTTTAATTGAAAAAAACAATTAGTCTTCTTCATGCAGCCTACATGGCTTATCTTCATTTAATAATCAGTTGTGTAATTGGTGCTCAGATACAGTTTAACTGAGAAAATTGCAGTGTTTCACCAATGTGGGGTTATTTGAATACTGAAAGTGCAGCTTCCTATAATGCAATCAATTCCTTGAGGGTACACAAATCCTTGCCTGACCTTTTGAAATAAATTAGCAACAGAATCCAAGGGTTGGTATTTTGATGTAAAGGTTGCAGTGAATGCCATCTGCCGGGTATCAGAACAGTTTAATGAAGGCCTCTTACATCAGGTGCTCTGCAAGTTCAGGAAGATGCTCTGGGGGGCTCGTCTCTGTGCTGCATCTGACCTGTATATTCTGGGAAAGCTGGACAATTTGCTTTCCTATGCCTTAATGAGAGAACATGTCTGGAAGCTGCAAAATAACTGCAGTCTCCAGTCCTTCCCTGGTGTATAAGGATCTCTGTGATGGCTTGCTGAACAGTGTTAGTGGCCCCTGAGTCTGGCAGCTGGATGGAGGCTGATGCATTCACCCTCCTATGACGGTCCCCTGACAGTGACACCCTCCCCTCTGTGAGGTGATGGGGACCCTGTCCTCTTGGCTTGTGGTGATGGGTATCCCACATCCCTGAGACTCTCCAGGGAAGCCTGGAATGAGGGTGTTGGGGTCTCCATTGCTGTGGTGAGGTGACTGGGGCTCCCTCCTGGGCCATGTGTCCCTCTGCTCATCTTGTGCACTGGCAGAAATCTTTAGTCATTTAAGCTAAAAAATTGTTACTGTACCTTGGGGGAAAATCCTCCAGCACAGATGTTTGGCCCTTCTCCCCACACCACCTAAAATACTCTTTCTTGTCCTTGAATTTACCATCCTGGTGATACTGTTGGATATATGTGGCAGGGAGAAAGGCCTGGTCATCACAGACTGGAGAGTCTGCCATGGGCCACAGTCCTCAGTGGAAGTCCAAGGGCTCATCAGACTTTTCTTGGTCTCCACACAATTTGTCAAAACTAATGCCTCACCTTTGCTCTACATAATCTAGCAAAAAGAGCTGAACCTCCATCCCTGAAGGAATTCAAAACCCAATTGGACAGGACTGAGCACTGCTGTAGTGCTGTAGATGGCCCTGCTTTGGACAGAGGGCTGGACAAGACCATCTCCAGAGGTCCTTTCCCACCTCAGCCAGCCTGGGATTCTTCAATGTAAAATGGTCCCCCATTTTCAGGGAGGGAATCCTCTTTCTTCCCATAATAAATGCAAGTGGAAGGACAGTACTACCAAAATTTTTTTCTTATTCTTTGACAAAAAGCGACGAGAATGGGAGCACAAAGAAATATTTGACAGAATTGTATTGGTATGAAGGGTGGTTCTCCAGACCACCTTCATCTCAGAAAGAGTAAACTGGTTTCAGACTGAAATGAGAAAGCTCATTTCAGTATCCCCTACTTGAGATGTATCCCCTACTTGAGACGATACTCTCCAAACTCAAAACAAAAAGGTTAAGATGTCTGCTCTTATTATTCTTTTAAGGAAATGCAATTAATAAAAGTTAAGGGTTTTTTCCTTATGTCAAAGAATTTGACCCTTTATGTCAAAATATTTGAAGGTAGCCAGTCATTTTTATCCTGTTTGCTTTGTACTAGCTCTGAAACTGAAATTCTTTCAAGTGAAGCAGAAATCTTTGTCAGCTTGAAATTGGAGCATCAAATACATTAACTGTTATTGCATAACTATTTCCATTTTTATTAAAGCATGTCTGTGCCACAGCAAGTTTCTATAAGCAATACATAAATGAGGCTTTGAAACTCAGTTTCAAAGAGAGGTTATATAAACTCAATTTTGAAATATAAATTTTTGCCAATAGAATTTCAGACCATCTTAAGTCAAATCAGTTTTAGAAGACAGACTGAACCTAGAATATTTCCCTTCTATTATTCATGGCAGAACATTTGCTGGTTTGGAAATTCCACTTCTAGGAGAAGTATTTGGAACTAGATGATCTTCAAGGTCACTTCCAACCCAAGCCATTCTATGATTCTTTGAAAAGAAATGGAAAATTAAATTTGTATTTTGAACATTTAAAGCAGATTTTCAAAGCCTGTCAATGAATGACCAAATAAACTATGAATGTTTATTTCAGCATATTTGACCAAGACTGTCAATAAACAAAGTTAAAACTCCTATAATGAGGGACAGGAATACTGATTTCTAAATTTTCATTATGTGCTGCACTGGAGTCCCTGGGAGAATAAGTACAAATTGGACCTCTGCTGAATTTACATTACAACAGTGTGTATGGGCAGTGCACTCTGGACAAGAGCAAGAGAAATCTTGACTGAATTTACAGGCAAGTACTTTTACAGTAGTTACAGATCTTAAAATTAGCTAGAGGAAGATTCTCCTCTTCAAAAAGGAGAAGATGAACATTTAAAAAACCCACTACTTTTAGAAAAAGGTGATGATAAATTCCTGAATGATGTTGTGAACCAAATACTTTTACAGATGAAGAAATGCAGAGCTGCTTTCTAAGTTCCAGATTTATTAAAGCTTTCACTTACACATTCCATGAGGACAAACTGGTGTTAGCTAGCCATTAGTTATGGAAGTGTGTAGCAATGCCAGGTGGGAGGAGCTTTATGCCATTCTTGAACATTTTGGAGTTGCTGAGTTGCTGTCTATGAAGTTTACTCAGTGCATTTCCAAAAGGCAAAAAATATCTCCTCTACCCCTTAACTATGGCCTTGTTCACTGTATGCAAGAGAAATGAGAAATGATTCCTTTGTTAGCAAATGTTAGCAAGTGTATCTTCTGACTGCCTTAAAAAAAAAAAAAAAAGAAAAAATATACAGTATATTTTTTCTCTGAGTAACAAGGAGCAAACCAAAGTGGATAAATATGCTCATCTCAATGTCTGACTGCTTCGTATCAGTAGCCTCACTGTACAGAAAAAGGTACTCATGCATTAGGACAGACTAAAAAGCTGGGTTCCCAGACTACTGTATGCTCTCTGTATTTCCCTTATCAGACAGGGGATCTGGCTCGTGAATAATCAATTGGGCAAAAATTTCATGTTCTTATTCAGTCCAAGATCCAATGAAGGCCTAAGGCAGCTTCAGCTTAACACAAGAACCTTAAATTGAAAGTAGTTACCATAACTTTGAAGGTTATTATTTGCCGCAACACAGCAAAAGCTGCTTCTGGCAGAGCTGGAGGAAATGCCCAAACCCAGGAGCACAGCTCGAATTTGCCCAGCTCGAGAGGCCCCAGGCTCCTTCAGCTGCCCTGCAGGCATTGCATGCTCAGCTCTGCCCTTGCTGAGGGGAGAAGCAGAGCTCCTGCAGCAGCCTCCTTTGGCAGGAGGGAGCAGCTATAGCGA
The DNA here is from genome assembly GCF_047830755.1 of Zonotrichia albicollis. Lineage (NCBI taxonomy): Eukaryota > Metazoa > Chordata > Aves > Passeriformes > Passerellidae > Zonotrichia > Zonotrichia albicollis. Next base: position 54,276,734 of record NC_133820.1, read on the forward strand.
GATGAGTTCAGACGTCTCTCCTGGAGCCAAGCCAAGCCTGCAGGGGCTGAGATCAGCACCAAATATGGGGGGATGTCCTAATGCAGCTCTAAGAAATGCTGTGCTGCTGTCACACTGCTGCTGCTCCACAAGGAAGTTGTCAGCTCTGCCAGCTCGAGGGTTCAAACTCGATTACCCCAAAATTGCACTTTGGTCCTTCCCTGATGCTCCTGGGAATGACTGCTAAAATTCAGAAGGAGACCTTATGAGCATGGATGGTGTCAAGTTGTGGAAATGTCTTTGATTTTTTCTTCATCCAAATACGAATAATCACTCAGAGTGTCTTCTTTCAAAAGCAGTATTTATTTTTTCATCAAGATAAGACACATTACATACTGCACCAAGTAAAACGTACTGCTAGGAAAGCTGCATTTAACTGAGATTAAAAAAAAATATACATGGATTGCACTTGAGAAAGTAGGCTCTATCCCAGAAGAATATAGTAAATAAAAAGCTGATGAGTGGTTTGAAATCAGGACTCTTTCTGAATTGCCTTTGAAAATGTATTTGTTTTGGGGGGTTTCCAATTCCACAAATAAAACAGAACCAGATTAGGTTTTCTTAACATCTTTGTTCTTTAAGTATGTAAACAACACAACAACTATACAAAGACAAAAGAGGGAAAAAGTATGAAGATACACCTTTGCAATTTCTGCTAATAAATAAAAAGGAAAAATTTTGCTGTTTTTTGGTTTCACCAGGGTCATTGCCTCTTGGGGCTTGGGTTTTGGGGAGTTTTTCTTATTTCACATGTATGTCATCATCCCCACACTGCCACACAAAGCCCATCCTTGACCCTCCTGCACTGGCTGGGAGCACGGTGTCTGTATGGCAGCAGGAAGCACTGAGTTGGTTCCATTAATTAATAAGTGTCCCAGGAGTAATATTTTAAATTTTGTGACAAACTTAGCTTACATTTATGAAGGTTAAAATGTCATTAAGCAGGAGGATTTTTTTTTTTTTACTTTGCATGTGAATTTTTCTGTTGGACCCAGGTATCCACTGCTGCCTTTATCTGACTCACTTAGCTGAATTCTCAGATGTTCAGCCTTTAAAAGGAGTATTCATACTGCCTACCTCTGTGTATCCCACTTAGATGTCCAAACCAAAACTCTAATCTTTCTATATAGTCAAAGGAGAGAAAGGAATGCTCCCAAACTGTGTGATTTCAATCTTTGGGCTAAGGCGCACTATGGGAGAGCCTCTCCCAGCTGCCTCTAGGGGTAACTCAGGCTCCCAGCCAAGGCTGAAATCCTCTGATTAGGAGTCGTAAGTGCCCCTCACAACACTTGGGGTGGGACTGGGCAGGCAGGTGGTGCTGTGTGGCACACACCTGGCACAGCACTGCCTGTGGCCCAGTTCCCTTGCAGGGTGGGAATCAAAGGACCGCTCAGAGCACTTTGTGTACCCTGCAACCAATGCTAACTATGAAATCAGAGTGCTTAGGCATGATTCAGACAGAGATCAAAACAGGAGTTCAGTATCTCAGAAACAATCCATACTGCCAAGGTCTTGCATGCAAATTTATTCTAAACTTGGCAAAAACTTATGGAAGGGCTGGGTCAATCTTGTTATTAAGCTAGGGACAGAAAAAGAATGAGATGTTCTTTAAATAGTCCTGAACTACAAAATGAAGGTGGTAATCTTTGGTTACAGGGCTGTTCTTTAAATGTGAATTGCTTTGAAAAATGATGAATCACTTCCCAAGTAAGCATTCAGGAGCATTTTTAAACAGACATCTGGGAGCCAGAGAGGAAAAATTAATATAAATAATAAAACCCTCACATTTTCTGAATCTCCAAGGTTAAAGTACAGGACAGAAAGTAACAAAACATTTCTAAGGGACCTTTCAGCAAAGTTTTGCTAAAATTATAAAATGCACTTACAAAATACTTGAGCTGATGAAGAGGGAAAATGAGAACATTAGGGTGCTTTTGTAACAAACCTGTGGAGTACTAAAACATACTGGTTTGAAGGCCTTGTATTTTATAGCACATGCCATTTTCCACTAATTATAATGCATTATTGTCAACCTACTTCACTCTTTCAGAGAGACAGAAAAACAAGAGCCAACACAGACAAGATAATTTGATGCAGCCTATGTCTACCATAAAACATAAAAACCTCAGCCATTAAATGTGCCACCCTATTCCCTCTGTTACAATCATGATCAAAACTCCAATTCTTTGCAAAACTTAAATCTGCCTGGCTTTTACATTTTTGGAGCAGCACTTGAAAATCCTTACAGCTAGCTTGGAAGGATCTTTTTTGTTTTTCAGCTAGAGCACTTTTGTAATAGTTTAAATGGCATAGGAAGCTATGCTGTAGCTTTTAAAGTGCTAATTTTATTATGAGGTGGTTATTTAGTAATATTCTGAAAGTTAATAAATGATGCACATTTGTGATGACTGACAGACATTACTTAATGAGTTAATATGCTTCAGCAAAATGCAATTAAAAAAAAAAAAGAAATTCACTGTCAACACTTTAACCACGGCAATACACAGAGCTGGAATGAGACAACTAACCTCAGATAACTAAGATTAACGCATATATGACAAAGTTAAAAAACAAATAAAGAAACCCCAAACCAAATAATGATAATTAAATCTCAAACACAGTTTTGTTTCCCAGTAACACAACTGCAAAACAAATCAATATTTTCAACAAACAAGTGCCCTATCTTCATCTCCTCCGCAGGGAAGCACGGCACTCCTCGAACTGCTGCGAGGAGGATCCAAGGGGAGGGCTGGCTCTCCCTTCTTCCATAGAGGGGCTCCTCTTGGGCAACTGTGGGGCCACTCTGGGCAAGGGGCTGGAATTCACATCAGGTAGGTAGTGACCAAAATCAGTCCCAGCCCACAGGTATTCACCTGGGGAGCTGGCAGCAGCCCCCTCTTGCAGAAGCACGTGGGCGATGGCTGCCTTGGAGCCAACATGGCAGAAGTGCCAGCCTCGGCACCCCCTACCACCCTCAGTGTCCTGGCTAAGGCAAAGCATCTACTAACTTCAGCACACGACTTGCTCCAGTACAAACAGCGAGATTTGACTTTTCTGATGTGTGATTTTATGTAATGATGGATTTGAAGCATTCTATCTCACTCTGTCGGGCCAGAATGCTGAGAAGTTCCCTCTGAGAGTGGGGCAAACCATTTTGCACTCCTACAGGCTCAAATTCTCTCCTCATTTATACCCACTGTAAAACCCCACCTACCATCAGAAGAGCTGAGGAGGTAGAAATGGGAGCAGAATTTGAGAGTAGGAACTGGTGAGTGAAAAAGAAACACAATGCTATTTCATTGCCAACTAGAACAGAAACCTACACACCTGGTATTTAAATTCAGTGGGCACTGTGTGCCTAAGGACTGCAATTGAGCTTTTAAAATCTCAACTCTCAGAATTTAGCTACAGATAACCACAATCCTAAATCCTTGGATGCTGATACATAAATCTATATCTGTTTAGTTGCCATGACACTAATCAGCACAGCAATGGTTTTTGCTAATTGCAAAGGCAGGCTAGTAGCAAATTTCAAATGATTAGTGAGTAAAGGTCCTCAGAGCAATCCTGCTTGAAAGTAAATGTCCGGTAAGATGCAATTAGTGTGTCTGGTTTTTTCTTTTCTTTCTTAATTTTCCTTTTTTATCGGGGTGGTCTTGAACTGCAGACACAATCACAACGCTCATGGTGATCCAGCTGTATGTCTACCAAGGACATGTTGTTCCTGATTCTGCCTTTTCTTCTGGTATGCCCAGCCTCAGGGACAAACTTCAGCACCTGGGAGGATCAACAAAAATGCATTGAATTAGAAAACGCTGTTGGAGATCTGAGGATGAGAATGTTGGGGCCCCAAGGGTACCAACAGCCCTTAATGGCCCTGACCATCATTAATTTGGACACATTTTTGTTTTATTTCCAGCTTTTTCTTTGCACACTTTGACATCCTGCTCTATTGTTTGTCCTGGAGCTTGGAGAGACTGTATTTTTTCCTACATCAGGTATCTTTGTACCATGCAGCTTCCTAACCATGTTCAGAGTTGCTCCTTTGCATGCGAACCACCAAGCAGGTTTCCTTTGGCTCATTTTTGCAGTCGCATTCCTATTTGAGTTGCCCTGCCCCTCCTCTCTCTTGTAGAATATTTCTGCTCTTAAGAAAAAGGAACATTTTTTAATGCAATTTGAAATTTCTGAAGCACCTATCATTAGATTTGGTCCAAAACTTAAATACTTGTGAAGGGCAGAAGGAGATGAAGGAGCTTGCACAAGATACGTGTGAGATACTACTGAGTTTTGGTGGAATCTGAGTTCTGTTGGCTTATCTTAAAAATCTCTGCCTCAGCCTAAATGATTTCTGAAGAATTTAATGTAAATAATGTCAAGCAAACAAGAAAGCAAAATTACTTCCTAGGGAAGCATGCATCATAATAGACATTTCTGAAAAAATTCCATCTAGGCAAGATGATCCTGAGATCCCTAGGAAGGGGGCTGTAAGTTGTAAAAAGGAGCTGGCTTGGCCAAGTGATTGCCAGAGTAGCTGCATTTCTCTTGCTTGTCCAAAGATGGAGAGATGTCTGTTAAGTTCATGTCTTCCCAAAGCCAGTGGCCAGCTGGGAAGTGGGACCTAAATGTCTGTAACACCTCAGCACCTCACTGAAGCACCCATGTTTCTGCCCTAACAGATCATACTGGTTTATAAGAGATCACTCTGTTACTCAACAATCCTCTGTTTTCTTCCTTTTTACAAAGCAGTTTCTGTATTCTGATGTCATGATACCAAACGAGAGTTGAGATGGTTTTTAAACGACAGGGAATTAGAGGCTGTGTTCCAGATCAACAGAGTATTAGCATTTTCAACAGAATTAGAAAGCCTCAGAAAGCAAATGTGAAGCACTTGCCAAAGGACAACCAGAGATGCTGTGAAGGGTGGGTGGGGAAGGGCAGGCAGGTTAGCAGCTCTCAGGACGAGACAATTTGTTCTCTGCCATTAATGCCTTGAGGCTAGAAAAGTCATGAGATATAACAAAAGTGATAAGCACTGAACAGAGTCTATTATCTTGTTCTCTGTTTTGTGATGAAATTGATATTTAGCCTATGTAATACTGAAAGGAAGGACTGTGCCTAAGCAAGTTACAGACATGCTGCTGTACTGTGTTGGGAAAATAGAATTATTTTGCCCTGTTAGAAATGGAGAAATATAACTTTACTTTTTTTTTTTAGCAATAAAAATATAGTATCTTTGCATTGATTTCAAACATTGGTTGCATCCATATATGCAATAAATCCTGATGGACACTAGGACAATTTGCTGTATCACACTGTCATCCCAAGCACAAAGGAACTGAACCCAATCAGGTTGCTGCAATTATTACAGAGCTAAAAACAGAGCACAACTTCAAAGATGCTTTTTCAAGGAAAATGTACTTTAAAAATCAAGTACAGATCCTGACACTGAACCCATGATAAATTCCTTATTTAAAGAAGTCTTCCAGCAAATTATGACCAATCCAGATGACTGGCAGTTTGCAAAATCATAGGGTAGATAGATCTGATTTTTTCCAGCTGAGAACAAATCAAAGTATGCAATGGGATAAGAGCAAAGATGTGGACTGTATTTAAGTTAACAGACCATCCGACAGCTCGGGGACTTTCTCTGTGTTTTTTATCAAGAAGCATTAGCACAGTATATAGGCTTTGCTGATAAGAAAATGAACTGTCAGGCACTTCCTCAGACAAGACAGGAAAACAGTGATTGAACACAGCTGAAATTATCAAATCATAGAGTCCTTTAGGTGGGAAAGACCTCTGAGATCACTGGGTCCAACCCTCATCCCAGCACCAGCAAGTCAACCACTAACTTCTGTCCCCTAACATCACATCTCACATGCTTTTTGAATACTTCCAGGAATAGCAACTCTTCCACTTCCCTGGGCAGCCTGTTTCAATGTTTGACCATTGTTGCAGTAAAGAAAATTTCCCTTATATACAGTCTAAACCTCTCCTGGTGCAACTTGAGGCCATGTCCTCTTGTTCTGACACTTGTTATCTGGGAGAAGAGGCCCACCGCACCTGCTACACCCTCCTTCAGGCACTTAGAGAGAGGGATAAGGTTCCACCTGAGCCTCTTTGCTCAGTCTAAATGCCCTGAACTCCCTCAGATGTGAGACTTGTGCTCCAGACCCTTCCCCAGCCCCGTTGCCCTTCCCTGGACACACTCCAGCCCCTCAATGTCTCTCTGGCACTGAGGGGCCCAGAACTGAGCACAGGATTGGAGCTGTGGCCTCAGCAGTGCTGGGTACAGGGGGACGGTCACTGCCCTGCTCCTGCTGGCCACACCTGGCTGATCCAGGCCAGGATGCCATCGGCCTTCTGGGCCACCTGGGCACACTCTGGATCATGTTCAGGCACTGTCAACCAGCACCTCCAGGTCCTTTTCTGCCAGAGAGCTTTCCAGGCACTCTGCCACATCCTGTAGCACTGCCTGGGGCTGTTGTGACCCAAGTGCAGGACCCAGTGCTTGGCCTTGCTGAACCCCACAAAAGTGGTCTCAGATTCAGCCTGTTCAGATCCCCCTCCAGAGCTCCTTTAATAGCTGATCACAGAGCTGATATTCAAAGCTCCCCATCTCACTCCCACCTAACGGTTTTATTTTCATCTAAGTATAAGGAAATTAAAAAGAATCTGGAAATAAGGCCAATTCTGGTGACCACAGTAGAAGGAAGACAACCCTTTATTCTGCAAATAACTGCTGTTTATTTATCACATGGTCATGTCCTTAAAACTGAGAAACTACTGAATTAATGAGAACAGCTCAAATAAATTATGCTCAGGACACTTTATCACTCATTTTTTCATGGGATCAGTAGCTGTAAGAAAATATGGATATGACAGGTCTAGAATGCTCAAAAGGCTTGTTTTTTGTTTTTGTTTGTTTTCTTTTTTTTTTAGGGGTGAAAAGGAACAACCTTGTAGTTTTCAAATTAAAGGATCAGTGTCTGTCACTTCTCACCAAATTGCAGTGCCTCAGCTACTCAGATCATTGCCTCACAAAGAGCATGTAACTACAGTCATGTCCCTCTCATCAAACACGGAGTAAATGATGGTAATCAAACTATTAAAATAATTAAAATAAAATCAAGACAGATTATTCTGGTTTTGAGCTGGATTTGGTGCTTATAGGTAATATAAGAAAAAAGGGCAGTAGGGCATTTTCTGTGCAGAGAGGCCCATAGGAGCACACCAATATGCTGGATGGTATTTCACTTTGTAGATGTGTCTGAGTATCTATCTCAGAAGTTTCAAGGTAAGATGACTGCAGCCACCATGCAACTTTCCTTTCCTTGGGGGCAGTGATCTAGGAAATATAAAGAAAATGCTTACACGTGTTTCCCTGCCAGCAATCTTGCTCATTGATCATGTATTGGATTTGGATGCCAGTTTCTGAAAGCCTCTTTAAATGAGATCAAAGCCACAAAAAAAACCTGGATCTGGAAGCTGAAACCAGAAAAACCTCAAGTGGAATTAGGGCACACATGTTTAAGTAAGGCCCATGCACCACTTGGACAGCCGTCCAAGGAACAGCCTGTTTGAGGACTGCCTTTCCAGGAGGTGTATGGGCTGTGCTCTGGGGGCAGCAGGTGCTCTCCTGTCGCCTGTGGAGCACAGGAAGTCAGGGCTGATGGTTCCTATCATCTCAGCAGGTCTGTAAGAACACTTAAGAACTCTTAACACGTCAAGATGTGGGGCTGAGGACAGCAGAGTGGCAGTGACTGCCAGGAAAAGGACCCAGCTGGAGAGAACTTGTTCACCCTGATCCATACATGGCTTGTCTCCAGTAGAAGCCAGAATGAAGCAGCAACTCCAGAGCATGATTCATCTGAAACACCCACCTCCGGCAGGTGGCTCTGGGGTCTAGGAAAGGAGCCCAAAGCTTGGACTCAAAGTGTTAGATGGGTAGAGGCAGATGAGGTGAACCATCCCTTCAGCATTTGCTGATGGCCCTAGCCAGATATCACTGACCCTTGCAGTCAGGCAACATTTAACCATGGCAGTCCATGATGGCTGATTTCTGTTTTATTAAAAAGCAAATGGAGATAGCAAACCTAGTCAAAACTTAAAAAAAATTCCCCACAGGCATTTTTGACTTATCATTTACTTATTAGTAACAACAATAACATTGTTTTTATAAATTCTTGACCAGTATTTTAAGCACCAACAGAAAAATGAAGCCTCACTAAAAATTTGGTTTTTTGTTTTTTTGGTTTTTTTCTCTTTCTGATTGGCTTAAGAAGCCTACAGAAAATCAATAATATGACTATGGCTTACCCAATATCTAATTAGCTTCATATTCTTGTGACAGAGGATGGTGAGCGACTCTGGATGCTATTTTAGATAGTGAAATTTGTACTTTGCAGAACTTATTTTAAAATTCTGCTATGCAGCATTATCTAATCTCCTTCTGCACATCTAAAAATAACACCATTCTAGCATGAAAACCAAATTATATTTGTCTGAGATTCATGAAAGAGGAAGCATCAAAAGTGCAAAACATTCAACACAGATCCAAGTTCTGATAGACAAAAACTCTTACTCTGCAATCTTTGAAAGTTATCTAATCCAAAGGTCACACATGGTTTAGCTGTGCTCTGAGTATAAGAACCCAAGCATTATGGGAATGTGGTTCATAATTTAGCACAAGGACCTTTGCTCTAGTAGGAACATAGCCTAAACCAATGACATAGACCCAAAGATATATTCTTTCTTACCAGAGATAAATACAGGTTATCGGAGACAAATAAAATGAGTTGGCTTGCTGATCACTGGTAGCAGGCAAACTAAGGGATTATTAAATATAGATGGGATTATTGTTTCTATTTTTTTATTTGTATGCATAAGAAACACCTGGTTTTAATACAACAAATGTGGGAAAAAAATTAATTGGCTTAAAACTCAAGTACCTGAAGCACTCACTAAAGCGATGATGTTTTTGACATATGTGACATCAACAAGACCCTCACTTTTTCTGATCTTGTCAGGAATTATGTGTGCATTATGCTACAGCTGTTGTTTTCTCACTGACTAGACACAGGTGTTCCTCGTTCACAAACTGCCTCTGTGTCCTGACATGTTACAGGATGTCTCACTTAACTTCCAGATGTCAACCAAAGAACTTCATTTTTCATCTAGTTTAAAATAAATCTTTCCTCTCACTGCACTTCTGTGTTCTCTCTGCTCATCCTGTGACCTAGCAGTAATTTCTGACTCATTTTTTTTTCCTTGTACTTGCATTCCAAATAAATCCCATTGCTGCTTCTTGTACAATATTCCATGAATTAACTCTTTTGTCAGGCTAATTCTATGCCTTTATTACCATAACAACCTTTTATCTCCTTTATACATGTACTATCAACTCCAGGACATACAACAATCAGACCATACTCCTTGCACACTGCTTTGATGATTCTAGCTCCTTTTAATCCCTTAGCAAATTTCCTTTGTTCTGTCAGCAGCATTTGGATCATTTTTTGACCAATTTTCTTATGTTTCCCTGCATAAGGATAGGTTTAGAATTATTGTCCTCTTTCTCAAATGCCTCCTTGAGGTTTGCTTCTCATTTCTCAAAAAAATGAAAGAAGAAAACAAAAAAGGCCCGGCAACATCAAATTGTATTACTTACATTCCTTAACTCCAGTAAGTCTGTCTCACTAAAGTTCCACTTTTTAATTCTCTATTGTGCTCCTGTGTTCTTTTCTCCTGTATAATATTCCCTCTGTCTTGTTTTCCCTTTGCACTGTTGGGTTCAGTTGAAGCTGTTTCTATGCCCAGCAACTTGTGACAAGAGCTGTGTGCTCTGGGGTACCTACTGCCTCTCTCAAGGCAACCAAAGGTTATGAAATTGCCACCCTAACACTGATCAAAACCTTCTCTCTGAGAATTAACTGAATCTATGTCCTGTGAAGGCACCAGACAAGCTGCAGTCAAGATCAAACTTGAATTGAGGTATAATGCTTCATAAAGGGGTGGGGGAAGAATCACCTTATAGACAGTCGACAACATATCAGGATTTACAGGAGAGACGGATAAGTAGGTAAAAGCTGCAATCAGCTGTCGGGTTTTCGGCTGTTTGAAGGGCCTGGAAAGGCCCGGAGTGGCCTTGGGACAGCCCGCGTATCGAAGGACGAGAAGAGGCTTCAGTTCTTCTTTCGGTTTTTATGTTTATTAAATGTTTATCTAAAAGATTTTCTTTCAGCCCGACAGAGGTCTGCTCAGCAGTCAGCCATGAGGACACTGTGCCGCCCTCCGTACAGCCACCTATCTTTATACCCATGGTTACGTGTACAATATTTATCATTTTTCCCCAATACCATTTATTCTTATTGCCCGGTGCACTTTTAGTAATAACCAATCCAAAAGTGCCACCATCACCAAAGAAGATGGAGGAGAAGAAGAAGAAGAAGAAGGACAGGACACGCCCCAATTCCTCCATCTTACTTCTCTAAACCCCCCTGTACAGAAATCCTAAACCCTGTGTCTCACCCTCTAATTAACTAATCCCTTCACCATTCACCCCGGTGAAGTCCTCCTATCCTCATACAGGTGTCGTCTCCCATGTAGGGTCAAAGTCCAGCCACCAGACACTTCTGGCAACATTCCAGGACTCCCAAGCCCCCCAAGGGTGGTCTCGGTGGCTCGGCATCTCAGGACTCAGATCCTGAGATCCCACAATCAGCTATCACCACTTTTGTTTTTTCCTTTTATGTCCCTTAGGTGTGCAGCTCAGCACTGTGTTTGCAGAGGTTTATACATTCTGACAAATTCTGGTTGCTACCTTAAGAGCACTTATTCCCCAGGGAAACTCATTTCACATTTCATCAGTTACAGCAATGAGATGGGGAAACTGATTTCTTGTTTCTCTGAGATATGTGCATGCTGGCTGGATGGCACAGCCCCAGCCACAGCTGAACTGAGTCCTGGCCTGAGTTCCCCCACACCTTCTCTGTGCTGAGTAATCTCCAGGTTTAGAGCCTGTACCTCTATAAAGAGAAGCTCCAGGCATTTTTAAGGAAATTAACTGCAATGGGAACCACATTTTTGTATCAGCTACGCTTTAGAAAGTTAGACAGCTGTAGGGCTGAGCTTTGATTAAGGTGTGCTGCATCCACTTCCATGCACTGCTTTGTCCTTCCCTTGCACAGAGCACTGCAACATAACTCAGTATCACTCATGGCAGACTATGCCTGAGAGATGTTTTCAGACACTGCCAGGACTTGGCCTGTTTGGTTTGAAGGGTTCGTGACACTATGTGGTAAGTCATGAATATTTGTCCAGAGTATTTGCTCTGCTCCAAAGCAAACCCAGAAGCCATGGAAAACCACAGAGCATCACAAGACTCCTGCAAGGGAAAAAAAAATCCAACCCCACCAATAAAACAAACTGTTTACCCAAGTTATGACCCCATTCATTTCTGAAAACTGCTGAGTATTTTGGTAAAGTCAGGGCAAACTTCCAGCCTATAAAGAATACTGAAGGTATCATGATTAACATCTCCCAGGCCAATAAAGAAAAACCTATCCCTTATTGTGGCCATCTCATGTTCTCATTTTTCCTGTTTTTGCATCACTTCCTAGAGTCAGACATGACAGAAAAGAGCTGTACATTCCATTCAGGAAACTGGAGCAGCACTCTCCAGCTTGGGAAAATTAAAGGCTCCACATGACAGCTATTAGTCCTGAGAGGCCAGGCTAGGACAGAGTGCTCAGTGATTACACTGGGAGGCTTTGAACAGGAACTCAGAGGGAACTAAAAAGCAGTAAGAGCATAAGGAGAAGATAACCTTGAAATCTCTCTGGACTAGAAGCCTCTCTTTCAAAAAACACCCTGGACTTTAAGGTCCCCACAGCTGCCAACATGCAGCTACTCCAGCACTGGCCACAAAGCCAAAAAGGAGCCTATTGCTTCTGGAAAATTTGCCTGTCTTTCTCACACAGAAATGCTGGGTAGCTCAGAAATGCCAGGGAACTTTTAAGTGATCTCCAGAGACACTTTTACTTTTGAGGACAAGCATATCCATGTGCAGGACGCAAAGCTCTTGCAGGTTCAGGAGCTCAGCAGAAGAAGCTCCAGGATAGGGAAAATCAGTCTGGCAAGAGAAGGGGTCCAGGGTCTGGAGGACTCAGGTCTCAGCTACTTCAAACACCTTCTTTGCTCCAACACCTAGTATTTCCTTCTGGTATCTTCTGTAAATCAAATTAACTGAGACTTGCGTTTGAATCTGGCCTATGTCCTCAGGCAGTAGAAGGCTGAGCTTTTTAACCAAATTAATGGTTCTGGGGATTTCATAAGTGTAAAGCTCCATCCTTCGTTACACAAATAAAGGCTCTTTGGATAAGGTTAGTGGGTTTCAAATAGGCTTTCAAGAGAGTAAACTGACTCTACAGTTCTAAAACTGGCATGTGGAGAGGCGTCTCCTCAGTGCCTTTTCCACCTGGTATTTAAGTAAAATTAAAGTGTCAAAGGAGAATAAGAATAAAACTGATTAATTGTGTGTGGCTAATAATAATAATAAAGTGGAAAACATTTTGGACTAAAATTAATGGACACATCTTTAGTATGTCATACATGAATTTATCTGCATGACTTCCACTCATGTTAATGGGAGACACTAACCTAAATATCTGCTCAGTGAGCTGTTAATTCATCCCTAAGGGATAAAATTTAAATTCAAACTTACAAAGGCCATTTTATGTTAAATATGAAACACTGTCTTGAATTCATATAGTTTTCAGAGTAGAAATGAGCAGGAAAATAAATTAGCAGTGATATATTTGTGTGAATGTTGAATTTCCTGAATTTTGCGATTAATTTGGGGCAGTCATCCTGATGCTGAGCAATACCTGGCTAGTGTAATATTCTGGTATTCCAGCACCACCTGTTTCCAAACACCTGAAAAAAGTGCTTTACAACATATTTATAATCAGCACTTTTCTTTCTAGCTACTGTCAGCAGCTGACTTAATTTTTGATACAGCTGTAACCCAGGATTCCTTAGTTTATATTGGACTTCTAGTTCTTTCAGAAATCTTCTGAATTATGCACCACTCATATTTGAGTGATGAAATTCCATACAGATTTACCATGAAAAAAACCCAATTCCTTTTTATAATTTTAATTTCGTTTCCTTCCAGTCTCTCTCTTGTTCTTATCTTAATGAAAAGATTACTTAAGGAAGGTCTAATTTTCCTTTAGTTACTATTCATTATTTCCTACCTTTCGGTGCCCTCTCTTTAGCTTTTTTTCCTAAATGGAATGATCTAAAACTTCTGAGCCACTTTCCTTAAAAATGTTTTTGATCTATATCTTCCCCTACATGTCTCATGATGTATGCTTGCTGCTTCTATTTATTTTTTCTAGTCCTGCCTTTGTCCTTTTAAGCACCAATGGTCAAGTCCCCCACCAATTTATCCAGACCACAATATTTACTGTGTTATTACCCCTTCATCTCCATTCCTGCAGAAGACAGTCACGTGTCTTTTTCTTATCACTGCACTAAACTGTTTTCCTGAAGCTCTTCACAGTGATTCACTGCTTGACCTTTAGCCCAATTTCCACCCCTGATTTCTTCCTCCTCCCCTCACACACCCAGAGTTATATGAATGAATAGTTGAGATGTCTCATCCTAATGCTTGCTGCTTTTCTAAACTGCATTTATAAGCATTTGCAAAGACCTTCTGAAATTCCTCACAGCCTTCTCTGCTGTTCAAGTATGTTATCTCCTGTGCCACCTGTCATTTTTGCCACCTCTCTGTTCACCTCCCTCCCGACTGAACACACATGAAATAATAATCTTTGTACGGGGGCACCCTCAGATAGCCCCTTCCCATTTAGAAAATGGCTTGTCTCTTCCACCTCGTTGCTCCTTATCTCTTAACCACCTTCTAATCCATGTCTGATCTTGTCTGGCTGACTGTTTGCTCTCTGCAGGAGATGCCAGTCCTTTTAGCATTCTTGTGTAAATATTGTGGTGCTGTATAAATATTTATTCATATATAAGACATTCTGAGTTAATTTTATCAGCTCATAGCCATCTAGGTGCTTTACACTATTAATTTTTTTTCCAATTAACTTTTCTACCACTGAGATAAGGCTTTCTGCTCTGTAATTACTAGGGTCATCCCTTGCATCTTGTTTAAAACTAGAGAAAATATTAACTATTCTCCAGTCCTAGTATGTGGAGTATGCAGTTATGTGTAAGAAAATATCTCTTACCTTTGAAAAGAGTGACCACACTGCTCTGGCCCTCAACAACTCTCTGCTATTGCAGCCCCAGGGTCTCTCAAGATAATGCCTTAATGTTATGAGCCTGCATTACATCCAGGTTTAAAGTCCATCAAGTCCATTTTCTCTTGGGCCTTAAGCCAAGTGGTAAATCAGGCTCTTACAAAGATATCTGTCAGAATTAAGTCAGCATGGCATGCAGCTACCCTACCTTCCAACAACTGGAAGGCAACTACCAAGTAACTTTCTTAGATATGCTCACTTTAGGGAGCAAACATTGCTCATGTCTTGATCTGAAAATACTGTGTTAGTGGTAAGAATACAAAATGCTCTTTCAATGTGTTTTTTCCTCTCTAGATGCATCCTGAATGGATTAAATAATGGGCATTGTTCCTATGCAAAAATTTTGCTTTCCTGAAATATTGCTGAGTGAGAAAAAAAAAGCTACGGCTGAATGATTCAGCTGCCTCCTATAAGTAATAAATCTGGAAGGGAAGAGTGACTTAATTGTAATTTCCAAATATGAGCATAAATTTAAAGAAAGAGGAAATTAAGTCAAGTATCTCAAGGAACCCATGTCTCTGTGCTACTAAAAAGAGTATTTCCAGTGGTATATACATTTACTTTGTATTAGTCCTTGACTGGGAAAAATCAGTCTAACATAAGGCTCATTCCTGAAACAAAGTTCACTAGGATGAGCGGTTCTCAAAGTTCGCTGTGGTGGCATCCACTCAGAGGTGGCAAAAGTTCTCTCCAACTTCTTCTGAGTTAACTTACACATAAATACTGCCAACACCCCTTTCTCATACATGCATAGTCTCTTAACAAGCAGCACACACAGCTTCGAGAAGGCTTCAGAGTCCATGGAAGCAATAAACACCCAAAAGTATCAAAGAAAGAATGAAAATACCTCATGATACTTTTTCACAGTTTTCCCTGACACGCAGGTGCAGGATTTCCAGTTTGGAGTGCCACAGCCACAGTTTCCGCCGCAGCGCTGGACAAGGAGGCAGCGGGGGAAGAAAACTACATTTGTCAGCTTCAGCTCCTCCCTTAAATTGACAGAGTAGTTTCTCGGAGTGCAGCTGTAACGCTTCACATCATCATTCAACCTGTCCAGGTCAACTGCAATGCAAAAGAAGCTTCATTAGTGAGGTGAGTGTGGGACATTCCTCTGGCTGATGCTGCTCCCCGGGCAGTCAATAACACAGAGTGATGGGGTGCTGGTTGAAAAATATGTGAACTACAGGAGTGATTTCTGAACAGATAAGCCTACCAAATTTAAATTATTACAGGTGGCCATGCAGGCTGTCATCCTTCTCCCACTGACTGCCATAGCACAGATCAAACTGACTATAAAGGTGCAGGGAAGATTTGCAGTAAAATACTGGCCTGAAAGCTGAAGACTGATAATTTTATTTGCTTTGTCACTCCACATAGTTGGATCCTTGGGCAAGAGATCCACCTTTGACACTCTCTTCCCTTCTCTGTTTATACCTGGCTTACTTAGATGCTAGTTTCTATTTTTTTTTTTTTATTATAAGCAAAAACAAGGCCCTTCCTGTGGTCACCAGAGAAACATTTTTGGGGAGTGATTCATCCCTTCCATGGCAAGAGTATTTAGGACAGCCTGCATGACTTTTTTCCTCAAGTTGCCTGTCTGTACTGTTTATGAATAGAATTTAGATACTTCATTTTTAGATGGAGAAATCAATCTAAGCAGCATTAATTTTATCTGGTAAATGTTACTATAAGAGGCATACAAATAAATACAATTAAAATTAATAGGCCCATTGAGTGTCAGTAGTTGGTTGATGTTTAAATGCCTAGTATGTGAGATCTGTCATGTAAACAAGTGGTAAAGCCAGCTATAAAAATAACTTATAGACTATCAAATGTCAGTTTAAATGTTGTTTCTAGCTTTGGCTTATAAAGCTAAAACAAAACCAAAACCCAAACCCGCTTTTATAAATATATTTTCCATAATTGTGACACAGACGAAAGCAACACATTTAATGAGTACTATTTCTATAGAAATAGATTTCTTTTTCCTTCCTTTTCTGTCTTCTTTTTTCCTTAGTATTCTGTCTACCAACTAAGTGTTCAAAGCTCAGTAATTCATTCAGGAGTGGGGGGCATGTGAACTTGTGTTGAGTTTGACTCCAAATAGTATTTGCTAACAAAAGCATCAACAGGAAAATAGGGATGGCTCAAATAAGAACTGAGATAACAGTCTAGTGTTTGTAAACATATCAGATTTTCAGGGCGTGTTTAACAGGTCAACATAACCTGTGCTTCTGAGAACACTTGTGCTTTAATACAAACATGTGAAAATTTACAACAAAGACACTTCATACTTTCTGTGATTCAGGCCTTGTCAACATCACTAAGTTAATTGTGGAAAAAGTTGATTTGTAAATATCAGGCACCTTTACATCCTAACTTGGAGATAATAAAAAGGCTGATATGCAAGAGACAAGGATACATAAATATCAGAAATGTCATTATAGAAAATCGTAGCAGATTCACTTTTCTGACAAGGTGTTATCTCAGTCAATGTGAATTTAGCAGATAAATTGCTATTTTATAGCAATTATGATACATTCCCCCATGAAATCTCAGTGGTTCTCTCCAGAGAGCTAGCATCTCTCCAGAAGAGGTATAGATCATCCTCTTGCTATAAGCACAAAATCAATGGGACTGGTGGTATACTCATGCACTAAGAGAAAATACACTGTGAGTGTCCTTAGCCAGGACAGGCAAGTCCAGGGTATATTGATTTCTTTGTTTTAACAGATTATATTTTCTTCTCCACTGTCATTCTTCAAAGCCATCTCTTCTCACTGCAGGCTTTCAGGCTAATTCTTTCCACAAGGAGGTGTTTCCCACACCTCTAAACATTCTCACCAGGACCTTTGCCATCAGCTTTGCTAACTGGTAAAGGAAAGCACTAGCTGGCTACTATTCACTTCAGCCAACTGATGTGACAGAAAAATCTAATAAAGGAAGAGGGCTGAAAATTTGCTGCCTTCATCACTAATGAGATTGCTTGAGGGGAAAGCCTGGATCATCCACACTGACACTGCAGCAATCCAGGGGAATATCTATCAGATACTCAGATAAGCAGAAAAGTCTTATTTTAGTGATGTTGAAAATGAAAATGAGAAACCTCAAGCAGAGAAGAAAAGACTAAATAAACAATTTAAAAGACAAACAAGTCATCCTCCAATAAAATTCATTTGGAGGTAAACACCTACACCCTTTTTTACTCTGCTCTACAGAACTGCAGTGCTTGGTGGGAATAAGGTGAGCATGCAGAGTACTCTGAACAATGTATCCTGTACTCTCGTAGCACCACACTGACACACAAGAACAGTTCCGATTGCCTAATTAACTCCTAAGCTCTAGACCACAGTTTATTGCTCCCCAACAAAAGAGCACATTTTATTCTAAAGAACTCTCTCTTCTGAAAGCTTTAATATGCATTTTTTCCTGTCTTAGGATTGTTTTACTGTCTGGAGCTAGTCCATTTCCTCATCCATATAAGAATGAGATTTTACAGTACAGTCAGTTTCATGCATCACTTCACTGCTGTGACTAAAATGTAACCGAGCCTTGGTGTGATTGGTGTGAAATCCAGCTGCTTTACTTATCAAGGTCTGAAACCACTGGAGTCCTTAATTTAAAACTAGAACTAAAAGGTTCTTTAGACTGGATGCAAATAATTCCCAAGTATTATTGCAGAATGTCTGCATCAGAGACAGCTTAAAAGTAAGGCAAACATGAAAGAGATGCACTGGAGCACTAAACTGGATACTTGGGGGCCAATGTTTGCCCCTTCCTTCCCTTAAATCCTCTAAATAAAACCATCCTCATTCCACATAGCTTTATGGCATGTATTTACCTTGAAGCTTTCATCAAAATATTTTGTGGTTCTATGATCTTAATCAGAGGTAGGCACTGAAATCAGAGACAGCAGCTAATGCCAAGTTTTATTCTGAAAAAGGAGGCCTTAAAGATTGAGAAGAAAACCTCTGCTGCTGGTCACTGAATAATTTTAATAAGACAGTTGGTCTGTTATGGTTGCTTTTAACACTTTATCTGCTTCAAATTCACATCTGATCATTCTCCACTTTTTCAGGCATCAGTCACAGAGCAGAGCTAAGGTGTAAGAGATGGCAGCCACCTTGCCATGATATTCCTATACCACGTCAAAGCCATCTACAAGACAAGGCAAGGCAAGGTAAGGAGGATTCAGGCAGCTCCAGCCTGGTCAGTCTATGATGAAATTAAGGGGCAAATCCTTCTGGGAAGCAATGCCCAGGCATATGACAGACAAGAAGGTGACTGGGAACATCCAGAATAGATTTAACGAGACCAACCTCAGAACTGGCTCTTATGAGACATCTGTCTTGCTGGATGAGGTGAAAGCAGCAGAGGCATCTGCTGATTTTTGAAAGTGATGCATAGCATCCTTGCAGCCAGATTTCTGAGATATAATGGAAGAGGTGGACTACAAATTCAGTAGATAACTGGAATATTTGAGACGATGAAAATGGTCAGCAATTCCAAGTACATCTGGTAGCTGGTTAATATTTGTGTTCCCCACAGGGTAACGCTGGGGTCAATACTGCTAAAAATCAGCAGGTAAACTAGAGGTACTGTAAAAGCCATCAAAGACATTCAGAGCAGTGCTGTATCTGAAGCTATGGTGTGGCTGAACTTGAGCTGGAAAATTCACAAATAAACAGGAGAAGGACTTTTTACAATAGCAAGTAGTGACAGGACAAGGGGATATTGCTTCATACAAAAAAAAAATATTGGTTTAGATTAGATATTAGGAAGAAATGCATTACTGTGAGGCTGGTGAGACACTGGAAAAGGTTATCCAGAGAAGTTGTGGATGCCCCATTCCTGGAAGTGTTCTAGGCTGGATGGGTTTTGAGCAACCTGGTCTGGTGCAAGCAGTCTCTGTCCACAGCAAGGGCATTGGAACATCTCTAAGTCCCTTTCAGTCCAAACCATTCTATGATCTCAACAATGTAACAAAGAATATTTGGATTACCAACATAATTATATTATCACAATTATATGGGCATAACAAATGAAATATAATTTCCTAGTCTCATCTTCCTCTGGTTAAATAATCTAAATGCTCTGACACTGACAAAATAATTCTTCTCCACACCAAATTTTGACCAAACTCTGTGGCTTTTAGACTTCAACACATATGGATGATGGTTTTGACTGTTCCACTGCACATGCTTAATGATATCACAATAAGCAATTTGTTAAATATACCTGGAAACTTGGGAGCTATCTAAATCCTTCTCATGAGCTAAGAAGGTCTTGCAATTTGCATTTACTGTAGGATCACAGCACCAAGACAAATATCCTCTATTATTTTAGAGGAACAAAAGATCAAGATTTCAGTAGGATTATAACTGTTTTCATGGAACAAAGGGCAAAATATATAGGCCTATTATGGACTGGCAAACCAATTACCAGCTGTGGTACAGGTCAAGTAGCAAAAGCAGGCCAAACTATTGGACACTGCTTCACTGAAATCAATGGAAAAGAGCAGCTTATTCCAGTGATAAATAACATGCTGTAAGTTTCAATAGCATTTTAAAAAAGGGTTTAATAAGAAAACCTTTCACTGCAGTGACCAACAATTACATCGCGTAACATGCGAGGGAAAATGTCATTTGTCACAGAGAGGGAAGGTAGGAATGTAGATCTGAATTAGATTGTGAAATGAAGGAATGCGTGCAGTAAGCATCCAACAGACAACTTGGCTCCTAACTGAAGAAGAGTAGGAAAAATATTCTGATTTTTAAACCCCGGGAATACTTTAAATTATCAGCTATTTAAGAAGGTATTCCATGTACCTGGAATATTCAAATTTGCCATGAATGAGCAAGCATTCAGCATTTTGTGATGCCTGCACTCCCTGTCTGGTGCACTGAAACTTGCTGGCAGCCATCCCAGAATCTTTCAAGAAGAGTGCATGGACGTTTGCAGTAATTTATTGGCCACTGCTTGCAAGCCTCCGAGAAATAACATTAAAATTTTAACTTCTTGCTGGACCATTTTAAGTTATGACAATTAAAAACTATTGTTAAGGACATGGTGAAACTTGCCTGATCTTGGGAACTGATTTGGCAGTGAACAGCAGAAACATTCTGTGAAGACTCATGGTTTGACCTCACTCTTCCCCTTCTAGAGAGCAGTGTGGCTATGCCAGCAAGTGTTTATTTATTTAACTTGTAAAGCTGTCACTGGAGAGAGATGCTATTGCAAGAATGTCCCACCTGATTAATTTCCTCTGATAGCCAAAGGCTTCTTGTGTATTATTTCCTAAAAAAGAAAATGAGCTTAGAGGAAAGGGTAGTCTTGTAAATTACCAGAATGTATCTATCTACATGTGCTCCTGCTTCCAAGGTTTATTTATGGGAAAACAAAAAAACCCCCTCTCCATTCCTTTCTAAAAACAACTCCTTTCTTTGGGTACCAGTTCCATGACATTTGGATTTACTTCTATGATGAGAAACAGTGGCCTTGTTATTTTTCCTTTCTTTCTTCATTTGTATGGAAACTATTTCACAGGTGGAGATTTTTTTTTAATTAAAAATTATTACTCAATGGGAGGTAAGAAATCAGAGACAACAGCAAAACATAAATGCAAACAAGTATGTGGGAAAAGTTAAATAAATAAATTGGTGGATGGAACTGCTTGCAACAGTATCTCTTAGAAGCTCTTCTAATACTATTAGCCAGATAAATTCATGCTTTCAGAAATTTAAACTAGGATGAAGATGCTTTCTTGAAACATGTCTGAACTGTCCTCATAACTCTCCAGAAGAACTGAAACCTGTTTGTGAAGAACTTCAACATAATTTTGAAGCATGGATGCTTACTTCTTTACTTGTGTTCTTGCCATGAACAGTATTAAATAACCCAAAAGTGATATCTTTCTGGAGATGCTTAATATTTGTAATAACCAAATTACTATGACACTGAGATCATCAATATATTACAATATATTACAGAAATGTAAAAGGAATAATTTTAAAATAATACTTTTTTTCTAACAACCTAGGATGAACATAAAACTGAATATTTATACTTTCAGAGTTTCTAAAATGCAGAAATTGGTTGCAAACCTTTATGAGTATATTTACAATTGCAGAGGTTATTTGAAATAACTATCATATTTTCATTGAAGTGTGCACCATAGTTTACAGCTTACAAAAGGCCTCTCATTTCAGAATTGTGAAAATCCGAATGTATCTTCTCCTTTCTTTTCTGTCCTGTTCTGCCATCTGGATTGCACTGTGATTTTATGGTCAGCTTTCACTGGAGTGGTTAACAGCAAACCTTGCTGAACATATACAGAATTAAATATCAAACTTCATGTGGTTATTAGTGAGACACATTTCATACCAATATCTCACTTCAATAGTAAGAAATGCAATAGAAATTTCAATAGAAATGCAATTTTGGTTTCAGTAGAAAGAAATGCACTTAACTCAATAGAATTGCATCGATATTGTAGAGGTGTGAGATCAGATTTTGTAGACTGAATAGAGTTACCATAAATATGGATTTAATCCACACACTCTTCAACTTTCAGGTACTTGCAAGAGGTATCTAGGAAAAGACTGATCTGTATATGCATACATTATTGTGTACGAAAACAAAAAAATCATCAAATCCTCTGGCCTGAAAAAGACTTTCAAACATCAAAAATACAACTGTAAATCAAGCACTGCCATAATAATCTCTAAACCATAGCCCCACATGCCACATCCACACACCTTTTGAATATTTCCAGACATGGTGTCTCCACCACTTTCCCTGGGTAGTCCATTCCAATGCCTGATGACCATTTCTGTGAAATTCATTTCCCTAATATCCAATCTAAACCTCTCCTGTTGTAAATTCACGCTATTTCCTCTTGTCCTGTCACTTGTAGCCTGGGACAGACGACCAATCCCAATTTGGCTGCACCCTCCTGTCAGGCAGGTGCAGAGAGTGATGAGGTCCCCCTGAGCCTCCTTTTCTCCAGGCTGAGCACCCCCAGCTCCCTCCCTCAGCTGCCCCTCACAGCACTTGTGCTCCAGACCCTTCCCCAGCTCCGTTGCCCTTCCCTGGACACACTCCAGCCCCTCAATGTCTCTCTGGCACTGAGGGGCCCAGAACTGAGCACAGGATTGGAGCTGTGGCCTCAGCAGTGCTGGGTACAGGGGGACGGTCACTGCCCTGCTCCTGCTGGCCACACCTGGCTGATCCAGGCCAGGATGCCATCGGCCTTCTGGGCCACCTGGGCACACTCTGGATCATGTTCAGGCACTGTCAACCAGCACCTCCAGGTCCTTTTCTGCCAGAGAGCTTTCCAGGCACTCTGCCACATCCTGTAGCACTGCCTGGGGCTGTTGTGACCCAAGGGCAGAATGCAGAACTTGTCCTTGCTGAGCCTCACACCATTGGCATCAATGCAGCAATAACGGGAAGAAGCAAGAATGGAGCCAGAGACTACTTTTAAAGAACAAAAGGTTCTAAACCCGAAATTTAAGATATGAAA
Organism: Zonotrichia albicollis; assembly: GCF_047830755.1. Lineage (NCBI taxonomy): Eukaryota > Metazoa > Chordata > Aves > Passeriformes > Passerellidae > Zonotrichia > Zonotrichia albicollis. Next base: position 54,299,630 of record NC_133820.1, read on the forward strand.
ACCTATTTAAATGCTGAAAACTAGATTTTGGGCTTTTGTTTGTTTGTTTTTGTTCAGAGAGTGGTTCCAGAGAGACTGAGCAGCCTCCATGCTTGGAGATATTAAAAACCTGACTTGACATGGTCATGAGCAGCCTTCTATTGATGGCCCTGCCTTGAGGAAGGGCATTTAAGTTCCTGAGGTGGCCTCCCACTTAATCTATTCCCCGATTCTGTGAGTTTCAGTTACGATAAAATACTGACTTCTTATTTGCTTGACCTTGATAGTTGTAGATTATTAATTGGCAAATTAAGAAAACACACCATTTAAACATCATTTATCACCTGTCCCTGCTACCAAAATTAGTACTCAGCAACACTGCCTCTCTTAGCTCAATTTTATGCCAGAGTTTGTTATGGGTAGAAGGCTGGATAGGAGTGAAAGTATTAGTGATTAATTTATACCATTTACATGGTGTGATCTGAAAATGCTGTGAAAGATAGGCAGAGATTATGTCAAATTGCTCTTACCTGCCTCAGGGCTGTTCTAACTTAGGATAAAAAAATAAAACCCAAGCTGTAAGCTGAAACAGATAGGTATCTGAAATAAATTATGATATAATCTACTACTCTCTTTGCTGCAAGGTTACCCCAGTACCTATAAACATTCCTCAGAGATCCACTCTGTCTGTTTAAAAGCCTCCAAACATTTCTAATTTAAGGATTTGTTAAAGCTGTTCCTTACTCCTCACATCCTCCAAGAACAAGCCTTTAATCTTGTCAGAAGTTTATGACTAAAATATTCTTAACTGAAATTTTTAAAAGATTTCTCTGTGGTGAGGTACTTTAGCCCAGAGAGCTGCTAACAGTCAGGAAATTTGGCCTTTAGTTCAAAGACAAAAGGAAAACTGTTATAAAACCTTTTTTCTTTTTCCTGTAACCAAACCACCACCACCAAAAAAGCCTATTAAATCAAGTATTAAAACTGTAGCTGGAAAATTTTATGCATCTGAATTTTCTGAGCACTATCAGATCAGTTTGATACCTGCAGCCTGCATAATTAGCATCAATAAAGTATCAAATGCTATTCTATACTTATGTGGTTATTTAAATATATGGGATACTGGGCCAAATAGGAACTGAGAATGAAATGATACCTGGAGAACAGAACTAGTAGAGGATACAGGATGCTAATCAGCTTCTATTAAAAACAAAACAGACCCTTCATTTCTTTTTCATACATATCTACTGGTGCCAAATCCAGCCTGGATGAATAAGGGACACAGATCATGTTCCACACACCCACAGAAGATCAAAACACTCTTGAAAGTCACACAGTGATACTTAGGTGAAGTTTTTCCCCAGCAATGGTGGTGCTTGCCTGAAATTTCTGATGTGCCAAAAAGGGAGCAAAGTAAAGGGGTTCACTTCTTGCTGAATGGGCGCTCAGGGCTTTATTACAGATTCCTTTGAAGTGCTGAGCCCAGAAACAAAGAAAGCCAACCTGTCTTGGAAACTGTACACCAGTACTGTGTCTACAGAATAACCTGCAGGTGCCTGAGGTTATTCTCCTGCTCCAAGCATAACAGCCACAGGACAGCCCACATTCCTGCCATTTACCTCTTACTCTCCAAGTCAAGGTGGGCACATAAATGACAGATGGCCTCTGCCAGATCCTGGTTCATGCCCAACAATGACCAGGCTGACAATTTAGCAATATAACAATTGTATTTCAGGGCCTGGGAACACTTCTTGACAGTTTTCCCTAATACGGATGTAGTCTATATATCCCTTTTAAGAGTAAAGCCTCATAATTTGATAACAAGTTACAAACACGGAACTACAGTTCTCTCTTGCTCCTTATAACATGCTTAAGGTATGGGGGGATGGGATCTGAGATGTAAATAAATGGCAGATTGCACAGAATTGGAATTGTGATTTGGGAATTATAATTTTAAAGTTACAAATAAGAATGCACGTGATTACATAACTTGAAAATAGATGACAACATGAGAAATCAAATAAAATTCTTAACTCCAGATCTGGTGTGAACACTACAATGGCTGTCACCCCGAAGAATCCTAACAGACCTCCTACATTTATACTGCACATGAAGGGCAATTTTGTCAGGCCCTTCAGTGCATGGTTACCTCAGAGCACAACTGTGACTTCTCACTAGTGTTTCTTTATCATTATGGCTTTGTACTGCCAGCTAAACACCCCTTTGCTTTACCATTTGATGGATGATTTGAACTAACAGAAGGAAACAAGAAACATAACCCAGAAATGTGCGCTCTGCTCAATTACAGACAAAGATGTTAAACCATAACAATGTTCCCTGCCAACATAATGAAAAACAGTGAAATGTTCACATCCTAAAAAAACCAGCTGCACATACAGGTGTCTGCACCAGATGCTTCCCTAAGCACAATGTGATAAAAGTGATTATTCCTCACTCAACAGAGAACAGTCCCTAAGCAGGGTATTTAAAGAAGGATGATAACACAGGTAATTAGGAGCCCCATGCTTTACACACAAAGCAATGCTTAAGAGGGTAAAGCTTAGAATCATATGTCTTTACATGTGGACCTGTGTTTTTATTTGTGAATTTATCGTAAAAATGGGCAGTTTTCAGTCTGATTTCTCAAGTGAGATCCTACCTGGAAACTGATTAAGGATTGAACGACACATCCCTGGTTTTAATAGGTGGCACCTTGCCCTGTGACTCCAACAGGAACGTGAGCGCCAGAATGTAACACCTGACTGATGGACTTTCCTATGAGGAGTGAAGGAATATCCTGTCCTTTCCTCTAAGTATGTGTAAGTATGTCCCAAAGTATTTTCCTACCTTTGGACTTCCTGTCATGGTAGCTCCTGCCTCGATAATGGTGCCCACTGTCTGTGTAGAGATTCTCAAGGTCTTCTTGCCAGGAGTCCGGGTTGAAGTGTTTGAGCAGATCCTCCACCGTGTCAAAGGCGGCGATGGTCTGATCCAGCGCTTCCGCCGTGAGCGTAGGGTCAGTCACTGATGGAGAGGGATAGGATACCCCCTAAGAGTGACATACATCTCAGTGTACTTGGAATAAATCACAGCACCACTTCAAACAACTGAAAACAGTTACTGGCAAGCTTGTTTCATTACTGAGAGAAACAGTTACTTCGGGCCATCTTTTCAAGTCTTTGGGCCAGGACTTTCTTACACCTGTGTTTTCTTTTTGTAAGAAGAGATACCAAGAAATTTCCAAGTAAATCCCAGAAGAGATGCCGGGAGCAAAAGTACTGCCACTGGTGGACTTTCAGTATTCAGATGCAGTCTTCAAAGGGAATGATGGTTTGCATATATGCAAAGATGCAATGAAAATGTCTTTTGAAAGCACTGTGATGGCCATGGCCACAGAAATGGAAATTCCAGTTGGTATTTCACATGAAGTAGATCAGAGACCACAGCAGAAAAAGACAAATACAAAGAAGTCCGCTAGACAATCTTTCTTTGGTCAATTTGGACAACAATTTTGGCACGGCTAGAGACTTGGAAAAATGGCCCTTTATTACCCAAGATTAAATGTATTACAAAACAAAGATTAATTGACATTGAACTGACATTTTACGAAAAATACAACTTACTAAAAAAACAGAAAAAACATGATATTTGGATCTCAGAGATGTTTGTGGGTGAGAAGCTGGACATGACCTGACAATGTGCTTGCAGCCAGGAAAGCCAAAGGTGTCCTGGGTTGCATCCAAAGCAGCATGGGCAACAGGGCCAGGGAGGGGATTCTGCCTCTCTGCTCTGCTCTGCTGAGATCCCACCAGCACTGGGGTGTCAGCACAGGGAGGACATGGACCTGTTGGAGTGAGTCCAGAGGAGGGACACCAAGGTGATTAGTGGGATGAACTGGAATTGTTCAGCCTAGAGAAGAAAAGGCATCAGGGTGACCTAATTCTGTCCTTCCAATGCCTGAAGGGAGCCTACAAAAAAGATGAAGAGAAACTTTTTACAAGAGGAGGTAGTTATAAGACAAGGTGGAATGGCTTTAAAATGAAAGAGGGCAGGTCTGGATTAGATTTGAGGAAAAAATTCTTTACAATGAGGGTGATGAGACACTGGAACAGGTCTGAAAGAGTCTGTGGATGCCCCATCCCTGACAGTGTTCACAGTCAGATTGGAGAGGACTGTGAGCAGCCTGGTCCACTGAAAGGCATTCCTGCCCACTGCAAGGGGATTGAGACTAGGTGATCTCTAAGGAACCTTCCAACCCTAAACATTCTGTAATTCTACGATCTCAGCAATGTAACAATGAATATTTGGATGACTAACATAGTAGTATCTTACAATTATAACACCAAATGGAATACTTATTTTCCACCAGTAAGGACCAAGTACTGTTCTCTGAGTGTTCCCGCTGAACTTTGGCACAATTTGACTTTGACAGAATGACTGCAGCATTTTCAGTTTTATTAGAGAGGACGCGAAACATTGTTAAAATTCTTAATTTAGTATCAAAATATTCACTTTCCTGATATCACTTTTTCCATTATCCAAGCACAAGGCTGAATAGTATGTAAAATATGCACAAGAAGAAGTATTAATTCTGAAAAACCACAATCAATTTTGTCCAAAAACAGGCATAGTATAGCACACAAATTGTTTGGTCTTATAAATTCAAACATTGGGGAGAAACCCCTAGAAACCTAAATTCTTTCATGAAAACCCAGCTCTGAAGTAATGCACCAGAAATATGCCAGTCAAAATTAATGGCTTCCCAAAATGTTTGTTTTGCCTCATCTCTCAAGTAAATGCATATGTTAAACTATTAATCTTTGTGATTAACTTCACTCAGTTAGGTCAGAATGGGAGGGTCAACTCATTTGAGTAAATTCACCCACTTGTTTACAGGATTGTGTCTTTCAATTCCTCCTATAATGGTTTTAATGTATATATATACATATATTTTAAAATAAAACACTTCTCTTTAATGGTAAGCTGTATCACACAGCGAACAATTCTTCACATTTTCCTGCATATGTCTGCTGAAAATATGGACAGTCCAAATCATTAAAAACCAGGAAGAGAAGAAACAGCAAACATTACGATAGTGCAGTCAAGAAAGCATAGCTGCACTTTACAGCTTAGCACCAGCAGCCCAAGAAGTTTCAGTGGGCCCACCTGGGATCATAGTGCCCTTCTAGTGCAGTGCCAAGGCACAGCGCAGAGGCCTGCAAAAATTCATGATCCCTTAAAAAGGAAGGCACACCGTGAAGCCTCTCTCCTGACTTCTGCATGGCTGGGACTGGAGACTGTCAGAGAGGTGTAAGTCCCAGCAGTAGAAAAGCTCACAGCAGCAAAGTGAACACAGCATTGGTATCTAAAGCAGTGCTGCAGGAGCATCATGCAGTGTGCCAACACAGGGGCTGGGGTTACAAAAGGGAAAGGCGCCTAAACACTACTTTCTTACTGAGGAGAGCTTGGTGGAGCTCATGGCAGTCCAGTAGGGAAAGATCAGCCCCTGACTGCCTTTCAAAAGTGAGAGAGATGCCCTAAGAATGCTGAAGAAACAGGAGCATAAAAATCAGGCCACAGGTGTGTGGTTTACTCAGTGCAGGAGTCTTCTTCCTACATGTTCAACTGCACATTTCACTACAGAAGTGGAGGTCAAGCTGTGAATATGCAGGGCATGTCAAACTCATACAGGCAGCTGGGATTCCCCACTTTCTTTTCAAATAAAAGCTCCTACTCAAGAGATTTGTGCAGCCTTGCTAAAACACAGAAGAAAGCTTAACTTTTTCTTAGTGACAGCCAAATCAAGAGGAATTATTTCAACATGAGATAGCCTCCTGGCAGCAACATCATGTGACAGGCCCAAAAGCAACTTCAAAGCTGCCAACCCAACTGCCTCTCTTTTGTCCTGCCAAGAATGAGGCGCTGGCTTTGGGAGGCTTTGTGCTTGTCATAATCTGACTTCTGAGATCATATCCAAAGAGGGGGCAAGAGGAAATGTAAGAAGCAATGAGGAGCGAAGATCTTCCACATTACGTATCTCCTTTGCAGTTCTTAAAAGCACTGAGTACATTTTTAATTTATTGCAACACAAAGGTATCTTTTTTTTTGTATGTGCTCTTGCCCTTAATTTCTGTTCACTTATTCTTTTCACTTTCCTATCTCTATTGTGAGCCTGACAGGCAATTCAATGTGCACCACAGTTTTTTGTGGGTCATAAAATTACTTTACATATAATGGAAACTAACCTTATAAGGAGTTAGATTTTGTTTCCTTTTTTTTTCCTGGGTTTGCTGTGATAGGTTAAGGGTAGAAGCATTTTTTTAAACTCTCTGAGAAAAAACTCAAACAAAAAACCAAGCCAAAATATAACTCTGTAATATGACCTCAGACATGGAAGAAAGAATTTGCTCACTCAAAAACTTTTATTCTGAGAGTTGTAATGTGTCTATATCCTAAAATGAGTCTTTGAGTTACTTGTGGGTTTGAGAGAAGAAACTCAGACCTGCCATGCTACCTGAGCATCAGCAGAATTGTATGTCACCTTGTCTAAGACTCACAGGTCTGAGTTTGTCCTTCTGCTTCTCAAGACCATAACAGAATCCCTGAATCTTTCTCTCTGGAAGAACTTGGATGTCCTCAGTCATTTTCCTTGGTGCCTTTGTGAAAAATTGCTCAATCTCCCTGCCTTATTTTCTCTGAGGATAAAAAGGATTTGTGGGTGCAATGTGCTGGAGAAAGTATATTTTATTAGATAGGGAATGACACAAGAAAGCCAATGAAACCGAGGTTCTGCTTCTGGTTTAGCTGTAGGTTTCCACGTGACCTTGGGCATCAGCTTGCTACCTGTAATATTTGTATTGAATGTCCTTAGCTGAACCACGTTAAAAATTTTTTTTAAGAAAAAAAACCCAGAAGCAAAAAGATGAACTTGATTTTTCAATATGAAAGGGATACTGGGTTATTGTTTGGTATATTGTGCATTTTATGAAACTAAGGATGGTAACTAACATGGCATTTACCATAGGCTTAGTCTCATTTACATACTTACCTGATGAGGGAGCCCTAGGCTTACTTTTTCAAACATCAGCCTACCATATTTTTTAACAAAATATACCATTACACTGAGGTGGTTTTCCCATGCCCACATTAGAATGAAAAATGGATTCATGTCTTTTATTAAACCTGTTCTATCATCTCCTGCTTGGCACATCCAGTAGAGCTCACCCCTGCTAACATCCCTTCTCAAGACTTTCAGCACAGTTGGTTCCAGGCAATCAGTGAATCGTATCATGAAGGGCAAGTGTCATTTGCAAATTCAAGAGTAAACACAAGTGAGATTGACTTAACATCTTCTAATTTTGGCAGCACAGAGTCTTCTCTCTACTTGCTGCCTTGATTGGACCCCTATCAGTAGAATTAACCCATATTTTATTCACTGCTCATTCACTAGCTACTCCTGGCAGCTACTGTAACAAAGGCACTATTAATAAGCTCTCTTCCACAAATGCTTTAGACATTGGTCTCATTTACCCCCATCTCATGTGTTTTAAGAGCAGTTAACAAGAACCATGACATGGCGTGGAGCAGGCAGCAAAGCACACAGAAAAGGACTGCCCATATTATGAATTCTCATGCTACTGTGCCATTCCCCAGCACTGGGAAATGGCAGAGAGGGCAGATTTTTTGCCAACGACACAAATCAAATGTAATGAAGAGAAAATTAAATTTTTTTACTAGCTTACTTGGGTTTTTTTCTTTCTTGATTTTTCTCCCAAGCTGCAATTCAGTGAATATGGAGTAACTGTACCTGACTTCAGATATAATATTTTATTGGAAACACTTAAAAAAAAATCTCAGTATTGACAATGAAATGCCAGATCCATTTTCCGGCCAGCCTGCATTACATGTGGTCTTCCATGTAAGTTGAGACATTCAATGATTGATTAAAAATTTAGGTTTGTATCTGGTATTTTCATACTGGCAGGATGAGTTTGAAAACAAGAAATATTTCCCAATGGCTGTCTCATGTGTTTACAACAGCAAAGGGCATATCCTGAATCTTTTATCCCTAAAACCATACTGTTTGAGTCCAGTTTTATCAGTTGGATAGAAACTTTATTCATCTTCTTTCAAAGGTGAATATATGGTTTCTCTGTACAGATGCCATTTTACTGACTTGGATTCAAGCCTCTCTATCAATCCATTGACGGGCAAAACAGTGAGAAATTACTTACTGAGACAGAGCTTGTGACTGACTCCCAGTTAGTTTCTGAGGCTGCATGCTGGAAATCATCCTAAGGGGAGAAACACACAGGAAAAATCACCATTAAGGCAATATCCTAAATTAATTACAAAATCTAAAAAATTTTTCAGCATTCAACATCTGTCACTTTTTCCAACCCTTTTTAATGCAAAAGTCCCTTGCTATGTGTCACTCCTCAATAAAGCTACTTCCATTCAGGTTCCTCCCTTTTCAATGTTTATAAAATCCTTGTGAGCTTGCTTGGACAAGAATGGATGAATATTATTATTGTTATTGTTTTTATTATTATTATTATCATAATCAACCACAATAACAGTAATAATAATAATAATAATAATAATAATAATAATAATAATAATAATACCAACCCGATCTATGCTGCTTTGCATAGCAAGACCTCATCTGGTCAAGGACATTACATTCATCTGCCAACATAAATATTAAACAACATCTCTGTATGTTTACAACCAGAGTATTAATGCAGTTGCCAAACTGATCTGTTGGAAAGAATGTGAACATGCTAATTCCCTGGTAGTACTTAGTCCAGGTGAAAAGCGGGATAATCTAATCCATCTCAAAAGTAGTCCTAACATGACTGCACCGCTTTTGGTACTTGTGCTGAACAGTACATGATCATCACTGCACTATGTATTGTTACATCAAAAAACCCAGCCACAGTACATTGCGATTAAAGGTGTCATTGCACAGAATCTTTGGCATTTATGATTAATTTGAGCACAGGGATGGGATTCATAACATCTATCTTTGGACAACTATGAAGCTAACATCTAAGCAAGTCTTGTTTCCATTTCCAATCAACTAAACCTGGCATTTCTGGGGTGCAAATCATCTGATCTGGGTTAGAAGCTTTACTTGGGATGACAGGGCACTCTGAAAATGCATTTTTGTCTCCATTGTCTCTATAAAGGGAACCTGGGAGGCTGATCTTAAGAAACAGATGTCAAAACTGTAGATATTGACATGTGGTCACATAAATCCCAATCCACTTGTCTGACCAGTGATGAGCAATCACTACTAAATAATGAAGAAGCCATTTCTTTAACCTTTTGGCAGCTTTATTCATTTCCAATTGGAAAACTAAACTGTGAAAAATGGAAAAAAAAAAAAGCAGCATTACAGAATGGTTATTAAACACACACATGCAGTGAATAGCTAATGATCAGCATGAATATGCAGGTAAGGAAAGTGGACTGAAGAGACAGCATACCAAGATTTTAATTTCTAATAAGAGAATATATAATGAAAAGGTTTAAGGAAGCTGGATCAATGCCTGTGCTCACGATTTCATACTGAGTCAGTATCTGACAAGCTTTTTTTTAAGCTGGCAACTGAAAGGGGAAATGGAAAGAAAACTGAACAGCTGATGCTTGCTAGACTTGATCCTGTATTGCACCATACATATATATATATATTTGCATATATTAAATTATTTCTTAGGAATGGAAAACCAAAAATTGATCTCATAATTTACTAATTCGCCAATGCTCCTTTACCCAAGAAGGAAGAGAGCTGCTTTCAGACCCAGAATCAAAATACTTGGTTTTTTAATGTTTTCCATTTGCTATAGAAAAATATTTAATGACTCAAAAGTTACAGGATTGTTTATTCAAAAATGTTACTGTTTCTTCTTCTTCAGTATTTAAGATTAATAGAAATTAAGAAATCCCAACACTAAGTGACCACTGAAGCTGCAGAGTAATAAAAACATTTATAACTATGTGGTCATTTTCTGCTAAGAATAGAGAAGAAAAACTGGTGAAATTTTCAATGCAGATTTTTTTCTTAAAAATAGTAAAGAGATCTGAAAGTTATAATCAGATCAAACACCATTCTGAATATGCCTCCCTTGGCCACATTCTCTACACATTTGGTTGCCCAGTTTTTGACAAGCAGCAATTTAAATTAAATAAAAATGTATTTGAAAAGCTTATGAACCCTCTGGTAAAGCCTGCCAGTTGCAGAACTTGGAAATAATTTCCTCTCTGTCATTAGCTTCCATTTAGCACTTCCAGGAAAAAAAGTGGCATTGAGTTCTAAAGCATTATTTTAAAACAGAAACAATTTGCTTCACTGAACGTTTTGAGAAGACTGCAGTCTTATGTTCAAAGGGATGGGCCACTTTTTTATCTAAATGTGGATATCAAAACTGTTTCTTTAGTCTGTGATTCTTTGAGTTGGTTCATGCCAGGAAACCCCTCCAAAATCCTGATATAGACACGTGTACCACCTGCTTCTTGGATCTCAAACCTGATGACTGCACATTTCAACTCTGATTATATTCAATCTGCATAAACTATTCACAACTCTATGGCTTTGTTCCACCACCACTCAAGGCAGCTGCAGTCATTCTTGGCTTTGCGGTGCTTTCAACCTCTACAGTTTGGAGATTATTATTATCTATGGCTTCTGCTTGCAGCTATTTCAAATAATAATATCAAAGTGGTTCTCATCATTACAAAACCTCCTTCTCACCATCGCCCCTAGCAGAAGCTGAAGGACAAATCTATTTTCAGTGCTATCTGTTCAATTCATTTTACCTCGTTCATGTGAATTTGCCTGTGATCACTTTGGCTGTTGTTTTGCTGTTGCTTCTTCATTACTTGAAACAACATTAAAACTTTTAGTTCAAACATTAAAAAAACCACCAAAATTCTCATCTGTTTTCTTACTGAATCAGGAACAACAGGGTGGTAATAATTTGGCTACATCACCTTGACAACAGTGCTTCTATTTTTGTATTTGTGTCATGGTAACATAAAAACTTTACTAGAGACTTCAGCAAAGCATTGAATTAACTGTTCTACAAGCAGCATAAATACAGGCAGAACAACAGAACTACCAATCACCTTCTGATAGCAGCTACACTCAGTGAAGAAAAATTACTTCCAAACATCAACTTCCAAAATTACACCTCAGCAAGACAAATTCTGAGTCTGTCCCCAGAGTTAAACATGTATGGACATTGATGTATTGTTCCTGACTCTGTTTTGGACAAAGAAAAGCTAGTCTCTTCTTTGCAGATGGACTTTATAGCCTGTGTCTCACCACTGATGGCCACTAAGTGACAAGGAGTCACAGGGAATAATCCCTGTTTCGCCCAGGTCTTTGCAAGTGGAGATCATGATGCAAAATCAAAGCTATCAATGATATAAGGGACTGCAGAGCCAGACAGCACTGGTTCCTGAGGGAGATGATTTGCAGCCATAACCTGCAGCAGTACAGGCTCTGCTGTGTTGAAGCCATGGGGCTTGGTAGGGACATTAAGAACTGAGAGACATCAGGAAAATACCCGGGATGTGGCTGGGAAGCTTTCCAGTTTGAGAAGCATATTGTCATGACTCACTTTGTTGTACCACCCATGTGGCAAAACTTCCGAGTCCTCCCAGCTATGCTGAGTTACTGCCTGGTCCTCAAATTAAAAGCAAGAGGCACTGTGATTCTTTGCCTTTTTTTACATGTTTTTTCACTGTAGATTAGTCTTTTGTCCTCTTGGTGCATGACTACTGTGAGGAAGGATGCCTGGGATAGGCAATAACAACCACAGGATGAGCACAACACACAGACAGCTCTCTCCAGTGCAAAGAAGCAGCCTCACATCTCTATAAGCTTTTCTGTCTATTTTTTCCTAATCTGCAGTTTTCTGGGGTGATTGGACTAGTTTTGGTAAAAAAAAAAAAAGTTCACCTGACAAAACAACAACAAACTATTGCTCATGAAAGCTAAGGTGATGCTCTCCACCTCAGTGAGTGGGAAAGGTTCTCAAAGGAGTTGTGATTAAGAATTAGATTACAGGTAGCACCCTGACTGATGATTTGGGCTCACTGGTTCAGTAAGGTCCTCTCTTAAAGGAGCCACCATCTCTACTGTACCCTTCTACTCAGAAGACAAGCAAGGGAGAAAGGGTCAAATGCAGGCATGGCCTTGGGGAAACAAGCATGAGAAAGAGGAAGAATGAAGTAAACGAAGAAAAAATTGAGACAGAGAAGCTGAAGTGTTGAGCTCTGCCTGTGGTCATCCAATTTGTGGTATTTAGACACCATAATTATAAATTATCCAAAAGAAAAGCAGTTTCTAGAAATTTACAGAAGAACGGGGCTAATGGATGTACTGAGACACACAGATGATCCCGCAGAAACAAATCATGGGTGAAATGGAGCATGTTCAAAGAGGTCCAGTACAGAAACGAAAGGAAGTTGTGAGCTCTCCCTGGAATGAAAGAATTAGGGATGAAGGACAATGGAAGGTCTGTAAGGAAAAATTAGAGTAAATTGCAACTTGAAGGAAAAAAGAGACAAAATTATCCTAACATTTAGGTTAATAAACAGAAACTCGATACTCGTTGAAAAACAGTCAACATGTATCTATTGCATTCAGAGTTATGTTCAGACAGGTAGCTGATAAGCAGATAAACTTGTACGTGTATATAGTAACAACAAAATATAATAACCTGGAAATTCCTTTTTTTCCTGCCACAAACAATAATACTTATATTCTCACTAACAATTATATTTACAGATATTACATTTCTTATACAAAGAGACACATATTTCAAGCAAATAAACTCCAAACTCAGAACATGCTGTATAACAGAAATGGTGTTATATAAGTTAGAGGTAAAATAAAAATCATAGTTCCATTCAAAAAAAATGCTGTGATACACCTTCAAGTTTGTACACTTCAACTGATTAAATGTAATTTCTCATGCAGCATTTTAGGACACTCCAATTTCTATAAATATAAGCATAAAAATTCACACCTTGAAATATCTTTTTCTTGTACCATACTTTCATTTTGTCACATCGCTGGGTTTTAATTTAGTATCAGAATGATATTTCTTAACACCTCCTAAGGACGCTGAAAGATACCTAAAGCAGGCTACTAGGAAGCCTTACAGTAATGGTTTTTCTTACAGTAATGGTCAAACTGCTGCTGCTCAGTGTTCAGCTCTGGTGACCAGACATTAATAAAAATAAAAGTTACTGAATTTGGAGAGCGAGCAACAATGATGTCTCATAATCTGGGAATCATGACTTGCAATGAAACATTAAGTGCAGGCCAGTGTTTTTAACAAAGGTTAGATGCGAACTGACCTTGTCTCTCCAGATAATAACCCATCCTCTGCTAAAAGAGCGTATTACCAATGTCAACAAGTTCCTTCATTTGGCAGTGCAAGCATTAATAAATCCAGGTAGCTGTAATGTGAAGGCAGCAGTATCCAAACTGGAAGTAAGAGCAAATTTTACCACTGACGCCAGCTATTACTGGAAGAGCTAAGAAATCAACAAATAACTTTAATCATATTGAATTTTCTTTTCTACTTTTTGATGCAGTCCCATAAAGGCAGGGCATCCATGACAACAGTATTTTAAAGTCAGTAACAAAAGGTAAGACAGCCACAAAACTGTCTGATCTCAAGTGTAATAGTGTGATTCCTGCCCCTCAAAAAAGACATAAATTGAATTTCTGTTGCCACTACATATAAGTAGCTACAACCTTATCAACGAAGTTAATACTAGTGCAAATGAAGATATAAAATCCCTCTTGATTTTTTCTGACACATTTACTAGCTAGAAATGAATGGGAAACATAAGATACTTAAAATTTCAAAAGTTTAAGGCTGTAATAATGACTTAGGTTAACTGCAGTTTGTTACATTAATTTATGAAAAGCTGAAGTAAAACTGAAGCAGAAGAATGTATTTATTAAGTTATGTTTCATCAATACTCCTCTTCATCCTTCACAAAGCCCTGGAAATAGGCATTTCTGGGTGCATACTGGAAGAATGTCCAAGACACTGAATTTAAATGTTCTGTCTAAAAGGTCACATAATACTTGCTCAAATGAGACAACAGCCTTTGAAAAATCAGATGTCATCTGACACTATTATGCCTATGAGCATCCAATTTCCTACTTATACCCACAAGGACTTCATTACCAAGCTGTGCAAATTGTGCATTACCATTATTTTTTCCATTTATCACAGAAACCTGTCCTCATATATCCATGTACAAGGGATTTGCTAATAGCTAATCTGCTGCATACTGCAGTTAAGCAATTGTAAACAAAACACAAATCAACTAACATTCATTGTAAATATTCTGCAATTCCTCCTTTGCCATTTTTATCTGAATGGCAAATTTTGATTCTGCAGTTAAACACCAGGACACAAAACTGGAAAGGCTCTCTCTCTTAGGCTGTCTCTTCCAAACCCCTCAGACTGGTTGGCTGTTTCCAAGCTAAATTTATCTTTATTGCACTTATGTAAATACCAGCTTTATCCTTTTCTTTCTCTCCCAAGTTTGCTTCCTGCAGTAATTCTGAAGAGATGTTATATCTCCTCTCATCATCCGTTTTATTACACTAAGCAAGCCAAGCTGTCTTGGCCCTTAGTAAGAAATGCCCTCTTCTCCCCCATTGTCCCTGAACTCAGTCCAAGAAAAATGTGGTTGCTCTGTACCATGGAGACCAGAACTGTACAAAGTATTCCAGAAGAGATGCAACTACAGCCTCATTGGTCACATACCTAGTACACTGAGAAATTTTCTTTTCCCCTCTTCAATAACCAGTGATATGCCATTTAACAGCAAATACTGTTGCTATTAATCTCTACATGAGTGACCTCTTTGCTCATTTTTGGGCTGTTCCATTTCATTGCAAATCAATTCTGTGCTGCTCAAGGTCATCCAGCTTGCCTCTCCAATACTCTGATTTTCCCATTCATGAGCAATGAACTTCAGCATTGTGCGTGCTGCAAAAACCACTAAAATGCTACTCTGCAGGTTGTTCTCTGGTCTCTAAAATATAAAATAAAAAAAAAAAAAAACTGACTACGAGATAACCTTTTAGAAACCTTTTAGGATTAGCAAGCTGTCCCTGGCTGGATAGTCGCTTCTGCATTACAGGACACTGCCTGACCTCTGACTGTCATGTACCATCCAAGGACAAGGGATGGTTTCCTTCATGACACTGGGTGAGATGCTCCTCTGAAGTCCAATTGCATCTGTTAGACAGCACTTCCTTCCATTCCAGCCTATCCTTCAGTCTGGAATGAGTTCCTTTGATAAAGAGATGTGGAGTTTTATTCCTAAATTCCTGCATGCTTAACCACCTTTTTTGCTGACAAGTGCCTTGTAAGCATTCTAGGTCAGACTCAGGAGTGTCAAGGTGCCCTGGCCACTATCCTGCCATTGATGCTATAGGCTGCCAGCCATTCACCATCTCCCCGTGAGCCCTGGCTCACCCTACCGCAATCCAGAGATGCAATCCAGCTAAATTACACTTACACTGAATCTGCTCCTCGCTCCCTTTCTATTCCTATTGCATGTAAAGCAGACCTGCTTTCAGAAGTGACTCTTGGTGCCTTATGGTCTGCAGTGTCCATCTTTTGGCAGTGACAGTGGAGCAGTCTGAAGGCAGCTGGGCTCCTTGCTCACCTTGGGTCTGTGTCTAAGCACACCTGGGCCATGGTGGCATCCCATTTTGCAGGGCTTGCTGGTCCCCCTGAGATGCCCCACGCTGGCTCTGCCAGGGCAGTGGGAAGCAAACATCCAAAGGAGTCCTGGCCAGGGTGATGCTTCACATCAAAGTGGGAAAAGAGCTGGGGAAGAGTCATCCCATGAGCCAAAAACTTGATGTCAGGTCAGTACCTAGTGCCCTTGTGAGGACTTTGCCACACTGACTGGCAGGGTTTTGGAAGCAGCCTCCCTGGTAATAGGTGACTCTGCCCTGAGCAAAACTGAAAAGCTGATACTTCCCTTGCCCGGTAGTGTCCAGGTGGGCAAAAATCTCTTTCAGAGTTAACAGAAGGCAGTGACAGCTGGTTACTTCAGGTCCTCCTTCTTGGTGTGACTCACACCAAATGGGAATGTACTGAAAGGCCCCAGTACTAGGGATAGAAGGAAAAATATTAATGACAGAAAACCTCCTAGGAGCAAGCTATTAATTTTCTGACTTCTTTCCACTTCGGTTTCTACACATTTTTTATAGATTTATACATGGTCCATAATCACAGGAAAATAATCATTAACAAATACAGTGTAATTTCATTTAATATTCCAAGTTTTCCATTGGAATATTAAATGAATAGGATGTACAAAGTGCTCGGACATGTACACTTACATCTTCAGACATGATCTGGGAGAAACATAGAAGCAATAATAATAATAACAAAAAACTCTAATGGAGCTCAGCAAATTTAATTCTGAAGCTGAGGACACAATGTAGAAGGGTATTGGTAAGGGACATTAGCTATCCTAGCAGTAATCCCAGCTTATTGATTTTTCGTGAAGGATCCATTTGTTTTTGAGCTCTCTGTCAGACGATGGTGTTTAATTCTGCAGTAAGCATGCAGCAGGAGCATGTGTTATGTTTCACAGATAATGCAAAACAAAGCAATTTGTTCACCCTCCTGCTTTGACTGGAAGGCATTGCATTTTCTAGGACAACAAAAAAGGACTGCTATGCAAGCTTTCTAAGATGTTCAATAATCATAAAAATAGAGAGAAAACCTAATCTTTGAAGAATAAAAGAACTCTTTTCTCGTAGCTTTTCCAGGTTTTTGATGTGATCAAAAGCAGTTAATTTACTGCACACAGCACAGGATACTGCCTATTGGGGATTTTGTTTAACATGAGTTTCATCAAAGAGCTAAATTAAGGAAAAATCCAAACTATTCCAACTGAAATTCCAGATCCAGATCTACTCCTCAGAAACACCACTGCTGTTAAAGCTAAATACAAGTACTTCAGGAGCAGTTAAGCTTCTCATTTATCTTATGCATGATTTTGCAAATATCGATTGTGAGCGATACTATGAGTAAAGACCAGGTAAAGAGCACCTTACATTAGCCACCTTTTGTAAACAATCTAACAAAATCATGTTAACAGTTTCGGGATTAGCTTACCAAAAAAATAGCCTTGAAAATCCCTCTAAACACCAAACTGAGACCATAATCTCAGGACTAGGAGGGTGTGTACTGGGCCATAATTAGTGTGTGACACGTTTTATTTGAATTCTGACTAAACATAAGCATAACCAAATAGACAAAGGTGGCTGTAAAATTATAATAGGATAAATATATTCAAGCAGTGAAAATCAAGACAAACAGTTTAATTCAGTTTTATACTAATGACATAGAAAATGTCACAGAAAATTGAACTGGCAAAAAAAATAAAAAGAAGTTGTAAACATCATTCAATACAAAGAAAAATGGTAGGATTACCAGAGGTCAGAAGCAGTGGCAGGTAAGAAAAACAATTTTTCACTTTAAAGAATGTAAGTGGAGAAAAAGGTACAAGCCATAAACTCTATTTGATGGCACACACGGACTCTGAAAGGAACTGGTGCCAAGAGACTGAATAGAACAAAGATAAAAAATCATGACATTAATTTGAAATGTAACACAGTGGCACAGCATGAAGGGTGACTTATGCCTGTACAGAGATCTTCCCCAGGCACAGAGATGCTCTCCCCATACCAAGGGGACACCCACTACCACAAATCACCACCAAGGGGACACCACATCACCATAAACCACCATCTCCCGGGGAACCATGGGCACAGGTAGGGCTTCTCCTCATTGGCAGGGATGTGTGAGCATGTTCTCCACCTTCCTATGGTGCAGAACAGGGTTATCCTCAGAAAAATGCGATGTCTGTGGGTGCAAGCAGCTCTTCTGGAAACTGAAGATGGGTATTCTCAAGACAACAGGCACAGTTAGGTTTATACTGCATGGATGTGATATCAGTATTTATAAAAATTGCAGAAGTAGCTACATACCCCATCTGTGGAGATGCCAAACCCCTGCCATCCTGGCCTTGCAGTGCTGGTCTGCACAGGCCAGGCATTTCAGCTGCCCACCTCCATCAGCAATGCAGGCTTATGAGGAGAAAGCACTGGGGAGGGCCCTCACACACTCTGGCAGAAAGACCTTGCTCTATGGTATAAAAACTCTTGAGCATTTCCTGAACATCAGACAGTACTTTTAAAGTACCAGACCCACAGACTGTTTAGTTTGTACTGCTGGTTTTTAGCACAGCTCTCCTAGCCATCTTGTCCACCTTTGCCCAGGAGGACTAGACCTGGACTGCAGCAGCAGTAAGCTCGCAGCCATGCAATACTCCTAATTTCAGCAGGTGCTATTACAAGCGCTGTCTCTGCTTTTAATCTATTCCTTAATGCATCTGGAAAATGTACCTGAACCAGCACTGAGCAAGCACTGTCAGCACACAAAGTTGCTGCTAAGGCGAGAAAACAGTGTTTATTTTCACACACTTCTGACAGAGATAAATTATATGTATAGGGAGCAGAGTGTCCCATTTCTGCTGCCTTACATTATCTTCTCTGAGTTGGTCTTTTTGCTCTCTCTTCAGAGCTAAATAATGCCAATTTTTCTGTATCAACTCATGCATATGCAAAAAGAGGTGGCAGGCCCGAATAAGAACATCACTGATGCACTCAGGTTCTTTCCTAACCATCAGCAGAAGATAAGCACACAAGACCTTGTCTGCACCATGCCTGCTTAGAGGAGAGGCGGCTCAGAGATGAATACACACATGAAAGTACAATGCACATTTGGAAATAAGATCTCATTTCCAATCAGGCACAAAAGTTCTACCTCATCTGTAAAAAACAGAAATTGCTTTGTGCTTGGTTTAGGTTCCCATACCAACAGAGCATTACCAATTTTTTGTAGAGAAAGCAAAGTTTTCAGCAGCCTATTTCTATCACTAGTGGCCTCTTCAGCATGCAACACAAAACACACAGAGCAGTCAGACTACTAGTCCTCATGATGCCCAGGTTCTTTCAGGATTTTTTTTTGTTTAAAGTTTATTAGCCAGACCTTGGTGTGAGATATATTTTTGCAGTCCCAAGGTGTTTTATTTTACTCTGCTCTACAACAGTGGAAAAATTAGCCTCATACTTTCTAAGTTGTTTCCCCAAGTTTCAGGGTTTTTTTGTTATTATAATTTTTCCTTGCTCAAAGACAAAATTATTTCTCAAACAACCTGTAATTCTGCAAACACTGAATCCCAGGTCTCACAAACGCTGTTAACTGTGTCACTCACAATGTTATCAGGAGTTGCAAGAAAATGAAAGAAAAGATGACCTCCATGTAATAACTTCTGAGCTACATCTATATTAAGTGGTAAAATGAGGCAGAGATTGATCAGATACGGTGTGACTCATTCAGACACAACTATTACCCTGTAGAACAGAGTGGCCACAACAAATTGCACATTAGAAAGAGCCCAGGGCCTGTGCTAGCTCCAAACTAGCCATGCTAAAAATGTGATGGGTGCAAACAATCTTGTGCCTATGCCTTGACTTACATACATGCCATTGAAAAGTCTCTGCTGACAATTCTGGATACATAGATTCCTTATTAGAGGGTCTGATCCTGCAAGAGCATGCCTTTAAGCTCCATGGCTGGACAACAACAGTGCCAAGAATCAGGAACACAAAATGAGACAATATAGTGCCCGATTTCTACAGTCTAAGGAAAAGTTTATTACTGTTTTTCACAAAACATGACCTAAGTACAAGATCAGGACAAAAATATTGATTGAAAGGAAGCATTTTTATAGCTGCCAAGATCAGAAGTATTATTTAAAAAAAACCAGGCTTCTTCAGGTTGGGAAAGGGACCTGGAAAATAAGTTTAATCTGCCACAAAACACCAGTTTGTACAATTAAGCTATATTTCTGAACAAAAACTATTAAAATTAAAAAAAACCCTGTTATTACAGATGACAGAAAAACTGTCTGTTTGATTCTGCTGAAAATGATCTAACAAGAAGATACACTAATTCCATGTACCTAAAAGCTATTTTTAGCTTTCAGTGCTACAGATGAGTTGCAAAATCTGACCCTGTGTTGTTACAGGCTCAGACTTTCTCTAATTAAGCTCTGACTAGTTATCAAACTGACAATTGAGGAAAAGAGAACTGAATTTTTCTTGGTATTACAAGAGATAGGAAATATGACTTTTTCTTTTTTTTTGGCATGCCATTTATGTTCAAAATCAGTTCAACATGGAGAGAAATCTGTGGGTTGAAACAGAGATGAGGTTGCAGGCAAAGAATGATCAAGAACCCAAGCCCTGGGCTGGAGGAGGTGTTCAGTTCAGTAGCACAAAGCTCAGCAACATGCTGATTTATTTTATGTAACAGTGCCATTTAGCCAAAAATTTTCAACTAAGATTTATCCTATCAAGTCTAAAAAAATGACAGGAACCCTGCAAGTAATAAAAGATGTGTGTGTAAATATACATGTGTAAGGGCAAACCAAAACCACTCTGCCATGTGTGTCACCTATTTTATTATGAAGACATGCATGGACTTTATTGAGTGCTCAGGGCAAAACAAAAGGCTGTAAATTTAATAAAGATGCATGCATACAAAACACAATTTGCACAGCACCATGACTGTCTTTGGAAATGTGTGGTATAGGCTGTGAAGGTTATTGAAGCCAGAACCACTGTGCTGAGCAAACAACAGCAGCAGCCTGAAAGCAAACCAGCTTCCCCAGCAGGGAGGAAGGACAACCTTTGATGACCTGTGCTGGGGGCTACAGAGTCAGACCCAAACTAAGCTTTGTTAAAAGGAGGTGTGGAGATCCCAAGTGCTCCAGTCATCACTGCCACCTAAGAAGGAAGGCAGGGATGAGAACAGCAACAAGCTTTCTCACACCCACCAGACCAGCGGCTCAGTGTGGTCTGAAGCTGATTTTTGTTCTTTCACCTTCCTGGTTTGGAATCTGGGATTGCTGTTCTCTATTCTGTAGGCATGTAGAGAGGACCTAGGTAAATCTGACAGGCACAGGGAAAGTGAGCATACAAATGAAACAGCACAGCAGACAAACCCCTTTTGCTCATCACTCTTGGACTGACCATGCAGCCCACCCTGCTGGCAGTGTCCCAGACTGGAAGCTGGAACACCACCTGCTTCTATAGTGTCTTTTAGAAGTTAATTTTGTGGGATTTTACAATTGATGTGCCTATCTTTGAGGTGAGAAGGTCTCAGGCTGTGAGCAGGTGTTAGGGCACTGGTGGAGCCTGGCCTGGAGGCCAGCACTCTCCCTTAGGTCATGATGCTGCATCCAAACCCATGGAAATTGCAACTGCATGCACAACCATCTTCACTGAGGACATGCAAAAATCACTCCATGGGTATTACAACCCAACACAAGGAAGGTCTGCTGTGGAAAGATGCAACCTAATGTGTTTCTGGATTACATGCTGAATGGAAGGAGGAGTCTAGGAAACCTGGGAGCCCAAAGATGGACTGAGCTGACAAAAGAAAACCCATTAAAGGACACATTCCCAGTGTTAGGGTAGACAGGCTGGCAATTGTCATGCAAACCTGCCTAAGAAGCGTAACCTGACAGGTGACACTGATGCCGAAATTATTTTTGACAATAACACCATCCATAACACAGCCCTGGTGATGCCTGAACCACCAGACCCAGAGAGACATTGTAAAAAGTTAGGAAAATCTGGGGTAGTTCTGATAAGAACATCAAAAACTCTGAGGGGATTAAACAGCCTGATTTTTTGGATAAGATTAAAAGCTAAATATGGACATCATTGCTTGACTAAGCAAAAAGCAAAGAAGCATGAAAGCACACTGCAAATATTTAAGGGAGATATACACCCACAACAAAATGAAGAGACTTCTTTATCATAAATCAATAAGAAGTATAAGTGCAGGCAATGGTATGGCATTAAAAACAAAAGGAAATGAAAACCTGTTATGAAAGAAAAAATGTCTTTCAACAGTGATTTATTAGTCCATGGTTAAATATTCTGTATGTGCTTGTTATATTTAAAAATTATACTAGATGATCAAGTAATGAATTTACAATACAGAAAATTCTTGTCCTGAAGGAAAGTTGACTGAATCACTTCACATCAGAATTCTAGGTTTGTCTGCATTAGACATTACTGGGGAAAAAAAAGGCCTAAATTTAGATTCAGTAATCTTAAAACAATCAGTATCATCTGATCCAGAGATGTAAGTAGTATACAACAGTTACAGCTGCTGCAACAAACAAGGCAAAGATTTATTATGTAAGCAATTAAACACCCATTATACACAATGCATTGTGTTCCCTGGCTTGCCAAGAATGGCAAAAACACATTGAACAGTGCTAAGGCTGAAAGAGACTGCAACCCAAACTCAGCTAGTACAAGAGCAGGATTGTGCTGCCAGGCTTTGCAAGGTGCTGACACACAGTCAAATAAATAGTATTGGAGGAGCACAGAACATGAAGTTGTGCCTTCGAGCCTCTCCCTACACAAGGCTGTGAAGACACGCAATCCTTGTTTTGACTTAAAAGACAACTTGCAACCAACACCTGCTGTGATGGATTTTCACAAGTTCCTCAGTGCAGCTGGAGGTCTAGCATGTTTCAATGCACCATACCACTTTTGGTTTTTGCTTCTGACAGACTTCCAGAGGAAGCAGACTGACTTCCGACTCTTCTCCGACACAGTTGGTGCACTTAAATTAAGCTGCGCACCTTCATCTTCTGTAGAAAATCTAGAGCAGAGGCTGCTCAACAGGAATAGGGCCTGGGAATAACTGGTTATTTCCTCTTCCCTTGTGGCCATGATAGTAAGTCAGACTAGTGTTGCCACACTGAAGAACCAGAAGAAGTTAATTAACACCTCGTTGCAGCATTGCAATAGAATTAAACTTTTTATAGAATCAAGCATAGCCCCTCTCTTCTCCCAAAAAATCTTTCATTTTAACTAAACTTTTAGGAAACACCCTCCAGGTTTACCAAACCAAGTTCTTCATGTTACAAACATTTCACATGACAAAATTCTTCAACTGTTGCTGAAGTGGAAGCAAAGGACAGAAGATGGATTTACAGAGACAGCATTACATCCTCAAGTCAATGGTCTAAAACTGTCCTGCTTTTCAAACAAACAGCTCATGTGATCGACAGGTTAATAATGAGTGCTGTTAAAAAAGTCTGACAGTACAAACTCACTTCATGTTCATGCATACTGATGTGCTGTTTAGTATTAGTTAACAGGGGAGAATGGTTACATTTACCCTCCTCTTTAGTGCAGACAAAAAGAGGATCACAAGTCTACCAGAAGCACTGACTGGGTGTTTATGTTGGCTCAGTTTGCTACTGCATTGGCCATCTCCTCTTCTGGTGTCTTCTTAATGGTCAACTCCAAGCAGACAAATTAGCTATGAGGCCTTTCTATGTCTTCTAACAGAAACTGAATTAAAGCTGTGACTGGTTTGTCTCTTCTACAGTGTCAAAACACCAGCTCCAGGATATTTATATTTTCTGCTTATTTGCACAGATATGGGAATCAAAGACAGTGAACAGGGTGGTCTTTGCCTCCTCCCAGGTTATGCTCATTATGGCACATAAAATATACCCCTCCATTTCATGCACTATGATTTTTGGTGTTGGATCCATCCTAACTTTCTGCTACCTACACATATGTAATGTTAATTAAAAATACTGCTTTAGTCCATGAGAAAGCTGTCCAACACACTTGGTAAGTGGAATTATGGATTTTAATACTGGCAAGCTCTATAAAAAACCTTAAGTATTAAATCTTTTTAAAAACTCACTGATTTACTCAGAGTAGTTTTAATAAACAATACCTTAAATATCTTCTATCCATGTTCTAACCAAAATTAATTCTAAAAGTTCCTAGACTACCAGGAATCATTGATTTGTTTCCCTAATTAAAACAACTACATAAGAGTTTCCCAAGTTTGGGAACGGGTTTAATTTCTTACTTGTCCAATAGAACAATTTTGCTGCAATCTGTATCACAAACTCTGGCTCACTGGAAGTCTGATGTTCTTGTACTCTGTATTTTTGTTTAACAGAGATTTCTTGACTATAGCTGACATTTGAAGAACAGGGAAAAGATTAGCTTTCATACTGAATTTTTTTATGCATCTGGGTATATTACGACTAAAATGTGATTATAAACCAGGAAGCAATACAGGCATGCGAACTGGTTTCAGCTAGGCTGGAGTTAATTTCTTCTCAGTAGCTGTTACAGTGAGGATTTGGAAAAAGAATGGTGTTGGAAACACACAGATTTAGGTTTTTGCTAAGCCATGTTTATCCTAAGTCAAAAACTCTTTTTTTCTCTCCTAGTCTTTTTTTCTCTCCAGTCTTCTCTGCTGGGAAGGAGCTGGGACAGATGACCCAAACTGACCAAAGGGATATTCCACACCACAGAACATCACTTTTTGTTTACTGTTTATTATCATCACTATTACTGTATTTTACTTTATTTTCAATTATTAAACTGTTCCTATGTCAACATACAAGTTTTACTTCAATCCTCCCCCCCATTCCACCAGGCTGGAGAGAGGAGGGGCATGAGTGAGTGGCTGTGTGGTGCTTAATTTCCTTCTGGGATTACACCACAACAGCATGAAAGCAAACAGGGCAGATGATTTACTGTGAATCTTCACATATGCCCTCACTTAGTCAAATACAGTGGCAAGATCATGGCCAGTTGCTATGATACCATGGCTCCCTTCATTCAATTAAAATACTGAAGTCACTGTTCTACCAGTACACACACTTTCCAACAACTGCAACATTCCTGTGACTCTAATCTGCTACTCTTACATGCTATGATCTCATTGCTAATATGAATGTGTGCTTCTTGCAATTTGCATTTTCCAATTTACTTCTGCTGTATTTTGCAAGAAATCATCGTCATACTGAATGAGGCTTGTGAGTCTCTGATTGTTTTTGTCTAACATGGGTAAGTAACCCTCTTGTACTGCATATGATGATCTTCCCCTGTTGGTGTCTTTTGTTCCTCTAACTTACCTGGAAATAAGTGGAAATTTCCTCTCGGTCACTAATTTCCTCAGGAATTCTTTAAATAGGTAAGTTCTGACTGCAGGAAATGCAATTCTGTAAAATCTAAAGCCGTCCTTATTGAACCTAAATCCCTCTAAGTTTTGCTAGAATCAATTATTTGAGACAGGACAGGATACTGGATTTGAAAATAAAACATTTGTGTTTGTACAGTCCTTTGAAGGTGACAAGTGCTTCATTTCCTCGTTCTTGGCCACCACCACGAGTTTGGTAAATTCTCATCCAGTGAATAGCACATGACTGGAGTTAAGATGTAGCATTTTCAGTGGGAATTGGACATTAGCAGGACTACTGCTATGTTAAGACAGATCAATGACAACATCCTGCGAAGAAGCCACACTTTAACTGAGCTGTCAGCAAATCAAGGACAGAGGAGAGCAAATGGCCAGTTCTCCCTCATGCTGTTCAAACAACAAAACTGCCAGGCACACATGCTTGCAGCTGAGAAAACACAGGCATTAAGGTCTATTTTCCTTTCTGATTAAAACAATTGTTTTATCAGTTGAAGTCTGACAGCTTCCAGGAGCTTGTGTGTGTTTATATGTCCCACTGCTTCTGCTATCTTCCTTGCACAAAGGTCTGTATTTCCCTGGCCATAACTCAGTTTCTCATTCACACTCCCAATCAACTCTTTTCACTTTTGAAATATATTCAAACCCAGTCCTCAAGTTCATACCCAGATTTTTCCAAAAGAGGCTGATCTAGCAAAATGATCTTTTGTCTTGCTTTCCACTTGATCCATACCTGCCCTCCCTCCTTTCCTGGACAAAGTCTTCCTTATTTCAAGTCCACTTCCTTTTTAAAATCTCCCATTCCTTTTCCTCTTTTCCTTCTGAAATATGCCACCATGACTCTTGGGTTACCCAAATCCTTCCTTCTCGTCATTGCCTTGTTAAAAATGTTTCCCTATTGCCATTCACCCTCTTGAGTCCAAGTGAAACTGTATTCATGTGACTGCAAAGAAAAGGTGACAGGTGAATACCTTCCTAATAAGGAGGGAAGGCTCCTTCTTTCATGGTGTGCATGAACCAGTTTGATACTGTTAGTCACAGCCTCTCTGACCTTCAGTTTTCAAAATTTTCCTTTTGTTTTCAAGAATATTTGCTTGTCTGGGGCTTCACCTACCTCTCCCACCATGGCATTTTGGTGTTTCTGCGGCCTTCTCTCTCTCTGTGGACTTGACTCTTCTACTATGTGTGTTTGCCTTACCCACAAAAACCTTTATTTCTGAACTTGGACTGTATTTTACTGTCCTCCTTTGTCTTTGCTGCTGCCACTGTTTCATTGCCATTCCTGGACAATCCTGTATCAGTCCTTCCCTCTAGTACCTGCAGCATCCTCTAATGCCAAGCTGGCAGGTGATTCCTCTTCTCCCTGAAACCTCTGAATTTTGAATGCCTTTAAAAATTAAGACACAAAACAGGGAGACTCCCAATGAAGTTTAAAATTTAGAGAGTCACGTAGCAGAAGAATTGAGACCAATCTTAGTGTCTGAGACAAGAGTAAACATGGAAGGTCAATCAGACCTTCAGAAGACCTGCCAAGGGAAGGACTACATTAGGACCACAGCCTAGGGGACACCGGGGGACAATGCAGTCTGGGACAACTGACTGTGAAGTGCTGGGCCATGTCAGGTTTGGCTGCTCTGGCTGCAGCCCCCAGGCTGCCTGTGACTCATGTGCTGCATTCAGCTGGTGCATCTCACACTTGAAAACCTGAAAGTTTTCCCACCCTGGAGCAAAAGAGACTGGGCGGACAAGACTTGGGAGTCAGTCAGTAAAGGTTTAGGGTTTTGGAAGGTGTGACAGGATGCTGAAAGCAGAAAAAGCTCTTTGGTGCAAATGTCAGCATTTTAATTTAATATTTTAATTAGAAACTTTGGCTGTCCCTGGAGCAGCCAATGCTGCCTGTGAAACTGACCATCCAGACATGCCTTCTGAATCCAAGAATACCCTTTCCTATTGCCAAGCTGACTCTCACTTTTGGTTTTTTTTGTATCCCTCACTATCTTTTGTTCTGCTCTGAGCACTGGGAGAACTAGAATTTGCCAGCCTAACACACTGCTTTGCTTTTCTACCATGCCACCTTCCTTTCTTCATCGAACTTTGCTGAAGGACAGGTTAGGTCCTGTGAATTAAGCAGCAGGTTGAGGATTGCTGGACTCTCAGGAGCCCTTATTAAATGGAAAGCATTCCTCCTCCCCATATAAAATTACTCTGAGATACTCCATGTCTCAAGATACACCAAGAAGTAATATCTCTTTTTAACATGCTGTCATCTTATGTTGGTGTTTAAAAATTTTAACATCTTCCAAAATAAAAAAAAATAATTTTGCATAGATAATCTCTTAAATTTCCTGCTTATGTAAAGTCGGAGAAGTAACGTTAAAGACTTTGAGCAAGCCTTATCTAATTAGAACCTAGGACTTAATTACTTCTATCCTGAAAGATGAGCCTCTGGGAGATAATTTTATGAGGATAGTATGCCTTGAGCAAAACACAGAAAATAGTTTTCTGTCAAAACTTAAGAAAATGGAAGTTTCATCATATAGATTGTTAACTGTTTTGCACATGGGTTGTATTTATAAAAAGTCAGGCAACCAAAACTGAAATCAGAGAAAGTAGCAGAAGAATTGACAAAAGATCACAATTAAGTTCTCCTTTCTCCATTGTGAAATCTATTTCATGTTCAATCACTTTATTAACCAAGACATGCCAGGCCACTCCATGCCCTTTCTTTTGTACTCCCAGCAATTTACTGGGATTCCTTCTGTGGATTATCTAATAGCAGGGAAAGTATAGATGCACCATTATCACTCCTGTTGTCACATGAGACATATTACATGGAGTTTGAGGCAGAGTATTTTGTCCCGGATACAGAAATGAATTATCTGTCCATTCTGTGAAACAACTGACATGCTAAACCAGATGTACAGCAGCAGACTCCTGCACTATCCAGGCTGGCTTCAGTTTAGAATTAATCATTCCTTATGATCTTTATGGATCTGTATTCCCACTGGTGAGTCTTTTTATGATCGTGTTAACTCTTAAGGGAATTTATTTATTGACTTATTTAAAAAACCCTTAAGCCTTTTTCTGCACTGCTTGTGCAGACAAGTGTAGTAAAACACAGGGAACCAGTCACTTAATTCAGAGTGATAGCAATGAATACAAGTTCAGGATCAGCTTCTTATTTTTTGCATTTTCATTTTCTGATTGCTCTTCCAATTTTGTTTGTTTTCTTCGGAGCTTAACAGGCAAGTATTAAACAGTTTAAGCCTAGAATTTGAGCAAACTTTGACTGGTCAATATTCTTTGCATGGGAAAGTGAATTTTATTGTGGTGTCTTAGCCCTCTTCGTGACTATGCTCTCTTTTCGATCATAGGTGTGGTGACCTGTATACAGAGAGTTTAGCAGAAAGCTATTCCCTGTAAAATTTCACATATGGATCCAAACTCAAAGTTCCTCCCTCCTCCATTCCCTTAATTTTTTATGGCTCCCTTATCCAAAAAACTTGATTTTTAAACAAGCCAAAACTACTTATGATTTAACACCTTGATATTTTGATGCATAAGCTTATCCTGGGACAAATGCTCTTATGTGCTCCTGTTTAATACCACATGTGTATGTATGTAAAAAAGATGTACATGTATCCTTACACCTTGACAGACATGCATGTTTATACAAGTACATATACATATGTTCCTAGTTTTTTTGGTAGTCTTTGTTTCCAATAATGATTTTAGTCGAAATTCCAAAGTATGGATTTCATTTAGGATTAATCAAGCAATTAGTACAGCAATAGGAATTTATTGTTATGAATGTATAACAAATATGTGCCTTTTACAATAAACTTAAAATAATGTTTCTAATTAGCAAATGGAATATAACATTTTCTAGCTGTCGCATTAAAATTAAATTAGATGTACAGTTGGGAATTTTAATTCCAAACATTCACCTTTATTGTTGAAACATGTTCCTGAATGAGTTCCTAGACTATTACACAAAATGCCCATGCAATTGAAGTTGTAAAACATGGGATTGAATCTTGCTAACATCCCTTTCCAGAATTATGACATTGAAAGAACTTCAGAAGGAAAAAGGGGATAATATAAATTTATCCTCCTCTGCTTTATAGATTTCTACGATGTTTGTTGTGACATGTGCGACAGCAAAAAAAAAACCCAAACCCCACAAACAAACAAACAAACAAACAAAAAACCTACCACCCTAGAATACCTCAGTTCCTTCTATAATACAATTTAATATTTCTAAGGCAATTCAAGAAAAGGATTAAAAAATATTAAGAAATAATAGCTTTAGGTGATAACGGTAGGGAAGAGTTTCAAAAAAATCTGCAGCCACATGAGGCTCATGCCTAACAGCTGTCTAGGTCTTGCTCCAGACCATTTCCGCTCTAGATCTGTGAGCCTTAAAGAAAAGGGCGATTTTTAAGGAGATTCAAGGGAAACAATTCTCTATGTGGATACCCAGACCAAGCCAACAAACCTGGGGCTTTGAACGTGAAGTGTTGAGTGTAGAGACCAGCTTTGCACACCTACCTCCTCCTGCAACCAGCACACAGGAGAGGGACTTTTTCCAGAGGCCAGCAGTGGGAAGTGGGACACACACAACTCACTAACAACTGCCTGGAGTCAGGTCCACCTGGAGCTTCCATTCCAGGGAATGCTATAACTTCGTGAGGAGAGAGCAGATCTGGGACAGGCAGCAGCATACTGAACCTGTCCTGTGCCTTCAAAACTCCCATCACTGCTCCCCTTCCAGCCTTCTGAGTCCCTCAGACCCACAGAGGGGAGAGCAGAGGCAGAGGTGCCAAAACACAGAAGATGAGGGAAGAGGAGGAAGAAGGTGGAGGGAGACAGGGGAGACAGCCTTGACAAGCAAAAGTTCCTGAATGCTGCAATTAGATTGTCAGACTTTATTATACAGATTTTCCTCCCCTGTCCCTATCTTATATTGGGACAGTTAAATATCCCCATAGTTTTCAACACATATCCACATAGTTTTCAACCTTACACTATTAAAGACCATCCTCGTATCTTTTTTGGTCTAATTTTCCAGAATCAGTCCAAGTTCTAATCCCATTGAGCCCTTTTATCCTACATGGGGTGTTTACCTCCTATTGCCTTCACAAAGGCAAATGGATACAAGTGGTGCAAGTCTAATTTATGTCTTCTCTAGAAAAATAATCCCCTTTAATTTCTCTAAATAGTACTGAAATGTGCAGTTAACAGAAAAACACAAGTATACAAAGATAGTGAAGGATGTTTCTGCTAAGCTCTCTGGTGCCTTATTTGTGCCTCATGTAGAGTGCTGACCTAAGTAAAGGCTTGATCTGCATCAAATATAGTGAACTTCACTGACTTCCTTGAAGATTTATTAATGAGAGGCCAAACAGTCGGGCTGCAAGGCTGCTTGGCTGCAAGAGTAACTGTGAGAAATTCACCCAGTCATTCTGGCATGATGCACAGAAGATGGAGCTGATCAATAAATTCCAAATCACTTATTTTCTCTGGAAAATTATCAGAGTCTGGTATACAAATAAACAACTGCCACACACATCCAAACTCCAAATACAAGAAAAAGCAAAGGAATTAAGAGATTTGTGCACATCTTGTGTACCATGTTCCAAGAAAGGCCCCAGAAGTAGCCCTTTGTTGGAGAAGGTTACGAAGGGAAGGAAAAAAGGCAGTGTAAAGCTCCTTAATTTAATCTCATAGAAACTACCATATGCTTTTGCATGCTTCATTAATGCTCCCTGGTTTACCAACTAGAAACACACAGCAAGTCCAACCTTCAGGGGTCAGCAGTGCTCAGGATATCTCTGAACTGCACTCCAGGCACTGTGGGGTCTATGGAATAAGGGTGACTCTGCTCAGAATTAATCCTGCACTTTTAGGTTGTATGGCTTGGAATCTGAAGAGCAGCAAACTGAAAATCAGCCCCCATCTCACAAATACCACCAATCACCAGGGCTCTTCTCTGAAATAAAGCAGTGTTTCATTCAGAGGGTGCACTTAGAGATTATTCTTGTAAATAGATTTGCTAGATTGCAAATTCTCAGTTTACTCCCTAGTTTTGAAATTAGATAAATACAGTAGCCTTTTCTGAGCTTTCTAGTGCAGAGAGTCCTGTGTCTTATGAGTGATAACAATCATTTTTGGAAAGCCTCATACTATCAGACTATCTGTATACTCTCTGGAATAAAACTTGCTAAATGCAGCACAGTTTCTGTGGCTGTGCTGAAATACAAACGGTATAAAGAAAGGCGGCTGCTTCACTCTCATTTTTATGCCCAGTGGTCTTTCATTTTGAATTTGAATTTGAATTTTAGTAGATTATCTTCAAATTAGAGCTCAGGATGTACTTACAATTTAATGCCTTACTCCACTAGAAGCCTAACAATTTAAATGCAAGGGAGCAAAATCTTTATAGATTTGCTCTGTCTTGACAATGTGCTGCTTATGGACTCTTTTTAGCACACACAGGCATACATGCATGCAAAGCCAAGAGGTGGAAGTGAAATGACTCAAACAGTGAATCTTTCCTGTTACAATGTTATTGCTATTCCAGGCTTTCTTATTCTTGTTAAAGGACAGCGGATTGAATAAAAAGGGAATAAGAAGTGTGATGGATAGGAAAATACAATGATGACAGTATAATAAATTATTGCTTACCATTTCCTGAGTGTTTGCAAAAT
Organism: Zonotrichia albicollis; assembly: GCF_047830755.1. Lineage (NCBI taxonomy): Eukaryota > Metazoa > Chordata > Aves > Passeriformes > Passerellidae > Zonotrichia > Zonotrichia albicollis. Next base: position 54,331,497 of record NC_133820.1, read on the forward strand.
CTGCCTCTTTGGAGCTACACTGCACCAAAAGCATTATATTATTAATCAGGGCAATACAAAGGAATACATATTTGTATCAAAATCTACTTAAGTGTACTGATCATTCCTGCTCCCTAAAAGCAAAATCAAAATAAAAACAAAAAAAAAAGAGGAGATTTTAATCTCATTGAAACAGTACATGATACACTACTAATACTTCTACATACACAGAGGTACATTGATATCTGATTAAAAATACAGTCTGAGCCTTAGCACACTGTCTTACATGCAGACTTTCATTGAATACATGATAAACTACTCTTTATCTGAGAATCACAGCCATAACCCCTCAAGGTATTTTTATCTGACCTCGAATGAACATGAAAAAGGGGTTCACAGAGCAGCCATTTCTTTGCTATTTCTGCAGCATCTCTCAAGGCAGTGGCAGTGCAGCTTTAGTGTAGAAAGTGTTAGTGCTTCTGAAACATGTAATTTGGGTAAATCTTGAACTGAACTTGACTTTATTTTATATTTAATGACACGATCTCAAAAATACTTTGATCTGCATTAATGCAGTTGCTGGAATAAAATTACTTTCAGTCATTTAGTGTTTTGATCCCACATTTAGCTACACTATCTAGTCTTCAAGAACTGATGGTCTTTTACATTGCAAGCTGTCTCTTACCCCTATTACCCCTAGGAGACTTACCACTAGAGAGTAACATATCTTGAATCCAGGTTTAGCCACAAAGTAGTCATCAGATTTGAAGGTTATCTTTATGTGATTTGTCCTTGATGTTATTCTTGGAGGTACTTCCTTGTGTCCACACCACCGTCCTCGAATAACTGTGCTGGTCTCTGACACATCTTCCACTTCCACAAAGTCATACCTGAAAAAGAGTATGAAGAATTAGTTTCTGCTGAGTCTGGTAACAGAAGGTGCGTGCAAATTGACAGGAGCACAGCTGGAGACACAAAGACATCTGTCCCCTGTTCTCCATTCCAAAACATCTGACTAAATATTACAAATGGTGGACAAGTCTGTGCGCCACTAAATACACTAAGCTGCTAGCTACTGCCTGAGTGCTCAAATGACTGATTTCAGTGCTCCTGGAACATGACAGTATTTGCTACCACGTTAAAACAGCAATAAGAGGCACTTGCATGTGCTTAGTATACAGTAAGCATACACATTGCGTTTCATGTGGTGGGTAAATAATTTAGAGACCTGATAAAATATTATTTAAGGCAAGCTGCCCAACCTGAGCAGCTGCAAGCACTTGTGCACTTTGTGGTGGTCACCCAACTCCCTGCAGCAGCAGCAGCCACAGGAGTCTGCTCTGTTGGTCAGAGGGCTAGAGAGGGGCAGCCACTGTGCCAGGAGCAAAGGGAGGTGCTGGAGGGACACAGGGCAGTGCATGATACTGAAAGGTGCTTTTTAGGACCTCCCTTGTAGGTGGCACATTGCTCCTGCAGCTGGTTTGGAAAGATTTATGTCTAGCTTTCAAGCAGGAAAGCATGCTGCCGCTCTGTGTGCTGCAGTGGGGAGTTTATGTGCATGCTGTCACCAGGGAAAATCAGCAGCACATCTTTTTCTGTGAAAAGTCACATCTTGTCCAGGCACCCCTGCCACAGCAGTGGTTCCTGAGCACAAAGAGGGCACTGCCAGGAGCAGAAGGCACCAAACCCCAGGGATGAAGGGACACAGTGGCAGCATTCACTGCTCCAGTCCGTGCATTTGCCTGCTTGGGTATAAATGAATATAAATAAATAAATACATAAATGAGTATAGTTATTGAGCTGGAGAATAAAGGGGACAGAGAATGAAATTCTGCTTTTACTAAATCTATGACAAAATATCTGTCAATATCTTTGGAGGCAGAATTAGGCCCCACACATTGCTGCCAGAGAGGCAGAGGTGATGACAAGAGGGGCAGCCTGAGTGCCATCCTCACAGTACAGCTAAGCCTTAAAACCCTGGAGGTCTTTACCAGGAATGTTTTCTATTATCAAAGCATCTGCTCCCTCCAAAGAAAAAGTTCAGGACTGTTGAGTGATTCTTGCTAGCAATGCACTGCTTCCCAACCCCAAGTCTGTGAGCCAAGCACTCTCCTCCCTGCCCAATTGTGGGAGCTGAATAGCTCTGTAAATAACAGACCTGCTTTTCTTTTTCTGCTGAGAGCCCAAGAGATAAAAACCACAAGTACTATGTGGTTTGAGAGTATCAGCTCTGCTACTTTTATATTCACCAATGCCAAATTGCACAGAACAGAAAATAACAGATCCACTACGACCACTTAAATCTGCCCAAACTCTGCTGAAATATTCTTTTTTTGAAGCACACCAAAATTTAGTTCCAGGTAGAAGTAAACTTGTCGCAATCTCCCACTCCCTGGTGGCGATGGATGTGGTACCCAGCAGAGCTCCCAAGGATCCACCCTGGCCCCCAGGGAAACACGGAATTGTGAACGCCTATTCCAACACAAGGGGTTGTGGTGCTCAGCAGGACATAACCTTGTAAGCTTTGGTGAAAGCTGTCCTGACTGGTCTCCCCATTTTTGGAGGCCAGAAGCCAGATTAAGCAGAAAAAACAGAGAAAATCCACGGACTTTCAAGGATTATATCTGCTTTCCACAGCAGAGGCTTTGCTGCAACGATCATGGAAGTAGATGTATTCTCAGTTGCTTCTGTGCATCCAAGGAGCCTCAGAGGCTGGGTAATTTAATTGCTTTTCAGAATCATTTCTTATCAAGTGCCTGTGGAAATGCTAACAGCACTTCCTGAACATTCTGTAAGACCTTGAATATTTCCTCTCCTTCTTCAGAAGCTCTGAAGAAATACAGCTCTGCTAAAATATACCTTTTCATTCCTCAGCCTGAATGAATTTCAATCAGGTCAGTCTTAATAGTATGCAAATTACAATAATTAGCATTAATAAAAAATTGAAAGAAAACACTAGGAAGTTTGTGGAGAAAAAAGCTTAAGGTCAAAAGCAAACAGAAAAGCAAGGTAAGGTGCAGAGGTCCTGAATTACTTGTCCAGTATGCCTTCAAGCACATGCTTAGCTCTCGGCATTCATTTCAATTAAAACAGCCCTGGCTGTCTCTCTAAAGCAGCACTGCAGGGATTGTCAGGGACTGAAGCTGCAGAAGGGATCGAGTTTTGAAAAATATATTGATCATTAGCAAAACATCCAACTGCATACAGTATTTAAAAGACTTAAAGCCATCACAGTCTGTCTGACAAAAAAATTCCTCACTCTGGAAGTAATACTACCCGAACAAAGGTCTTCCAGAAACTCTAGGGTAAGTTTTACTGCAGAAAAGGATGTGATATTTCTCCAGCACTATGGATGATGGAAGGTCTTTGCTTTTCTCTGCGTTCTAAATTAGCTGCTCTGGAAAAAGCAAGCAGACTGTCTTCCAAGATGCTCTCCAAGCACATAATGCCAGTAACAGCTTGACTTTCCCTCACTGTGCCACCACCTTTGATGACTTTTGACAGACAATACTTCATTTTTTTTTCCGCAGTAAATTAGCCCTCTGTTTCAAAGTTGCAATGCTTTAAGGTCAGCCACAGTTTATCCACTATGTAAATATTAACAGGCTGCTTCTGTGTGCATTAGGCTCTGAATCTGGGAAAGCGTTTGGGGTACTGGGAGGTTACTGTTGTTACTGACTCTGCTGCTGATCTTGGACCAACATCACCAGAGCAGACCTGCCAAGGAGCAGGGAAGGAGAGCCAATTTTAGGCTGCATTCTTTTATTGCTACATGGAAAACAAACCTACGGGAACGGTTCCCTCTATCAGTAATGCAGAAAATTTAACAAAGAAAAATAAGGAAAAAAATCCATCCTCTAAATGCCTGCAGAGATGCCAAGCCCTACAAACACAAATTAATTGACAAAGATAAGATAAGAAGAGGCTGGGTGTGCAGAAACACTAACAACCAAGTTCTGTGCATAGATAAGGCGTAAGTAACAACACGATCATGCAGAGTTGGAGGCTGAGGCTTGAGCATTTCAAGTAAGCAGCATTACAGCAATCTGCCTTTTGGAGGGCGTTGGAATCCTGAGCCTGTTTTCTCCCACAGAAAAGAAAGCTGGATAAAAGAAATATAAACACATGGATTTATACTGTTTTAGTGAATGCTGGCAAGATTCAACTCTGTACTTTACTAATGGAAAACAGTTTATCCACCTAGGTTAATCAACCAGATCAGCTGAGCTTAAGGTCACTTCTGCTTAAAAGGGGAACCAAAGCAACCGGGATATGGTAGGGCAGGCTTTAACAGATTTACAGACACATCAGCATGCATCACTACACCGATATTTCTGGACCTACATTTGAAATTTTTAAAAGGAATTGTACCAGTGAAGAGTAAAAATAAAGATAAGCAAGTAATTTGAACATAATTCTATTTTTCAATACATTTTTATCTGTCCCTCACACCCCAATATAAATGCTTACCTAGTCACTCAAACCTTCTAGAGCCCTTCACCTACTGAAAAAGACGTTTCTTGCCTGGCTGAAATGTGGCAGAGGTGATAGAGGACAAAATCCTATTAAAGTAGCACCTATGTTGTTAGATAGCTGGATTTGAGCATACAAGTACCTTGTGCTTAAAATGTTATAGAAGGACTAAAACCTGACAAAACTGCTTTGGGTCCAGGACAGCTCAGTTTATTTATGAACTCAAAGTCCAATTTTAGCTGGGAGGGCCCGTTAAAGGTCTGTCCTCCTTGCAAGGACTTCCTAGACCCATCCAGAGCTGCCCTGGTTTTGCTTTGCAGTCCATGCCAGTGAGCTCAAAGGTGGTCCTTAGGAAGTGCTTTGCAAACTTTCACTTGGCACTCACCTGCAGATCTCATTTTCGGGTTCCTCCAGCCCAAACTGATTATCAAAAGCCAGCTGGATCCTGGTGCTCTCTGGGGAGTGGAGGCGCCACGTGAGCAGGAGGTTCCTGGGGTAGCTGCTGGGGAAGCGAGGACTGTGGATGCAGCCGTTCCCTGCCACGCTGATGGTCTCCTCCTTTCGGTACAAGTCTGTGAGGTGATTGCTCTCTGTTAGTAGTCACAACTTGTAGAAATTAGTATGTTGTTCCAGTTACAGGAAGGCAAAAAACACAACAGTTTATAACACAGCACAATTATTATTAGCATTTCAAGTCTATAAAATGTTGGGTCTAGGAGCAGTTATTATTAAATGGGAAGTACAGCTTATTTTCTCTTAATTCAATCCCCTATTAAACAGTAAGAACAACAGAACTCAAGTATATAGACTCTTTATTTTACAAGAAATGTACAATTATTTTTTTACATTTATATTGATTATGTAAGTTCATTCTCACCACTTTGGTTTTAAAACAGAATTAAACTTTAATAAAAGCTTGAGAACAATGAAGGAAGAAAGACTGAAATGAAAAATGTAAATAGTCCTGCTTCCCAAATTTTGTGCTCTAGGGAGCAATTGCCCTCTGCAAAAAAAAGCAGCAATGAAGGACTGCAGAAAAGTGAGTATGTGTGAATTTATATTTATTTACTTTGCTTAAGTATTTCCTTCCAGAAACATGTATGATTTTAAAATCGTGTTTTTATTTATATGGCTTGAACCATTTTCTGCCTCTGGTCTGTTTACTCAAACAGCTACTCCATGCTTATACCAATGTAAATGAGGCCAGATCCTACCCCATCAACCATCTTACTCAGTAACTTCAAGACAAATAGCCAAGTCTTCACTTAATTAAAATTCCACAATTTTTGCCTGAACAAATATTCAATTGTTCCTAAAGTTTACTTTTACCAAGGTAAATCCTCTGCTGCGGTAAATCCATGGCTCCAAGGATTACAGGAATTGTGTCAAGACCCAGATCTCTAAAGCCAAAATGTCTTGTCAGTTGCACGACGCACTTGCACTGCCCAGCTGTTTCTGATACTGGAATTTGGGTCATTTTGCATCAAAGAACTGCAAACAACCATTCTTCTGTGCATTGACAACTTTAGTACAGGGAAATTTTGAGGATCAGAAGGCTCCAAGGCAACATTCAGATGGCAGCAGGTTTCAGTTCCCAGTCAAAACATGCATCTCTGAGCCTCCACCTGTAGGTCAGCTACCTGTGGTCCATCCTCACATGATGTATGGGGATCTACATGAATTTGGACACATGTTTTCATGTAAACACACAGACTCTGGTGTCTTTATCCTAAGCTGAACGTCATTCCACACTGCTGAATGCCACATCAAGCATTAGAAATAGAAAACTGGTTCCGTCTCCTGAATCTGGCTACTGAGGAACAACACATGGGGGAAAGTATCTCCACCAGGCCACTCTGTGAATGCTGGAAATACAAAACCGAAGCAACCAGCTGCAGCCATCTGTCACACACATTAATCTAAGTCTTCACTTTTAAAATAAAATCTAATGTGTGACTGAATTTTTCTAAGTTCTTTATATGAAATAAATGTACCTGTTTTATAAATGCTCATTGAAATGAAGAATCCAGACAAACAGTACAAACTTCTTGATTAGTACATCTATTTTTTAGGTTGCTTTTCACTGGTTCCTGTCTGTAAATACCTCCCTGCATGCAGCTGTAAACAAAGCACGGTTTTCTAACCATTCATTGTACTCTTCTGACAGCACAGTAATTCTAGCTTCCAAACAACCTGCAACTCAGATGAAAAAAGTCTATGCTTCTTATAAAACTATGCCCATAGACCTAACTGTGATATCTTTCTAAGATGCTTTCACACTCTAAGCCACCCTTCCAAAGCAAACACAGCCCAAGTTCAAAAAGTGCAGAACTAGTCAGTTTTGTTTCATTCTGCTTTAACCAAACAATTTGCTTTGGAAAAGTGCCAATTTGGTAAAAATAAAGACCACCCACCTATTAGTTTTGTTGCAATTTTCATCAGGGACATCTATGCTGAAGTCTGTTTTGTATTTGCTTTTACTCTAAAAAAAGGACAAAAAAGACATCTGTGGGGTTTTTTTCCCCTGATCTGGAATGAAACAAAATGTCCAGCCAACACTACTGAGCTCTTACTGAAATCCTGAGGACCTATGAACTCTAAAAACACCCAGTACGCTAAGAGGACACTATTTCACAGGACTTTATCCAAAACGTCCAAGAAAAGGGATAAAAATAAACCAGATTTGATGATAACAAATCTAGTGAATAACAACTATTCCCTAAGTTGGAACAAAAGTTACTGCAGTAAAACATGGCAAAACTCATCCTGTGCCTGAGAGTCCATTACTCTTCTTTCTTGAACAGCAAACTACTGTCATTTTCCCTCTGTCACCATGCACTTCACTGCGTGGTTCAATCTGGTTCATGATTCTGAGGGAAAGGTTCCCTTTTCCTGGGCATTCCTAGCACAGGCTTTACTCTCGTGTTGTCAGCTGCTGAAATTAAGAGTTCTGGGGACAGTATCTCTGAAATGTGCTCATACATATACCCCCAAACAAAACATCTGTGCACACAGCACACCAACTGAGAATGAGCACTATTTTCTCTCTTGTATATCAAGAAGAGCGTCTGTCACAGCTTTTCATTTAAATTAAACTCTGAATCGTGCAGACTGCAGTGCCCTGCCTGCAAGGCAGTCACACCTGACCAAGACCAGTGCTGAAATGCCACGGCTGGCACAGCTCTGCAGCATCCAAGTTGTACAGGTACATGAAGCAATAGAGCAGCACGTGTTATGAAGCTTACAAATCAAAGCACAGTGGCTTGTTATTTCCACCATGGTAAACGCGGCAATTATAAAGTCATTGTAGAGGAAAGGCTGGAGAGAAGCATGGGGAGAAAATTCTCACTGTAGTAAAATAAGGGATATTCAAATATTCCACTCTGAGGAAAAGCCCTCTCCGTAATGGAATAAAATATGTTTTATACGAATGGCCATAAATACTGTTTCTATAGCGCACATGGGATGAAATCTAAAGCTATTCAGAGCCCTCATGTGATGCTGTAGCAGACTCTTCAGGAGCTCTGAAACAGCCTGACTCCCTCTCACCCTCCTCACCATGCACTAAATTACAACCTGAAGTGGTGTAGCCAGCACTGTAATCAAACACCACAGAATTTTCTAAGGTGATTTTCATTAGGATTTCACAGATAGAACACAGTCAACACAGAGTTGCTCCCAGGAGGTTGGCTCCTCATGAATCATCAAGCATCTGGGAAACAGCTCGAGGAGATGTTGATGAGCAACTCTCGTACCTTTTGTATCAACAAAGCTATGAGACTAAAATAAGACCTTTCCAGGCAGGTAAGTATTGTCCTCATCAGATACACTGGGGAAGTTCATGGAAATCACACATTCACCAAGGGAAAAGTTGGGATAAAACCCACTTAATAAAAGGCATAGGCAAAGGAAAAGACAGTGTGTCTTTCAAGGCACTGAACTGTCCCATGCTGTAACACAACACAATGCAGCACTACACCGTGTCCTGGATGTCACATTCTAACTGTATTCCATAATGCTTTATGGGAGTAAATAAAACACGACAGCACATAATGCACTGCCTGTCACATTTACTAAAAAGCATACAAAATCATTTCACAATGAATAAAAGCAGGTGCTAAGTCACAAGGCAAAAAGGCCATTTAGGCCATAAACAGAAGGAGGATATTCTAGATGGCAGAAGCCACAAACACATCCTTGCACTGGGGGAGAAAAACTATCTCATAAGGAAGATGAATAGGAAGGAATCTGGAAGACATCCTTTTCGGTGAGGCAATTCCCTGTAGAGAGTCTGAGCTGATTGTGAAGCAGCTTGCTCTATATTTTATTAATCTGAACTAATCTCTCCCTTTTTTTCCCCTCTTAATTCTTTCGCAACCACAAATTTTAAACATAATGGCATACATGATAGTCCAGCTGTCCAAATTAGAGGAGCTCCCATTTAAATGCTCAAGGCAACTGCATTTTCCAAAGTGTTTGCCTTCCTACCCTGCAAGGAGTGCAGCTGGGTGTCAGAGAGGGAACTGGGATGTACAGTCTAATACTCAGGAAAGTGTGCTTGTCTCAAGATAGGCCTCACCATGCATGCCCAGTGCATCCAATGTTTCCCATTCCCAGTGAGGCCATGCTGCAGGAGCAGCAAGAATCAGAAAGATTAATTTCATCCCGTGTTTTCTCTGGATGCCTCCACTTCCTTGTGACCTTTAGCAACACATCAACACTTCCCTCTTAAAGCTACTCCTCCTAGTCATGACATGCCTATTACTATAGACAGAAGATAGAAGAAAGCTTTTATCATCATCATCATTCAACAGGCAATGAAGTCCTTCACTAAAAAAATGGTAATGATAATTTAAAAAATCCCAACCAACCTAAACGGCAATTTCTAACTGATAATAGCTAATCTGACATCTGTTCCTGGATATATCTAGCAAGAAGAGTGTGTAAGTGTCAATTCCTTCAGAAAGAAGAAGAGCTGAGAAAATGACCTTGTCTAGGGACCTAACCAACAATATGGAATACTTAGCTCCACTCTTCTAAGGTTTCTGAATTTCAACACTTCCCACATTTCCTAAGGTGTTGTTTTGTTTCTAAGTTTGCTTCTGTCTTTCTTCCCCTTGGGAAAGTTGGCTAACCAACTTTGATACAGCAGTAAAGGCTGAACAAATACCATATTCTGAATGTATTACGACAAGAAATACGCCCTCTGAAATGTCATGGAGTGCAACCTCATGAGCTCATCCCTCTGGTACAGCTGAGGAGAGAGTTTCTGAGAACCGTGGTGAAGTTCATTTTATTACTTATGAAAGTATTTGTTATTTCAGGACAAGACCTTGGGATTTTGCACATGGGGGTTTTCCAGATATAACTCTCCTCCCGCACTGCTGTTGTCTTAAAAAAAAATAAATAAATACAGCAGTCAGTGGTTTGCCACCAGTTTTTAAACAAATGAGATAACCTTCAGGGAGAATAATAGCTCTTCAGCTCCTCCAGTTGAAAATTAGCCTGATCTACATAGCTGAATCTACAGAGAAAGAACAGTAAAACACTTTTGAATCCAGACCACAAATCAGCTCATCTCAGGGACAGGAATGTCAAGCGAGTTGTATTTATGGTAGCCTGTTTAGGCAGTCACTGGCTTTTTTTTACTCCCCACTCTCCTGCAATAAGCAGAAACTTTGTTATCCATAAGGTTCAATGTAAATCAAATGAAAAGATGACACAGTTCATTGTAAAAATAGTGTATTCCATAGCTGGTCACAACTTATTGGGAAGATGTAAAACTGCAAGATCATTTTCCTTGTTAAAAAAGAGGGGTTTTTGGATTTGTTCTTTTATTTTTTGTGAGTTTGTTTGTTTGTTTAAATGGATATAAACGATAAACTGAATCCTAGACAGTGAACACAACATCACACTTCTGCTTTCTAATGCAGAATATAATCCTATATGGTAGTACCAGTCCTAGACATCTCTGTCATTTTAATGACAGAGGCCAAACTCATGCAAGTCAGCTCTGCTCCCATCACTATTCACCAGCAGTTCTCCAAGAAGGCAAACCAAAGGAGGGAAAGGATTGGGATGCTCAGTGATAAAACAGGTATAGCACACTCCCAGCCAGCTAAAAGATACGAATTGTCTCTTATAGAGGCATTAAACTGAGAAACAGCCAATCCGGTATAAGGACGTGTATGTCGGAGTACATTAAGGCAGTGGATCCATCCAAAACATCACTTCAAGTTGCTTTCAGCTTTATACAACTTCAATAGCCCCATTTATTTCAAGAACACAACAAACTCATAGTTAAGCTCATACTTAAGGAGTTTGCTGGATCAAGACCCAAAAAAAGAGAACAGCATTTTAACACCACCTAACATCTTACTTACCACCCAGTAAATGAGCAATTAAAAAGTGAAACTAAATCCCATGGGAGCTGATGAAAGACTATCAACTTGGCTGGTTTGCCACTGGAGTTCAAAAAAGAAGCTCCAGGTACCTGCTCTTTCTCTTATTAACAGGTCTCCTCTTTTTATCAGGAGCATGAAAGGTACTCCAAGCAACATCACAGTTCAAATCTAAAGCACGACCTGTTCTGTCACAGAGGTAATATCAAAAGATGCTCTGTGCATGTTCAGCTAAATTCAGACCTCACATGTAATCTGCTCACTCCAAGTCCCTGAGCTGTGTGTAGATCTTTGCTAGAAGAATATATCCATAGAGGATTTATAAAAGAAACAAAATTGAGCTTTAGTTGAAAGAAACAGGATTAGTCAGGGCACAACACCAGTACAGAAGGTATCAAAGAATGAAAACACTCCAGACATCTAAAATTCAATTCAGAGCTATCATCCATTTGGTAACAGAAGGGTTAGTAGTCTGCCTGTGGTTCTGTGCAGAGCAACCCCACTAGTCTTGGTGGTACACAGTCTGTGGTTGAACATGACCTCAGCAAAGACCACTTATGAGAATAGTAAATCAGCAATTGATAAGGAAGTCCAGGCACATAATTCAAAGAGACAGCCTGCCTCTATGCTTCTCACTGTAATAAGCATAGTTTTATTTGCATTTACAATATTATTTTCCCTGTGAAATGGTCACCACAATAATTGCATTTTGCATACAGAACTGAAAAAATAGTCCTGAAATGAAGAACAGACAGGACTGCATTTTGGTGGGGTGAAGGCTCTCCTTTTGTCTGCTGCAGTGGAGGCCTTGCCAGACTTCCACAGATGAATGCTGAGAAAACAACTCCTTAATTATGTTTGCAAAGATACCAAACTCAGAGCAGTTTGTTTTAGCAGTGACTTGTATTACTTGCTTTTATTTGACTTCTTGATAGAGATTTTCTTCTACACAAAAGAACACCCTGAATGTGTTATAGTAAAGCAAAAGTGTCTTTAGAAAAGTAACATATGTTAGGCAAACATATAAAACACTTTGTTAACTGCTAGCCCTTTCATGATGGGTGGTAGTGTTGCAATGCACCTCTGCTGGACTCTTAAACCAACAGCAAACTGAAGGTTTGTATATTTATATATTTTTTTTCCTTGGGATTTCTTAAGTATGAAAGAAGACAATGTGTGTATCAAGAATGTGTAGCTCTAATAATGTGCAGTAAGACTAATGCATATATCCTCATGATTGTGAGCATAAAAACACATAAAACCTTGAGAAACAGTGAGAAAAAAAATACAGAAGGAAATGGTTCTCCTGGTGCTGCAAAGAGCTTAAGGGAAACATGATAACTAAAGCAGATGTTTGCAGTGAGTGCCAACATCTTTCCAAGAAGGCTGGTACATAAAACTCGTGTAGTGCCTTGGAGAAGATGGTGCCATTAGAGACACAATTGCTATTAAACACGAATACCAACACTGGACATTGGCTCATAACGTTTTGCAAAGAAACAGCAAACTCTGAATTTTCTCTGAATTAGACACTCTGAATTTTCCTGTTTAGGCAGTGGCTTCAAGAAACTAGACCTTTATGGGAAGCTTCCTTCAAATTCTCCTGAAAATATATATTCATATATATACAAAAATATATTCCTTTTCCATTTTCCCTTCATTATTTTCCAGTTTTTTACAACCAAACAAAGACTTTTTGCCTCATAAATCTGGCATAGCTCAAGTCTTAAAAGAGAATTTGTTTTAAAATACTGTTTTAGAAACTGTTTCACTCAAGCACTTCTATGTCTGAACAAGACATGGAATTTTTTTACAGAAAAAAAAATGCTGATAGAAGGAAAAAGAAAATCCAATCAAAAGGGGAAAGTCTTCTCATGTTGAACATATTGTAGCAGATAGATAGGCAATTACAGAGTGGAGGTCACATGTTGGGACATTAGGCAGTAGAAGGAGATCTGTTCCATAAGACAAATCAAGGCAATTTTCTCTTGTGATGTGATGTTTCCTTACCCTCCATGTCAGCAATGAAGATCTAAAATCTCTGAAAGGGAGTGAAAGGTCACTTCTTACAATGGAAAGTCTGGCAAAACTATTCTAACAGACAACCTTTCCTTGGACTCCATTTGCCATGGGCATGTTTATTTGTCTCTTAGAGTCCACACACCAACCAACTGCACAAAGATAAAAGCTTGTGGGGATACTTCAGTCCCTTTAAGGCAGGTGCACTAAATACCTAATACCATAAAGTTACCTTAATCTTTTTCTAAAAAGGCAGATCTCAATTCATTAAAGTATGATTGTTAGTAGTCTGTTCCTTTTTGTAGAGTAGCCTAACAGCTAAAAAATGAACTCCATTCTCAAAATCAGGAGACAGCTTAATCTCCTCCAAGGAAACAGAAGCCTGTGTTGCGATTCTTCTAATTACTCAAGAAAATTCAGACTACTTCTGTCTCCTCTCAAGGGACAGATAGGTTCTGGATATTGCTTCAAAGATGGCTTGTCTATTTTCCAAGGAATGGATAGAGGTAAAATCCAGGAAAAATTCTTGGCGCAAGGAATAGGACTCCAGATTAAGCCAAAAAATTAAAGGCCCAGCAGCTTTTCTACTTTCTACTCCAAGGCACTCTGTCAGTCACTGACAGTTCAGACCAGAGCAGAGCACACCACAGCCTCTTTTTGCCCCCATCTCTCAGTTTTCCTCTGTTGAAAACCACAGCACTGGTGCAAGGAGAGCAGAAGACATTGAGAGCTTTTCCTGGAATGAAGACAGAACACGAGCAGGGCCACCGGCACGGCTTTACATCATTTAGATAAAACCCATGTTGAGAAACAAAATTCCCAGTCCGGAAAGTAAATTAACTCATGCATTCTGAAAGTACTGAGAACTTGAAGTGCGGGGGATCTTTCCTGTAAGTGCTTAGGATTTTCTCTGGAGGTTTGGCATCAGAATGCTGCAGAGCTGTCATGTGGATAGATACTGCAATCCAACGAAGTTTCCAGGCACATAAAATTCTTGGCTATGGCTTTCTTTTATTGTTATGATCTTGCACCGAAGGATCATCTAGACATTTCTTTAGTCCTTCACCTAGGAACAAAACTACACATGGTTGGAGTGCAGAAGAGCTCATTCACTGCCAATATTTAGGACCAGTGGCTGGGAAGATGATACTGGTGTGTATCAGCATAGCCCACTGGCTCAGGAGCTGCTGTACCACAGGCAGCAATCATCTATCATGCCAGTACAGACACATCCTGACCACCATAAGCCAAAACTAAAACTGGAAAAAGAGCTATCTCCAAAGGTTTGATTTACACACCTCAGCTTCCCAAGCCCTTTCTGGAAAAACAGCTGTTTGGCTCATTACCAAGAGGAAGTTATTGGAAACATTCTTTCTAGGCTGTATGGGGGGATGTTGATGGAAAAAAAGGAAGAGCCTACTTACTCTTAAGTTTCTTAAGTTAGAGGCACAACAGATTCTATGTGAGCAGATGAAAGCACGCTGAAACCTGTGTGGAGGCAATGATAACTAGAACTTTGCTAAGACTCCACGGGGAGCAGACATTATGTATCTTTATGCTCTGAGCAGGGCTGAGTATACCATTGGCAAATCAGGATGTAATTAAATAATCCTTCACTTTCATAGACCTTCAATGAACTCTCACTTTTAAATGGAAAGCTGGAGTCCCCTGTGCAGTTGCACTGGAGACAAAGCCAAACTTCAAAGTCATCTTTGACTGTGGATTCAGTGAAATGTTTGACTAAAAGAAGAATGCAGCAGTTACAATGAAAAATTCAGCCAGCTTTGGGTACAGATCTCACCAGCAGGAACACAAAGGGACACATTTCACTCCTCCAGCTTTCAGAAGACACATGAGATGACTCAAGGGTAACCAGCAGACACAACCAGCACCCCTTCACATTTAAGCTTCCAGAGAGACACGGTGAACCAACCAAACCCAGTTTGCCCCCACCTAGCTGAAAGCATAATACTGAGGAAAAATGCCTGTAGATATCACGGCAGAGGATTTAAGGGAGCAATCTCAGGTTCTGCTTCACACTTCCTGATGTAGATTGCATAGCAAAAAAGGAGAAATGCACACAGTGGTGGTATGCACGTGTCTGCACAGCAGGTAGGACTTGGATGCTTGGCTGAGGCATGACCAGAATAGGTTCCTGAGAGGCTGTGAAACCCAAGAGATCAACACCAAGCCACCGAGGCCTGCAGCCTGCAGGTGAGAAGGTCTAACCTCCATCTGTTTTAGAAGGGGAGGTCAAAGGGGACTATTTTACTCCTGTGTCACCCTAGTTTTGTGCTGATAGTGATGCTGCACATCTGGGTGAACACCATGTGCTGAGGTCCTGTCCGTTCAGAGGGCACAGCTGCGTGCTGACTATTAAACACAGCTCCGAGCAGCTGTTTGGCAAAGAACAGCCAGATAAGAGGCTTATGTAAGGGAGATAAAAAGGGTGAGAAAGTCCAGTAAATACAGTACTCTCACATCATTTCATTAACACTCTGTATCAGAGCTGTTGAAGGGAGACAGGGACATATTGCACCATTTCCTGCAAAAACTGTTTTCCACACTAATGCTTGAAATGCATAAGGATACCTTGGCACTCTTTGGACTACCCAAACAAATGGCTTCTACTCAACTGGCTTTGCATATTTTTTGGCATCTAGAATTACAGTCCACTAAGACAAAAAAAACCATCTCTACTTGTAACAGCAATGGAATATACTATGTGAGAAAAATGTTTTCATTCATGTGTTTGACACAAGAAAGAAAAAAAAAATAATCTTGGAATAACAAATATGAAAGCTGGATTAATGACAAATTTGGTGTCAAAACTGTGTTTTTCTGATATCTATTTATTGGCGAGAATTCCAGAGACCACTCTTTTTCTTGTTTGAACTTCCAACCTGTTTCATTTATTCGTCCTTAGTTTATCTCAGTCTTTTCTATGGAAGTCATGGAAGAAAAGTCCATCAAAGGATGAAAATTTAAACCTTTCTTGATTTAGAGACTTCAGAAGTCCTACTTTACAGCAGACACTCTAGATAACATAGCAGCAACCATTTTTGGATTCCCTGGGGTGAAATGTTCTGGGTCTTTTTATAGTTTAGACTGTAAATAAGAAAATAACACAAGTATGACCTTAAATAACATCTAGTATAAACTATAATTACGTAACTGACAACTCTGGTAAATGACAGCTTCATTGCATGTTACTAAAATCAGGTTTGAGAAGTTTAAGTATTGAGTACTACTGTCCTATCATTTGCCGGCCTATGTACTGATTTACTTTACAGTGGTTCATTTTTTGCATTTTCAAGGCGCTTCCCATCTCACAACAGCTCCATCTTTCTTAGACCTTCATTTCTCTTTTGCTACTAAAACAAAGTTCCCACCTGGCAAACCTCATGAGCTGTTACAGACATTGATACACTGCATGACTGGCCATTTCTGCTCTCTGCTCACAGCAGCACTGGGCAGCTGCAAGGACCAGTGAGATGCTGGACTTGGCCACAGCGGTAGGGGAGGGGAGCAGACACCAGCTAAGGGAGGCTCCAAGAGCACTGGTGGAATCACAGCAAGCCATTTCATGCCACCTCCTTCCCACACAGCAGATTTGCCAGCCCAGTCTTTGCCCTTTCATTGCCCAAAACGAAGGGCAGTGTTTCAGAGCCATCACCCTCACTGCACTCCGCAGGGGCATCACGGGCTATGGACACGATGGAGTATGCAATGGCACAGGCTGCCCACATCCCTGCACTTCTCTCAATTACAGGTCCGTAGGAGCTTTTTAAGCCCACACTGACATATGCAAACACTACCATGATTTGTGCAGCACATATTTGCCAAAGAGAAGGCAATCTTCCCTCTTTCTCTCTCTTTCTCTCTCTCTCTCTCTCTCCTTCCCTCCCTCCCTGCCCAGGAGCAGCACGGGTCAGTCCTGACATGCAGAAGGTGGTGGCATTCCCCAAAAAGCATCCAGAGACCCTAAAAGCCCAGCAGAACCCCAGGTTCCCACCAGCTGAGGGTTTGTTTGCTACAGCTGCAAAGCAAAGGCTGAGAGTCTTCCCTGATTCATTCACTTTAATTAAGGGACTGGTGGTCCCCAACTTACCAATTCAAGTCTAGCCACATACACAGTTGCTTGGTTATTTCATACATAAAGCTTTAAATAAAATGCCTTTCTTTTTTCTTCCTACTTTTTAATGGATGCAGAGAACCATTCTGTCAAGAACAAAACAAATGCCCCACTAAACCCATCTCAATGGACAATTTGTTTCTCCAATGCAGCCTTTAAGTAATAAAGAAAGAATAAACATAACATTCTCCTAAGAAATAAAATGAAAACACTCTAAAAAAACCCTTGCTTTTCTGAGACATACTAAGATGTTAATAAACTCAGCTCAGACATTTACAAAAGAAGCTTGCTCACCAAATCCATTTTCATAGAGCAGTAAGACAGCCTGGAACCAGACCACCTGCTTGTGTAAATCAGCAGCATCCCTACAGTGATCACAGCTATTTACACCAGCTGAGGATCTGACCAAAGCAGGAGGTGAAAAGGGGAAGATAAAACTTTAATCTGAGCAGAACCAGCAGCAATAAGTGCCCAGTGCAGTGATACACTAAACTCACGAGAAATTGAACTTAATTGGCTCATAGGGAAAATTCAAGGTGTGCCTCTCTGACCTATTAAACAGAATTGAAGAACTTATGCATGTTTTTTTTTTATTTGCAGGTTAAGTTGGGGAAGATTCCTAATTATATCAACATGGACTGAGTTGTTTGATTCAAAGGAAAACATTAGCATTTGTTTTTACACAAGTATTAATATACTGGGGTTTTTTTGTCATTTCCAAATTATCTTCTGTACATAAATGTAATAGCTGAATTCAGTAAAATTTTTGATTTTCATTCACTCTTTCCACACCTTTAGTGCTGTTAGAATTTGCTGGGATCAGCAAGTCAGGCACCCTTGAAAGTCTCACCCGCATGCACTGGGGACTCCCACGTGATTCAGGAGAATTTCAGCTCCTCGACCAGTGCAAACCAGTATTGCTCATGTGATCCAAATCGAGCTTTCACCCAGGTAATTGTTCCTATCATGGTTTTTCCTTTCCTGGTCAGAAAATTGCCACTACTGCACAGAGCTAAAACACAGATTTTGAAATAAGAATTTGACATTGAAATACACAGTTTACTACTTATAAAAACACTCAGATGCTATACCATTTGTGGATCTTTAAAAACTAATTTCATGTCTGTCACTGATGTAAACACATATATAATCAGGGCCTTATTTCAAAATTCACCTAAAATCTTGTCAATGCCAGATTCATACATATGATACTTAACTTAAGGGATTTTTTTCCTCCCTTTCTTTAACCATCTGAAATATTTCCATATGGCTATAAAAAGACTGCTTTTAAAAAGCAAGTCCAGAAAGAAATGCTAACTAATCATTAAAAGCCTAGGAATCAACTATATATGTGCTGAGTACTTCACATTCTCCAAATACATGTGGCTGTTTTGTCAAGATGCAGAATTATCAGTCTTTATGTACTATAACAATTAATGAAGAAATCCAAGAGCTGAATCCAAGAACTAAAAATAAAATAAAATTGGAGGAGGTGGTTTCAAAAAAGTCCACTGGCAGCACCATTTTTAAAAAAGAAATATTAACAGAAAAAAAAAAAAAACCAAAAAAAAAAAAAAAACAACCACAACTCAAGCCAACTACAGGTTAAAAAGAAAAAAAAGAAAAATTTTAAAAAGCAGGGATTTTTTTTCTTAAATGAGAATTAATAGAATGGATGTAAAGATCAACTTCTTTCTCCCCCAATAAGACAAGAGCTCATAAACTGCACCAACTGTTGTAGAGAAAAAGGTTTGCAGAGAACAGCTTTCTACCGAACATAACACATGGCTGATTATGGGGAAGCCAGAAGACTGTATCTTCTCTCAGATCCAAAAATTAAGGAGCAGGACACAAAGACGTTCAAGGCAACTGATGCTACCATAAATATCTAAGGTTAGTGAGAGAACATGAAAAAAGTATTTCTCTCTAAATTAAACAGTGGCAGATAAGAGAAGGGAGTTTTCTTGGCTGCTGGAAAAGATATGAGACACGTCAGAGCTATAAATTATTAGCATCATGGTAGCAGCAGAAATATTCTTAACACACAGTTACTTCCTGCAGACTAAGACCAAGGCTCTGATATGGCAGGTGTTGACAAACAAAATGGGAAAAAGACTGGAGTCCTAGGAGGTCATGTGTTGAAGAGATACCACCAAAGCAATCTAAATTACCTTGGGATTCAGACAAAAACTGCAATTCAGGGAGACTGGACACTGTACTGCTTTATAAGGAGAACCAATACATTTGTCATTACTCATATTATTTGTACTCCAAATTGTGGTTAGATCCAAAAATACCACTTGAGCATCACATTTGTTCTACAATTCTGGCAGAATTGTATTTCTTAACTTCACTGTAAAACTGTCACCTCTCTTAGATATCTGTGAGCATCACACCTTCTGCAGGTCTTTACTTTCCACCTTCTGTCCCAGCCCACACCCAGGAGATCTCAAAGACAGACTGAATGGACACAAATTACCCCTGATTCTGTGTTTGTGCGAGATCATAGTTATTTTCTGGCAGATTACAAAAGCTTTTTATCAGGCATGCCATGGAGCACGCATACTGTGACAGAAGTCAAAATGTTGATAGTGTGAATTTCTGTGCATGCAGAATTATACATTCACAGCCCTTTTTTTGAGAATCTGCATACACAGCTAAGACATTTCTGCATGTATGCCTCTGGTGATTTTTCTTCCCCCTAGATGAGTACATCTATGATTAAATTATAATAGTTTTCTACATAGCATTCTTAATGTTTAGACAGATTGATAGAAGAATATATTTTAATCCCATTACTTGAAAAAGCTCTCTTACTGAAAGTAAACAGTGATTACAGAAACCATAAACATTGCTTCATTCAGAATTAAAGCCACTTCAGCTACTTCTTTCGTAGAAACTATGGAAAGAAGCGAGGCAGACACGGTGCTGTTACTCCACAGAATCTCCTCACAGCACCAATAATTTTTTATGTGTCACCATATTTTAACAGGAAGAAATGCAACCATCAGAATAGGGGTGAATCTCAGTATATTTTACTATCCCGCTCACTTCCATTGCCAGGAATGAGAGAAATTAAGAAGACAGAAACTGAAAAACTCCAACCACAATTTAGTAGCACTTAGTTATGAAAGGCTCCCTTGTTATAATATCCTTTAATCTAGATTCTGTTTGATTATTGCAGAAGACACCCAGTGGCTTTAATACATTTCGAACAAAAAATAGAGACTGGGAGAGAAAAAGCCCCATTTTCTTGCCAAGCAGAATTTGGAGGATAGTATTAACAAATGTTCATGCAGATTCCTTCTTAAGACACGATCTTATTCTTCTTGAAACTGTGCTACTTTCATCAGTAACAGAACTGGGCTCCAATTTCTCATTTATGATGGATTTTTTTTCTGTGCTTCTTTTCTCCTCATCCCTGCCTCATAGCAGGGAAAGATGTAAACCATACAAACAGATGAGATTTTGCTACACTAGTTAACATGTTGATCAATCACATCATCTGCTGTGTGAGCCTTCCATCTTCTCCCTCCCCTCCTTTTGCAATCACACAAAAAACCCCAGCAGACTGCTTGTATATCATTGGTCAGGATGACAGGCAACACAGTTCTCAATCTGCTTTCCCCTTTGAACACAGTGAGGTCTACAGAAGGTTTTTACACCTAACTAAACCACAGATACACAATACTCCGGAAAAAAAGCCCCGCTGGTTCCTGCTGTGCAGTGTGCAATGCAGGACAGACGTGCCCACAGCCTCCCGGAAGCCTTCCTCCTGGGCTGGCAGGGGAGCACACCACATCTGCCTGGGGACACCTTCAGTGACAAGATGTCTCTCCATGACATGGCTGCTGCTCTTAAAATGCATCATGTAGGCAGCAACCTGCAGTCCTCAGGATTCAAGGCGTTTCCTGAGCTAGGCAC
Source organism: Zonotrichia albicollis (assembly GCF_047830755.1). Lineage (NCBI taxonomy): Eukaryota > Metazoa > Chordata > Aves > Passeriformes > Passerellidae > Zonotrichia > Zonotrichia albicollis. The sequence goes on from NC_133820.1 coordinate 54,352,428, forward strand.
CATGAGGTTACATAAAACCCTTCTGCAAAAGCTGCCGTGATGACATCTGGCAGGACAGGAAAAGAACTGGAGATGGAGCACAAAAACCAGGTAAGTGTAACAATGACAAGTAAGAGAAGAACATATAAAAAGCAAGTCATATCCACATCCGTTACTAATTATATGACCATCATTTGCCAGTAGAAAAACACTATGTGGTCTGAGGGTAGAAAAGGAAGTTCGCAAGAAAAATTAACATTTTTAGTTAGACTAATTGAATTGGCTTAAAAAGAAAAAAATCAGAATGCCTTTGGGCACACAGGATTTTCACTGATCCTCTCTGGTTTTGTGTCCGGGTTCCAATGGCGAGGTTTAGAAGTGGATTTTTAAGATCTCTCTTCTTCTCATGCCAGACTGGGGAGTGCAGGAAGGGCAGACAAAGCACACTCGCCAGACCACTGGGACCAGAGCTTTTCTCCTGGAAGTGAAAACCTTGAGGAAAATGGAGAAGAGCTAAACCACTCCTGACTTAAACAACAGGCTTCCTTACTGCATGCCAGTGAGATGCCAGGGCTGGACTCCATGTTTTAGCAAAACTTGTAAGTAGAATCATACTTTGTTGCAAGAATTTTTAGCTATAATTAACACACAGAGATTGCAAAGCTCTTCCAGGCGCTGTGATGCTGCTGTTCTCTAAAGATGCTCAGGAAGACATCACACTGCTCCCTGACTTAAAAACCGCTAATAACAGCAGGCTTTAATTCTGAAGTGCATTCAGAGCACATGGGGGAGCAAAATCAATGCTTGGTTAAACAGATCAAGGAAAACAACTCCTTGGCAAGGTAACCGTGTTTTTCAGTCTCCTATGTGCCCTGTTCAAATGCTACTGAAGTCAATGCAAAAACTCCCCAGGGAATCTGACCGATGAAAAAAACAAAGAAAAAAAATCAAATCCAAATCCAAAACCTTGACCAAAGCACATTTAAAATCCAGTCACAATACACCTCATATTCTCTGAACCCAAGTGTTTTAGTATGAGAATCAGATTAAGGTGTACAGATTAAGGAATCAGATTAAGGTCCCTTCAGTTGGTTCACATATTAGTGAGAGAATTCTGCCAACCATCAAGATTTCAACAGAAATACCACTTCTGTTTAATGTTATCTGAAAGAGCTATAGATTCTAATATTAAAACATCAAAGGAACTGAATGTATCCCAGCAAAACTATTAATCTTTAAAGGCAGAATAAAGCAAATATTTTCAACACAATGAGAGACTGAAGATTTGTCTGCATTATCTTACTATTGTTCAATGATCTGTGTCCATTCAGGGGTTGCAGCACATGGTTAAAATATTGAAGAAAAAGAAACTGCATTCCAGCCGTGGCAACAGTATAGATGCAATCGACTCTCGACTTTGATTCTTTTGAAGGAAAAAGGCTAAAAAATGGGGCTGTACTTATGGCAAAAGCAGTGCAAAAGTAGTTAAGAGAAAGACAGGAAGAAAAAATGCTAACGTTTCCCTTTCAAAGAGACATCTGATCTGGAATATAAAGGTTCAATCATTATTTAGAAAGCTGTGTTCTCAACAGACATTTTCCTAAACCTGTAAAGGAGAAACACTCCAGCATTACATCAAAAACTTTTATTTCAACTTTTTTAAAAATTTTTGCGAATAATTTACCAGTAGAAAGTGGTTGCTAAAAACATATATTAATATGAAAATTTCTTTTAAAATCTTCCAAGCCTTTCCTTAAAAAAATACATAGAATACAGGCAAAGAAATTAAAGAGAAGCCGTGGACAGAATTCATAATATCAAAAATTACTGATTTTGCACAAGCATTATGCACCATGTAAGAAGAAGAACTTGCTCCTCTTCAGAATACAATTGTTTTGTGCAATACTCATTCGTTTCTGCAAAAGAAAAAACATGGGCAACACTACTTTGGTCTTCTTCACCACCAAAATGTGAAAATCTTATGCCTACTGTAGTCTTACAAGTATTTGTGACTGGATTCAAATCATTCAGAACATTTTTCTTACAACAATCAGGCTTTCCTGCAACATTTTTAATGACATTTTCTATGTCTAGACATTGCAGTTACATTAGAGGAAGAGACTCAGAACTGACCAGAGACCCAAGATCTGAACCTGATGCACTCTCTCCTGCACTGTTTGCTTCAGGGAAGTCATTACACAATACCAAATTTCCAGAAATAAAAGTCAGCAATTTGGATTAAGTATATTTTTGTGACAATCAGCAAGCTTTATGGAGCACTAAGATAAATAATTCCCAAAGAGGAAGAATTTCTACAGAGAACAATCTAGTCCTAACCAAACCTCAAAGCAGTTTTATTTCTCTGTGTTTTTATATACATCACTGATACAAGAACTGGTGAATACTACTGTGAAAAAGAAACTCAATAATGTATGAAAATAATTATTGTTCATGCCTCTTCATTGTTCCTAAAGGTGCTAAAACACACCACAGTAATACCTAGACAGGTCTTAAGGACACACAGGACCACCCTCATTCAGAAAGTCCATGGCTGAAGCTAGAGTACAATACACAGACAAAGGAAGCAAAATTTGGGATCCCCTTCTTTCAGACCTCACCAAAGAGGTGACTTCAGAGCAGTTGCGAATTAACACGCAGCAGTTAGCTATCTAATTAATAAATAAATAAACCAATAACCCAGTCACACCAAACCCAAATCACTATCTAAATCCATTATCTACAGGTTATAATCACAGTGTCAGTTAAAAAAAAGGAAAGAGAAAAATGAGGACAAGGTAAGTATTGATATGTATCCAAGAATCAACAAATACATTATTGCTAGAAAAAAAGTTCCCAAATGATAAAATCAAAACAGAACATCATGAACATCCATTTTAACTTTGACAGCATACAGGTTATAGCCCACAGTCAAAATGTATTAGATTAGAAACAATGGTTCTGCACAGAAGAACGAATGAAGGTTGGTTTCCTACTGCCTCTCTCTTCCTTGCTCAACTCCTGAGTTCAATTATACAAAGACATTCTGCTGTCTTTGCCTTTCTCCTTATTAATTCTACTTCACAGCATTTGGCAGCATTCTAAAAACCACTCTAGCAAAGAGGTCCCAAAGATGCTATGGCTGCAGCACTCTACTGATCCCTTCAAGGTCATGCAGTAAAACACGGGCAGAATGGGCAGAATAACCTGACATGAACAGCAAGCACCTGACCTTCATGGTGTGCATTTTCCAAGGGTTCACGGAGAGCATCTTCCAAGGCCAGCCCCACTCGGTTTCAGACTGAGTGTCTTAATAAGAGGGATTAGAGAGATCTGTGGAAATCAGATAATGCCAAAATTGCCCTTTCTTAACCTCAAATGTGAAGATCAGAGATCAGGAGTTAACTGACAAAATGCTGCATTGGATTTTGCGTGGCCAGGTTTTGGTAGGAGCAGGGGTTCTGTGAGAAGCTGCCACATGCTTTCCCCATGTCTGGCAGAGCCAATCTCTGCTAAATCCCCAAAATCAGATGGGGCTGTTGCTGGCCAAGGCTGGGGCAATTAGAAATGGTGGTAACACCTCTACAATGACGTTTTTTAGAATAAAATAAAAGTTATGGCACAGACATAATTGTGGCCAGAGAAAAGCAGAGTGAGAACATGTGAGAGGAACAGCCTGGCAGACACAAATATTCGTGATAACTGATACCTGCATATGGGATAGAGATATGGCACTTGGCTACTTACAGGGAAATATTAACAACTCAACACACAGGAGTCCCCCAGCTTGATTCCAACAGCAGGATGGAATAGATGTTCATGAATCTGATTTCTTCTAGATACCTCCAAGGATAATGAGCAAAACTAATTAAAACTACATCAGAAAAGTAATGGTATTCTTTTTCCACTAAATTCGGGTATGAATTTAATTCTCCAAATTCTGTGCCAATGATGGACTCTGAGAAGGATGTAACCACATTTCACGGACTGCACATGGCACCTAAAATATCTTTCAAATTGGCAAAATAAAGGATGGAAAAGGAATACAGAGAAAGTAGCTTCAAGCTAGACTAATTTCTAACCCTGTCCTTTCCCAGAAATTATCTAGCAAAGCAGACAACATCTCTACTCCAGTTTCATCCAGTGTGACAGCACATATATGTGTTTGACAGGTATGAGGATCATTACTTGTCACAATTCATTTTGGAACCCAACCACTTCTCCTACTTGCTGCTTTGAAAGCACACACATATCAAAAAGGCAGAAAAATAGATTAGCAACTGTATCAATTTATTGTACTTTGGATCCTAAGCATTGGAAGGAGCATGTGTGTCAATGGTTGTTCTGTTGATGGAAAAGGTCAATGTGTACAGAAGGAGAAGTTGCTAAAACAGTACTGTCTGGTTTTTTTGTATAGGTACTTTTAGTGTAGCCTTCATAGGGAACACACGAAAAGAGGAAGGGTCAACTTAGAAAAAAAAGCCAATTACAATATTGGGTAAAGAAAAGAGGGTTAGAACAAATAATCAAACTCATAGTTATGGGGGCAACATCATGAAATTCTGTGCAATCTAGAAAATGTCCTAAAACAGCAGTAGTAGAAGCAAACAAGCAATAGAGATGTCAATTACTATGAAGGGAGAAGGCTTTCATTTGCAGTCTTTTTTGTGAGTTTTATTTTTTTTTCTCTAAACCCCCCATTTTATACAAATGAAGCAAAAATTTACAATTTATAGGACAGATATGTACAGTTCATCTACAGGGGAGATCGTTTTTTGTGAGCCTATAAAAAATTCCAGGAACCCTTTCAGAATTTTTCCTTAGCAGCAGCACCTTGGCTTTATAATGTGAGTCAGATAAAAGTCCTATAGGACCCAGCAGCTGCTCCTTAATATTCTGAAGACATTCAGATCACACTTAGTCAGGCATATAGCACAGAAAAAATAATTTATTAAATAGCTGTTTTCATAAGTCCATATTCAATAAGCAGCACTTTTGACCTTGAGAACCAGATAGCTATTCACAGAGCTTCACGCCTGCTCAGGGTGAGACTGAGGTGAAGGAAGCTCCTGGCCTTTGCCAAAGGGATATGAAGCCCCTCAACAGCACTTGGTGTGACCTCTCATGTCTCTGAAATACATATGGACCTGAACGCCTGGAACAAGACCAGTGTCATTGCATTCTCTTTGTTTTCTAACAAGCATGAACAACATATGCAAAATTCACTCCCTGCCCTCTCAGGATTATCTGTCCTAGGAGAAATAAGGTTGTGTGCATTTGGCTGTCAAAAATTAAATAATGGGCTATACTGTATTTGTGGCCCATGCTCGCTGCAAGAACTGCGTGTAGCTCAGCCAGCCCAGCAATGGACCATGGGATGGTGGCATTCTGCACTCACAATTTGTTTGGTTTGCTCCATGTCCTGAGGTCCAAAGTCAGGTCAGGATTCCAATCTGACAGAGCTGTCATGGTGGAAGCAAATGGTCCTGCAGACCCATGTCCACATGCACTCAAAGCAAGCAAGGCTCTATAATGGAGCTGAACATCATGTTGGACTTCAGGTCAGGGGGCTCTGATATGCTACAGTCAGCAAAAAAAAGAGCAGCTTTAAAAAGGTTATTTAGAGCTACAATTTAGAGTTAAAATAGAGCTCAAACTTAAAAAAGTTATTTAGAGCAAGGGAAAAAATTTCCAAGGTAAGAAATAGCCCAAAGAAGGGGTTTGGTTTTTTGGATTTCAGGAATAGGATCTTTATGGAAGACTTGTTTTGTTCCAAAGGTAAAACTCTAATATAAACAACTTTAAGTTTTATTAGTCATGTAAGTCCTTTTGAAGTTCTTCAAAGCCAAACTTATGACAACCATTTATTTTAAAAGATCATGCTCATGGTTTTCAGGGGCCAGAGTCTGAAATTCCTTGTTTGCCTCCTTTCCCCCATTCAAGAGTTTGTTGCAGACTCAACAGCGTGCCAAGCTGACAGAGTGCCAAGCTCCTTCCTAATGCGACAATCACAAATCATGTACAAGTGTCCCATTTCTGAGGACTGAAAACACTGATATTCTGCAATTCTAAACAAGAAAATGGAGTAAATCACCAAACCTGACACTACAATGCTCACAGACTTCTCTGTATACTTTTACACATAATACAACAGCAGCCATTAAGAAACCATCACTGCCAGGCAGTGAGACATCAAAGCCTTGCTGGACACCCCAAGCCTGGAATAACTCATTTCAATTAACAGCTGACATGCTGAGCTTTGCTGTATCCAATAAAGTAGATATCTATGACAAAAGATGTACTGATAAGGAGAAAAAGAAACAGGTAGTCCCTTACATCTCATTTATTGGGGTTCTACCATCATATTTCTGGTCTGTAGTGTTGGCAGGCAGCACCTTCTCACTCCAGGCCTTCTATTTGTTATGTTTGCCATGCATAAGCTGTACCTGTTGTCTCACAGCAAGCTGAAACACGGTCTAAGCTGTCATCTCCACCTTCACCACAAGGACTTGAGCACCATTCATATCTATCCTGAAAACTCCTGCAAACATCATTTTTGCAGGCCTATGCCTTTGACCTCATCACATCACCTATACATCACTCACTGACCCATTCTACTCCGCTGTAGCACATACACAGTACTTGTCCTGACTTCCAGAGGCTGTATAATTTATTATGCCTTACTCATAATTTATGTGCTATCAACTCTTGATTATAAACTATGTCCTATGATCTTCAGTCATTGACTGCCATAATTAGTTTGCTCTGTAACTTAGAAATATGTCCCCACCAGCCACTGAGGAACTCATTTATGCTCCCTTACACTCTCCTGCATATAATACCCACGGAAACTTTACAATGACCAGGTCAGACCAGATATTGGCTATTATGCTAACTTGTTTGCATTGAATGGTTTGCATTGGAGGGTACTTTCAAAGATCATCTAGTCCAACCCCCTGCCACTGGCAGGGACATCACTAGATCAGGCTCCATGCAACCTGGCCTTGAAAACTGATGGCAGAGGAAAAGACTGGTTTATCTTTGGGAAACGTGACCTTAGCAGAACCAGGACTGGAATGCTGAAGAAGGTCATACCTTTGCTGCTGAAAATCCCGCTAAACCTGTCACATAAGCTCCATTTACATTCAGTGGATTCAGAATTAATTAAGATATTTATCTGCTGGCAGAAGCATGTGAATCATCTCACTTTAGGATGCTCATTGTTTGGTGCGGCAATGTCCAACTTGAAGTAGGAGTCTGCAGGCAAAGGCATGGTTGGTTTCTCCAACCCCACTTTGGGGACTCTGGGGAGCACCCATCCCATCCACCAAGGGCCTGCTCCACCTGGGCAAGGTCCAACAACCTTCTTTGCTTCAGTCCCCTTCATCACAGCTGGGTACCGTGACCAGGACCATCACAGTATCTGGCGTGACCAAGAGGGCTGAGGACTTTGGGGACCACTGCCACAAGTTTTAACCAGCTACTAGAATTTAACATAGCTTCTATAACAACAGCAAGTGGGATTTCAGGGAAGATTAATTGGCTTTCTGGTCTGCCTGCCCTGCTGTCAATACACTGCACTCACTGGAGTAACGGGGGGCTTCTCACACACAGCTTGAAGTGAATGGTCTGTATTAAGTTTTAGTGAGAGCCAGAGAGCTAAACTACCTCAGGAGTACTTTGATCATGCCTAACTGGGGACTGCAGAAATTTAAAAAAGATTCACTGTTCTTTTTCTTCTGGACAAGACCACACATTTCAGATCTTCTTTTTTCCCTCCACTAACTCAAAACCAGAGAGACAGCACTCGGGCTGTAACAGACTTGACACAATCTGATACACACTACAATACTTGACAACACTGACAACTTTATCTGATTTTGTAGAAATATATTGTTTCTGACTTCTTGAAAACCAGCTTTGATTCTGTGTTCTCACTGAGCAGCACAAGCTTGGATACACAGGCATTTCTTCCTCCTTGTTTCTTATCCATAAACCTCCCCAAACTAGCACACCTTAGGTGGAATAATGAGATTAAAAACAGTAGGTCTTGATTTATGTTTTTTTCCCCCTTCCACCATTTGGTGCTGCTGTGGCATCACAAACCTTGGCTCTTTGTCTTTTTTTTTTTATTAACATAAATGTGATGGCCAGCCCCCAAACCATGTGATCATTCTTTACATCTGAAAAAACTCAACTGCACGCACGAGACAAAGTGCCTAGTTCATCTAAAATCACTCCTGGGGTGTATATCAGTTACCTCACCTTCAAGATAAAGCCACTAAGCACTTACATAGGCTAGAAACAAACAGGGCACACACCTAAACAGGACTCCCACCATCAATGACCATTGCTGGCTGGGGTCAGTGGGAGGAGTGTGGTTTCCAACCCGGCACTGCCAGTTTTGGGTATTCTGAGTACCATGACCTGGGAGTCAGGAGTCTGTGAGCAAGCTGTGAGGAGTGAACCAGAGACCCCAAACGCTGTAGAAGCCAATCATGCATGGGTGCAGGCTTCAGTTCCTGTGCTGGAGACAACACACCTGACATGAGGCAGCACATCACCCACTGCCTGGAGATGGAGGAGCAGAGTGTGGGGCCCCTCCTGAGCAGTCCCTTCCTCCTGGTGATCACTGGCAAATAAAGTGCTTCCCCTACACAAGACAGCACTATTCTACACCACCCAGTCAGCTGGGATGTCACAAAAAGCACAGGTAGGCCTGTGCTCCCCACAGAAGCCCTGGTGTGACCACAGGGAAATTCATCTTCAGCCTCAACCAGGAGATGCTCCACATGGCTTCACTCACAGGAGCTCCCCACAGAGTATCCACTCAGCACAGAAAAATACCCAACTTTTCTCTTGGATATGTGTAGCAGTGGCACAACAAAACCTACTTTTTATAGGAAATTCAGCCCCTCATCCACATCACCAACCACCCCCCAACAGATTTCAAGCCTTCGTCAAAATACAGAGAACTTATAGCTACTCAAAGTCAACTCATTTATCAAGAACAGAAAACAAATTTTTTTCCCTCCTGCTTTATTCCCAGAAATTCCCGGCATTTTCCAGTCATAATTTTTCTAAAGAAAATAATTAAAATAATATGGCTTAGGTCACATATTCATCTTGGAAAAACTCATCCCAAGCTGTCAAAGTGTAGCACAGTCATCAGTCTTAAGGGAAAAAAAAAAAAAGACAAAGAAAAAGAAAAAGGAGGAAGTGAATGAAGTCTTCATAAGAGATGTCACTCCTAAGAATACCGGTGGGACTGTGAGTGGACCTGAGCCGAGCCAGTCCTGCCTTCCAAGACACACTGGGGGTGTTTGGAGGGTGGTGCAACCACACGGTGGGTGGAGTGCCAGCCAGCTCTGGAGTGTGCTGAGCGGTGGCTGCCCTCAGGGGCATGGTGGTCAGCTCGTGAGCTCTCTCTCCAAGCACAGAATTAGAAGGATAAACTCCAGGCCATATGAGTGAATTGAGTGTAGCTTTAAAAGCAAATGGATACGAGCAATAATCCTACAGATAATTTTAAAGAGCACTGTAGCTGTTTGTCCAGGAGCTTCCCTGATCCATCTCCACCACAGACCTCCCTCTGCTTTGGTGTGACACAAGGGGTTTATCAGCACTCTCCCAAGAAAAGTGCATAATTGTGCCATGGCTCATCTCCAGCAATACAGACAGACCCAGTACGACTCACAATAAAATTTTTATCTCATATTCCACAGAACACCTTTTTTTCTCCTTGTTCCCTCTCACCCTTCTCTCTACCTATAAACACATGCAACTCATAAGTGTAATATTGTATAAAATTTAGAAAGACCACCATGAAGTGCTGATCACACTACAACATTCAGATTTTGTACATTAAGACTGAATAAAATATGCACACATTTGCACACATCCACACAAGCTGAGAAGCTGAACATGTACTCCCAGAGAAGACACTTTTAACTGAAAACTGCCTTTATATCTTGCTTCCTGCCAGGATATAGTTCTAAATGCTTTAAATCTAAGTAGAAAAACCTGCACTACTAACTAATATACATCAGTCTCAACTTATTCTACTCCTAAGGCATTGATGCTTTTGCCCTCAAAGGTTAATCATTTAAGAAGACAATATTATGACTTTTCAGAGCACTGTATATTACAAGTGTTGAAGAAAGAACTTCACTGAAAGCCCTTGACGAAACATTCCTCTAAAAAAAACCCCAAAAATCAATAAAACCTTTGAAGTGTTGTTTTGAAGTACAACTGGTCTCATTTTCTGATGCACCAACATAAAACTGAGCATTTTCTATAGAAAGAAATAAGTAGGAATTGTCTTATATTAAATTAAAGCCATGATAAAATCAGTGGAAAATGTATGCAATCTTTTAGATAAATGCAGTTAACAATTTCAAAAATTAACAACAGAGACAAATTCTTGAAATCAGTGAGGCTTCCTGAACTCAATGGGTTTGGCATCTACCTGGAATTTTGGAAGGAGGGAAGATTTGAGCTTCCTTTTCCCAGGATCCTGACAACTGCCTCGGAAAGGGAGTTTAAGCAGTCTCTTGGTAGTTCCTGCAGCCTTCCCTGCTTTCTCACCAGTGCTGGTGTGGCTCAGGAAGATGATACACACCACATGGGACAGGGCACACCCAAGCCCTCGGCTGCAGCAGACTTGGAAGTCTGTCTGTGCTTAATAAATGCCAAGTTTTTATAGCAAGCATCATTATTGTTAATTGTACTCAAACCCCCAGCAGGGCCTGTGTCCATATTGCATTAATCAATTTGTACAAAAGCTAACAAGCTTTAGCCTCCCCATGTGCAAAAGCAGCCTGCGTACCTGGCACAAACCCAAGGAAGATGCAGCAAGGAGGGAGTCAGCCTCTTCCCACAGGCAACCAGTGGGAAAACAGGACAGGACAAACAGGACAAAAGCAAATAGAGCTGCACTGCACCAGCAGAGGTTCAGGTCAGACATCCCAAATAATTTCTTCACTGAAAGGTTTGGCAAGCACTGGAATGGACTGCCCAGGGAGGTGGTAGAGGTCTTGAACACCCTGGAGGTGTTCAAGAAATTACAAGATGTGGCACTGAGTGTCATTGTCTACTTGACATGGAGGCGCTCAGTCACAGGTTAGATTTGATCTTGGAAGGTTTTTACAACCCTAATGACTCTGTGATTCTATGATTTGCAGGGAAGATCTCCTTATCTATCAATTCAAGCCTTGACTAGAGTGCTATGGTATCTATGGAATTCTATAATCTCAATTGATACTAATCAATAATAAATAACTGCAAAGCCTACAAAGGCCACTGGAGTAATTTGGAACCACTAAATGACAATACTACTGATAGGGCTGCAATAGACTTTGTCATTGTTCCTTATACAAAATCTGTTACGTTACAATGAGAAACTGAAGGTGTTTGGCAATATCTACCCATATTTCCAGGACTGTCATAGCATTTATGGGATAGTCAGAAGTATCAAAGTAATGTATAAGCTGGTTAAAATATCACCACATTTTCATGTTGCATTGGTGAGGAATGTTATTGATTTAACATGGTGTTTTTAGGAATGTTGCTCCCCTAATGCATTTTCATACAATTGTTCCTTTTCTTATTTCTTTTTCATACCGTGATGTTTTATGTGTTAAAGTACCTTTGTGATATTGCTATTCGAAAGGCACTCCTGGAGCAAAGGTTAAAAGCAGTCAGAAGAGGAGACTTCTTCCATTTTCTCCCAAGCATCCATCGAGAGATGAACAATTCACTCTGACCACTTCCAAGGGACCATGGGCAATGCTCACATTGCCCCTAAGCATGGATCACTGCTCTGTTCATGTCTCACACCTCTCACCTCTGAAGCCACCTGCTGAAGAGCTGCTTTCACTCCTCTTTTGATGTTCAAAATTATTTTTCCTTTTGAAACACATTTCACCATCACCCCCACACAGCAACAGTCTGTGCAACCTCAGAATTAAATAATTTTCAGTACACTAGTGGGCTGGCAACATTGACACATCCATGTCACCCTAAGCTTATGATGATCCACAGTGTCCCTCTGTCCAACCAGACTTGTCACTCTGACCTTCAGGCAAACACTAACTGTCAGCAACTATTAATTTTGCTAAGTTCATTATGCATTGAGTGTTTTTCTTGAAATTATTCTTGTTTGTAATCTTGCACTGCATAATGTTATACTCAGGGTTCTATTATTTTCAGAATGGCATGGAATCAGACTTTGAATACCATTATTACAAAACCAGAATAGCCACCTTTATATTTCCTCAATTTGGAGATAAATAATTGCAAATGATAGTGAAGAAACAGATGGGCAATCACAGCAAGGAGAAGCAGACATGGTCTCTGTTTAAACTGTCACTGCCACCAGAAAACCACTGGTGCCAAAATGAGACAACATCCCACTCTTCCACGAGCTACAGGATTTCATGAAATCAGGGAAAATGATAGAACTATGTTGATATTATCATGAAGACTCAATGTTTCTAATTAAATATGTCATAATTTCATGACTACTGAAATATTACAGGGCTAATTTGTAAAAGAGAAGAAGTGTCCATGCAGGCAGTCATGGACTTACTAAGATCTCCAGATTCATGCAGATGACTCTGTACCTTCAAAATGATCTTTAAATGCCTAATCTTTCAATGATCTCTAAATTCCTTTTAACAACTTCTGCAATATTAGAGGGTCCTGGTAGAGTTAATGGGAAACAGCTATTCTGAAGCAAGGTGAAAGCCCTCTCAATATCTCTGTTCCAGCTTGTCCTTAATAATAGGTCCAGACTGCAATAACAGGTTTTGTGTCCTAGAACAATTCCTAATATAGTCCAAATACTCAGTCTGATATGTGTGGGTAACAAAAGGGGTATCATTGTCTTTCACCCTTTTTCAGGCTTCTGTGAGGAAAAAAAAAACTGGCTTGATGCCTTCATTAATATTTTTCAGTTCACTAATAAATGTGAGGAAATACAGCCTCAAGGGAGATAAATGAACTTTCTGAGGCACTGGCAATTAGTTTTGAAAGACCACGTAGATCTGGTGAGCTCCCAAAAAAAGGGGAAAAGGAAAATGTGGCCTCTGTTTTTCAAAAATAGAGTTAAGAAGTACCTGGAGGGCAAAGCAACGTGCCTCTTACCCTTCCAAAGGTAGGCAGCTGAGTCCCCAGCCCTCTACTTAACCCACAGGGTGAGCATGCTACTTGGGTGTCATATTGAAAAAACATCAAAAGAACAGAAAACTGAAAAACTATACATGGGACAGTGACCAAACTCTGACATGAAAGAAGAGCATTTTTCTGCATCATGACTGCTTTTGCAAAAGCAATAAAGAACGTGGAAGTTCATTTGCAATGTACAAAATCACATCCAATGTCCCCAAAAAAAAGCGCTTGAAGTATTTGGCTTTATTTTTAACCCATTTAATAATTTACAAAGAAAGACTACCAATGAACACCTAATCAGAATTTTACCTCCTTGAGTTACAAAAACCAGCAAGTCTGTCATTGCAAACCATCTGTTAGACACAGCTGGCAACTCCTCTGCTTATAAATCTGCCGCTGCCTTTTACGAGCCCTTGCTGAAGTCATGATGATGAGGTTGTTACTTCATAACTGAATAATGCAGTTTTATAGCCTGTAAATTCCCTGCCGAATGGCTTGAGGTGAACTTGTGGAAAGCAGAGGGAGACAGAATGGCTGAAGAAGACAACTGCTGCAGAAATCTGCCATCCCACTGCCCAGAGGCAGTTTCACGTTCTTTCTCACCAAAGGCTGAGTCTGCAGCTTGAGAAGGAACTAGAAATTTGAAAAATATTTCAGGATGCAAGACAAAAATGGTGTAATGTGTTTTGTCCCTGTTTTCTGCATTGGTTTGAGAGTAGGAAAAGAGCATTCAGAGGCTGTGCTGTGTTTGGATCATCAAATAACATTTTGTTTGCTCTCCAAATTTATTTTTGTTGTATTTCTGAACTACAAACCCGAGATTTTTGCAGGTCAGGTCTGGGCTTCTAGAACTTCTTGGATTGTAAAACCACCCTACTACATACAGTTTCTGTTCAGAATAGGAAACGAGTATTCTGGAAAAAATACTAGCAGAGAAAGTCAAATTATTTATAAATAAAAATAAGTGCTTTTTTGCAAAAGATAAAGAAGTGAAACTGCAATACAGCATTTCAACAGAGAAATGAATAAAATTGAATGAAACACTACAGCATAAGAGGGAGAAGAATTCTCAGAGAAATACAGTAAAGAAAATTATTACAAAGCATAAAAGATTAAACCGTATTTCTATGCCTCATGTTAACCCCTAAGGTACTTAAGGGTATATATTTGCAGACAGTGTGCCTAAACAAGAGTCTGGAGAAAATTATTTCTGTCAATGAAAGGCAGATTTTTCTGTCACCAGTGCTGAAGTAGCCATTTTATTCCCTGCCAAACAACAGATTGCTTTGAAAGAAAAGGGGTTTCGTTTTTATTATGAGGACTCTAAACCAGTTACAGCTGTGCAACAAAACAGATGTGGGACTGCAAAAGTGGAGTAAAGTTCACTGGATCAAATGTAAAGGAAATAATTATGATACAATACACTATTCTGGAACCTGAATTTCAGTGCAGAAATGCTGACATCTTTAATGTGGGTTCCCCCTTCCCAATCCCATGATCTGCTGACAAATGCAAGCACTGTTGAATTGCATTTCCCCGTTCCTGAAAGGCACTGATGCTGCTCCTGCTGCTGGGATGGTCTGAATTTTAATGCTGCCCTTTCACAAGAAGAAAAAGACAGTAATTCTTATGATGGTGTCCTGCACTTCCTTCACATAATTTCCTTCACCTTTTTCATTTCCTACAGTCAAACTGAATACCTGCAAACGGAGAAAAGCACTATTCCTTTTCCATTTTCCATTTTCTATTTTCCATTATCTTGTTGGGTATACCCCATATATTATATAGAATACTTACTCACTGTGTAATCAGAGTACTTATTCAGAGTCAACACTCCAGGAGTCACCAGAGCTGAAGGGAACATATTGGAGCTATCTTTAAATTAGCTATCTCAGTGTTGATCGCAGGGTAGCTATCATAGCACACAGCACATCACAGCATGCCGAATATTGCAGCTCCTTGAAACTTACCACAGGTATTTCTAAGAGAGCTACAATCTCAGCAGCATTTGTAATGAGAGGTTCTTCTATTTTTTTCCCCATATTTACTGCAACTATTTTGAGTTTACAAATGAAGAAGGGAGAATAATGAAGTAACAAGAAGAAGGGATGAAAACCATTATGAATTAGCTGAAGGGAGAAAACAAAAAAACAGGCTTCTTCGCCCCTTAAGTCATTCAGGTTATTAAGTACTATTTTTACCATATTACCAGGTAAAACAATCTTTTGGCCTAGATCTGCTCAAATTGAAGTCAACAGCTAAAAATTAAAAAAAAAAAAAACAAAAAAAAAAAAAAAAAAAAAAAACAAACCCAAACAAAATGAATGGGATGACAGTATCAGGTTGAGTGACTTCCCAGGGCTGGAAACTAAATAGAAAAGTGACGACAAATGAAGAAATTTGGGAACTCGTTACTTTTACTAAAACTTGGAACTCTAAAGGAAGCTAAATTTGCAGTTATGTAATGGACTCTTACACATTTGCTTAAATTCTCCCAGAAAACCAAGAAAGCATAAGCTTACTTTCAGGTGAGAGAAGGATGACTTTTCAGGTGACTGAGGCCTGGTCAGCAGAATGAACAGATATGAGGGAGGCCCTCAGGTATGATGCAAGAAACATCGAAGACTATTTTTTCTTCAAGATAGGCACACTTCCAAGCTATTAATTGTGGGAAATTGCCCACATCTGGAAATTCATATCAGGCATCATGTATACAACAGACAGAACATCAGTGAATTGACAACACAACTTGCAAAACAAACTTTGAGATTTCTTACTGGTCAGCCTTGTTTGACTTAAACCACTGTCTCAGTGACTCAGTGCTGTGTATCAGAGACCTTCACCCAAGGGAGTGTACACAGACACATGAGCTGTCAGTCAGTTCCCTCTCCTTCTGTTTTGAGATCTTTGATCTATTTACTTTTCTTTAAGAAATATCCCTACTGATGCATTTTCACCTAATCTTCATTTCACCCAGGTTATTTCTTTAGTTTGATAACTTTAATGATTAATATGTTATGAAGCCAAGAACTATCAGAGTATATTAGGAAATACTTGGAAGACTTCAATGATGCTACTGGAAAAAGTTGTTTGAATTATATTCCAAAACTTGCACAAAGTCTCAAAACTTGTGTAAACCTATATTAAACTGAAAACTCTTCTCATTCCACTGGATTACCACATGTCACAGGTCTTGTGCAATTGAAGTAGAGATATGGAATAAAAATGAGCCCAAAAGCCAAAGTCTATCATAAAATATTTAGTTTCAAAAAAAATACTGCTATAAATACCCAAGAAAAGCATTCCTGGCAAGTACACACCAGAGGGAGTGCCACAGATCTAGGAAGAGATACCAAAGATGAATGTTGGAGCTTAATTTTCTAAGAGATATCAGTTTTTTAATCTCTGTAGTCTCTAGACACAGAAAGTGAATTTGATAATGTAAAAAGATGGTGATCAAAGCTTGGACAGTCATAACATTCCATGTTGTCCTATGGTCTGTACAGCTTCTTATCAAGAAAAAATTGACTTACCTAAACATATCCAGGGCAAATATTCTCCCCAGCTTCACCAAAGCCACTCAACTTTGAGGTCCATGAGTGGAGACAAATGCAGAAAAAGGCAAGATTATATTATTCACTGCAATTCTTTGTTTATGAACTATGCTAATAACATTTACTTGCAATAAAAAAGTAAATGGAAATATCTACATAGATGGTGAGTGGTTAGCTTTTTATATAAAATTATCTTTCTCTTTTGGGGAAATTAGTCTTTTTTAAAATAATGCAGCATATTCATGAGTGACTATGTCCTCAGAGAACAGTAACATTAGAAATAATTATGAACCATCTTAATTCATTAAAGCTGGTTTTCCACCCACTTAAGCTTTTAATCTATTGCTGTGCTAGCCAACTGAAAAGTGACACGCTGACAGTAAGGAACTGATTATATCACCACCAGCACTTTCTAAAAAAGGCAAGAGCCAAACATTGGCTTGTCTTTGGGCAAGAATTCAAGTCTAGCAAAAAAAGTCAAACTAAACCTGGTAAAAGCAGTATCAGATGAAAGACTTGTGGTATTTGTGTACTAACGTCTCTTCCCAAAGCCCAGTTTCAGTAAGACATGCTCATACTGGCACAGGTAACAGGCTAGGAAGAGATCAATGTGACAAGCACACACAAAAGACAACAGAACCAACTTAATCTCTCTGCAATGTGAGGGAACAAAGACATGATTTTATGTCTTTAATTTTGACTTATCTTTAAAAAGGCTTTTCAGAAAGAATGGTGCTCACATGCTCCACATTCAAGGCCACATAGTCTCCAAATAATGTTAAAAATTTTGGCCAGGAATAACTATACTGTGGCTCTGCTTCCCCAAGTGCCACTGCATAGAAATACAGGATAATACTTAGTGGATGAGAGAAGTAATGTTCATGTAATGGCACCTACAAAAACAGAGCAGGCCACAGTACAAATCTGCTGGACCAAGACTTGTGGGGAATGGTGCTGTGAATTTCCATTCATTGAAGAAAAATAAAAAGTAACAAATACAAGATACCAATGGCTCAGGAAAATGTAACTCATTCCACAGACAAACTTCAAAACCCCTGTGTCTGAGGATTATTTAGTTATGTCCAGCTCTGCTGGACCTTATCTTCACCAACAAGGACTGATAAGAAATGTGAAGGCTGGGGGCAGCCTTGGCTGCAGGACCATGAAATGGTAAAAGTGAGGCTCCTGAGAAGACGGAACATGGCAAACAGTAGGATCACAGCCCTGGACTTTTAAGAGAATAAACTTTGGCCTGTTAGGGGATCTGCTTGGAAGGACTTCATAGGATATCATCCCGGAGCAAAAAGGTGTCCAAGAGCTGGCTGGCTTTCAAGGATCACCTTCTCCAAGCTCAAAATTAGTCCATTCCTAAAAATCAGGAAGTAAATGCAGGTGGCAGGGAGTCTCCACGGATGATTAAGGTCCTACTCAAACATAAAGAGTGTAAGAGGTGGAAGCAAGGACAGAAGAAATGCTGAAACAGCTTGAATGTGCAGGAATGGGGCTGTGAAAAACTGAAGCCAATCTGGAGCTTAATCTCATTACAGGCAACAGCAAAAGCTTTCACAAGTATATCCACAACAGAAAAGCTAGGGAAAATGCAAGCCTCCTGCTGAATAGGAATTGAGATCTGGTAACAAAGGACAAGGAAACAACTGCAGTTTTAAACTATGAACAGATGAAGCATAGTCTAGGTGAGTGAATGTGACTGAAAACTGTCCAAGCTCACAGGGCTGTGGCCAGTGACATGAAATCCAGACCAGCCTGAAAGCCAGTCACCAGTGGTGCACCCCATAGTTCATACTGGCATCTACTAAATACTGCCTAGTACCTCATTAATCACCTAGATGATGGAGGAGAGTGCACCAGAAAGTTTGCAGATGATACCAAATTTGGAGTAGTGGCTGATACATCAGATGGATTTGCTGCCATTCAGAGACCTCAAAAAATGGAGAAATTGGCTGACAAGGACCCCATGAAGTTCAACAAAGAACTTGTGAGGGAATAATGCCAAGGACCAGAACAGACTGATCAAACAACTGAAGAGCAGCTCTTCAGAGAAGGACCTGGTAAGCACCTAGCTCAACACAAGGCAGCAATGTGTCCCTGTGACAAAGGCCAACAGCTCCATCAGGCAGAGCACTGCCAGCAGGCAGCCCTGCCCGTCTGCACAGCACTGCTGAGACACACCTGGAGCGCTGTTCCCAGTTCTGGGGTCCTTAGCTTGAGGGAGACATGGACATACTGAGAGAACCCAGCCAAGGTACACAAAGATGATTCTGGTCTTGGAGCACCTGTCATATGATGGGAGACTGTAAGAGCTGGTTCTGCTCAGCCCAGAGAAGGTAAGCTCTTATCAATGAATGTAAATATCTGATGGGGGTGTAAAGAAGATGAAGCTAGAATCAAAGAAAAAGCGATAATGGGCACAAACTGAAATGCACAGAACTTCATTTAGACATCATTAAAAAAAAACTTAGTCTCAAGAATGGTCAAATTTTAAAAAGGGCTGCCCACAGAAACTGTGGAGTTTATATAGATAGTACAGATATTCAAAAATGCAGCTGGTCACAGCCCTTAGTCATCTGCGGCAGCTGACCTTGCTTTGAATGGTCTTGATGATTTTCAGAGGTGCCTTCTGACTTCATCTATTCTGTGACTGCCATTCTGTTTCTCCTAGTATCCTAATCGTTGCCTTCCTACAGCGTGAAAATACAAAGCATTTTCAGAGCACAAAAGCACTGAGGGCATACATGTTTGCATGCACACAAGCAGTCTACACAAGCAGAATAGCAGATGCCTTTACAGGCTTGCAATACTGTGTGGACGTTGTACCACAACCTCTGCTCTTCTGCCAAAAGAGAGAACTGACCCAAGTTCCTACACAGCAGAAAAGCAGTGTATTCATCATTTTTCAAACAAATGAAAAAAGAGAAAGTGAGATGAGCATGCTGCACAGATCAGGAATGTTGGGAAGCAAGCGCCAGCCACCAAACCACATCTGTACTCCTGGAGTATCATTTTGCACTGCTCACGGCTGGAATGTGCTGCAGCAGCATGGCCCAATTGGCAGCTGGAGTGTCAGACCCAGTGCCTACATTCAGCTGGCTGCCTTTCCCGGGGCAGCACAAAGAATGGCTGGCTGAGCAGCCAGCCCTCCTCCCATGCCAGCTCACAGGCCTCCAGACTCCTCTGCCTCTGAGGGAGCAGATGGGAAGAGTTGCTATTTCTGGTGGTGAGAGAGAGAGGGAATAATCTTCGGTTGCTCACGGGGGGGGGGGGCAGCATACCTAAGGAGGGAAAAGGTGTGAGTGGGAAAGGTGTGAGTGGGTTGCTGCTGCCTGCTGCTGCCTTGGGGTGTGGGGAAGGGAGGCTCTTGTGCAGGAAGTGTGGATATGCGAAGACGCCGTTAGAAGAGCGGCTGGTGCTTCAGGGGGAGAAACCGGGAGTGGCCCTCTCTGGGATAACACAGAATGGATCCAGCTGTCGAGATCACTCTGCACACGTGCATCTCCATAAATTCCTTCTAACAGCACTAGTGATGAAATGCCTTTGTTTCTAGTAACATAGTCCTATGCTATTTAACTGCCCACCTTCCCACTTTGGGTGTGAGCACATCACTGCCCTGCCCTGGTCGATGCCCAGCTCCTTTGCTGCACACAAAACTGCAGCCACTCTGCCATGCAACCATGCATGCAAGATCACAAGGATGGAGCTACCAGCCTGGCAGGCCTCTTCCAAACCTGCACACTCCTTCCTTATGTACTCACTTCTTTGACATGATATTGCTTTAAGCACCTTTGGTGCTTTGCCTGAATCCTGTAAACAGAAAGATTCCTGTAAATATGAAGATGAAGCATTAGCTTTTTCTCTACCAATTAATAACTTTTACTGGCAGTTTCCTGATTCTCTCAAGTCAATTTTTCAGATTAAGTTTACTTTACCATAGCTATGCAAAATAATGAGGTAATTTTCCGCAAATGCACATGAACTTATCTAGATACAGGGACATATGAAGGGACACAGACAGAAGGGACACAGCATCAGAATTCTTATTAAAATATATTTAGTAACTTGATTAACCCAAGAGAGAATGTGTTGGACATGGACAATCAAGAGGAAAATGTATTTGAAGCTCAGATTCTACACACTCACTGGGTCCATGCTAACCTCATCACTCCTAGGCAGTGCAAATGCAAAACAAAGGCAAATTCTAAAGCCAACTTGCTTGGAAGACAGACTCACAAAGCTAATTCCCCAGAGAGTCTGAAGTGAGGTGCCCATCTGCTCCTCTCCACTGGAGATACACTTCCACAATGATAAACAGCTGCTAGAAAAACTTCGAGAGACAGCAACTGAGAACAATATAAATTAAGACAAACTACATCAGGAAAGTCACTACAAAACCCCACACATTTCTGATAACAAACCAAAGGGCCTGCCTGAGATGTGAAGACACTCTCCAGCTAGTGGCCTTGTAATGGCACCCCTAATCCCATATGATTCATACCTCCAGGGAATATTTTCTACCCTGCAGGAAAATTATCCATCTCTAATAGCTGCAGGATGCTAGACAGATGGGGAATTAAGGCCACACACAAAAGACATTGAGTTTTCTGTGGCTATCTTTCTTGTTTGTCAGTACAACTGTTATGCCAGACAGGGGGATATGGCCTCAGCTGTCAGGAAGGGGAGAGTCCCTACAGGAAGTGTCTGGAAACAGCTGGGAAACCTCCCCACACTTTCTACCCCATGATAAATCAGCAATAAAACAGCCCTTTGTAAACGAAGCAAATACCTGGATTTAGTGTGGGCTTTCTTTCCAGTGACCCTTGCAGTATTGTACAATGATGGGAAAGTGCCACAGTGTTCATTTTACATCAGGGTAACAGCAGTACTTCTAATGGCAGTAACGGAAACTAAATCCAAAGCTGCAACACTAGATAGCTCCATGGCTATCTAAGAAATTTTACTATTAATATAGTTGAAGCCAAATTTCACTTAGCTCCCCTGAGTCCTTCACATTTCTTTCAACCACTTTTTTTTGAATGAACTTGATGTAGCTTTTTTAAGGCGTGGAAAGAGCTGTTTCCTTGGATTCCTCTTGGCAGTTCCTATTTCTTTTTTACAAAAACATTCACTAAATACCAGGGAAACAAAGACCACTTTTGCACTTCTTAATTCAGGAGTCCTAAGATGGATATAGGGAAAGACGAAGACATTGAGAAGCTGAGAAAAAAAAATCCTGAAATTCGAAACAGTAACCTGAAAAATGTTATTAACTGCTTTTCCTTGTATTTTAACTGGCAGTATGCATGCACACAGTGCAAACATTCTCCATGATATTCCCAGAATACACTATCTCCTGGCCCTACTGGAGTAAATTCTAGGAGCACAGAGCACAAAGATAACTCATTGCCGGTAATCATTAATGTTGAGGCCTCTGAAGTGAGGCACATGGCAATGTCAGCATCACTGTGCCTTGATCGTGATGTAGCACCTTTCCTGTTATTTTCTATATTCATTACTTTTTTCTACTCTATCACTAACTTTTGCTGGAAGTTCTTTCACATGGTTGACTCTCTCACATTGTTTTTGATCCCTCTCAAACTCTGCCCATGATCTTCTGTTCCCACCATGTTACCAGTTCTGCCTTCATGTCTCCAAACAGTGTAGCCCCAGTGCCAAGCCCTCCTTCAGCTACATGGACACCCATTCCTGCCCCCTGCCACTTTGAAGCTTTCTGAAGTAATTTGTTGATTTAACACCATTAACATTTACAGAAAAGCCATGGAACTATTACTTCAATATGGGCTTAGCCAGAAGCTCTGGATTTAGCTCACCGAGATTATACACCTCCAGCAGAAACCAGCTCATGGATTTAGGCACAGTGCCAGAACACTAAACCTTGAATTAGTGTCACAGAGGGGCACTGACTTCTCTTGTCACCACAGACGACCAGACCACTCCAAACTCAAAACCCAAACAAGCAAAAAAACTCAACCCAACCAAAATCAAACCAAAGCAGATCTGTTACAAGTCAAGAACTGTTCTCAAAGACATCTACACCCCTAAAGGTAATACCACACCTTTGAGCAACATTGAGCCACATCATATCAGCAGAAGCTGATTAATTTCCATTCACCACAATGTTTTAAAGAAGGTTGCAGGGAACAATCCTTACAGATGGAAGCCTCACTCCATACCTGGCCAGCACTTAGGGCAGGGCCATCACTCACCATCACTTGGAAGAGCAGCAGTGTTCACCACCACCTCTTATCACGGGCAGAGGAGTAAAGCAACTCAATTTGGCTGATGCCAGGATGCACATGTGGTGATGGCTTCATCTGTCTGCATTCAGCATCATATGTCATCAAATACAGTCAGCATGCTACAGACTTTTTAAAAGCCACAATGAGGAGACAGCATGTTCTTCAATGAGAGATGACCCTAAACAAGCTCATACACAAAATTAGAAGCCATCTGTAGAACTGTAGTTTCTATTCTCCCTTGGTATTGAAAGGAGGATGATTATTATAGCAGCAATTGTTAGGGCTGCTTGATCAAAAGGTCAATGTGCAATTACGCACACCCTTCAATATATACACACAGAACAAACAGCAAACCATTCCCATTTCAAAAGCTTGTAACTCCTCCAGACACGTCATGCAGTATACAAATCTGAGCCCAAGAGCACTCACTTATCATAGTAAAACTAGAAGGTCTATTTGTAGGTATATTTGAAGTTGAGAAGGGCTTATAAAACCTGGGTACATTTTCATGTCAGCTTGTTCCACACACTTCAGCAAAACAGCTTTTATTTTTTCTTACTGAGAAATTCTGCACCCTATTAACCTTTTTTCTATTGTATCAGGAACATGTGCACAGCAACATTATTCGCTTGTGCAGGAACCAGAGGCCAGACTTTGAACAGGGACTGATCCTTGTCATTGATACTTTCACCCTCAGTACATTTGCAGAATGTAACCAACTTACAAACTACATTACTACAGGATTGAAATGTCTATCAACAGTAAAAGGTCAACTACTTTACTACAACAAAAACTTTAAACTTGCATTGTCCCTTTAACATTGCAAAAGCTTCTTCTGAAATCAAAGCCATAACATCTATTGGTTTGAAGACATTTTTTAAATTGCTGAATGTTTTGTGATTATGATTGGAGAAAACAAAATTATTTCACATAAGAGCTTCAACTTCTAGAAATATTATCTATGATGAAATTATATACTAGCTCAATAAGATGTTCCACTATAATTCCCCACAAGAATATCACTGAAATTTTGGGTGATGAACGCTGTAATATTGAACATTGTATAAGACAGAAGGAAAAAATATCAGGGAATCTTCAGTGCATTAAAAGCAATTACCAACTAAACTAAGATCAATGACATGAAAAAGTACAACATAGGAATTATTTTGTTTGCACTGTTTCATCTGCTTTCAAGTTCCAAACACAAATCTTAGAGCTTCTGAATTTCACGACCTTCTGGTATAATTGTTTAGTTCACAACAAAACCTTACAGATGATTTTGTAAGTATAGCTATTTTGATGGCATAAAATTAGTCTGATCTGTTGCAATTAATTCTCTTTCAAAGCAAAAAAACCACTGCAGATTAGACACTGCCATTATCTCAACCTAGAGAGTACATTTACTCCTGACACCAAACACGGTATTAATTTTTAAACAGCAGATGTAGTTAAGTCATCATACAAAACTACAAGAAAATAAATCTCCAGGTTTCAACAGCAGCACACAGCTTGGTGTCGATGGCAAGCTTTCTGAGAATGCACTAAATCCCACTGTCTCCTCTTGGACCCTGAGCCACTGACTGTAACTCTTTGAATGCAGCCACCCCCTTTAAAGCAGCCATACTCCTCTCCCACTCCACTTATGCAGACATGTGCATGCAGATATCTGCCGTCTGCACAGGACTTCACAGCAAACTACTGTTCCCCCATAATTATCAGCTTAAAAAGAGAAGGGGGAACTCATGTCAGGAACTCAAGCCTCTTTAAGGTTTTAATGAGGAAAGAGAAAGAACCTAGGAAATAATGTGGAACTGTATTTTGATTTCCAGTTTATGTCTGGCATCTTTTGCCTTATAATGACTGTTTCTGCACTAAAAGAGAAGATACAAAAGCCTCACCTCAGTTACAGTCTACTGCCTAAATGCATTAGGGATAATTTGTGTGCAGTGTCAAAAACTATGGCAAAATCTAGGCCATTAAAAAAAAGTACATATCTAAATAGCATGGTTATGTTAAGGATAAAAGGAAAATGTATTGTGGTTGAAGTCTGGCATGTGTTTGGGAATGTAAAACAGAACACACTTGCAAAGGAGACGCTGGCAGAGTCTCAGCTATAACACACAGTAATTTCCACTACAATGTAATTCAGATATTTCAAATATTTCAAACATTTATACTTTTTGTACAATCACAATACTTTTGAAAATTCACTGTGTTTGAGCAGTGCATTTATGGGGCTGAAGGACAGGACATTGCAGGCACAGACGACATCAATCACGAAGCAGAGGGATGCCTCTGCCTGAGGCAATAACACAGTTCTAACACACATTTTTACATGCAGCTATAGAATTTCGGACTGCAATAACAGAGTCAGCTTTTACTACCTTATGTTTAAAACAGCTCTGTTAAAGGTGTTAAGTACCCTGGTCTTTTGCTTCAGAATAACAATTCTTGCACAGTAGGTGCAGTTTCTTCTTGATCACAGCTAACCATTAAAGCAGTATTAAATTTTAGTACAAAAATGGTAGGGAACTTATGAGTATTTCCTATTTTAAAAATGGGACCAAAAAACCTTGAAGCAAACAAAACTTAATGATAACATCTCTACTTATTCCTATTAAGAGATTAAATTAAAAATAAAAGTATTTAAGCATTTAATTCCTCTAACAATGAAAATCTTACTCAAAAAAAGGAAAGAAAACTGAATATATTTAAAATTTTTGAACTTTGCATTTGATGAAATGCAGAGGAAACCTATATCTCCACCTCTGAAACCAGCAAGTTTTAAATATTACTGTGATTTGTTTTCTTTCCATGCAAGGCACTATCTAAATCATTGCTCCAAACCACCCACACAGCCATACTCTTATGCCCTTGCCAGAACCCAGCTTTATTGTCATCTCAAAGAGAATGAAGGCTAAATCTTAGTCCTACAAAATCAGACTGAAGCTTCCCTTGTTGTCACCAGAGTACCAGAAATACACAGTGGATGGTTCATACCACTCACCAGAGGTACTGATGCTAGAACTGGATGGACCCTCTTACAGAGGTGGACAGCTCTTTCCACTGATTGTGGAGAAACACAGATGACGCCTTCCCTGGCTTTGATGTGTAATTTTAAAATCTCCCAAACCAGCTGGATACCAGTCTGAGCAGGAAAGAGCTCTGGCACTTGTCACAGAGGAACACCAGAGCACAGCAGTCACCTGGGGCTGGCTGGTGGAAGGCCCAGGACAGTCACTGGGCTACACTTCCCTTCCTGGGGCAAGGACCAGCCCTACTGGGGCATTTGCAGCTCTGACTTCTCAGAAACAGTGGCCGTTCAGCACAACTCCATAACAACTTAAAAGAAGCCATAGAAGGACATGGGGTACAACAGACACACAGTAAAAAAAGTGTGTATGATCCTTAAAAAACCAACCATTACACCTCAAGTCAGTTTCATCCTTCCCTGATTACCCAGAATCATTTTACCTGTCATTTTATCTGTCCTCTTTGCAATCTGTTTTCCCCTCCCACATGCTAATATATAACTGAACAAGGCACCATGACCCCCTGATGCTACTGACACCAATTTCTTTGGAGCATAGGTAATGGATGTCAATGGCACCAACACAATCCTGCAGTTCCTTACGTTGCTCCCTCCAAATAACCTGAATTCACATCATGTCAGTGAGACTACTGTGAGGCCACTCCTTCCAGCAAGAGTTGTTCATACAAATAAACGTCACTTCCTTGACCCCAAATGCAAAAGATGTCTACAAGAGTAGCACAGCAATTTCAGCTGTCAGAGGCTGTGAGAGCCCTATGATTAGTTTATTAGAGCACTGGAAAGTGCCTTTGCATCAGTGCCAATTTTCTCACATCTGACAATATACTGTGTAGAGTGTTTAGCTCTATGTATTTAAGCAAGAAGAGAAACTCAATACACACTATTCACTCCAATCACTCACCAAGATGTGAAGAATCTCTCATCTCATGAACATAAAGACAAACTACAGTTGTAACACATATTCCTCTGAAAACAAGCTATGGTTGTTCATAAAGCTTTTGAATTGTCTGGCAAGTCCTTTTTGCTTATTGACAGGCTGTAATTGCTGCCTCTTAGCTAAAGTGAACCTTCAGCCTGATACCTGACCTTGTCCCTGACCCCTACTTTAATCTTTTATATTGACTTAGATATAATCTGGGCCTAACACATTTTGGCAAAGCACCACAACTTGAAACTGTTTTGCTTTTGAAAGGCTTCTCCTAACTCTGGCCACTTCTGTGGTTTCACTCACTGCAACTATCTGGCATTATCAGGGGATTGAAATGTGCAAATGGTATGCTGCTTGTAAAAAAAAATAAAAATCCCCAAAAGCCTCCTTGAGGCCAAAAGAAATGCACTGCCTGCCCTTGAGCTGAGCTCTCCTCACCCTTGGTCTCACTGGGCTTGAGTCTGGAGGCAGAGATTGGCTCCAGGTCAGAGCAGAGGCTGCCAGCCCCCAGCAAGGCTCAGGTCTGGCAGAGACCTCGGCAGCAGGCGTGACAGCTGGGACCTGTGACAGAGGTGGAAAGGCTGGAGCCTTCAGAGCAACCCCGATGAGAAAGCTGGCAGTTCTGCCGTTAAACAAGATCTGAAACAGATATTCTGGCCACTCTTTGCTCAGACGTTTGGAAACAGAAAGATCATCAACAAAGTTTCTCAACAAGAAAAGCCACAATGAAATCAACATTGCAATAGAGAGGAATGCAGGCCTTTACAAAGATCCAGGATTTCTAAGTAAAAAAAATGCAGAAAAAGAAAGCAAAGCTGACACTTACTTGGTTGCTGATGCTTTCTGAACAGAAAGATTGAGCTGGCTTCTTTATATCATGCAACTATCCCTGGCTTAAAAGCCTCCCAGAGGGGAATGGACCACTCCCCCTCTTCCCGCTTTGAGTCCAAGATACTTACCCGCTTGAATTCACACAGGTAATTTTCTCTCCTCTCTCCCTCTAAGTAGTAGAAAATAAATGCATGTTATGTTACCCAAGGCGGGATTCATCCAAGAACAGTCATCTAAAGCCAAGGTATCTCTGTCACCTAAAGGCTTTTTCTGTAGCTGGCCAAGAGAGGTTGGAAAGGAGCTCAACCTCCATACACCCTTAGAAAAGGTGAAATTTACTTACAGGTGTCCATTTACTTTTAAATGGACAAAACTGGATAACAAATTCCCATTAGACTAAGCGTGCCATTTTTCAGGTACCTTCTTTCCTACACAAGAATAAGACAATTGTGAGAAGTTAAACCATTGCCAAAATAGTACTAAAATAGAAGTGATCTGCATCATTTCAGGGTAATCCTAGCTTCAGATTAGGTCAGGAATTTCTGTAGCAATAATAGTAAAGCAGAAATGGTCTGCATCAGTTTAGGGTAATCCCAGCTACAGATGAGGTCAGGAATTTCTGTAGCAGTGAATCGGCCTTCTCTGGATTTCACAGTGAGGTCTGTGGTCTATGTGACAAAGCTACCAAGTTGTTTCTGTGTCATAGGATTTCTCTCCTAGCCCTACTGCAGTGTGTTTGTGGCACTTCTGTGCTGGCAGGGGAGCATACACAGACTGTCTGGGACGAGAATCATCTGCTATAATTTGCTGTGTTTAAGTGTACGAAGGCAGCTGGCTTCAGTTCTTTCATCCCAAGCAAAGTGATGGAGAAGAGAGACAGAGGGCAGACGCACTACTTTAGATGTTCCTTGCAGCCTCACTCCTCTGCTCCCTTGGTCCTCATTAAATGTTTGCTCAATCCATCAAATTTATTCAACCATTGTTTTCCCAGCTTGGCTGTTTTGCAGGGACTCTGACAAGACAACCATTCCTGATGAACATCTGGGATCCCCAGCAAAGTATTGCAGAAGAAAGAATGACACAGAGTACAGAAGAACAAAAATTGACAAAAGTCGTGGCTTTATCCAAACTGTAGACCACAAGATTCAGAACCTCTCCTTTCTATGAATGGAAGTGAAGAAGGAAGGCTAAAATGGTACCTTGAATGTAGAATACACTTTGAGATACACTTTGAGAACAGTTTTTATGCATGATAATAAAAACCGAGATGGAGTTGATCCATGATTCCTGAAATAGAACAATTTTAAAGCCTCATAAAGGATAGGAAAGACTACAATGAAGAGGAGATCTAAATAAAAAATAATAATAATAAAAAAAAGCTATCTAACAGAAAAGAATCTGACAGTGTTAGTCAATAGCAGCTGAACATGTGCCCAGAAGGTGGCCAAGGAGGCCGATGGCATCCTGGCCTGGATCAGCCAGGTGTGGCCAGCAGGAGCAGGGCAGTGACCGTCCCCCTGTACCCAGCACTGCTGAGACCACAGCTCCAATCCTGTGCTCAGTTCTGGGCCCCTCAGTGCCAGAGAGACATTGAGGGGCTGGAGCGTGTCCAGGGAAGGGCAGCGGAGCTGGGGAAGGGTCTGGAGCACAAGTGCTGTGAGGGGCAGCTGAGGGAGCTCGGGGTGTTCAGCCTGGAGAAAAGGAGGCTCAAGGGGGACCTTACTTAAAAGCAGGTTGTAGAGAGGTTGGGGATGATGCCATGTCCCAGGTAACAAGTGAAAAGATGACAGGAAATGGCCTCAAGTTGCCCCAGGGGAGGTGCAAATTAGATATTAATGCAAATTTCCTCACTGAAAGGGCTGTCAAGCATTGGAACAGGATGGTCAGGGAAGCAGGGGAATCGCTACCCATGGAGGTATTTGGAAGACTTCTACATGTGGCACTCAGGAACATGGATTAGTGGTGAACCTGGTAGTGCTGGGTAAACGGCTGGACCTGATGGCATTAGAGATCTTTTCCCATCTAAAAGGTTCTGTGATTCCATGGATGGGTGGTTACGGTTCTCAAGTCCGTGCACAAGCTTCAGCTGTCTCTGACCTAAGAACTAGATGGAGCTTGGCTCTCCATGGTGCCTCTTGTCCAACTACAGGTGAGTAAAGGTCAATTAAGAAAGGACCAAGGAGAACGTAAACACTGTATTTTTAGTGTGCTATTGCATTTGAATTCACCTGTGTCTAATAACCCTATTTAAACTCAAAATGAGAAGAATTATGTCTGTTAAAACATATAACATTAATACTGTTTTACTTACACTGGCTAATTTAAATAATACGTGCTTGTTGTAAAGTTTCAAAACAAGTCACATACCTAAAGTGGTTTATTAGTAGCAAGTTAAATGGAAGACAGTGGTTAAGCATCTAGAATACCAAGTGCTGAAACTGATTCTGACAGCACTAGTCTCTTCTGCAAATATAGATAATGTATCTTTCTTGACAGTTTATTTAAGTATTTTTGGTTCACTGAATAATTCATTAAAAGCTGAAACCAGCAAAGAGTTGAGGAACGAAGAACCAAAACAAAAAGTGTCAGAGATAGCTTGCTTTCTAATTTCATCTTGTGAGTAAAAGCACAGGGTGAGAGGATGAGCACTGCAGTTCTGAAGCCTTGAATGCAGTTATTAGAAACAAACATATTAAGCCAATAATTAAAATGTTCTTTTAATTAATTACTTTATTATAAATGATAAAACTTGCAAAAAAGAGTGAAACATACATCATAGACTTTATTGACTGAAGAAATAATACCTAAATAAATAAGAAAAAGAAGGTGTTCAAAACTGCTTCTTGCTCCCATAGAAGCAGATTCAAACCTGTAAATAATCACTATAACTAAGTGCAAAAAAAAGAAAATGAAGAAAGTCAATGTGAAGAATTCCTTTTTCAGAGATCATGTTGCTGAAGTATTTGCTTTCTGTTAAATTCCTCAAACTGTGAATTTAAAATATCACAGGTCCTTCATCACTCAGAGAAGAGAAATTTACACTGCCTAATTTGTATCCAGAAGAAATGAAGGCAAAAAAGCTTCACCTGACACTCAGTCATGCAGTCTTTTCTTAGCTCTGCTGTATTACTGCATAAAGGAGATAAAATACCATCACTGGTGAAGCTCTGAATGCCTCTCTGTAGCGTACAGCCTCCTGGACGCTTGTCCTTGAACAGCTCTGTAACAGCTTCCCCCAAAGTTGGGCTGGAAATGAAGGGCTGGCTGGCAGACTCCAGGAGAGCCTGGCCACTATCTGCAGAGATTCAACTGCTGGAAAGACTGTAAGCAATTTTCTTCAAAGAGAACACTTCATTAAAACTTCAATATACAAATGACGTTTGGTCATGTCAAACACTGTTTGGGCACAAGAAAAAGACTGCTGCTGTGTCAGACAAGAAAGTCTGCCTTGCATGGTTTGGCACTAGAAAAATCCCAACCCCTTTCTGTACTGCAAGGAAAGAAACAGCAGCAAGAATTAGTCAGCGGTGGGTCACAATAGCTAAAACAATGCTGGCCTGCTTTATTTCCACTAGCAGAAACCAGAGATCATTCATCACCATACCTGTATAAACAACCTATGCCTCATGCCAAAAAAGTAAAACAAGAGGGTTTACTTCACAACGTATGGCTACAACCCAACTTTGTTACTCCCGAGATGCTGGAGAGGAGAGGCACAGTGCCCACACACCCCACCACTCTCCTCACACTGAGCTGCCCAGCAATATCTTGGAGGTCAGAAGGAGGACAAGCGGTTCATTGATTGACTCCAGTTCCCAGTGGAGAGAGAGTCGCAACTGCAAAACTGGGAATCTTGGACAATCCTAACTCCACCTGACTTCCCATGCTGCCACCACAGGCAACCAGCACCTGGCACTTCCAGATATCTGACACAGAGCCCTCGCTGCTCTCATGATCTCCAGCATCACCATCACTGCAGTGCTACCCACACGATGCAGGACGTCTGAACTCAATGATCCTCAATTAATTCCTGAGTCCTCACTGAGGGAACAGAAGCTGCTGAAGCATCTTGGCTTCCCAAGACAAAGCAGGAGTTAGCTGTTTTGTTTATTTTCTTGGCTTCTGCCAGGGCGGCCCTGTGTGGTGTGTCTTGAGCACAAGAAGTTGCACAAACACAGACAACATTCCTTTAAGAGCATTTCTGGTGGGCATGGAGCCACTCCTCGCCAACACCCCAGCTGCTCTGCCCAGCTGAACTTGAAAAAGCAGTATCGCCCGAAGCCAACCTTTATCCTACCAGATCATCAATTATCTCATTGAGAATCATCGACTTAAGAGAGGATTTAGTCTCTGAGGTGGGGAAGAAAGTTCCTTGGGGAGATGCCAGGAGACAGCACCATGGATATTCAGTGAAACATAAAAAAAAAAAAAAACAAAAAAAATCACTTTAAAGCAAGCCAGGCTGTAGCAGAGCAGTCCTGCAGAACAGGTATTCTACATCCAGGACCTAAAGAAATATTAAGAGTCCAAGAGGAATTACTCTAAAGAGCCACAGGATTTATTAGGTGTTAAACTTTCTGTTAGCATTTTGACCTATCACACATAAAATACTACAGGTATGCAGCTTTTGAGAGTATGTTCCCAATATAACTTTTTATTTTTCATATTTTCTATTAAAGGTTTCATGAGCTTTCAGCAAGCATTTTATTCCTATAGAGTTTATTTGAGATCCTTGTCTGTTAGTTCAGTGGTGGTTCAAAGGTGGTTCATTTGAAAGGTATCTCCATGACATTTTTCCCTCCACTGTTAGATCTTTGCAAAAGGCGACACATTCTCCACAAACTGCTGGCTAGCTGCCCAGCACAGGAAAGAGATGAAGCACCTGCCACCTCCCCTCCTACTTCTGTAAGGAGAAGAGAAAGGGAAATTCTTTCCTGAACAACATGAGCTGAGCTGCATAGTCATCCTGTTGGAGATGGTTGCTGTGGGAAGACATGTGGGAAAGTCTCCAATGAACAATCAAAAGGAATGAGGAAAAGTGCCATCCTGAGACAAATGGGAATTCCACCTAAAAAGTGAACAACTCGGAAAGACCTTGAAAATTTGCATTTAGGGCTTTTGAGCATTTCTGAGCAATGCTGGCAGACCTGGGAAGATGCTGCGCTGCAAAGTTGATGCTGCTGCATTTGCAGGGTCCCTCTCATGCCAGAGGGACTCATTACTGCACAAAGATCCGCACCAGCTCTGCAAGGAGCACCACATCACATTGGCTTTAAGAGAGAACACCACCTCCTCCCTGCTCCTTTCTCTTGTGAAAGCTAAGAAACCAGTCCAGCATTCAAATACACACCCCTCCCCCTCAACTTTGTATTAAAAAGAAACAACAGAAATCACTCAGATCTCAATGCATATTAATTTTCGCCTTACATACTATTGCTATCCACTATTTAAAATACAATTGGTTGTGTATTAAAAAATACTTTACATGTGACTTTAGGTTTCTCTTTTTTAATTAGCAGGAGTAAGTGTGTTTAGGAGGCTTAACTAAAATTAACTGAAATAACTGGCTGGTGGTTTTAAGAATTAAATGCCTTTCTATTCCTAGGCTGAAAATCGGACAGCATGTTTGCAACACAGAGAGTGTGGGGAAGGTCAGACACTTCACTGAATATAACTTCACTTTGGTCTCTTTCCAGGAAGTGAGCAAAAGTGCCACTGACACCTTTTTCTGCCAAAAGAAAGCAGACCAAGAAATGGTTGGGTTGAACTTAAAATGAAAAGGATATTCCTTTGCTTTCTTATAGCCAAGGAATGCCATGTAAAGAAGCCAATCACTGTAGTCACGCGCAATTTCGCACAGGAGAAGAGGCAAAAAGATGGTCACCATGTACCCATGCTCAGCCAGGTACTCTGAGCCACACTCTCCAAAACCTCTTACCCTCTGCACAGGGACAGGATGAAAGTCGCATCACAGTGAAGAAAATGGACATTGTGCAATATAAGCAGAACATTTACAGGCAGCAAAATCAAATAGCTTCCAAGCAGCACATAATTACCTTGTACAGCTCACTGTAACAGGAAATGGAAAAGGTTTACATGAGTTTAAAAAATATTAGACATTTGTAGAGGATGGATTCATCACAAGTTGTAAAATATGATGGTTTGGATGCAAACTATGGCTCAGCAAGACCCCACAGTGATATTGACTACTGAAAGTAGGGAGAGTGGAACAGAGGAAATGTCTCCAGCTTTCCTCTGATTTTATATTCCTTGGCTTGACGTTGTGTTATTGCAGTCTTTGCACAGCTGAAAAGTGGCTCTCTGCATGCAAGAGGCTACCCTAAGAAAGCCGGAAACTACTTTGTATTAGGCACTGAATGTCTTTGTGGCCCCTGGGAAGGCATGTGACCTCAGTTCTCGTTCTGCCACCACCAACGTGCAAGCAGTTTGTTGACAATTAGCTAATGTTTATATGTCTTAACCATGAAACATAATTATAGAATCATCTAGATTTGAAAATAGCTTTAAGATCATCAAGTTCAACCATTAAGCCTGCACTCCCAACTTCACCACTATAAACCATGTCCCTAAGCACCATGTCTTTCAAATACCTCCTGGGGTGGTGACCCATCCATTTCCCCAGAGAGCTTGTATTTCCCCATGTATCCAGTAAATGATAGAGATTCTCCTTGACCCTTCTGCTGCTAAGGTATTTGAAAACGTATTTTTTGTTGTCTTTTATGGTACTATCCTGTCTAAGTTCTAGCTGGGCTTTGGCTCTTTTCACTTCCTCCCTGCATAACCTCATGGTACTTCTTTGTAGTCCTCTTGAGTTGCCTTCCTCTTCTCCTAAAGGTTACAAGTTCTCCTTTTCTTCCCAAGTTCCACCCAGATCTCTCCATTCAGCCATCCAATAATCACCGTCCCCCACAGGCTCATTCTATGACATCTGGGGAAAGCCTGCTCCTGTATCTTAAAGATTTCCTTCTCAAAGCCCATCCAGCCTTCCTAGACCCATCTGCCCCCTTTGTGGCTCACTCGCAAGGACTATTTCAGCTGCCCTTGTAAAATGGATCAAAGTTTGCCCTCTGAAGTCCAAGTTCAGAGGAACTGGAACCAAAAACATGACTGTAGTGCCCAGGACATCCTCCAACCACCCCACTGCCCACCAGTCCCTCTCTGCTCACAAACAGGTGGTCCAGGGGGACACCCTCCCTAGTTGGCTCCCTCACCAGCTTTCAGCTTCAGGAAAGTCTTTTCCACAGCCTCCAGGAATACCCTGGACTGTTTCCTCTCTGCTGTGTTGTACTTTCAGCAGACATCTGGTAAGATGAAATCCCCCACAAGAACAAGGGATAGTAATTGTGAAACTTCTCCCAGCTTCTTACAGAATATTTTACGTGCTCCCTGATCCTGGCTGGGTGGCCTGTAACAGACTTCCACCACGACAGCTGCCCTGTTGGCCTTCCCCCTGGTTCTTACTCATAAATGCTCAACCCTATGGTCACCATCATTAAGCTCCAGACAACTGAGACACTCCCCAACACACAGGGCTACCACCCCATCATCTCTCACTGCTTGCCTATCCCTTCTCAAGAACTTGTAGCTGTCCATTGCAGCACACCAGCTGTGTGAGTCATCCCACATTTCTGTGAAGGCAATGTCACAGTTTTCCTGCTAGGCCACGGTTTCTATTTCCTTCTGCTTGTTGCCCATGGCTGTCCAAGTGCATTGCTGCTGATACACTTCACAGGCTACTGATCCCATTGCATTTTTGGGGGAAGAAGTCCTAATTCCAGTCTGACCATTCTCAGGCACATCATCAACCCTTCCATCTTTACTGCTGACTGGATGTCCATCCACAACTTCCACTGAGATGGCAGACAGAATCACCTTGCTAGCACACAATCTCTCACATATCAGTGTGATGTCCTCTGGCTTTAATCCTTTCCCCTTCAAATCTAGTTTAAAGGTCACTCAATGAGCCCTGATAACATGTGTGCAAAGATACTACATATCATATTCTACATATCATCACTTAATCTCATTTAACGAACACCAAGAAAACTATTTATTAAAAATCCATTTTCTTTAAGAAGTTGTACAAAGAAGTAGCTGCTACTGCTTCTAGTACAGCAACCTGACATTAAAAAAATCATCAGTATATTAAAATATGGTATTAGAACTGTACAGCTTTGAGGGTGAGATGTAGATGACATAGCCACTTCTCATTTGTTACACAGTACTAGCTTCAAAGTCACAATACAAAGTTTACATGGATCATGCCAGAATTTTGGTGGAGATGAGATACTACGTAAGTGCTATCTTCCAGACCAATCTCGAGTCAGAGACTGCCGAACACAGACATGACTATGCCACGGTCTGCTGCAATAGCAAATCATGGAAACCCCTGCCTTATGTTTCGAACTACAC
This sequence comes from Zonotrichia albicollis, assembly GCF_047830755.1. NCBI lineage: Eukaryota > Metazoa > Chordata > Aves > Passeriformes > Passerellidae > Zonotrichia > Zonotrichia albicollis. Next base: position 54,388,644 of record NC_133820.1, read on the forward strand.
CTAAATCTGAATACCTGTAACACTACAGGTGCAGCACCATAAAGCTTAAGGTGAAATAACTACCAAGGCATTTTCCCAGTTCCTTGGGAAAGTTTCCCCAGCTATCCAGAGCTCTGTATGTATGCTGATGGCAAAACGTATTTAAGGTAGTCCAATGTCGCACTGGGTATACACAAATGCAGTCCCTACAGCCAAAGAGCTTACTAGGTGGGATAAGCCATCTGAAGTTTTCTACCCTACCTAATTCAATGTTTGGGTTTCCTCCACAGTCAAAAGAGCTGGAATGTTCAAGCACAGACTAAATCTGACATTTTGTGTGTAATAGTAAATACCCAGTTCTGGACGTGAGATTTTCTGGGTGCCAGACGTGAACTACATTTGTACCTCCATACTTCATTCAGGTTTGTCTGCTGTTCTAATTGAATAAAGTAATAAAACTATCACTGTGCTATGTAAAAAGCCTTAATGTGGCTGCCAGAGCAAATTAAAAGACAAAAGGACCAGTACTTTATCACATCGCTTATTGCTGAGAAAAACAGTGCATTTGAGCTATTACCACTATTATGCTACAAGTTATAACAGGAAATCAATAAGGGTAAGAAAGAGGAATGTCCACATTTATCCCCAAGGCACAGCAATCTCCTCTCCTTTATGCAAAATGGAAGGAGAGAATTGAATGACTGCAGTGTTACTGAACAATGTCAAAAGGCACAGCGAAGTGTTGCCACCACAGCCATTTAGTGAACTTTGAATATTTTAAATTCAGGGAATTTCCTACCAGACAAGCATCACACTGTAGCAAGTGGGGTGCAGAAGCACATCCTCTGCCCAGCAGAGCCCTCCCCAGCCCTGACACTGACTGCAGCTGGCACCTCAAGATGCTGACAGTCAGGTCTAACACTCATCTCCTGTGCAAATACAGCAAGGAAAGCAGAGGCAAGGAGCTCCTCTCTCCTCCTGCTCTGCTCCTGCTTTCCTCTCACCAAGCCCAGCTACAGCACAGGCTGTTCTTCTCTCCCCAGCTCATAGCTTCCTGACCTTCAGGACCTTTAGCTGAATGTTGCACTTGCTATTATCATTGGAATACTTAGAAAGAAATACATATGTACTATGGAATAGTAGTAGACCAGCAAGTAACAGACCTCTGAATGAAAGGTCATTCCATTCTCCTTGGGGGCAAAAATAACCCTATTAAGAATTACTTTTATGCAACTATCTAGCATCTATTCTGGTTATAGTGTGGCTCTCCTGAGGATTTGAAGGAGTGAAGTCATTCATGATCACACCTACTGAAATCCCTTCATTCCACTTCATTCCATTCTGCAACTTCTGCTACCACTCACATTAACCCATTTTTGCAGCACAAAAGTGCAGCGGCTTCCAGCCTGTACCATGCAAGGAAAAGTCCAATTTAATCTAAGATGCTAAAATTATGAGGGACAGACTCTCAGTAAACATTCTACATTCCAAGTGATTTTTCATTTATTCTCTACTGTGTCTTTACACAATTTTTTTAACCACCACATATTAACTGTGTTAACTTCTCTCTAGCAACAAGACACAAACACAGCAATTGGCAGTTTAACATAGCTTTCAGCTTTTCCAGCCATTTTTGGTCCCAGTTGTGCAACATCTTTCATGTGCTACAACCTCTTCAGAGCAACACATGGCCTAGCCTATTCATTTACAAGGAGAAACAAAGGAAGTTGAAAAAATAATGTAAACTAATATATTTTCCCTGGGGACTAGGACAAATAAAATAAGGAACACAAGGAAGAAGACAGGTCATAGATCAAAGAAATGCCCTAACCAAAGTTTTTAACTGAATGGAAAGAAACATCTAGCGTGCTTTGAAATGTTAACTGTGAGATGCAGACTTCAGTTGCGCAAAACCAGTCTCACAGGACAGTCAGAAGGTTAGGAAAAAAGAAAAAAAGGAAAGATGAGGGGATTAGTATCATTTTGCCTTAACATCAGTCTGAGGTGTGGTAAAGACTTTTCAGGATGAGCCCGTCACTGTTCACTGCCTGCAGACAGAACCCAGATGAACAGCTTCACATACACACTGCTTAAATCGTTGAGTGAGATGAACTGAAAAGGTGTCACCAACTCTGCCCCATTTCAGGGGATATTCTTCAGTGAGGAAAAAAATCTATCAGTAAGGCAGCCTCAGGGAACATCTGTACAAGTGTGTGACTCTGAACCCACTGCAAGCCTGTGTTCTACTGCATCTCCCTGCAAACAAGATGATATCTCTTTCTATTTTCATCTTCTCTGGCAAACTATTTCATCAGCATTTCTCCCTTAATCACTAACTGACAACACATGTTAGCATTTTTTAGCACAATATTTAATATTTTATACAGAAAGATCTCTGCCAAAGTTTCACTGTCTCACTGGCATGTTAGATAATGCTAGAAATATTCTCCAGCCAGGAAGCCTGCCACTTCCACAATCCATTCTTTTTATTTTCCTCTGGAAAACTACTTGATATTCACTCTTTCCTGACTTTGCACGACTCTCAAACTCTCTGGAATATTACCTTGGTATTTGGAAGCTTCATTACAACAATTAATAGATTAATATAAATTCCAGTAAACTTCACTACTTCCTTTTTTCATAATGACATTCTGAACCACAATCCCTTGCTTCTGTTAAGCAAGAGGTAACAGCTCAAACTAGTTATGTGTGGAGCTAATGAAGTATCATAAAGCTACACCAAATCTGAAGGATTACTACGACTGGAGACAGTTGCTGGATTCAAATATTTCCCAAACAAAACTTAAACATCTCCCTTCATAAAAGGAAGACGTGGTTTTACACATAAAGCAGACGTCAGAGGGAACGCAACATGCCCTAACAGGGAGGAGACCGGAGACAGAGGTCCCCTTTTATCAGCTAGAAAATAGCCAATTCCAGAGTTCTTCTTTACGTAAAGGAACAGACCCAACTTCGTGGGGGAAAAAATTCCTCTCAAAACAACAACCTTCATGGAGGATCCAGGATATAAAGCAAGGTATGTATTTTTGGCAAAGCAGATGTGTTATGACCATGATTTTCACTGGTAGATCATAAGCTGCTCTGAGTCTGAAAATCATCCTGACATATACCTCACATAAGTATAGCAGGGCTATTTGACTTCAGGTCACACCTTATTTTAAAGTTTAGTAATAAAGTGTAAAGTTATCTTGAAAAATCTGAATTCCAGTCAGTCTCTTAAGTGACAAAACTATATAAAACTGACATAAAGAACAAGTTGTTTTATTGCTTTAAAATGCTGGGAATAGTCTCTCAGACTAGAGCAAATTCACAGACCGAAAATTTTCTTAGCCAGTACACATCTTCTATTCTCATTACCATTATCACAAATATTTATATTTGAGGCACAGCAAGCTGCTACATTTCAGGCAAGCCTAGACAAATTCAGACTGAAAATGAGATTAAATTAACTCCAAACCAGTGGAATAACTTAACAATGGATTCCAGCAAGTTTAAATGCTTTTAAAAAAGATTTTTAAGTAATGAAACAAAAATTTTATTCTAACCCTATTCAGAAATATGTCATTGCAATGAAATAACCTTTTGATGAAATAGTGCACTCTGTTTAATGAAGAATGCCAGAATCAATCTAGTGGTTTTTTCTGGTCTATAACTTGCTTACCAGTTCTGCAAGAACTCTTGTAGAATAACTACCCTGGGCTAAAACCCCCTGCATTGATACCAATCATGTGAGCCCACCACAACTGCATTATTTGAAAGGCCACTGTCAGCACTGCAGCCATAATGCATCAGGCCTCTCCTCTGCAGCACCCTACTTCTGCTGGAATCATTCAAGCCACAGTGGCATGAAACAAGAAAAAGATCTCCAAGACTCAAAAAACCACGGCTTTTGTTTATAAATGAGAGAGATGGTGAGATCAGTGTTTCAATTCAACATCCACATGGTGATCAGCAACCACAATGGAAATAACAGTAATACACAGATGGCGTGGAAAGAGATCTCAGTGTAAGAGAAAGATTCCTCAGTCTTTCCACCCTAAAACAGCATTCAAGTTTCTTTTATTATACTGTTTATGTTAACCTCATTCATTCTTAAAACACATTATTCCCCTCAACAGATAAAAAACCAAAACACCAACTAATAATATCAAATATATTAGAGAATTCTGAAAAAAATGCAAATATTGATCACATTTCACCCCACAGTAACATGCAACTTTTGCTGAGAGCCCCTCTAGATCTAGCTGCTGGCACATAGCAGCCCTGTTATCTTCTAAGTATGAGGATTTGACAGTGCATCTCAGAAAAAGATTTTCACCTTTAGGCCACTGGTTGATATAACTTCTGCAATCAGCCCTTTGTTTAGGATGTACACACATGGACACAAAGAAGCTTAATGCTACTCAGTCAATGGGATGGAAATATGTGCTTGAGTGCTATCTTGATTCAGGGCCAAAAAATATGTCTCTTGAAAACAAGAGGTTCAAAAAATGGCTATTGGAAGTTTTGACTCTGATGGAGAATTCTTCTAAGTATTTAACACTCAGTAAATTGTGAGTGTCAAAGGATCTTGCTCACTTTCTTCCACTCAAGCCAACGGAAAATCCCAGAGGTGCAAAGCTTTAGAGCTCTAACACTTACCACCTCAATGGGGTGTGTATGCCTGGTATTTCAAGAGTATCAACATTATCTCCACTTTCCACAAAGAACCGTGGTAGGCAGAGGTAGGATACCAGCCTTCAACCTGTTTCCACAAAAACTCTTTAGTCATATATATTTTTTGTCAAAGTATATTACTATTTTGAAGTATGTGACACATTCACTTGGTGAGCTATAATTTAGTAATTGCACTTTGACTGAAGCATGCACAATAGTATTCAAGAGCCAAAGGGATCCTGTACAAGACATACATTTACACACAGAATTTTAGAGCTGGTTATCCATGGAAGCACACTAAGTCACCATGCCTCCTTGTCAATACCCGCTACTGGATTTTTAACCTTCAAGCCCATTGGAACCAATGGGAGGTGGGAAAAGAGGCTGCAAAATACTGTATTTCGACAAGTTAAGAGAAAACAGAATGCCAGCTAGAAAAGGGATTCTTCTAATGACACTGGTTCAGGAAAAGGCTCCACAGTTGGAGGACCCTTACCAGGTATCAGGGAATCCACACTGGCTCTCATCATAAAGTCTGAAAACACTAAAGAAATCAATCTTTATTAGCTCACTGCTCATAAAACTACTTATTGTCATTCAGGAAAGCATTTTAATAGCTTAGCACCCAGAACCTAATTCATCTGTCATCTCTGTAAGACTTCAGCCACGCTTAATATGCTGCCCACTGCTTGAACAGCAGTACAGCCCTCATGTGCTAAAACTGGAGACCAGCGTGCTAGTTCTGCATTCCAGAAAGGACTAGGAAACAAAACTACTCAGAACATCTTCCTATTAGCAAGAGTCAGCCTATCATTACACAACATGCTCATTTTCTATAAATACGCCACGGTGTTAATTTCAAAGAAAGAGAAACACCCAACATGGAGGGAAGAGTTCATCGGGGAGCAAACAGATGAAAACTTGGCACATACAAATCATGGCCAGAATGGTAGGAAGGCTGCTAAGCAGCTTTGTTACAGCCCCCAAGTAGTACCAGCAGTAGCAAAGAATATACTATTTTTAAGATGGAGTTCACTTGACCTGTATACTTGGACTGAGGCAACCCTTTCAGTTGCAGGGTCAGCAAGAAAAGGGACAAAGGTGAAGTACTGGCACGAATGAAGTATATGAATTTTAGCAAAGGATTTCATAGAAAGCATGAGGAGCAGGAAATTACCTTAGGAATATTGCCTAGCCAGAAGACAGATGCATCCTCCTTAATGGGAAAAACTTCACACCCCAAAAAATTTAGTTTAATAAAGCATAATAAAAAAGGCATGAGAAGAGAAAGACAACCTGTAGATAGTGTGACCCCTACTGAAGGATACAAATTGGAATGAGCTGCACAGGAAAATGAAGGACGGAAATAGTTCAGTTGAAGAATGGGAGAGGGCAATCAAGATAAGGAAACTCCAGACATAATGCAAAACAAGTCTCTGAAAGTGGACTATGGCTTAGGGTAGAGAGACCACAGGTTTGCAAAATGTGAAGGACACCAAGTGATCTACTCTAAATTTAAACAAATTTAAATTTGTTGTTATATTTGAGCCATGACTCTCAGCATTTTTCAGACCAAGCCAGAAAGGAGGAAGAAAAAGCTACCTAACAATTGTGAACCTCATGAAGATGTCAAGCAAAAAGATGAAGAGATGCAGGAAGAGAAAGGAGTACCTTAGCTTTACTTTTAATTCATGTTGAAAGCCTTCAATCTGCAGACTAAAATTTAGATATGAAATGCTACTATTCTCTTCAGTTCCTTCATTCTGAATTAGCCTTTCCCACAGTGGACAGCTATTCAGTCCAAGAGAGGACTGATGCTAAAATCCTTTGGTTCTGATCACTTCCAAGTTAATTTTTCAGTGTGTCAACAGATAATAACCAGATAAGAGGAAAACCAGCCACAGCTTGTAGAAACCATTATCTCCAACATATTACAAACATCTGCCTTTGCTTTTCTGTTTAATCTAAGTGCAGTAATAACAGAGGCCAAGAAAGAACTCTGATGAAACAGGTCAAATCAGTCATTCAGTCTGATAACTCTCTACTGATAGTGCTCATGCCAAGTTCCTCAAAGGGCAACTTAAAACAACAACAGGCATAAGCAATTCTGTAATATTAGATAACAAAGAAAAACATCTTTTGGTTCATGGCTTTATTGTTTTTTTTTTTTTTAAATTCTATTTGGACTCCTAGCCCTATAAACATTCGTTTAATTTAAGGACAGTTTCTATTCAATTTCATTCAGGGTCCAGTACTGAACTTTGGAAACAAAGATAGTAATGTCTTTATCTTCCAGGGCATATGGTCAAGTCCAGAAGTTTCTTAGCATTGCTCAAAATATATTAAACCATTTATCTCACATTAGATGCAATCAAATAGCTTTAGAAATATTCTGAATCAAGACTTCTACCACATGAACTTCGCGAGTGAATTTATTGAGTAAATAAATCCTTACGAGACCTCTACAGAATTACTGTTTTTCATTTAAACTGGGTTCCACTATATTCCCAAAGAGGGTCAAAGAAAGAGACCCAAAGAAAAAGCCCCATGGCTTTTCTGTATTGTGCCATTAACACATGCTCTCACTTCTGCATTTCTACTTACTAGGTCTTTTACTACGATTATCATTATATATATATATATATACATACACAATTTTTTTTTCTTTTTGGTGCAGTTAATTTAACCAAATAAAAGCAGTAGACAAAAAAAACAACACCCAAAGCCCCCTCTGAATGTTTGTGTATATCAGCTTTTCATGCTTAACTTTGAGAAGACGACTAGTTAATAGCTATACCATTTAAACTACAAATTATTTGTGGAGACAAACATCTAAGTTGCAAGTAAGCTTTTTTTAACAGGAGTAGTTGAAAGAAAATAATGTAAAGGGCTGGGTAAGAACTGGCTGTGTCTTTTCTTGAAAAGAGAGAAATGGAGCATGCTGAGTTATGAAATTTTAGTTGTGTTGTAAATTCTGTATGTGTGAACCAGAAACAGTATTTGGACGGTCAGAGAATAGTCAGTTTCTAGCTGCAATTATTTTGGTTTCAGAGCTACTGCACAATGCTAAACAAACCTTGCAGACTCATGGTGCTCCTGACACAATATAAATCTCAGTCTAATATCCAAAACGTGATTTACCTCTCTACTACTTCTCCCAAGCAAACAGCCATTTCTATTATGCATCTGTTCTACTTTCAGATAGGAATTATACATTAACTACCTTTACTGGCAAGTTTAGATATACAACCTTATGTTCATTCTTAATGGAACAGAATCTTTCCAGGCTCTTGCTTTCATTAATTTCTTTTGACTATTACCATTTTAAACAGACATTAATTTTCTCTACTTGAAAAACAAGAGAAATTCCATACCTTCTATGACTCTGACTTTGTTCCTTTATGTGTTTAAATTCTAGTATCTGAAATACTCATAACTCTCTCAGAAATAAAAATATTACTGGATGGGGATTTCTGAAAGCTCCCAATACTCTATTCACATTGAAGTCACTGCTAGTTTATTCCACACTCCTGTGAAATGAGAGCTTAGGCAGCACTGAAGCCTGATTTCATGCTGTAATGTTTCCATAAATGGACTTCTAGGTATACACAAAATCTATTTTTAATCCATAAGCACTCAATAACATCACCAGTGTGGATCTGCTCTATTCCTATATTCCCACTTGTGAGTTTCCCTAATAACTGTTGAACCTGTTGGCTAAATTGAGGATAAAGCCTCAAAGGTATTTCAGTTCTGTAAGCCTTCTGAAGACTAGCAGGAAAAGAGAGAGAAGAGAGACTGTATTAATGTCTCCCAGGGAGCTGGGAAGAGCCTCATCCTCGCTGTTCAGCAGTCAATCCAGAGGGAGAACATTATGGTATGCCTTAACACTGGGAAAAGTTTAGAATGCAGCTCACATTCACAGAATCACAGAACAATGGAATCGCAGAATCAACTGAGTTGGAAGGGACTGACCAAGATCAAGGAGTACAACTCCCGGCCCTGCACAGGACCATCCCCAAGAGCCACAGCATGTGCCTCAGAGTATTGTCCAAACACTTCTGGAACTCTGTAAGGCAGCCTACTAATGTGGTAAAAAGCCTTAGGTTTGCAGTACTTCAAAATATTTGAACGAAATAAGTTATGTTTAAGCCTTAACACAGTAAGATTTAGACATTTTATATCTGCATTTGAGCAATTTAAGGAAGAAAATGCTAAAGCAAATTCTAAATATATTTGGGATTATTTACTTTTCTTTGCTTCGTATCTTCTGATCAACAAGGGAACACAGTATCTTACAACATGTGAGCAACAGAGGGGTACCAAGTATCTCCCACTACACAGTGTGAGGTGCAGGAACACATGTAGGAATCAGTGACTACATGCACTACAGCTGCTCCAGGGAGGAGGGCTGCAGGTGCAGATCCTTCAGTCAGCGCTATGCCTGAGTGGGTTTGGTCAGGAAGACTTAGGAGAGGGAAAGGGAAAAAAGAGCTGGTTGAGCAGTGAGACAAACACAACTAAAAAGATTCAGAAAGTAGAGAGGTACTGGGCTCAAAATATGTTAATTCGTGTTTGTACTTACATGTTCGTGCAACTAGACCACACCCAAAGTATAATCCTACAAACGTTACCACAACAAGATTTATTATGTTCTTTGCAGTATTCAATCAACCTCCTTTCCCTCCAGCACCTTCAACTCTGCAGCAACCCCTGGCTCTATTTTTGTGACTATGTACCTACAACCAGGTGTGACCAAGAGCTGCTTCCTTACAAGCAGTGATTGCAGACTCTGCCAGAAACCTCTGATAAATTCATCCTCCATGAGTCAGACACTAATATACCATTATAAGGTCTAAACCAGCTGACAGGAGTGAGCTGTATTAATCTCAGCTGACCTCTGTACACATAAAAAATTGCTAACATAAGATCTTGTGAAGTATATGCTGGCCTTAGTCTATTGAATAACTGCCTGAGATCATGAGGAAAAAAAAAAGGAAGCCAAATCTAATCCTAAATCTTCTCATACTCCAACAGTAGTGTCAACCCTCCACATTTTATCCCAGAAGCATTGGTAGTCAATGTTTATTCTTGAAGCTTGCATTTTGCAGAGTAATGGACTGTTACGACTTACTAGTCAGAATATAACTACATATTGTCATTGCTCATCACTCTGAAGAAATCTTTAGTCTTATCCTAAAAATGCAGCATTTTGAATAGATCTAGAAGATCCAAACCATGTTTCCCAGAGAGCAATAAAACCAGAAATATTTGTAGGTAATTTTGTGAGTTTGCTATGCTAGTGACCTACTTGCCCTAGACTTGCTCTGAGAACAAAAAGAAGACACATGCAGAAGGTAATTCATCCCACCTGAAGGCAGACACCTAAAACAAATGGGTTGAGCAGTTCTCTGCAGGTGCCTTTCTCTCCCTTTCAATTTTAAGGGAAGCTTTAGCAAGATGTCCCATTTTTCAAACCACCAAAGTTTTTTAAAATGAACTTTTTTCCCAACCAGTTGCATTTCAGCCTCCTTTAAAAGGAAAGGCAGACTGAACGTAAATGTAAATGTGTATAAATCCCTTAAGCACACAGCAAACCAACACACAGATACAGATGGCTGTACATACACATACACACACTTTCCAAAGGCCAGCAGCCAGGACCCGAGACGCAGTGACTGACTTCATGACAGATTTTCTGATCTGTTGTGGAGATAGGCAGATGGACTGAATCACATCTGAGATTTCAGCTCAGTTCTAAAGGTACAGGTAGGAAGCCTAGCTTTATCTCTTCATTTTATTCTGAATTTTCATTTTTATTTTTTGAGATTGCTTGTTTTAAAAGAATATTTAAAGACCCCTATTGCTCGTTTTAAAAGAATATTTAAAGACACAACCATCAAGAACACACTGTCTGCAATTAAACATAACTTAGCACAAGATCAAGTAGTTCTGCTGCCCAGGAAGATGAGCTATGTTTAATAATATTTAAATCTATTTTGTCTCAGCATACATATACTGTGCAGCCTTAATTTTATGATTTTTAATATGTCAGAGAACATATTCATAATAAAGTTGTTTTGACTATGGTAAGCTCCATTTATACAGGAATTAGAATTAAATTAAAATATGTATATCTCAGCATTTTAAATAGTTATCAGCTAAGAAAAACCACCTAATTGTGTTGAAAATATCAGAAAAAGAATTGCCATAACATGTTTGACTTAGTAAAAAGAAAATTTGCCTGTTAATTAACTCCAACTGCTCCTATTCACCAATAGCAGCCATATTTCTGAAATGATTCATGAACCCAAAAATAAAATGAAAATTTAAATCTTTTTTAAAGCATCTGTGCAGGTGTGTTCCTATTTTTATTTTGGATGTTTTTCTCTGCAGTGCTGACTTCGTACATTTGGGATTTACTTATGGACTAAAAGAGAAAACCAATTATTCTGTTTGGTCTGCGGACTTTCATAAGCCCAAACTAACTTCTCAATTTTGAGTGAACTGAACAAAATGAATAATGAATATTTACTCTACAACTTCAGATAAATTGAAAACAGAAATAATGAAAGCAAAATTTCTGTACAGTAGCAATTGAAGACTACAGATTTAAAAAAAAAAAAAAAAAAAGCCAAAACTATTATTCAACCTACTGTAAATGTGGTCCATACTGATACTTAATGAATTGCATCTGACTGTGCTATAGTTGCAAAACTTGGGCCAACCTCCAGAGATAAAAATAGTTCTTCACTTCCATATATAATTAAGAAAACAGCAAAATTTTAAGTAGAATTTAACAGATTTCAATGAAAGCCTTTTACAGTTATCCATTAACATGTCTTGCATTTTGCTAAGTATTGCATTTTGCTCACAATTTCAAATAAGCTGCCATAATTTCAAATGGGCTTCTTTTTCAAGCTAGATAGCAAACGTTTTTTATTAAAAATGTTTTTATTATACAATGGAGCCCTAGGTAAAAGAAAAGTATATATAATCACGAAGAAAATTTTGCAGATTTTATGGAGATTTGTGCAGAATAATCTGCAGTGTAGCAGCACCACCAGCATTTAGTTTGCAATGCAACAGATATGAACAATACAGAAAAAGTAAACAGACCTTCAAAAAGCTATTAATTTCATCAACACCGTATCATACCAATTCTTCAAAACAAGAGAGGATTAGAAAGATTTTCATTGAAATATAAACCAATATTATATCTAAGAACAACACATTTAGTATTGTAGCATTAAAGTTTTATGTCCAGGTAAGTCCAAAACTATAGAAGCAAAACAAGCATGACCTGCTTTTCAATGTCTATCAGAACAATAAGAAGTCCTGCACAGATTTTAAATAGAAGGTTGTAGGGCCTGTTAACAAAATTGTACCATTTTGACACCTGAATTCAGAGTTAGGTCTCAGGTATTGAGAGATCAGCATCAGCTTAAGACCACGCATACCACCAGGGATTGTGAGCCTAAATGAATATATAAAACTTTGCACTGATTTGAGAGAAATCCTAACTATATGTGACATATAAACTTTATCACTGGCTGACAATGTCACTCGGTCTGTCAGGAATTCTTTGCAAAACAGAGGCAAACAGAAAAGGATTATCCTGAAATAATTCCAGCAGAAAGAGCCAAAGGAAAAAAACTAAAATGTTACAGCATAGACACTGCCTATTATCTTTGTAATGCTCTATGGAAACAGGTATTTGCACTAGAATCAAGCAAGACTGCACACTGTTTGATCACCTTTCCACAGACAGACTAGCTGCTATGCACACACCAGCACAGGAACCAACTCTCTTAGACAAACAGGATGTGGGAGAAGGTGGCAGAATATGGTTAAGGTCTTAAAACTGGATCCTTTAGAGCACTAGAAACCAGAGAACTCCAGAGAATCAGTAAGACTTTCACTTGACATCCCCAGCACTGGCATGATGAATGCAAGCCTCAATCATGTTGCAGCAGAGGAGCTTTATGAGGAGCTGTCTGAGGTATTCCTTTTTCAGTTTAGGAATTACTGGAATAAATATAAGGACAGCGACAGTAATCACTAAAGGATAATAAAAGAGTAACTCACAATTTACATACTTAAAATTAGACAGAATCAGCTGCTGTCCCAGTATTGACTGAGTGATCCTGATGGATTTATGAGACACTATGCTAGATACTCTATTCCTCAGTCAAATGTTTCTTTGCATACAGGACAGCATTCACACAGAAAATCTAGAGTGGAGCACACATGAATACATTCCCTCTCATGTTTTCTGTAATATGCCTTTCATACCACAAGGCAGAAAAGCCATAATTGTTCTATTTACTATTCCTTCTCTTCTCTACTGAAAGTCAAATATGGGTTCACAGAGTATGAATGTGAAGATACCAGTTATTACTGAAAAGACAGCCCTCAAGCCACAGTGGCAATAACAGCTTCATTATAGTTTGACGACTTTTAGCAAAGATGTCTAAAAATTGACAAATTTGAGACACTAATCAGTGTACTGGGGAAATTAGTGCTAATTAAGTTATCTGAGTACCTGAACTTTCACAACAGAAAAACTGTAAAATAGATAAGCATTTTATTTACCATTCATTATCAAGAGGTGAGTTGCAGCTGAAATCACACTACATTAATAAGGTCACAATTACAGTAAATTACTTTTTTGCAAATTGAATACAATCACACAATGCTTAAAATTCCATTATTCCCTGTCATAGGGACAAGGTGAAGACAGGATCTACACCTAGAGTCCATTTTCCACAGGAAATAAAAATGGCATGCATTGACAAACAAACGCACAAAATATACATATATCTCACATGAGGCGCACATGGACAGTCTCTCCCACACAGCTCTTTGAGGAATACGGAGACTGAACACATAACTTATTTTTCATAGAATCATCTAACCATAAATTGGTTGGAATTGACTTCTGAATGTCATTTAGTCCAATCACCCTGCAATGATCAGGGACATCTTTTTCTTAGCCAGAGCTGCAGTACCACATGGAGGAACTGGGAAAAGTGAAATCTGGCAGTGTATCAGATTGCTTGCTGACACAGGGCTAAGATGAGGCTTCAGTTATACAGACACAGGAGTGAGCCCCTTCCAGGGCACACTGAAACAAGAGGATGCCCTTCCACATTCACCAGCAAGACATGGAGCTGTCACTTCAGCAGGAAGTAAGGAGGAGGCTTGGCACACTATCCAACTTCTCTCTGCCTCACCAGTCATTTACAACAAGCCCTCCCATTCTACTGCACTGTGTTGGTACATCCAAGGGAAGATTATTTGGGAAAGTGAAGCAGGGCTGATGCTCCTTCATCTTCCTTATGACACTCAGTACATGGCTGCTGATGCACCTGGCTGAACATGCAGGATTTCACCCTTTACTCCCGCTGTGTCTAGCCCTACAATGCATGTAACAAAAAAACCCAAAACATAAAAACCGCCCTCACCACCACCACAAAAAAAATTTCAAGATTTTTAGTTCATATGTTTTCTTTATTTTGAACATTTAACAAGGCTGCATAGTCACTACAGCTTTGTACCTAATGTGGTTTGGAATTTCTTTTTTTAAAAAGTATGTTTCAGGTTAAACCCATATGTTCAGTGATCTGACAGTGCTTTTATTTTTTGGGTTTTTTTATGTCCTGGCAAAAACCAAAACAAAAATATCTCTGATGCTTTCTTTCTGGCTGCTTTCCTTTGCTTTATTTTAAAAGCAAATATTTAGTGAAAAGTTTGTGAGAGCAGTGCTTTGTTTTGAATACAGTAAATGTGGGGATTTGACAGGTTCTAGAAATCCTGAGCTTCAAGTATTGCCAGTCTATTCTCAATTTTCTTTTTCTGAGCCTCAGATGTCAGCACCAGTCAGTCAAAATTTACCAGCTTTTTAACAGAAATACTGTGCATATGTGCATGAAAAAGTGGACATTCTATGTGAAACTATTCAGCAATCATTATGGGTAAGATCTCTTTGCTGGTGCCCATGATAAGCAAGCGCAGTGTATGTCTTACGTAGCTCTCTGACAGGGGTTCAGCCAAGCCCCCAGTGGAGCCCCTTGGGTTTCCTGGGGTCAGCTCTTTCACCAGCCCCACTCATGCCCTGTGAAAAGCTCTGCCAGATGCTGCTGCACACACAGGAACCTCTGGCAAAACCAATTTAGAGAACTGCCTGGTTTCACGTGCTGGCAGCAGATCCTCCATTTTATCTGGCAATTTTAAGCAACTTTTAACTGAAAAGAATATCAAGTCAGCAAGATAATGATAATACTGCGGAGTTGACAGTGGTTTGTCTTTTAAGAACAGACTTTGTGTTAGCTACAGTAACTATAAAATAAAAAATTAAAAAATCTACAATACTGATTTATAACAAATAACTGAAGGAAATGCTTCTCTCCCAGCTTTGGAAATAGAAGGGAAGAAGTTCCATTAGGTGACAAGGCTGGGTATCTCCCTAGAATGAAGCAAGGCAGCTCACAGTATTTTTGTTCTGGTTTGGCCAAATACCTTTGAAGCTACCTGCAAATACCTTTTTGAAACTGATGCGCTAGCAATTCATTGTCAAAACTGCAATGACATGTACTTAAATTTGCAATCATTTCACTGTAAAAACATATAAAGAAATACATTTTGTCTCACTTCTGATAAGAAAAACAGGTGACACTTTTTCCCTTGCCTAAGGTAAACTTTAAAAGCAATCTGCTTGACAAGGTTTAACTTTAGATCCTGCAAAGGCTGGTGATAGCACAGAAGATAGCAGGAGAATCAGGAAATGGCACGGTCATTAGAGACAAATCCTGAGACAAGATCCCTGTACAAAAATAAAAGGGAGCTCCTGCGAGCCTTGAAAAATATCCTGCACACATTGATAAAGAGGCCTTTAAAGTTATTCTTCAAAAAAATAAACTGAACTGACATATCCAGTCATTATGATTTCTTCTTCGTGACCTTCCTCTATATCCTTATGCACTAGATGAAACCAAACCCAGAGAACAAAAGTGCAAAGTAATAAAACCAGAATAATAGCTTTCCCTGTTTTGTTCCAGGGTTTCTTCAGAGAAGAGACTGCTCTTTAACTCCCATGTCACTGAAGTCATATTCAGGCAAGCATGTGAAAACCAAGATATTTGATTTTTATACAGGACATCACACTGTCATTTTGTGTAATTCTTTGTTCCCCAAACCTGCCTATTCACGTGCCCTGTTATTTTACCTCATGTATGGCACATAGCTCTCAGTCTGCAAAAACAGCGGCAGCTCTGAGCAGGAACGCAGACAGGAGGTAGGACAGCACAGACAACAAGGTCACAGCATTTTAAGGATGGCTGCACCCTGGTAGGGATCTCCAATCTTTGCCGATCCGTGGTTGTGGGTAGCACTTCTGCCTCTCCAAGCTGCCAGGGCTCAACCCTGACATTGAAACTAAAGGTATTTACATACAGTGATACTGCCTGCAGGAAAATATTGTCAAATGCATGTACACTGCCCAGGAAAGGCTTACTGTGTGTGCTGTGACTGGTGAGGAGACTGGGGAAAGAGCAGGGAACAGCCATACTGATCCACTTCTCATCCTCCTTTGCCTGCCAGTGTGGGAACAACACAGGTAGAGGATCAGTCCTCAGATGTACACTGAAGTATAGTATGAGGTTCCTCTGTGGTGCATGCAAACAAGTTTATTTCTGGAGTAATGCTTGTTTCTATGTTGTCACATGGCCAAGAGAATTCCTCATTTCTTGAAGTCTGCTGGGAGGCAAGGCTGTATGTATGGCGATCAAGCTTTGCCATGCAGGTCCCAGAACAGACTCAAGACACCTTAACATTACTCAAGGGTTCTGCAAAGATGTGGTTGTCACTGCAGCCACTTCTCAGCAGCACCACTCAAGACACCCTGAGTGTACTGTAAACAGGGTGTGTGTGCTGGCAGAGAACTGACTCTGGAGTTTCAAACATTTGCACTGGCTAATTATGTAACAGCAGACCACACACATACTAGGAGCAGCCAGATCACTGCTACATATGATGCTAGACTTTTGTATTTTGCTTAAAAGAAGAGTTTAATTTTCAAGGATCCTATAAATATCAGGAACTGGTGAGAAATGCATATCATGTCAATAAGCTCTCCTGGGTGATAAGTATTAATTCCAAACAAAAATAAAGCCAAGCCAGGTACAGAACAGTCTTCTTCAATTAGGAGGATGAAAAGAAAACAATCCCTTTCCCCTTCTCACAATTTCAAAGACATCTTACTAGAGTAGCAGTGATACATGCATACCTGGGGGTTTGGGAACCCCAGGTCACACCATATGGCCAGCGACGAAGCAAACCAGCATCGCCCTGCGCAAACTGCCAAACATTCAGAAACATAACAAAGCAATGTGAATGTGTCTGACAGAGCAAGGGAACAGGCTTACAACCTGATCTACAAAGGGAAACAGTGCTGTGACTCTGGGGTTTCTATCAATTTCAAAGCAGAAAATTCCCTCTAGGCTTCTGCAAGGAGGTCTTAAACCCTTTTACTGACATCTGGATGTGTGAGTGAAATCACTCCTATCAGTGATTATCCCTGCTATGGAATCATGATTAAGAAGCTGTGTTGGTCCATCTCCACAAAGAATGCCAAGGCATTATCACCACGTACTTGCTGTCCTCACTCAGCATTACTGCCCCCAGTTTGCTAAGGCAAAGGATTTATATTTCAAGAAAAATGGTTGAAGAATTAAAGGCAGAAGAGTACATAAAGGGTTTCTAGATCCCACAGTACATCTGCTGATCAACATTCTGTGTATCTATTTTTATTCCTTCTCTCTAGCCAGTCTGGGTCTCTGCTTCATCCTCAATCCACTTTTTTTGTGAGTCACATCAGATTAGAAATACATTCAACTATGAGAAAAATCTTTTGCAACTGATCCAAAAAGAAACAATAACAGAAAACCCTGCATATCACATTTGGAGCCTCTTTAAAAAACAAACAGAAACAATGCAAGACACTGAAAAATATGGACAAGTTTCTGTACAGTGTTGTTTCAAAATGTACTGCAGCTGAAGTCACTTGTAGGATATCCTGTGTGTGACACATAAGGTAGTCAGTATAGGAGAAAAAGAAACTGGACATTTGAATACAAGGCTTTGTTCTGCATTTTTGCTACACAATCTGTAACTACATCAGTTACCCCTCCATCTCTATCAGTGCAAAGGATTTGTTTGGTTTGTCTCAGTGTATGGACACTAACCAAACATCCTACCTTTGATACTGTACACAAGCCCCTCACTACACAAAAGAAAATGAGGGGCTGAGGTACGTCCAAAGAGAAACAAAACTCAGGAAGGGTCTGGAGCACAAACCTGACAGAGAGTGACCAAGGGAACTGGGGATGTTCTGCCAGGAGAAAAAGAGGCTCAGGGGGACCTTATCACTCTCTGCAACTCCCTGAAAGGAGGGGGTAGCCAGGTGGGGCTTGATCTCCCAAGTAAGCAATAGGACAAGAGCAAGTGTCATTAAGCAACACCAGGTGAGATTGGGTATTAAGAAAGATTTCTTCACTGTAGGGGCTGTCAAACACTGGGACAGGCTACCCAGGGAAACGTTTGAGTCACTACATCTAGAGGCATTTAAAAGATGTGTAGATGTGACACTGAGGGATATAGTTTAGTGGCGGACTCAATCTTAGGGTCTTTTTCAAATTAAACATTTCTATGAGTCTTTGATTGTATTACAAACTCATTGCTGAACTCCTTTGCATTTTCTTTTATCTTGTATTAACTCATGTTAATACAACTGTGTGCCAGACCTTACCAGAAGAAGTGCTGATGGAAGTTTTGTCATTGATTTTAGTGCAACAAAAGTCAAGATGGCTATTTTTCAAGTTTCTCACGGACCTAGTGCTTAATAAATAGCATTAAAGAGTCTCAACATCATCAAGTCCCAAGGCACAGCAAGGCTACAACACATTGGCATGAAGTTTGAACAGACAGTAAAAGTGTGTCCTCCTCCACCATCTCCAACTACACAGAGCTCTAATTGACAAAGCAGAAACATGGGATGTTGGCCTTCACAGCATGGGATACAGATCAAAACAGAAACATGAAACTGAAGATTACTCAAGTACAATAGGAAGCTCAAGATCATGGAGCATTTTTTCACTACCAAAAATATTAGAGCCAAACCAAAACTCCCAAGAGAAAGTATCTCCAGTTTCACACAAAACAGGACACTTCCTTAGCTTTGTAAACAGGAGACTGATTTGAAACAAACTGCCAAACTCTATGCAATCCAGTATTTCAGCTAAGAGAACATCACCAGAAGCAATGATAAAAGTGCTCTCTTTTTTCCAAAATGTGGCGTAATGTAATCAACCTCACAGATACAATTGCAGGAATTTTGGAGGCAATTCTTGAATACAGCTTGAATCAACTGACTAAAAGATTACTACTAAATTTCCCTGCATTAGTGGGCAAAGTCTTACTACAGAGAATGCCAACAAAGAGCCTTCATGGTATTTCTTAGGACTCCTTTAGTGTTCTGATGTCAAATCCCTGCAGGTGCACAGAAGCCAGAGCAAGCCAGGGCAGCCCTTCTTTGGGGCTGCGATCATGCTAAAAACTTTTGAGAATTAAAATCATTGATCTGGACTCAGTGATCATTCTTGATCACTTCCAACTAAACGTATTCTGTGATTCTGTGATAGGCGAATATTTATTTTGCTATATTAGAAGATAAAATGAAAATTGTATTTATTCTGCAAATGCAGAGATGGCAGAAGGGCTCACCAAGCTACATTCCACCATTTGCAAATAGTCCTAGCAAATCTGGAAGGTCCAGTTAACTGGAGGTCAGCAAATGTGACACCCATAAGAGCAATGCCATAGCACAGCTAGTCCACAGTGTCATCACGCAGAACATGCGTGACAACCAGAGGATCAGGCCCAGCAGCATGGCTGTAGGAAAGGCAGGTCCTGACTGACCAGCCTGATCTCCTTCTGTGACCAGGTGACCCACTCAGTGGATGAGGGAAAGGCTCTGGATGTTGTCTGCCTGGACTTTATGTAATGGGCTTATCCTGACTGGACACCAAGTGCCCATCAAGTCTCTCTATCACTCCCCTTCTCAGTGGGACAAGGGAGGGAAAGTAATATAGTAGGATGGAAAAGAACTTGTAGCTTAATATAAGGCACTTCACTAAACAAAAACAACAACAACAAAAAATTTGGTGTGTATAAACAAAGAGAAAAAAAGTTTATTCTCTACTTTCCATCAGGGGGTGATATCCAGCTACTTCCCAGGAAGCAAAGTTGCAGCACATGTAGTGATTGCTCTGGAAGGCAAACACTGTAAAATAACAAATATCCCCCATTCCTCCTCCTTCCTTTAGCTTTTATATCTGAGCTGATGTCATATGGTATGGAATACCCCTTTTGGTTAATTTGGACCTGAATTTGTGTCCCATCCCAGGATGTTTCCTACTCCCAGCCCCTTGAGAGGGGTAGAATATTAGAGACAGGCCTGATGCTGTGCCAGCACTGCTCAGCAGTAGCCACAACACTGCTGTGTCATCCACACCTTTCTATGTACCAATGCAAACCACAGCACTGTGAGGGCTGATGTGGGAAAATTAACTCCATCTCAGCCATTCCCAAGACACTTTAGTAAAGCTTCTGACACCATATCCCACAGAATTATCCTGCAGAAAACAGATCCTCATGGCTAGGAGAGGTGCATAGTTCCCTGCACAAAAGACTGCCCTATTATCCAGGTCCCGAGAGTGGTGCTGAATGGAGTTACATCCAGCTGGTGGCTGCTCAGAAGTCAGTTCAACAGAGTTCAGTGCTGTTGAGTACTTTTATCAATACTCTGGATGAGAGGAGCGAGTGCACCCTCAGCAAGCCTGCAGATAAAAGCAAGTTAGGCAGGAGTGCTGGTTTGCTGCAGGGTAGGAAGGCTCTGCAGAGGGATCTGGACAGGCTAGATCTATGGCCCAAGGCCAATTGTAAGAGTGCTGAGTAAACAGCTGGGCTTGATGGTTTTGGAGGTCTTTTCCGACCTTAACAATTCTATGATTCCTAATTTTGCAAATACTTGGTACCCTCGGCTCATAAAAAATACAGAATTATTTTTACTCACCTCATTTACATATAAGGTATTCCACCTTTCTTATTACACTGTCCTGTGTGACTTGAATCCCTTGACTTTAGCAGAATTATGAAGATGGTCAAAGTTAAGCACATGATGAATACTACTGCACCAATGATCTCCTGTGAATTTTCTATTTATACTGACTCCTAGATGATTTATGAAACACAACATCTCTGTGGCAAAACAGTGGAAAAGAACTCCCAACATTATTTTAGATTTTCAGCACTGTTCAGTTTCTACAAATCAGAGCAATACAACTATTAAGTTTTCTCTTCCAGCCCTTTAAGAATTAGCTGGCCTAATTCAGTTTCACAGTAATACTTAAAAAAGCTCCAAATGAAAACCAGGAAGTTTCAAGACACTGAAGAATTTATAGTGACTTACACTATGATATACATCTGCCTGATAAAACATATTTCAAGTTCCTTTAGAGAATTCCTCTATGCTGCTTGCTGCTGAGTCAGGGTTGGAATTCTCATGCAATATGCTTTGATATTTCAGTCCAAACTGTTAATTATACAGATAAGAGACATCATCAAAGTCAGTTAATTGTAGACCTAAGTGCATTACTGCAGGGAGATCAGTAAGGCTTTTTTTTTTTTTCAAACTGATGAAGCCTGAAATACATATTTCTATACAAAAACTAGAAAAAAGGAAATAAAGCCTGTAAAAACCAATTTATTTTGGCCATTTTACAGTTGACAAAATTTTATGTTACCAGAGTTCTCTAAAAAAATGTATACAAGCCTATTATAAAATAACTCAGTAAGTGCATTCCAAAAGTGATGTTCTAGACCGCTAGTGATACCAGAGACACTTCATAAAATCATAGAAACATACAATCATAGAGTCATGGAATGCCTTGGGTTGAAGGGAACCTTGAGGGTCATCTAGTTCCAATCCCCCTGCCATGAGCAAGAACACTTTGCACTAGGCCAGCTTGATGAAATCCCTTGAACACCTCTCTGGGCAACCACATCTGGCCCCACCACATCCACAGAAAAGAATTTCTCCTAATGCCACAGAATCATAAGATGGCTTGGGTTGGAAGGGACCTTAAAGCATCTAATCTAAACCTATCCTCTTTAAAAAACCAACCAAACAACAGAAAACAACACAATCTTCATCCCATACACTTAACATTTGTTTGGTGAGAGAATACCGCCCAAATTACCATACACTTTTCCCTGCGATTAGGCATCAGCCAATACAGGGAAGAAGAGAGTAGAGTTAATGGCATACATCCATTTGGACCAGGCCTTAAAGAGCCAAAGCTGTGGGCAGTTATCCAGAACTGTAAAGTACAGTTTCTTCTTTGTATTTTGGTGGTACACAAGCAAAGCAAAGTTTGAAAATTCCAGGTTTTTTTGGATTCATAATGAAAACCACAAGAGTGTGGAATTTTATCATCAGTCATCTGATGTTATGGTTTCAAATCCACATCAGAAGATACTGATTCCATGGCTTTCAGTTGTTTATACACTGAAATGACCTGACACTATGCTGTCTGTTCTGTTCTGTCTTTTCTTTGAACTCTGGAGTTTGAAGTTTAAAGTATGTATGGTGATGCTTAGTCTGAAGATACAGACTAGGCATACTTCCCTATACTAAAGAGATGTTTATTCAATAACTGATAAGAAAAAGCATGTGATGTTTCAGTTAGACATTATATAGTAAATAATATTATTTAGCACTTTTTGTCTTCTACTTTTCATCTCTGAGTACACATCAACAACCAAAACAGAAGAAACAAAATACCAGACTTCTTGTAATTAGGTAGTATTACCTGCACACTGCAAACTGGGAAACTGAGTCAAAATAGCACAATGGAAGCATCTGGAAGACCTCTGTGTTATTCTGATGAACTTCAAAGTACTTAGCTTAATAGCATTAATAAACACTCTAAGTGGATACCTGTACTTGTGCTATAAATGTCTCTGGCACCTCCAGGACACTTTAAAAAATTGATTAGTGCTACACTGGACTGCTGAGTCATCAATGACTGTCCTTCAACTAGGACAAGAGGATGTCTGGTAAGCAAGTTATTTATATTCTTAATATCTTCAGCAGAAAGTACTGTCTGGTTAGGTTTGGTAGTCATTAAACAGCAATTTTTGTATGAGCTGCCCTCCTCCATAGATTTCTTATCAGATCAACTTCAGTCTTAAGTTAGAGCAATTACAAATAGGCCAACTTCTTTTAGTCTGAAAGAAGAAAGGTAATACTGAATCATGCACACTACAAAGGTTTGTTTTGGCCAGAAGCAAGACCAAGCCTCCATATTAAACTCTGTGTATGCAGCACCACTAAGTTATCCCACTTGGAACTGGAACTCAAAGGGTTGCTTTTTTTTAATTGAAATGTGCAGGTGGTCTTGAACTTCCCAAGATATTTTTTGAAGCTGAATAGGCCTCATTTTCTCTTCTCTTTTAATTTCAAAATCTAATAATCATGATCATTAACCCAGAGCACAATATTAAACTACTTTTTATCTTTGCTATGTGTTTTGAGAGAGACTGTTGAAACACATTTACCCCAATGTACTGCATGTTCTCAGATCCCATTCTGTATTGTCATATCTGCAAATATTTACAAAGCAAAAAATACTGTCTGACTCAGCAACACAACTCACGTCTTTCATGCTGTTCCATATAATTGCTTCAGACCAAAACAACACAAAAACACCACTGCGAATTACAAAAGACAGAAATACTATTAGTGGCCTACAGCCAACTGTGGTCTAAGCATTTGCTTGTGAGCCCGTCACATGCATGCAACATTTGGAATACTGCTCAAAACCTCTGGCTGTACAAATATAGACCTTCAGTCAAGGAACTCAAGCAACAGTTTCATTTGAGTAAAATCAGGGAGATCAGAAGCTGATCTGCTTTACACGTTGCAACACCACACCAGAACAAACCATCCTTTGCAGAGAAAATTCCCAAGACAGGGAGAGAAGAGAGCAAGGCAGCAGCATGCTAGGGGTCTGCACTTCAGTGAAGTCTGTGACCTCTTCAGAACATCCGTAACATCCACTCAGGAATTGCACAAGTGTCTGACTTTGGTATGGGCACATCCACTGCAGACTGCAAGGCCCACATGTCCCAGCAAAGATGAAAAGTAAGATGTAATTACACATATATCTGCCACCTTCCAACAGCCCCAGTGTTAGTCCACCTGGTACCCACAAATATCAACCACTACAAGTTGCCTCCAGTAATTTTAAAAGTGCAAAGCTTAATCAAATTGTTAAATTATCACAACTAGAAAGACAGCAATTAACTAATCATTTCAAAGGCTTGTTCTCTTCATGACTCCAAGAAGTAATTTCACCATTGGAAGTCTTCTGAAGAGTAAAACACCCATCACACTTCCATTAATATGAAAACTTTATTTACATTAGGGGTTAGTGACTTCTTCATTGACTATACAGGAATGATCAGAATAGTACACATTTTGATGTTATAAGTAAGTAAGTTTTCAATGAAAAAGCTTGTTTGAAATTTGAACTGGATGGAAGCTTGCTTAGACATATTCAGAGATGGTCTCAGTTCTTCTATGAAGATGGCAGGCTATAAAGTCATGAAACTTGATAAAACACTGAATAATTTTAAAGAATGAAACAGAAATAACAAAAATGTACTTTTTTGCAAACACGTACTTTTTATTTCTTTAATGAGATTAAATTTGACTACTGTATCAGAAAGAACTGCAATTCTACCCTGCTTCCTGAATCAACATTTCCATTGTAAGAAAAAAATCCTCCACCTTCTCTAAGTCTTCTTTCAGTGACTAGGAAAGGAATAAAAAATATTATTAATTCAATATGGCTCCAAACTTTAAACAAAAACATCTTCCTAAATCAACTGTATACCAATTACATGCATTGTATACATGCTGGAAAATAAACACTGGCAAATACAGTCTTGGAAATGGCTCAAGGGCCTGCGTTTTTGAAAAGAGTTTATAAAATATATAACTGCTGTCAACTGGAAGATGTTAACTTCAAGACTGATGTTAACTCTCTTCATTTGCAAGGAGAACATCCTGCATGCCGTCGTCGAAGGTGGTGCACGGCAATGTGCAAAAGCAAGCTCTCCAACGTGAGGCTGGAACATTCCAGGCTGCTCCCTGGCCAAAGGCCCATCACTTCCCAAACTGAAAGTCCAATGCTGAAATTCACCTCTAGAGTGAATTTCACTATTTCTCTATGCAGTCTCCCCGTTCGCTCCCCGTGGGACCACGGCACACGACCACGTTCACGGGAGGCACCTGCGTCCCGCACTGCCGACCCCGGCAGCACCTCGGCTATCCAGGACATCCCCTGCCGGCAGCTCCCGGAGGGAACCGCAGCGGAGCTCAGGCTGAAAACACCCTTCCCACGCTGTCCGAGACCCGCTGCCGCCCTGAGGGGCGCGCACCATCCCCGGCCAGCACAAGGGACGAAGCCAGTCCTGGTGGGGCAGTGCCCAGAGAAGCACCAAGCCCTGGGCTCAGACCCTCCGGCGAGGAAATCCCCTAACCCGGCGAGCAGCACGCCGACAGCTCTTAGAGCAGTCGAAGGCAGCGAGGCTGTGGCAGGGCTGGGAAATGATCCCGCTCCCGCCAGGGAGCTCTGGGGCGACGGCAGCGCCCCCGACACACCGCGCCTGAGAGCCCCCGCAGCGGCGCCGGTGCGGCCGGAGCCGCCACGAAGCGGCCGCTCGCCCCGCTCTGCCCCGCCGCCGGCACATCACGGGGACACGGGCCCAGGGGTGCCGAGGGACGCCCGGCGGGGCCCTCCTGGGCAGCCGGGACCGAGCACTCCGCGTTGTCTGCCCCCCCCCCCCGAAAGCCCGGACGGGACGCTGGGGATACCGCCGACTCCCCGGAGACCTCCTCGAAGTTGCCCCGAGAAGTTTGGGACGGCCCGGAGGTGCAGCCGCCGGGCAGAGTCGCCCCCTCATCCCACACCTCCCTCCTGCCACCTGGCCACACGCTCCCGGACCGGCCGCCGGGACCGGAGCCGGGGGACCGACCCCATGACCTGGCTGAGCCCCCCGGGACGGGACCCCCCCCGGACCGACCCCAGTCGCCCTCTGGGCAAGCGGCCCTCGCTCCTGGGACAGGGCAGCAGCAGCCCCGAGGCGCGCTTAAGGGCCACCCCAGCAAAAGCAGTCCTTGGGAATAAATAAAGCAGCAGGACACCTACCATCTCGCCTGATGTTGGAAGCCCGCAGGGCTTTTATAGATCCGCTCTGGGCAGGGGCGGTGGTGCCCTGACGGCTGCAGAAGTTCGCACAGACGACGGCGTAGAGCAGGAGGAGGATGAGTAGTTGCATTGGGACCAGCTGCGAGCGGGACCGTGTCTCTGCGAAGAAACGGGCTCTCCTCTCCCGCCGAGGGTGCTTCCCTCGCTCGCGTTCTCTTCCCCCTTACCGGACTTTTTGATTGTTGCGGGTTGCTTGGTGTTTGGGGGAGTTGTATGCAGGGGGCAAAAAGGCACAATCCCCGTAAAAAAAGCTCAAAACCCCGGAGCACGCGAGGCAGCGGTCAGCGCCGCCGCGCTACTCTCCGAGCTGCCTCAAAACTTCCTGCATGCTGAACTCTCGGCTGCCCTTCTGGGCCGGCCAAACTCGGCAGAGGTGCGCAGCGCCCGGGCCGGGACCGCCGCCCACTCCCCTCGCCCAGCACGGCCGTGCCCCGGGAGCAGGCGGGGGCTGCCGCAGCCGCGCTCCCCCGCGGCCGCCGCCGGCCTGCACCGCGCCTCGAACCGCCCCCGCCCGCCGCAGGAGCCGCCGAAGCCGGGGTCTGCAGCGCTGGGAGCGCCCCGCTCTGCGCGCCGGGGGAGGAAAGGGGGCCCGCGGGAAGGGGGCGGGAGCGGTGCCCGGGCCCTCCCTGAGCTGCCGGCCGCGCCGTCCCTACTCCGGGCAAAGAGTGGCAGGAGGGATGGTGCGAGGGCTGTCCCCGGTGCGGAGTGAACGCTGCCGGCGGCTGGATAGGACGGGAGCCGTGTGCCAAGGGCTCTCCGCCAGCGCAGGGGCCGCGCACCCGGCGGTCCCGTCACCCTCGGGCCCGCGGTGGCCGCGTAAAAGTCATCGCTGGGCCGAATGCCTCAAATCTCCGAGCTGTGCCAGGGCCGGTGGGAAGGCTTAGTGGGACAACTGGGGAATAATCCGCAGTTGTCCCTGGGAGAAATTTATGGGCTTCTCCTGTCATGCCAAGCACTGTCCAAAGCTTTTCATAAAAAGTTACTTCTTACTAATTTAGACTCTCATTAAATTGGGTCTGGCATTAAAATATTGTATTACTGCCTGGAAGAGTTTAGGTCTAAACTCTAGGGCATGTGAGGGTTCTAATCAGATTGCTAGTTTAATATTCTTTTTCTTTCCATTAGTTGCAATGAAAATAATCAAAAGGAAGATGCAAAAAAACCCCAAAGAAAAAAAAAAGAACCTGCTCAGGTTTTAACAGTTCTCTAATAAATTTTTCCCTACTCAGTTTATTTCTTACAACATTCTATGCAGTCTTAGCCAGTCTAACAGACGGTTATATGCTGCCAGATCTTTAACAACATGAAACATACGTCATTAGCAGAAGAATGTCAATATGGTGCTGTATCAGGAGTCTTGGATGAGTCCTGCTACACTGTGAGTTCTGCCTCTGGCTGTGTGAAGCATTTTCTCCAAGAGCATGCTAGGATGACAATGGGACTGAAACATCTTGTATGTCTTAGGAAACCAGTAGGGTGCAATTCTGTTATGCATAATTCATGCTCCTTTATCCCTTTCATGTTCCCCAAAACTGACAGCGAACCTAATCCTGCTCCCATGTGGTAGATAATGGAAAGACTCCAACAGTGCTTCATTTGTGAGCAGATGTGACTATATTTTAGGTGCCCATTTCAGGGGGGAACTAGTGAACAGAGGGAAGGTGGCCAATTCAATCATCCTAATAGAAACAGAATGTGAAATAGAGGACACAGAATGAATATGGGGGAGCCTGTGAGATGTTCTCTCTTCATCCAGTCAATGGGTCTGCCTCTCCAGTTACCTTACAAGGTAAATGCCAGAAAATGCCAATAGAATCCCTGCTCCCCAACTCTCTTCTGACATTTACCACAACTTGTCTTGCCTTTCTTAGTGCCTTCAGGCTCTCCTTCTCTTTTAGATTCAGGATGCTGGAATCTGTAATTGGTTCTCTTTGGGGAAGTGGCCATTTTAAGGTGGAAGAGAAAGAACGACAGATTACCTTCCAGCCAAAAGTCAGACAAAAGATGTTTCGACAGTATCTGAGCAATTGCACAAT
Organism: Zonotrichia albicollis; assembly: GCF_047830755.1. Taxonomy (NCBI): domain Eukaryota; kingdom Metazoa; phylum Chordata; class Aves; order Passeriformes; family Passerellidae; genus Zonotrichia; species Zonotrichia albicollis. The sequence goes on from NC_133820.1 coordinate 54,416,731, forward strand.
TCAGTCAAGAAATGGCAGTATTTCCCAGGTTGTTTCTCTTTCTGTATTGAAATTCATCCATATAAATTTGCTTATATAAAATTCATATGTCTTCCCAAGACCTGGGTATAGAGACAGTCTCTCTGGCCCCATGCCTTGCTGTCTGCAAAGGTCCAACTTTAACAGAAGAGTAAAAGAGACTTTTGTCTTTAACAGTCCACAGCTGTTTGGCTGACACGCTCCCTGGCTTGATAGAGACTGTAAATTGGAACTTCCTCAAGCTGACCAGGGCACAGAAGTGAGCTTTCCTCAGCACTTTTTTTTCTTTTTCATTTTTAAGAGTACATACTGTTTTGGTACATAAGATGAAATTCCTGTTTATGTAGCAGAGATACCTGGTTGCTTAGAGACATCTCAAGCAAAACAGCATGAGACCTCATCAACTAGACAATGATGGATACAGGCAAGTGGATTCCACCACCTGTGGCTTTGATACATGCTAAGAGGAGCCGCGTGTAACTCATATCATATGCTCACTGTGCGTTTCTGTTTCTCCCTGTACAAAGCATGGGATAGTGCCCCTCTGTTCTTAAAGCAAAAAATATTTCTCTAGTAGACAAGTCTCTTTCTCGGATCAGAAAACAGGGAATAACATTGTGGGGTCCAAAACAGAGATCTAGCTCTATGAATTATCAAATATTTATTTTAGCCCTAGTATCAAAAAACCTCCAGATTTTCCTATTTGATGTACAGGTGGACAGAAAGATTTTTGGGACAGAGAAGCAAAATTAACATGCATTGGTAGACTGTTAGAGGAAAGGCCTGCATTCCTATGACTGTTGCTACAGCTTCTACAGTTCGCTTTCAAAAACACTAGACTAAATAAAAGACAGAAAAATATCTTTATAATAAGGTGTCATAGAACCCTCATCAAAGAGAGAGAAGTTTGGATTCTACTCAGACAGTTTTATAAGCATATCACTGGGTCTTTGCTTTCTGGCAAAAATTCTAGCACATTGGCTAATCTGCACTCTAAGTGCTTGGAATAATTTAAAGCATCAGGTGGCTTCTATAGGAAGACCTATAGCAAGTCATGGTTGCTGCATAAAAGGACACGCTGATGTATAAGTGTGAAATCTAGCTAATTATAGATTTGTCAGTGCAATTGGGATCCTAATAAAAAAGTCTTCACAAAAAAGTTAATCAATAGAAATTAAAAACAAAATAATATAATTGTGTTCTATCAACCTGGAAAATCTTATCATGCCAACTTGGAAATCTGGATGACTAGCAGAATAGCATCCAATTATGGCTTTCATAACATACCAATTGGTACTGCATGATTTGAATCATATGAAATGAAAGCCATGCATACTAAGTGTTTTCAAAACTTCTTAAATGACAGGCTTAAAAATGTTTATGAAAAACTGGAAAATTATTAAATGGATTCTCTTTGAGAGAGTGCCACTTAGGCTAATTTTTTACTTCTGCACTGGTTTACACTTGTAGGCACACAGTCTGTGGTAGTTGGGAGTGGGGCTGCAGCCAAGCCCCTTCCCCAATGGGCTACAGCTGTGAAAAGCAGGCGAGCAGCATTGGAGGTGATGGGACAGGGAGTGCCCAGGGGCACTGACCAGTCACGGAAGGGAACAGAGGGCACACAGGTGCAATGCATGAACAATCAGGGGTATAAAAGGTTGGGCTGAATGTTGCCTTCTGATACAAGGCAGGCGGCCTGGTTTCAGGAAACAGCACGGCGGCCCATTTCCCCAGGGCCGCTCGGGCCTAAGAAACACGCAGACACCAATGTGGTGGAGGATCAAAGGCCTTTATTCTCTCTTCCCGTGGGGTTTTATAGTCTAAGGGGCTTCTATGTCAGGTGAGGGTCTGTCCTTACCATCTATGGTTAGTAGGGGATGGAAAGTTACCTGGGCAAGTGGAAAGTTACCGGAATCTGGTTTAGGGGGCTACATTCCTATGTTAATTTTCTTATCTAAGGGGGCAGGGGCCCTGTCTTCCCGTAACATCACGAGATCTTCCGAACGCCAGGCCCTATCTGCTACAGCTGAAGAGCAATGACGCCCAGACCATGAAGTCTTTTGGAGTAGTGTGCTGTTAGTCTGTATGGGTAGGTGATTTCTGAAATTGTATGGTGCTGCTCTGTATATAGTGGCTGTCTCCATTGTGACATATGCCTGTGACATGCATTTCCAACAATAATCTGTGAAAATTGCAGCTATTACTGATGACTACTGAAGATGACAAAAACTTTGGGGGAGTAACAATAGGATGATTTATAGTGTTGGTGATATATTGAGGCAGATGTGTAGTTACTGGATATAAGTGTAAAGCTGAGCCCTGGCCCAGCTTATGCATCAAAATAGCCACTGGCAGCACTTCCCAGTGCCTGTGGTATCTACCTTACCTTGTTTTAGTCCCCTGAAAGTGCCTGGTGTTAGCCAGATGCAAGTTTCTCATTGTTCATGAAGAGAATTGGGTCCCCATCAGAGGACCCTCTAGCCCAGAGGTTTAAGGCAGTCATGCTGGGGTGGTTTGACAGGTCCAGTTTCTTTCCACTGACTATGAAGCGAGTACAGGGGAAAAATACATTCATAGTTATAGGATAGAGTGTTTAATTCTAGAAAGCACTGATGCAGAAAATAATGATGGGGGTAGATTATCAAGAAAGTCAATGGGCTGTAGCCATCTCTATTACCATTTTTGACTGGGAGATGCTCCAGAGTAATACAGTTTGTCTATGGAGCTCAAATGCACTGTTTTTCCAGAACATTTGAGCTATGTTGATTAAGTAGCAAAATCCAAGATATCTGTGAGTTTTCTCTGGGATCCTTGAATATTTATTTTAAAAAGAGAGTATCAGTTAAAGTAGGGGCATTTATGCTTTTTTCTGTTATTATTAGACTGCTGCCTGAAGTTCCTATGAATAAAGTCTTAGAAAGGATCATAATAAATTGAGAAACACTGAGAGGAAAACCACAGGGTTAGCCGGAGGTTGAGAAGTATGCCGCTCAGGGAAAAGCTTAAAAAATCGCGAGCCGTTTAGCTTGTCAAGGAGAAAATCAGGGGGGTCACAGCTGCCTCCCGGAGGTAGGATATTGATCCTAGAAGGCTATTTTGTCTAGTGGACAATGGCATATCAAGGTGAAAGCTGGAGACAGACAAATAAGGTTAGAAGTAAAAGGCACATTTTTCTCTGTGGAAAGCTATGGAGGTATCAAAGTTCTTCACCACTGAAAATCTGAAAGGCAAGATTTGATGTTTTTCTAAAACCAGTCAAGTGGTTTCAAGCTGTGCTTAGGAACTCTTGGGGTCTATTGATCACTTCTAGAAAGTCTGTAAAGGCAAGAGAGGAAAGCATGTTCATATCTTCTGTACTACAAGCCACAGATAAATTTTTAAGTGATTCTGCAGTTTCTTGGAAAACAACAACTAAGAAAAATAAACCTCCAAGGATTAATTTCAGTCACTGTGATTTTTGTTATATACGAGGGCAATGACCTCATCCCCTAGTTTATAATCTGTGACAAAGATGTAAGAATGAGCAGAGGTACATAGAGTAGGATGGAGAAAAAACTCAAAATTGCTGAAATATGTATTAAGTAAACAACTGTAACCATGATGGAAGACCAAAAGAATGTAAGGAAAATTAGACCAAAGCCATTATATGTCTGGACTTAGAAAACACAGGCAGATTCATGTGTTACTAAGAAAATTGCCCCAGGCACCATGACATCAAGAAAAAAAGTGCAGCACAGTGATCTATGGCCAGATTTACTACCTGAGCCTGCAGGCAGTGATTCGACAACACAGACAGAAAATCCCCAGTGAAACTGATCATTTTAGGTGACCAGACCTATAAAACACAAGCTCAAGCAGTGCTGTCTGGTGTCACTACAAATGTAGCATTGATTTGTGGAACCTCATGTTAAAACACTGAATATTAGATATGGGCCACAGACCTGCAAGTGGTGCTGCTGTTTGTCCTCTTCCAGCAGCCAGCTGTGCAAGTCACTTGTCTGGCCCATTCTTGAGAACAGCTGCTGGCAGGTTTGATTTATCCAGTCTTCTGATTTTCCTTTTTGTGCATGCCCTGCTACAGGATGCTGGGCCCTTCTCACTTTCATATATGTGCTTCTGGTCCCAACTCTCAAATTAATTTTGCTGGCTTTATGTAACTTTTGGACAGTTTTCTACTGCAAATGTTGAGAGAAATATTGCACAAACATGCACATAGGAAGGGAGAGAAAAACAATATCCCAAGATGAACATGCTGATATATTAAATTTTGAGAAACTGTCATGTCACTCAGACTGTTGCCCTGGTACCTAGTGACAGTACCAATTGACTTCTAGTGTGCATGCAATATTCAGAGTCATGCTTTCAAAAACTGAATATAATCCACAATGAAATAGGAAATGTTGCCTTCCTGAGGTCAGGTAGGGTTTTTGCCCACAATTTATATCAGTGGAACCAGCATTTAGACATAAATTCAGGTTTAAAAATACTGGGCTATGTTTTCTCATAAGCTTTTCATAATAAGAAAGTAATAGCTTCAAACAGACTGTATTTCTTCTGTAGCCCTGTTCCAAGGTTTGTAGATTTAAAGCTGAAGAGACCTTTCTGACATAATATAGATTGACTTCTTGCATTAATAAGCTAAACTGTTTTGCTGTCTGACCTCCTGCTTTGTTTGCTTAAAAATGTGGTATCTTTTAGAAAAAGAAAAGATCAAAACTTGATTTTAAAATAGGAAATCAATTTTACAGTATCTTGAGACACAGAATTGCCCACCATCAGTGTTCGGTAATTCAAGTGATTAATGACTGGTTTTAATTTGGTTGATTTTTTCCTCTGGATCTTGTGTTGTGGGTGAACAGTAATGGTTTATCAGGATACTGTGCTCAGTCTTAAATATTTGGATGTCAGTAATCTGAAACTATTAGTTTGGATTTAGTAAAAGAGCTGTAGGTAGGTATCTTCTACCTAACCACTTGTGTTATTTCTGTGATCAATTTCTTTGCACCTGTCAAAATTATGACAGATTTTGTCTTCAAATACATTTGAGTTAGAAAACTGGCATCTAAAATTTTAGAGAAATTCTGGGAATGTTTTACAACTGGTAGTATTTCTAGGATCTGAGGTTTCAGACTCAGAATTTTTCATGATAATTCCTGCTTTCTGTCTGTATGTTGCAGATAATACTTTACAAATAAAGCAACAAGTTTTAGTAAGAACAGTAATGGTGTGTAATACTGCCCAGACATTCCTTCTGGACTGCTCTGTGTTCTCTTCTCTGGGGCAAGATGTATTTGCCTTCTCTTGACCTCAGCATATTTTTTCTTCAGCATGTTTTCAGCATGGGAACACTTTTCAAATTCTGTAAATTATCTTGTAAACAAATTAGGAGATATCACCCAAGCATTGTTATAAAGACTGAAATGCATCGTGATGCTGAAGCCATTAACTCATGTCTTGGCACAACAAAGTTGGCACATGAACTTCTTGTCATCTACTGTGTTGCAGTTTGTGCTCAATTCAGAAGACATGTAAGAGCTCAAATATCTTCCTTTGGTGATAAAGACTTCCCCTCAATTTCCCAGGGCTGAAGTTCTGAGCAGACATCATACATATGGGTCCTATGTGAATTCCTCTACACAGCCACCCAGATAATCATAACTTTACTGAAATATTTTAAGGATTTTACAAGGATGAAACCTTCTAGTTGTGCAAAATTTTCTTGCCCTCCTGAGTTACAACTTGCATTTAATCCTTTATTAAGTTCAACAGAACATCACTGACTCATATTGTTGACATTGTTCCAAAACTGCCAAGCCATGATGCTGGGGTTTTTTTTTTTTGGGTTTTTTTCATTCCTGTATGGGTAATTTCATTCCTTTTTGAGGTCTGGGCACACATATGCAATATACATATTTCCTAAATCTCATCATCCAAGAACCTCAGCCCTTTTTTTTCTGTTTTTCTTTCCCTCTCAAGAATTTTTCAACACCACTTCATAAATAGGGAAGACTCTGGCTAGCAGTGAGAAATGTGCAATGCAGAATGGAGAACGATTTTTCCATTGCTGACCCTCTTGGTACTGACTTTAGTTATGTTGTTGGAAAGCAAACTTGTCATATTTTCTCTTGATTTGCCTGCATTTCATAGACATAGCAAAATGAAGCCTTTTCAGTCATTTCGCAATCAATAATTTGGCATAATTAAATGCAAAAATCCAGAACATAAAAGTAAAAAATGCAAAACTCTGAGCTTTTATCATAGAATCATAGAAGGGTTTGAGTTGGAAAGAACAATAATGATCACATAGGGAAACTTCCCTGCTATGGTCAGGGACAACTCTCTCTATATCAGGTTGCTCAAAGCCCCATCCAACCTGACTTTCAACATTTACTGTAGTGGGACTACCAGAACTTCTATCAGTCATCTCTTGCAGTACCTCACCACCCCCACAATGGAAAAAACCAAAACAAGTATTACATCCAATCTGAACCTCCCCTCTTTTGCTTTAAAATCATTGTTCCTTGTCCTGTCATTACAGGTCTTGGTAAAAAGTCTTCCTCATCTTTTCTATAAGCCCTGTTTGGATATTGAAGGAAGTCAATAAAGTCCTCCCTGAGACTTTTCCAGGCTGAATATTGCCAGCTCTGTAAGCCTGTGTCTGTGGGAAAGGTATACCAGCCCTTGGACCATTTTCAGGGTCCCTCTCTGGACCTGCTCTAACAGGTTGCTGTCTTTTTTGCACTGGGGCATCCAGACCTGGATGCAGCACTTCAGGTGGAGTATCACAAATGGGGAATTGAGGGGGGAAACACCTCCCTGGCCTTGCTGGCTATGCTTCTTTTGATGCAGCTGAGGATGTGGTTGGCTTTTTGGGCCGTGAGTGCACATTGACAGGTCATGTCCATTTTTTCACCCACTGATGAAAGTCCTGCTTCCCAGGGTTGCTCTCAATCCATTTATTCCTCCAGTCCATATTGATTCTGGGCATTGTCCTGACCCATGTGCAGAGCCTTCTAGTCACCCTTGTGGTTGTAAAATGTACCTCTGCACTTACAGTTTGGGTTTGGTTTCTTTAATGAAGATTGTTTTAGATCATAAAAAAAACAGAACCCACATATAACTGATAAAAATATACAAGCAGCCAGATTTTCAAATGGAATTGATATATAAATATTGGAGAAGGCACATGCGGCATGCTTAAGATTTTCTTTTAAATATATGTAGTTCTTAAATCAGCTTGCTAATAAAAAATATTTTGTATCTGCTTTGGATGGCAATGACAGTCTTAAACTTATCTTAGGGGCATTGGTGAGAATGACTTATCTCTGGTTCCAGATTAGTGGGAATATATTCAGGCTGCCCAAATCTTTCTTGAGATCACATTGTCATACAGAGGAGTTGAGTTCACAGTTTTATGCACACAACACATTAACACAAACTAGTTAATCACCTGGCACTGGTTAAGCAGAATTAATGCTGATACTGTGCTAATGACCTTGCACTATCATTAGACTAAATCAGTCTCCTGGGGGGGAACCCAACAAGGCATACTAATTCAATGCATTCCTAGGAAGTACCATGTACAGTAAAATATATTTTGTCATTTATTGAGCTCGATTTTTAATTCAAGAAGTATTAGATTAAATACCATGGCCTCTCCAGAGACCTCTGGAATGGCAGAACAAGATAAAAACATGCAGTAGAAAAATACAAAGAAAAGAAAGATTTGTGCATTCCTACAGCAGTTGTGGACATTTTAAAATACTGATGCACTCAATAAACAAATGTCAGAGTGATCTGCTCTAAACATGGATTTAAAAAAACAAAACTTAGAACGGTAAACAAAACTTTGAGGGCTAAATCTGATTTAGACATTGTATATTCCATTTGCAGCCTGAGAGAAAATCAGGTGCCACCAGAGGGTGCTTGATCCAATATACCATTTTCATAATTAGAAGTGTTGAGTTCCCCTAACCCTCCCCCTACCTCCAATGGCCTTCTTTTTGCCTTGTAAGACAAATGCAGATGATTAGCACAGACTTAGGCATTTTTCCTAAGAAAACCTAAGTTACCAATCAGGAGTTAGAACATTTTTGAAATAAAACACTTCATGAAACTTAATTCAGCCACCTTTTTGGCATATGTTGTAATTACTATGTGTGAAAACTACTTTTTTCAGAAGATTAAATATACCTAATGGAGATAAATCATGACTTTGCAGTACAAAGGGAGATAGCCTGCAGAACCTTTATTTTACTTGTTGCAGTGTTTAAGGTCATGAATTGAGTGGGGCAGGAGGTGGATGGAAAAGAAAACTGAATCCCTGAGGCAGCTGAGTGTCGTGGAAGGGTTTCTGCACCCACCTGTGTGTTGTTCCACAGATGACACAAACCAGATTTCTCACAGCTGGTCTTCAGCTCTATGTTTCTCATTTTCTGGATGCCCAGCTGGAGACAGTAGAGTCTCGTTAGAAAAGGTTCAGAGCATGCATAACTGTATCTGAAGTTAACAGTTGCTGTTTGCTGTTTCTTGAATATGTGTAGTGCTACATAATACCAAACATTATAAATCTCAGTCTACAACTAACAGAAACTTAATCTTTCTGCACCCCAATCCCATTTGAGAGGAGGGATGGTGTACTTCACTATACACTGTAGCACCCAAATTAAAAACTAGTATATGATCTGCCAAATAAAACCCTGCATCTAATCATAAATATGTCTGTAACATAGACAAAAATTGACAGTTTTTGAACAGGGTTAGTATGTCTAAGAATAAACTGGAAGTACCTTTTATTTATATTTTTTCTGTGAAACTAAGAGAAACACTGTCTACTTCAACTGTAGACATCAGGGCTGCACATATCTGGAGGCAGTACAGGTGAATCCTGCTTTCTCTGCTGACCTCCATTTTGGGCACTGAATGAGGCAGAGGCTATAAGAACAAAATAGTCTCAGATCATGTTATTTGTTAGTTGTCTTTGCAATAGCTGTGCACAAGGGACCAAACTAAGTTTGCACAGAATGTTTTTTGAAAGTTTGCCGTGGCAATCTTAATAGCAGTATAATAGTTATTCAGTGGGAATGAAAAGACATCAGCCTGAGGCAGACACTTGAAATGTTGTATTTCAGCTCAAACAGTTAAAGTTTGAAAAGAGAGTTGAACAGTAGGAAAAGAGAACAAATTGATAATAGGTAATTTTACCAGCTTTCCCTGAGAAGCTTTCATCATTTCTCAGTCCTGTGGTCTGCAACAGAGCTTGCAGGGCAGCCCTGTGCCAGTGCATGTCTCAGCTCTAGTGCTATGTTCAGCATTCGTCTAGAGTTATTAAAGACATTTTAATTTTCAAGAGTTTTCACAAAAATGGCCTAATCCTCAGGAATGGGAAACTATCTTGGTGTTTGTTAACACTGTAGAATTCACACTGTAGAAATAGGGAAATCATCAACTGCAATTATTTGTCTGGGGTCATATTGCACAAAATTATCAGGTAACAAATGGAAGTAAGAGTCAGTGTTTAACTCATTAGACTAACATTCCTTAGAAAGTTTTCTCTCTGTTTCTTCCTGACAAGGCTGCACTGTCCCATTGCATGGGGCCAATGACTTTGTGTGCTGATGTGACAGGCTTGTCTAAAAGAAGGACCTTGACTAAGCCCTGAAAAGTGTGTGATATGATCATTTAAAACAGCTCAGGGATTACGGTGTCTGGCAGGAGGTGATTGTACTGCTTGATTCACAGTTCCTCAGACACAGTTTATGTTAAGCTTACCAGCCATTTTCATCTTTCATCTTTATTTTAAGCAGGGATAGGCCATGTGAGATCCTTATTAGCCGTTATGAACCCACTGAACAGTGTATGAGAACTTGTGACCTTCCTAGGCAGGGCATAAACATCCAACATATTGTAAAAGGGCTTTGGGGGCATCAGTTCTGAGTCTGACTTGATTTAGTTTACCACATGACACCAGAAAACTGATTTTGACCTTTAAATAAAGGTCAAACTGCCAAAACTGCCTACTAATTTTGGAAATCTGATTTTCAGAAGAGTGCATCATCTTCAGCCACAGTAGGATACTCAGGCATTATAATTGTATCTCTTTTGCTGTTGCAGATTTACTTGGGAAGGAGAAAGAGAAATGGACCATGAACTTTTTAATCATTCTGTTAACACTGACCAAATCAGCACATTTTTATTGCTACCATTCTCCACCCACAGTTTAAACAAGAACTGAAGGACTACTCATTGAGTAACCAAGATTTTTTTGAGAACTGCTGTTTGTGTGGCTATACTACCAGCTAGTTTATATCAAAAGTCACTGGAGGTGGGAATGAATTGTATTTATCAATTAGATATCTGAATTTAGCCTGTGCAGATCTGCAGAACAAAGAGTCACATAGTGATGCTATACAGGCAGTGTTTTAGACTGAGCACATCATGGTTCTGGTGCGGATCTAAGACACCAAGTGAAAACTTCAACAAAGTCATCTACAGCTATTTACTGATGAAAGAAATATCCCTGCTTTGAACTACAGAATCTGCAGATATGTCTTCAGTCAGGTGTCAAAGTAAGCTAATCTGGAGCAAAATCAGCTGAGTCACTGAGATCTGAAAAGAGCAATTTGTAAAAGGAAAAATGATCAGTCTCTTTCTTGGATTAAAAGATAAAGGAGGCTTACTGCAGGTTTTAAAAAAGCATTCAAACAATGTTTTCTGATCAAATCTCACAGTTTTAACAGAGAAGGAATTTGTTTAGGTAATTGAAATTGAAGTTATGTGCCTATTTTTATTGTAGTCTTACAGATGACACTTTTACCTCTTCACACCTGCACAAACACACACAGAGTCATATATTTGCATGAGAAAGATCTTATGTCCCTCATTGGATGCAATCAGTTATGAAAAGGACCTCAGTTCTAGTAATGTAGCTTTGCGACAGTGAGGCAGGCAACCAGTCTATGATTTACAGTCTATTTTATAATCACATTTTCTTAACGTTTTTATAACAAAATAACGATAATAACTCTACAGAAGCAATAATAATGCATTCTTCTCAATTCTGTTGCTGAACATACAGAAGAAAAAGCAAATGAGGTGGAAGGGGCAATTTTCTGTTTGTCTGAAAATGCCCTTCAAAGTCTGTTATACTTTAAATAGTGTAAACAGAGATTTAGATGTAAAATTAGGAGGCTTGCTCTTATGTTAGGTGTTTGAGAAGCATGAAGAAAGAAAAATAATGACTCCAAGGAAGATGAGCATACTTAGCTTGGAATTCAGTACATAATCCAGAGGAAAGAGCTGTAGTTTAAAGAAGTAAATCAGCAATGGTAGTTCATAACAGTTGGTCAGTAGGTGATTTTAATGCTTGGCTTCCTGTTGGTATTTTCAGTCACAGTCTCAGTGTGATTGACAGCTGAGCTGTAGTCCAAGTAATTGTTAGTTATAGCCCCACTAGCCAATTTTTAATGTGTGTTGAACTACTCTGCACAGCATGTATGTGTTACTTTACCTTTACCCTAAGTTTTAAGGTACCCAAGGCAATAATATTTCCTTTTCTGAGGGAGTGATGGAAATGACCCTAGGCTTACTTACAAGCGGTACTGATTCATGAGCAGTAGTCTATTTGAAGTCTTTTGTTAGTCTCCATAAAACACTATTAATTTTAAAAATTGAAATGCATCATATTAGACATGCTTGGTTTAGTAAAAATGTATCACATTTTGAGTAAATTCAGCTTTTGGGATCTTATACCAATTTATATCTTTTCTAAAGTACTGAACATCAAGTGACAATCTACCTGGTAACAGGATGAGGTGTCTCAATATGTTCCATACCCACTGTCTTAGGTGGAGGCTGTGATGAGTAAATTTAGAGCTGTGTAGTTCATACAGAGGTGATAAACAGGTGTAGTGAAACAATAATACATTTGTGCCTTCCTTTTATTCATAATTAACATTGCCTTCATTTTCCTGCAATCTCCTGAAATTCAATTTTCCTTCCCTTTTTTGTAGCTATTCTTGAACTTTGTTATGCACATTCTGAAGGCAGGTGTATTGGCCTATGCTGCACTAATCTTCCATAATTGATTTGGGATGTGTGCCAGTGTCTTTTATTATTCTGTGCTGATATCTTTATATGACTGGCTTTTATCCAAATGCTGTCATCTTTTGCATTCTCTTTATCCTTTTGCTCTTTTTGTGCTGAGAGACCATATTTTTAGCCTCTGAGTGTTGCCCCTTCTTCCCTCTAATTTGCAGTGTAGAAGGCACAAAGGACAAACAAATATTGAGATCCCCATGCTTGGCCTTTTTAATTTTTTCTCTACTCATTTTGGTTAAGGCCATTGTTGCTTAATGACGTTTAAAGGTTTCATTCATTTTATTCTGATTTAGTGCTTTGGTGAACTTATTTTTATTGCCTTTTTTATTTTTTAAAAAGCGCTTTACTTTGTATTTTCCACACTATATTTGAATCATTAAAGAAAAGGATGTGATACATATCAAAACGTTGTACTCTCATCGTGTTTCCATATGGGTTTCTCAAAGGCAGCTCCTCTATGACTGCTCTATGCCCCCATGAGCCCTGGCATGATAGGGTACAGACTTTTGAGGAGTTCAGTTGACAGAGTCCCTTGGGAGGCAGACTTGAAGGGCAAAGTAGTAAAGGAAGGCTGGACGTTCTTCAAGAAGATCTAAAAAACCACAAGGGAAAGCTGTCCCCATGTGCCAAAAGATAAGCCAGAGGGGCTGGCTAAACAGAGAGCTTTATCTGGAACTAAGGAAGAAAAGGAGAGTTTATTGAACACTTTGGTAAAAGGGGCAGGCAAACTCGCAAGGACTGTGAGGATGTTGAGAGGGGGAAGAGGAAGAAGGGGGAAGATCCCCTTTCATGAAGGGGAAAATTAAAAGAGCAAAAACCCAACTATAACTTAATCTCTCTACTTCCATAAAAGACAACAAAGAATGCTATTTCAAATACAATGGCAAAAAAAGAAGGGCCAAGGAGAATCTGCATCCTTTACTGGATACAGAGGAACACTTAGCATCAAAGGCTGAGGAACTTAATGCCTTCTTTGCCTCAGTCCATAATACTGAGATCAGTTGTTCCCCAGTACCCAGTCCTCTGAGCTGGAAGACAGGGATGAGGAGCAGAGTGAAGTCCCTATAACCCAGGGAAATGGTCAGCAGCTGGTACACCCTTTAGATACACATAAGTCTGTGGAGCTGGATGGAGTTTTCAGTAGGGTGTGTGTCAGTCTCTTCTCCTAAGTAACAGGCGACAAAAGGAAACGGTCTCAAATTGTGCCAGGGGAGTTTTAAATTGGATATTAGGAAAAAAATTTCTCACCAAATGGGTTGCCAAGCACTGGAACAGGCACCCCACAGCAGTAGTGGAGTCACCATCCCTGGAGGTATTTAAGACATGTAGATGTGGCCCACAGGGACATGGTTTAGTGGAGCACTTGGCAGAGCTGGGTTAAACTTCATTATCTTAGAGACCTTTTCCAACTTAAACAATTCTATGATTTCTGTAAAACATGTTTTCAAATGGATAATTTTATAATGAGCTTTAATGTAATAGAAATTCATCTTGGTTGTGGTACCATATTCATCTTGGTTCTGTGGATCATTGTGTTTTCATCTTCATTGTAAGGCTCATAATATATATGACTTCTTTTTGATTAAAGGAAAGAAGCTATTCCTAGACAAAAGAAAATTCCTATGTTGCTTATATTTGATTTTTTTTTTTTTTTGCATGGTCTAGCTCTTTCTTCATGTGTCATCTGTTGCAAAATGAGCTCTGCTCTAGATAATATAGAGGAAAACCAGTTCCTTGGTATCTTGCTATGACTTTTCAGCAGCAATCTACAGAGGAAAAAAAATTCCATTTAATTGTGGGCCAAGAGAAAATCACATATAACCAATATCCTCAGTACATATTTTTTAGGTTTTAATCCAAACTCCAACCAAACCATTTGTCATTTCAGACCATTAAACCTTGGATAATAGAGCAGCCTTATTCAGCTCAGTGCGTTATCATTCCCTTAGCCAAAAATGTGTGGCTAATTCAGTCAGTTGAGCTAATATGATTAGTAGGTTGTATGTCAGGTTGACATTGATAAATTAGGTATTTGCTGGAGAAGAGGGCTTCAAAAGCTTTTTTTTTTATCAGCTAGATGCACATCACCAACATATGAAGACCTTGTAGCCATCCTCTCCTGTGTTCAGTTTATGATGTCAGCAGTGATTCATTTTTTACTACTCTAAGACCCAATTTTTTTGCATATGGAAAAGTTTTCATGGATGAACCCAGCTGGACTCTAGGTATTTGAGTAAATGAATGAGCAAGTGAAAAAGACTTTTAGTTAACGTTCTTATTGTAAGCAAGATTATGATTTTCATGTTGGTTTTAAGGTTGTAAATACCAGAGAACATACACATAGAAATTTGGGATCTGATTCCAGCAAATATAAGGGTTTTTATCTGCTTGTTTTAGAGATTACACTACTTGGATGCATTTCTGGAGTATTAGATTTCCTTTGGTATCCTTATGCAAATTCAGCTAACAACTTGTAACTGTATATGGGTTCTTTTAGTAGTAGTAAAAATAATAATGAATTACCATGTCTTTAATACAATTTCTGTAATATACTATGTGGAACTGATGCAATTACAATCATTCCCTATCTTAAATTGTATCTGAGCTATTTTCAAGATATGTTCATTTCTGTAACCTCTGTTACATACCTCTGTTATGCATTATTAATTAAAACTTGTCATTGTTTTACAGAAGAACTGGACAACAGAGGTTCTGTGTATGCTGTTCTTTGAAGGTAGATTCACTAATTGCCCTCGTTATTCATGAGGACTGTCAAAAGGCCAGGTTTAGGGTAAGCCAGCTGCTGTACACAGTAGGAAAATTTCTAGTACCTCCTGCATTGTAAAGTTTATCCAAAGGTGCTATTATCTGGTGTGACAGCAGATCCACCCCAGCAGAATGTGTCTGGCTGTTTTCATACTTCTTGCCCACCTTTGCAGGGGCATCATAGGATTAATGTCATGCATGCAAGAGAGAACAAAATTCTTAGAAGGTACTGATTTATCATTTACAAGGGAGAGTGGAATTTTTAGTCAGTCCTCATTCTAATTGCTTACAAGGACAAGATAGATACTATATCCCATTGTAATATTGTAGATATTTGGCTTTCTGTCCTATAACTGAAGCAACTTATACTTGCCAGCTAGTGTGCTCAAAACTTTTGAGAAGGCAGGAGATTATTATCCTGTGTACACAGGTATTAGCTCTGAACCCAAAGGCTGCAGTGTTTAGCTGATTTAGATCATGGATTTGAATTTTCTGAGCAATTTGAAATTCAAGACATAGCACCACAGAAGATCAAATCCTTGTGCAGTCTATCCAAATGATTCAGTAGGCTATTTTACCATCTTGTCCCATGATTAACTATAGTGAGTAGTAATTAGCAAGGGTGCTTTAAGCTCTTGATTTAATGCACTTTTAAAATAGATACAAGGTAAATGGAACCCTGGACAATCTTTCTGGCTTTCTCTTCTCTAGAATTTCAAAGGCACCTAGAAACTTGGCTTCTTAGTACTACTAAGCAGATTTTGGACCCAAAGGGCATGAGATACATAAAAATTAGTCTGGCTGTAACAGAAAATGGAAAGGGCAGATTGGCAGCATGACATCAGAGAACACTATTTCTTCAGCATAAAAGAGGAAAAGAATATGATACCAGGTTGGACTATCTCTTAAAACTCTTAGACTTCATATGACATTAATAAGCTAATTTTTCTCTCATGCTAGCGTTATTATGTACAGGAGAAGAATATAATGCTTTTGTGCATAATTTATTCTTTCCCCAAGCTAATCCCATACTCTGGGGAGAATTTCAGAGTTTGACTCCAAATCTACAGGACTTGAACAGATGTTGAAGTAAGTGTAGCTGCAGACATATGAACATGAGTGAAGCTGACATAAAAAAACCAAACAGATAAACAAGTGAAATACTAATATCATTCATTGCTACAAAACGTATTGAGGCTAAGAGTTCAAGAGGAAACAGGAAATACTGGATGATTGGAGAGTAAGCATAAAGCAGCCTTGTAGTACCTAAAAAAAACCTAGATGGAAGCTGGAGAGGGATTTTTAAAGGGACATGTAGTGACAGCCGACAGGGCAATAGCTTTAAACTGAAGGAGGTCAAGGTAAGGTCAGATATTAGAAGAAATCCTTTGCTGTGAAAGTGGTGAGGCACTGGAATGAGTTGTCCAGAGAAGCTGTGGATGCCCCATGCCTGGGAGTGATCAAGGCCAGGTTAGATGTGGTACTGGGGACACGGTTTAGTGGGAATTTGGAATGCTTGGTTAACAGTTGGGCTGGATGATCTTAGAGGTCTTAAATGAATCAATGATTTTGTGATTCTTGACTCATAAGTCACAGAAAAGCAGTGTGATGCACCATGAAATTTAATGTATATTACCATCTCAAACCACCATAGAAAGAGACTTCTATTGCAAGCTCTGTAAGACCCCCTGAGCATTAGTGTTGTTTATTTCTCACAACATAGCTTTCACAGTATTTTCCATCAAGAAATTTGCTCTGGTCTTTGCTTTCTATTTAAGATTTAAAAGGGTGAGGAATTGGGCTCTATTTTGAGTCAAAAATGGTTGATTCAGTTCTTTAATCAATTGATCGGTTATTAGTACACAAAACTGAAGCAAAAATTCTATGAAGATAGGTTAAGTCTCCAAAATATTGTGGAAAAGGACTGCAAATTATCTGTTGAACTGAATTATTATAGAAAATTAGTTCCTGCTGTTAAATGGGATAAAAAAACTAGTGGTTTGAACTGGTCTTTCAGAAAATATTCCTAATTAGAAGTAGCCCAGATTTAGTATCATATTCATTGTATAATTTAAAGTAGAACAATGTAAGAAAACAAAAACAAATTGCTGTTTATGAAGTAGAGTTTTCTTACTCCTTTGGTGCAGTTTAGCATGACTGATTTTTCTGAGAATTACATTTTCACATTTGGTATAAAAATCACTGTCCCAGTCTCAGTCACTATGTAAACATCTACATTTAAATAAGCATACAGTGCAGGAGACTGATTCTAGAAAGTATTTGGGCACCTAATTCCTACCCTTGTGTCCTCCAGTATCTTTCCTAATCAAGTCACATTAATCTATTAAACACTTCCAATACTAAGATAGGAATCTACCTTTCAGATATTATTTATTAAATTCTCAGGGCCCTGTGAGTTTGGCAGACTTTGGACAGCTTTTTTAAAGAGCAGTACATGCAGGTTCAAAGGTGCTAAATTGATGATGAGGAATTGATGATTGTGGAAGAGGTGTGTCAAGTACCTATCGGATTTAAATTCTAGTCCTCTGCAGTCAACACTTCTTTATGGGGTCACCTTTGTATATGAGATAGAAACCCCAAAAACGTGCACTTCTGTAAAATTTCTTGTACTCAGTAATCTCTAGTATATTTCTCTGTAGTATTCTCTTGTACTTGAGATCTAATACATGGATAGTTTCCTAGAAGTCAAAGCAAATGAAATATCAATATGAGTTTCAGTATGAATTCCTGAGGCATAAGTAAATAGGATTTTTCCAAAGTTCATCTTGCTGCCAAAGTTTATTGTGACTTTTTAGTTATTGGGGGTATTTTTCAGTCTTTTGTCCAATGATTTGTTAATCCTTATTGCCACAGAATATGTTCCATGCAGATATTTTTTCTTTTTGGATCAGAGTAGGAAGATATTGACAAAACTTAGACATGGCAAAACTTACTTTATTTGATACAAAATAAAATAGGAAAGATTCAAAATTCTATTTTTTCACTCTATAAGACGTATTACAAATTAGCTCAACTGCAAAGTACATTATCATTGAATGCTAAATGGCATTCTGAACTGTATAAATTATACAAGGTGCATAAGACAATTTCACAAATAAAGCATTTTTGTTTGAACTGTGTAGGCAAAGAAAAGCCACATGTGGTTTGTAAAAGAAATTAATACACACTGCTTAGCTGTAGTGGCTTGCTAGTGATAGCTGTCACCTCAGCTTTCTCACTACACATCCACTCAAGGGAGGCAGAAATCCTGCAGCACTGGCAAGCCATAAAATTGTAAGAGACTATGGAAAGGCTTTTCCAGCTGTACTATTTCAACTAAAGAAAAGCTTTGCCATTATTTACGGACTTTTTCATGCCTGTCTTCTTTGGCATCTATGATTACGTTACTGCTGGATGATTTTCTGTGGCCCTTTGATACAGCATGCCTCAGATATAAGGAAAATAATGAGACCCTGAGTCTGAAAAATGTCTGAGCCTTAATTTAAACCTTGCAGCATCCATCTTCAAATTGAACCACTTTACAAACCTAAGTATAAGCACCCACTTATTATTTTGTGGAATGGGAATTATTTTGTGGAATGGGAACCACAGAAGCAGTAGAGAGAGAAGTCTTACTGAAAGCTTTTAATAGAGCTTTGCTCTGTGTCCCAGCTTCTCAGTGTATTGCAACACCAAGGATGTAGACCAACAAACCCCCCTACCCCACCAATCAAAGAAACCACCCAGAAAACAATTGGTGGGAAAATGAATGGAAAAAAAAAAATAAAATGGAAAAAAAAATAATGGAAAAAAAATACACAGTTGCTACTAAAATGTTTAATATATATATGTAAATAAATATTTTCTCTTTTTCATATATATGTTATATGAAACATAATTATCTTAAGAAATTTAAAGATATTGAAAATTATTTCAAGTGCCATTTAAAAAAAAGGCATAGTGACTAAAATGAATTATTTTCAAAGAGCTAAACAAATTCCTAAATCCTCTGAAAATCTACCAGGTGCATTTTTAGATGTGCCAAGTCTATCTCTCTGCTATTTTTCATTTTAGTCTTCCTATAGATTTTTTACAAACTTTGATATATGATTAAAAAGTGATAACTTTCTTTTTTTTTTTTTTTTTTTTTTTTGTGGTTGATTGATACCACTGTCAAGATCCAAGTTTTTGTGCTGCCTCACTGCTATGAGAGGGGAAAAATCCATCCCTGCTATCTTTTTTTATGTATTTCCACAGGTCAGTAGTGTACCTCCTGTACAGCTTTGGAACATGGGTGTTCTAAGTGAAGAACCTGAGTATTTTTCAGGTGAAAATGATATATGGAAACTTCTTTTAAGAGGATCTACAGAATCAGCACAGCATCAGAACAAATGACCTCTGTGTTCACACAACAAGACTTGAGAATATTTAATCTACTGATTTAGCTATATTTATAGAGGTACACTATACCCTGTAAAATAAAAAGATAAGACTTAGAAAACAAAGAGGTTGGAGGTTTAATTACTTGACTGATTTCGTATTATCATCCTTTACAAGCAAAAGAACAAGATTTCTTAGGAATGGAGAAGTTATCAAGTAAAGGGAAGAAGAGAAGGTTAAGTAGTGGAAAGTGTTTTACAGAACAACTCCTTCATTGATGCTACTGCAGAAAGGGAAGAACAGAGTATGTACAGAATTTTAACAATCATCACTTGTCTCATGAGACAGCACCTGAAGTAATGTGTCCAGGGATTATTCAGCCTGGAGAAGGGTTCAGGTGGAATTTTATTGTGGCCCTTCAATATTTATAGGGGTCTTATAAGAAAAATTGAGATCTTTTTAACAGGAACAGGAAAAGGGACAACGGTTCTAAAACAAAAGAGGAGTGGTTTAAAATAGATGTAAGGAATTTTTTTTTTAATTTTTTTTTTTTTTTTTTTACCATGAGGGTGGTGAGACATTGGAACAGTTTGCAGAGAGATTTTGTGGATGCCTTGCCACTGGAAATATTAAAAGTCAGGTTGTTTGAGGTTTTGGGCAGCATGATCCCATGAAACCTGTCCCTGCCTATAGCAGGTATGTTGGACTAGGGGTTCATAAAATTGCTTTCCAACCCAAATCATTCTGTGGCTCAGTGTTATGGAATACTTTGTGCAATTCTATAGCTCTCAAATCTGCAGCTTGCCCTGCTGACAGAGTAATCATTGTGGCATCTCCTCTATATGCCTGCGAGTAGACAGAGATAAAGAGGCTGGAGAAATTTGTTGAAGGGGTCTGAGGTTCTCCTTAGCATTCAGTTGACCTCATGCTCTCAACAGCTTGGCAGCACAGAAATGGCAATGATGCAGAAGCTCTTCTGGATGCAACACCAATTCTTTTTATTTATTTGGAGGATACATAGTATGATTCAGTTATCTAAAATGTATGTAAGATTAGAAATGTTCTAGAGAACTCATTGCAGCCTACTGGTACCACTCAGGGCTTGTAGAAGCCTGTTCCCTTCTGCAGTAGCATCTGAGGGCCCAACAGGATACAGAAGGCATTTCAAATAGCACCAAATACTCTAGAAAAACAAGCCCCATTGGCTTGAAAATGTGTGGGTGGGGAAAAAAAGGCAAAAAGTTCACAAGTTTATTAAAACACCACTCCCACATGACAGATTTTGGGGCAAAACATCCAGGCAGTAATTTTTAGATCAAAAAGATACTTTCTTCCGTCAGATTTACTCTCATAATAAAAACAAAAGCCTTCCAACAATTCTAAGTTGTTAGAATATCTATGTAAATTACTTCTTGGCAAATCACATAGGAGTTTCATTCTGATCACTGTTGCACACTGAGCTTGAATGCTTTCTTTTTTTAGACACCAATATATTCTCACGAAGTCACATTGTATTATATATTTTGGATTTGGATACCAGAACTTGTTGGGAATTACTGTTAGAGTATCTCAGTATTTAAAATACTATTTATTAGGGTAATTTTGTACACAGTCCTGAAAAACCTATAGATAAATAGACAAATTCCTTTATATTCTCTGAACTGGTTCTTCTTTATTAGTGTAATTGAGATGTTTCATAGGAAGCATTCACTTTCTTATAGTTCAAAATTACTTTTACTTAGAGGAGCAAGGCATGGGTTTAGCTGTCCTTAAAAAAATGTCTATTTAGGATTCACTGGAAAATGGACACCCATTTCAGGAGAAGAATTCACACCCAAAGAAGAAGGAAAAAGTCCTTTCTGTGACTACAACACCACCCCTTACTGAATCATATTCTAGGTAGCCTGGCTTCTACAGAGTGGGTAGAAAAAAGACTCTGATACAATATTTGAATTTGATCACTGCCTATGACAGTTGGCAGCCTTTCCCAAAGCATAGGTAACACTGCCATGATCTTTGTACCATTGGTTTTGTGATCCGGTGCAGAAAAGAAGCAGAGAAAATGTGTGTGTGGAAAAAAAAGACATGAAGTTCACAGGTGTATCAGTTTAGAACTAGAAAATGGAGAAGTCAGACTTCAGAAAAATTTTAAACTATGAGGAGTGCTACAATTTTCCCAGGAAAGCGACATCATCTAAAATGCAGTGTGGAATTTATTCAAGTGCACTTTCTGTTGGATTATTACAGACATTAAAAAATAACATGAGGCTCATAAATGTCACCTGGGAATAACACATAATCAAGCTACAACAAATGATTTTCTGAACAGCTGGAGTCTACCAGAGTTATTTTATGTGGCTGGGGTTTTATTTCCCTAGTTTTTGATAACTGTGCTGGACAATTGATTCCTATGTGGGATCTTCACTAGATGACCTTACTAAGCTTTAACAGTAAGAAAGAATGGATTAGGTAATAAAAAGAATTTCTCCACTGAAATAAGTAGAGCTGTGCTAATTTACCTAGACTGGTTCTGGCTCTGGAAGGCCAATAATGCTCAATGGAAAAAGGTTGTGGTTTAGCAACGCCTTGACCTGCAAGTAAAATGGAGTCACTGAAAAGTAGTGCTGTGGTAAGTGTGATAGAGAAAGCCCTTGGATGCCCTGATGCATTAAGCACACAGCTTTAATCATGTGCAGGATTACTTTGTGGGATCAAAAAAAAAAAAAAAAAAAAAGCCATCAAGATAGCCTAGCACAGTAGATATGACATACATTAAAACTCACAAGAGACAATAAGAACTGAAAAGTTGCTGCAGGTACTAATAGGAGCAATGAAAAATGTGATCAGTAGTCTTTGAGTGAAAAAAACCATTACATTTGGCACCACAAATAGTGACAAATAATTCATTATTCGTGGCCAGCATAAAATTGCAGGGAGCAAAATAATTGTTTATGCTGGGTGTGTAATATTTAGTAATCTGCTCTGTTGTTAAATATAATCAATCCATCTCAAAATGGCACTTTTCAGTGGAATTCTAAAGACAAGGACAAAATTGTGCATACTTCCATTTTATTAATACAAATATCAAAATCACTTAAGATTAATGTTTTCTCAGAAGAAGAACATCATATAACAAAAGAGTTAGTGGACTAATTATGAAATTATGAAACTTTACCAAAGCGTTTAAAGCTGCAATGATTAAGTAGTTTGGTGGAACAAGTCTTTCAAATGAGATCATCTGGAAAGACTGTAGCGTTGGTTCTGGGACTGTTGGGTACAAACTGACCCATCAGGAAGAGGATTATTTAGGTCTATGAAATAGTGAAAAAGTAAGAAATAATGAGATGTGAGGCTCTCAGTTATTGTTTAGATAAGTCATTACAGTAAGACCAACAACTGTATCTTGCCTTCTGCTCAGAGGATGAAAATACTGGATCCTGAGTTGAGAGCACAATAAAATTCCACTAACGATTGTTTTGTTATATCCAAGATATATCTAACTTGAAGTGTACCAGAGAGTAACACTATGCATAAAATTATTCTTAGATATTAAAATTCTGGTATGGAGGTTCATTCCAATATGGAACTATTTACCAAATAAGTGATTGAAATGGATAGAGAGCTTCATGCAGCTGTGATAAGATGACTTTGCAGTTTGGCCACAGAGGTGTAGAAATAAAGGTCTGTGAACACCCTGACTCTTTATAAAGCTTATCCACTTTATAAAGTGTATCCAGTATAATTTGATATATATAGAATTATACATTAAAATTTCATATATATAATTTTATGTATATATATATTCTGAACTCTTTTCCATAGACATTAGTTCAGACACAGTTACTCCTATGTCTGAAGCTGAGTCTACATCTTTGTGTATTTTAAAACCCTAAGCTTGACAAAGGCAATATCAACTACAAACCAGCTTTCATAACAGGAATGTAACTTGTTTCAGTGAGATCATCATTGTATAAAAATACCAACTCACAACCAAAATATATGAAGTAATACAGACAAAATCCAATCAAAACTAACATTGATGCTTGAAGTGAAGTCAAGGTATTGACCCAACAGTCTATTACTTCACTTCAAGCATCAATGTTAGTTTTGATTGGATTTTGTCTTGTTTGAACTTCCAATGGCTCTGGTCGTTTGGGAAGTGGTCAGAGTATCTTCCTCACTCTAACAAATTATAACTACAGCACTGAAAAAACCTATATGTAGTCATCATATTGCACAAACATTCCCATCCTATCTGGGATTTACTACTTCCTTACCTCCTCTGATGTGTGAGTGGAGAACTTTTCTCTTGCCTGCACCACTGCAGCCTAGTGCAGCCATCTCCACAGGGAACACCCAAATGACAATTTGTGCAAACCTCCAACCATTGGCAGTTGACAGTCAGTCCTACAAAATTTCCAGGTGGATGCTTTCGTACCAAAGTCAAAGTGTTGAAGGTTCACACTTACCTTCCACTGAGAGCTCTTCTCTGTGCAGTATGCATTTGTTCTCCAGACAACATACTCATAAATGAGCTGAAGAGTACGAGCTCTGAGGTCTCAAAGTCTGCTGATTATATGAATCTATTAAAAATAAAAGAGACAGGTGATCACTATGAAGATCTACATAGGGTTCTTATGAGATTGAGTGACTGGGCAATAAAATGAAATTATGTGAAGTGATGCATGTGAGGAGAAAGACACTTAGTTTCCTGTATAAAATGATGGGGTCTGAGGTGACCATTAATGCTATAAAAGTAAGACTTGAGGTTATGACAGATAGATCAGTGGAAAAATGCACTTGGTACCTGACAGATCAACCAACAAACAGAAACAAAAGAAACGCCAAACCAAAATCAACAAATCATATCCTGGAACCTATAAGAAAATTATTTGGGATAAAAGAGAAAACAAAATTATGTAAATGTATAAATTCATGGGTTACCCTCATGCTGAATCTGCAGAGTATTCGGAGCAAGAGCATTCCTGTCTACACCAAGCAATGTCCATTTTGTGCAGAAACCAGCATTCCAAAGGAAACAAAATTACAGCCTGATGCAAGGTCAGTTTGACAATGAATCATGCTGACAACCACGATCTAAAATGATCGCTGAGTAGAGTAATAAAGCCTTTGTTTCATTTGTCTAGCAAACAGACAGAAAAGCACTTAGTAAAATGTTTGTGGGAAGGAGGAATATTTGTATTTCTCTAGCTTTTGTGTTATACATATACGTCTGTATATATATCTTAATGAAGACAAGCTCTTAGAGGAACAAGCTTTCCACGAGGAGTAACACAGTAAGTATCAAACTAAATTACAACTGTGGTCAATTAAGATAGATATCATTTTGTACCAGAGAAAAAACAGACTGGGCAGAGGGAAGAAGATACTGGAAAATTGTAAAGGGTTGTGAACCCATGTTCCTATTCAGTCTATGACTCCACTAGTTGAATAAACTATGAATTTTAGTTGCCAAGATTGTAGATGACCATCGAAGAACATCGGCATCAGGCACAACATGGCCAGCTGGGCAAGGGAGGGGATTGTCCTGCTCTGCTCTGCTCTGGGGCAGACTCACCTCCAGTGCTGGGGGCAGTTCTGGGTGCCACAACATAAAAAAGACATTAAACTATGGGAGAGGGTCCAAAGGACGGCAACAAAGATGGTGAAGGGCCTTAAGGGGAAACCTTATGAGGAACAGCTGAGGTCAATTGGTGTGTTCAGCTTGGAGAAGACTGAGGGGAGACCTCATTGCTGTCTGCAGCTTCCTCATGAGTGGAAGAAGAGGGGGGATAGGCACTGATCTCTTCACTCCCATAACCGGTGATAGGACTTGAGGAAAAAGCAGGAAGCTGAGTCAGAGGAGGTATAAGTTAGATTTTGGGAAAAGATTTTTTACCTAGAAGGTAGCTGAGCACTGGAACAGGCTTTCCAGGGAAGTGATCATAGCGTCCAGCCTGTTGGAGTGTTTGGACAATGTTCTCAGGCATATAGAGTGATTCTTCAAGTATCTGTGCAGGGTCAGGTCCTCCATATTGAGGACTACTACCAAAATGTATCTGCCAACATCCTCTCATAAGCTTGCCTGAAATAAGTTGCAAGTAACTGATCACAAACTGGTTGCAATTAATGGTGAAGAGGACTGTTTTGTTCTACTGATGTGTATTAATTAAATGGCGAGATCTGAATTGAAGGTGCTGGGAAATGGCTTACTCCAGGTCAGAAGGCTATAACATCTATTGGGTTTCACATACTTTTTCTGTTTCCTATCAAATAGTGTTTTTCTTGAAGGGAAGGAAAAACTATGGGGGGTGAGAAGACAAGAAATATTTGTGGCCCATGTTGAACTGCAGCCAAATAGGGCACAGTAGAAAAGTGGACTTCTGTAAAGTGAGAGTGATACAATTTCCCACACATTATATCTTACTGTCCCTTGTATTTAGCTTCAGAGCTGTTTGGGATCAGGCATCCTTTTGACAGAGGTTACAGACAATGACTGCTAGGCTGATATTCTTGTGCAAGGGGATGGATGCCAGCAGCAGAGAAGCAGAATCTGCAGGGACCTCTCTGCCAAGATTTGCAAAGGTGGGAACAGGTAAGACCTGTGCCACTCACAGTAACACACTACTTTGTGCCATGCAAAGGGCAAGAAGGGGTACTGGGTTCCTTGGTGCCTAGGGAATGACACACTATACATACCTGGGAGGAAAAACACTTTTTGTTGACATGTGAGGGATAATCTAAGAAACTTGGATTTGGGTAATCTAAATGGTGGTGTTTGGAAGAGATTGTAGGAAAATAAAAGTCAAATTTTCTGGGAACAAAGCTACTAGGAAAAAAATAATACACATATTTTCTGTTAAATTTCTTTGTGTGAAATTTGGCTTCAAAAACTTGGAAAAGGTTCTCTTGTTCTTAAGGTGAGAGAATGGTAAGGGCAGAACAGTAGATTTGGCAAGTCTGAGAAGGAATCTATTGCTTATTTTTATTGACCTTTGCATTTACCTTGCTGCTGAAGGAATATTTTTTTCAGTATTATGCAGAAAGGAAATCTGTTCATAATAAAGTCCTGACTTTTTCCCTTCCTGCTCAGATTTTATCCCTAATAAAGGGTGTTGCTACATGGCACAAGTACCCATGGGAGCTGTAAACATAGTACTGAAGTATTTTTTTAACATGAATCATGTTAGAGTAGAATAAGAAATAACAAATTAGAAGAAAAAAGGCTTTTGATGCTAGTGTTTATATGTATTATTCAATAAATGTCCCATGCAGATTTCATAAATAGCCCTGGTGACACCCAGAACTTCCTCCTCTTGTGTGTTTATTGACATACAGAATCAAGGCTTAGGGAAGCAGAGCAGTTCATATAGTTAGAGGACTTGCTCCACAACCACCAGTCTGTGATGCTGAAGAGGCATCCTTTGTCCTTAGGACTGATTGTGTTAGACTCTTGTTACAGTCAGTGGAGAGAAACAGGAACATTTAATGTTGCTATTCATCTTAATCAAAGGGGTCATCTGCTGTGGAAGTACTGATCCCTCTCCACTGACTCAATTGTCTATGTACCTAAAGAGACAGACATCTCTATATATGTCAGTAGTGTATTTTCCTGTGCTCAAAGGAGACAAATACCAATCCCTAGGGATTTTGGTGGTACACAGATGTTACAAAAGCAAAGTCAGTATGAGATGAATGATAAATATTGTGCTAGGAGATCTGCAAAACCAGATTTTGAGGCTGGGCGTCTCTAATTGGCAGACGCTTTCAACTTTCTGTTCCTAAAGTTCTTTTATAACCCTGTGAATAAAATTAGTGCTGATTTACCTTAGAAGGCAGTTATAAAGTCTGTAAATCAGTATAATTTTGACAATAATCAAAGGTAGAGCAAAGAAGAAACAATGTGCACTTAGCTTTGGATCAGGACAAAAGTACCTTGCCAAGAAACAACTTATAGGGCTGTGAACTGAATAACACTTTGTCATCATTCTCCAGCTGAGTACAATTCATCCTATGCAGTAATAGCCAGCATGGTAGTAATTCTGCTTTCAGTATTTACTAAAATATAGGAATTCTGTGATAAATGATTGAACACCCATTCATATAATTATGACTTGTGAGATAAAATTATCTATTTAGAGAACAAAGGGTGACTGCTGGGGCTAAACTACTGTGAGGTGACCACAGCACTGGCCCAGGAGGCTGTCCACAGAGACAGAAATAACAGCAGCTCACCATGTTGGCCATTTTCTATCACAATCATATTTTCTGAAAAATCCTTTGCCCAAGATTTCTTCCTTCTGGGAGGCTGAGAAGCCTCAGACAAAAATGAAAACAATAATTATCAGATTCTCCTGTGTTTTTCTGCTTTGGAATGTGGTTTGGACATTGTTTACCAACTGGTCATTGTTTCATTGTTTTCATGTGAATTGTTTTAACTTTATGACCAATTATGGCCCAGCTGTGTTGAGGCTCTGGAGAGAGACATGAGCTTTTCATTAGTATCTTTTAGCCTTCTGTCTGTATCCCTTCTCTATTCTTTAGTATAGTTTTAGAATAGTATTCTTTAGTATAATATAGATCATAAAATAATAAATTAGCCTTCTAAGAAAATAGAGTCAGATTCTCAATTCCTTCTCCATCTGGGGAGGCCAGAAAATGCCACAATTTCCCCATGGGCCTGAGCTCTGGGGTTTATCCATCTCACAACATTTAACAAAGCTGAAGAGTGACAGCCCATTTTCTCCAGACAGCCAAAGGCCTGGGCCTTCCCTCTGGCTGTGGCTCCCTCAATTGATATGGTGGTACCAGAGAGAATGCTGGTTGTTGCTGACAGAGGGGCTCAGGATGAGAGTAGCAAAGGCTGTGTGAGTGCTGGCCCTGAGGGGAGGTGAAGAGGGGCATGGAGGGGAGGCCAGGCTGGCTGAGCCCACACAGCATGCAGGGGTGACATGGTGTGACAGATGGCAGCTGCCACTCCTTCTCCAGAACCAGAGGCTCACACAAGGCTCTGGCCCTAAGTCCTTAGCCACACAGCCACAGGTTCCCTACCTTCTCTTACGACACAGACACCAAGTTATGGAGGGACTTGTAGAGCCATGGGAATGGGCTGACTAAGGCCAGTAAGCACAGATGCAATATTGCCTGTTCTGCCTTTTACAACTCCAGGTACAAAAAAGGACAGCACCAGATGTGGTATATACTGATCCTAAGCCACACAGAAAGAAAATCTAGGGCCATGAGATGAGGTGAGAACAAACACCTCACTTTAATGTGTTAACAGCTCTGCAATGTGTCTGAAGTGCCTGTGAAAATAACAGAAATGACAAAATAATTCCTATCAGGAAAAGAAATGAAATCCTGAAATCAGACAACCAAGCAAAACAAATTCTCTGGTAAGGAGATATGACCAAATTAAAATGCAATTGAAAAAACCAGAAAATTTGAAATGCAGTGATTATGACCGAATGTACTGAGATGAAATGACATGCACTGAAAAGAACCAAAACTTGAAGAATGTAAACAAAGAGACAAAGAAGAATCTGAAGAAATGAGATACCAAAAAAATTTAAAAAAAAATTAGTGAATGAAGTGAAAACAAGAAAAGCCAATAGGATGACATGAAGAGCAGGGAACTGGACCAAATCTTGCCCAATTGATCCTTATTGAAATCACAAGATTACATTACCTTTCCTGGAAGGAATTTCTTCTTAAATTGCAGGAAAAAGGGGGAACAAACACTCTGGAAAGGAGATATGCTCAAATAAAAATACAGTTGAAAAAACCACCGAAAATTGGAAATGCAGAGCCCAAAGGCAATTGCACTGAGATGAAATGAGGTGCAGTGAAAAGGACCAAAACTTGCCAAATTTATTCCCACTGAAATCCAGAAATCAGGGAAGAAATCCAAACAAAGAGAGAAAAAACTGAAAAAGCTGAAGAAACTAAATACCAAATATAGTATAGAAGAAACAAAAACTAAATACTAAATATAAAGAAAAAATATTGAACAAAGAGAAAACAAGAGAAGCCAATGGGATGACATGAAGAGCAGAGAAATGGACCAGAGCTTGCCCAATAGATCCTCATTGAAATTGCAAGATTTCATTCCCTTTTTAAGGATTAGGGTAAATAAACATAGGTCAGGAGTGATTTAGGCAGATGTACTACATGACTTCCCTTTGTGAATTATGTCATTATATGTCTCTTTATTGATGACTTTTGAGGAGTCCAGGAATCATGTTAGTATGGAGAATGATTGCTCCTAGTGAGTCTCACCAGTATAGATGCAGTTTATTTTAATGGTGCCTTTCTATGGAACATGTCTACAAAAGGCTTTGACAGAATTTCTGTTTTTTTATAAGTACTTTAGAAAGGGAACACTGTAATTTTTACAAGAGAGTAATAATAAATTTTGGCAAAAAAATTGAAGAGCTTATGCTTTTTTATATATGTTTATAAAAACTACAGTCATTCTCTTTATGTTAGAATTTCAGGGATAAGTCTCACCAAGGACTTCAAAAACACTTTGGGTGAGATCTGAAACTTTTTTATGACAGCAGAAATTTTCATATTACTTCTTAATTGGCTTCGTGTCAGGCTTTTTGTGTGCTGTTCGTGTAGTGACTGCTGTTTTCTTACTATGAATGAACACACAGTATGATAAAACTTCCTTTTGCCTTGGTTAAAGGAAGTTTTTTCCATGTCCACAGCCAGCTCCATGTGTCCGACACCATGTTCCTGGGCTGTGTTGAGGGAAGCTGTGATATATCTCTTGAATCAAATCCGCCTGCCTCAGTGACTGCAAGAGACTTTGGTTTTGCCTGCTAAGAGATCATGATACATCTTATGAAAAGACAAGCAGTGTTATCAGAATACTGCTAGCCACATAGAATAGCATCAAACCCCCTTATTTCGTTTCTTTAAATGCATCTCAGACTGCATCTAATGGGGCTGCTATTTTTTTTCAGACATATTTCAGACTACGCTCACTCTGCCTGACATAGACAATCTCCTTAAAAATACAAAAAGAATTTTAAAAATTGTCTGCAATTGAACCCCTTAACATTTGTTAACATGGCAAGACTAGAAGTCTGAAAACATGTAAGTGCTGTTTAAGATTGCTACAGAAATGAGCATTTTTTCCCCCTTTTCCCCTTCCCTATGCCTTTAAGTGGGTTTTTGCCCCATTTCCCTCCCCCTACCAAATGCAGTTACTAGCTGAATTTTTAAACTAGAAACATCTGTTCTCAATGCATTTTAAGAAAATAGTTGCTATTAAAAAAAAATAAAGTATAGAAGTAAGAATTACAGTAAGATGAAGTACCTAGAGTGTCCAGATTTAAAACCACTAAAACTTAAAGGTGTTTTAGGAGGAATATTAGGGAACTATGATAATATTTATTACTGAAGAAGGTATGAAAATCATGAATTTGAAAGTAGATGGATTCAGACTCTGAATAGCATTTTGGAAGTTTCTCTGTAGTCCAGCTGTTTTCTCCTCAGGTACCTTGTCGGTACCTTTTCCATGCAAAGCAGGAAAATTTGGCAAAATACATACTTCCAAGCAGCAGTGTTGCCCAAAGTCACATTTATCTTGCACTGCTTCTGATAGTGAGCCAGTGAGTAACCACCCCTTGAAACTTGGATGGTTGTTCTCAAGCAAAATCCAGGGGTCTACAGGAAGGAACTCCAGGATGAACACAGCCTGTTGGTTGCTGAAGGCACAGCCTGGCGGTCACAGCTTGAGGGTTTCACAGTTCCTTTCCTCAGAGGTGCCTGATGGTTTGTGTGGCCAGAACTTTGAATGTCTGCCTGCCTCCCAGTGCCTTGTTCTTCAGTAACACCCAACATCTCTGCCTGCTGTTAAATTACAATTTCAGTCAGGTTACAGGAGCTAAGCAGGTGGTAACAGAATGTTACTCATGGTTTTGAGTGACAGGGAGACACCTTTAATGTATGTCAGTGGTGCAGGGAAGAGGTAAAAGCCAAAGGCTGTGAAGGAAAGACAACTTTGTTTAAAACTTTTTTTCTGATCAAAAAACTGGTGAGTGCCTTCCATGAGGAGTAGTGGGTTCTTCATCTTTTTGGATATTGAAAGTCTTTAGACTTTATTTCAGGTAAATAAGAGGAAGCAGAATCACAGGAAGAACTATAGAAAAGATTGGAATAGGGGATCATGCATCTTGCTTTGGCTTTACTTAATTCACATGTAACAACTGCTCATTTACTTCATGCCTCTCAAGTCTGCTTGTCACGATTCTGATAAACAGCTAATGACTTTTTGTAAACTGGAGTATTTTCTGCCAATATATCAAATACAGATGCAGCCTTTTCTGCAATAGTTCCAATAAGTGAGGTAGGTTAGTAAATCAAGGTGTATGGGCTTAAAACAGCCATGATTCTTCTTTAGTGCATTTGCTGGAAACACAGAAAAACAACTATAGGCATTCTAAACCACATCAAATGTAATATAAGGATCAGGATTTGTTTTTTCATGGGGAGAAAGAGGGTTTTGATGCTTATATTTCAGTAAAACCTACTCATTGTTCCATTGTAGTCTTGATAGTTAAAGTTTCTTAGCTGCAGTCTGAACACAGTGCACACAGATTTACACTTGACTAGTGGTACTGTTATGCCATCTACATGCCAACTGTTTATGGAGTTGCACTATAAAATGCTGCCAGCTCACTGCATTTGTCTGTATTGTAGATATGCTAGATAGATTACACTTAGGATACCTTTCCCACCACCCCACCCTCCTCCTTCTCCATACTCCACTTCAAAGGTCTTTTGGCTTACTTTTCCTAAAATTTTTGAAGTCTAGGAGTAAGACATTACATTTTCTCCTTATTACATTCATGTAATAAGGAGCAAACAGTTTATGAATTTATGATTGTTTCAGTCATACTGAAGTTCAGTATTTCAACAGTAATGCCAGTTAGAGTCAACTTGAATAATCATTTGATTCTTATCAATAAATATACTGAAGAAGCTGTAACTCAATAACTAGTAGAATGTGTGTCAGACAAAATGGGCAGTTTGACAAAATTAGCTACAGTATTAAACCACAGCCAGTTATCTCTACTTGTACATGTCTTCTTAGATTTATAATCTCTTAGACATCCAGTTGCAAGTGATTTTTTAATTTTTTTTTTCACTGAAGTCTACAATATGATGTAGGGTATTTTTAAAACAGATGTTCTTTGAACGATTTAGTCAGCTTCAATTTCTGATAAGAAATGGCTGAAACTCATGCTTGCTTTGTGGAAAATATTTCTGAAGAAACAGAAACAGAGGGTGTTTCTGCCTACAAAGTAGTCTTGTTTATCTCTTATAAAATAAATATATTTAAAAATATCCTTGTCACCTGCTCAGTGTTGAGGGTTTATTTTATTTTATTGGCACTTTTTAAAATTTTTTTTCATTGTTTTGGGTAACTCTCAAAGATTTGCTAGAGCTGTTTAACAGCAAAATAATGCAGCCAGAGCAACTGGGCAACTACTGGACAGGGCCTAGTCTGGACATTAATGTGCATTCATTCCACAGCCCTTTGCTAGGGCATTTGCAGAAACAATCACATGATTTTACTTGGAAGCAGAGGCAAGAGGTGCTGTTGCTTTGTCCTGCACATGGACCAAACATGGCTTCTGAAACCCTGGTTTGTTCTCTCAGGTGACACTGAGCACAACAAGGACGTGGTCTTCACAGGTTTGTTTACTAATGAGAAAGTGTAATCCACCCTATCTTCACCCTCACTGGTTGCATGGTGTTATTAAAACACCTCTTGGTTTTTTTTGGTTTTTTTTTCCTCTGAGCTAAGTCTACTCATCCTTCTTTGTGAGTTTCTGGGACTTTTGATCTATTTGCTGTTGTCTTTTGCCTCTCCTTACTTGTAGAAACCAAGACACAGCAGAACAAACGTTTCTTTCTACCACACTGTTCACTGCCATATCCATATGGGAAGTACACAGAGTGGCTTTTGAACTGATGCTTTTTTCTCTCTATTCTGCAACATAAAGAGATTTGGTTTTCTTATGCATAAATCAGGCTATGTGTCTTGGGGATTGTTTGTTATCCCATCACATGTTGGGGGTTTTTGATCTGTTTTGCTTGGTTATGTGCTCAGGGGTGGCAGCTGTCCCTGCCCCACCTGCCGTCCTCTCTGGTTCTGGGGCTGTCGTGACAAAGGGAAGCTGAGCCAGGGTTTCTGGGGAGAGCTGGGGGCGAGGCGAGAGTGGGTGGTTAGACTGAACACACCTGGCTGGTATTTCTGACCAGGGATCCTCCAGTTTCTGTGGGGTTTGCCTGCCTGCTTCTTCTTTCTTTTTTTTTTTTTTTTTATTGTTGCTATTGGGCTTTTTTGGGTGCGGATTTTTTTGTTGTTGTTGTTGGCTTTTGTTTTATGCTTTGACACTAAGCTTGCCTGCTTGGCTTCTTTTGCTGCTCTGCTGCCGGGGAGCCCAGAGCCAGTGGATGCCCCACCAGGAGCTGGGACCACCGGAGCCAATGAGAAAAGCCCAAGGAACTTTTTACTGTACCCCAGAGTTATACTGCTACTGCCCATCCCACACCGTACCTCTGCCATTGCTCCGGGTTTGTGCTGCACTGCAGCTTTTTCCCCTCTGCCTGCCAGATGTCCTGCCATTTCAGCTTGCTTCTCCAGAGGTTTCGTGCTATTATAGATGAATAATGAGATGATTTGCTCTCACAATTAAAAGATAACTATTGTGTGAATCTTAAGAAAAGCTTTAGTGATGTATAGTTATGTTATTGCAGTTTAGATGTCCTCTGTTCTCCCCATAGTTCCCTTTCCACCCCTGTATTGTTGCCATCAGACAGCCAGGGTTGTCTAGGACAGGTAAAAAGAAGGTGTCCATGTGTCCCTTGCATGGGGCAGTTGGGAATGGAAAGGCTTGGTGCTTTGGGGGTGTGGCATGGCAACACCTGATCTCCAATCAAGTTACAAGAAAATGATGTCCATCAATAAATGGCAAAGAAGAATTGACTGACAGACTTTGGGAGGGGCCAGGACTGGCTGATGCAACCCCCAGGGGTATAAAAGACTGAGCATCCATCTTGAAGATTAATTGGCCGTGTGGTATGCACGAGGGGCAGTTCCCAGCACTGCAGCTTTTTTCTTATGTAGTCCTTTGCTGTATTTTTGTTAAGGTTTAACAAACATTTTTAAAATTTTTAAAGGGTGCAGTTGTGTCTCACACTGCTACAGCTCCTTTTGCTATACTGATGGGCAGCCAATCCCAGCGCCCTCTGGAGATCCATAAAAGAAGCCCCTTCTCCATCCCTTCTCCATCCCTCCTCCATCCCTTCCTGACTGACACTTCCCCCATCACCACGTGCTCCCCGTGCCCACGCCACAGCGCCCCCTGCAGCCTTGGGGGAATCACAGCACCTGCCCCACCCACTGGGAGCCACCAGCGCTCCTGCTGGCTGTGATGGGAACTGCACTGACAGGGAAGGCGCCACAGCGGAAAGACTGTCGCTGGCTTCCCGGTTCTGTTTGGTGTTGATGCTGTAGTTGTTGTTGTTTGTATACGTAGTAGTTCTTTACTAAAGAACTGTTATTCCTATTCCCGTATCTTTGCCCCTTAATTTCAAAATTATTATAATTCCGAAGGAGTTCATATTTTTCCATTCCAAGGGGAGCTCCTGCCGTCCTTAGCAGGCACCTGTCCTTCAAATCAAGACACTGTGCCATAAAAGTTTTGAGACGTGAAAGATCCATATTTTTTCTGATGAGTGCCTGCAATGAGTTGAATTTGGGTTGTTTGGGAACTGAGATAGTGTGCTCACTACCCAGCCAAAATCCTTCCTGTTTTGAACACTCTTAATTGACATTCAGAATAGATTATTGGAAATGATCTAACAAAGAACTTCGAGTAGTGACTGGAGCACTGAAAAAAACCTTTGTGATCTGCTAATAATAATTTGTGATAATTTGTGAGGATATAAAATAAAATAAAGCTATCTCCATAACAGCCACAGTCAGTTTTCCTATTTGGTATGTGTTTTGTTACATTGCTACAGTGAAACAGCCAACCTAGAATAGCAGTAGCAGGAAATGTACAGATGCTTCTGTTTAGCATAGCTCTGCAGAGCTCACCAAATTGTGCATCAGCTACAGGCAGCAGGAGATCACTCAGTTATTTTTTCAGTGTTTTTCCATATGTCTCAGAAAGAGGCTGATAATATTTTGCAGTGTCCTTAGAGAATTCATCTCTGAGGTCTAGGTATCTCCTCTGGTACCACAAAGGAAATACTGTATTATTGGGTCCCAGCAGTGCAGAGAGCAGTCAGCATCCCATCATTTCCTGTTGCTGTCACTTGCTGCAGAGAAGTGGCGCTGACAGGTTACTGTAGAGAGCAGAGAGCTGTTGGTAAGCCTTTTTGATTTTCAATTTTCTTATACTACGTGCAGTATAGCTGGGTGCCCTGCACCCTCCTCTATATTGTGAATAATTCCAGTGAATTTCATAGGTGAATTAAAACGTAAAGATCCATCTCAAAGGATGTGATGTAGCTGAAAAAGGAATTATTGCATTTGAAAAAGGAGGGTTTAGTGCATGTGACTGTGAGATGCTGTGACCTGAAGGCTATTTTTTTCACTGGCTGTTGATAAATATGTCTGCTGAGGCCACCAAGGGCACAACCAAGTATTAACACCAGGAGAGGGCAGGAGACCAAACCACCCCTCTTTTTCCTGCTGAAAACAAGGGCACATTCCAGCTTTATCTCTGCAGAAGATTTGGTTTCTGAGCTGCATACTGCTGAGAATTGAGAATTGCTGAGAACATAGGCATTCTGCTTGCTGCACCGTATGAGCCCTCTGAGCTTCATGTTTCCACTAGAGATATTTTTCTTCCTCGTGGCTAAAACTCAGGTTACAGAGTCTTAAGTACCAGCTTCACTATCTGTGTCTACCATGCATCACTTGGTGACCTGGGCTTTTGGAGAATCCCCATTTTTGGGGGCCTCTTGGTGACCTCCATTGTCCCAAAGGGGGCCAGCCTCTCTCAGTCCATGCTTAATGTCTTGAAGATGCACAGCAGATGCCTCTTATGAGGTGCTGTTATGATGGGTCACTGCTATTAATGTTTGATTCTCTGCCCCATCTTTGACTTTATGCTACTCTGCTTTTTCAAGACTTTAATCATGTCAGAAGGCTGATGTCATTGCAGGACCAAACAGTGGAAAAAATGGGATCAGAGTCAAAGCTTTTATTCCTGTATAAATATCTGAAATAACACAGGCACTCCTAAGTCTTAACAATGCATTTCTCTTTCCATGTGTTTTCTTTTCTTTTTAATAAAACATGCTCTGTTCCCAAAAATCCTGCTTCTGTGATCAAAGTGTTAGAATTGGATGAGCTACATGTTAACCTCCTGAAAGATTAGTGATCCTCTAACACAGATTTTAACGGCTCATTAGTGTAAAAGAAATGGTTGCTGGACTGGTGGGGCATAAACATTATTCATACTCAAAAATATTATCTTGCTCTGAGTTCACTTGCTAGCTCCCTCTTGGCAAAAAGGGCAAAGTGCAGCCATTAAAAGGTAGAAACCAAGAAAACACAGACAAGTGCTTCTGACCTGAGTGATATGCAGGCAAACTCATCACTGAAGGAGGTTAGATTGTTTTACAGGTCTGAGTGGGTGCAATTCTCTGGGATTAAGTAGAACTACTTGTCTTTACAGCAGCAGAGAATGTAACATCAAATGTTTAATGGTTTGATACAGAGTTCAGAGAAAACAAGTCTACATCCATCACTTAACTTTATTGCATATTTGAACCATCCACATGTTTTCTGGTGTCTCCAGCTCACATTGTGGCAACAAAGGAAAATACCTGGAATATAAACAATGAGATCTAGTCTAAAAATGAAGCATTGGAGATGGGTTTGAATTTGAACTGTTTGCTTTGTCTGTTTCTTCTCTGGGCATCCCCTGTGTACATCTGACTCAAGCCCCTTTGGCAGAGGTATGGGTGTAGCTGTTTTTAAGCCCACATTACCTGTAACCTGTAACTGGTAAGCTACACCACTGGCTATACACCAGGAGCTGGTGTAAAATTGCTTGTTTGGCATTGCTCTCTGCTGAGAGCTGCCTGAGTTAACCTGGTTACTTCTCTGATATCACTGTTGGACTCTAGAGACACCCTTGTAATATTTCCTTTGGCACTTTGGAAGAGTATTTAAATGTTTGACACATCCTTTGACATTTTGAGGCAACTAGGGGAAAAAGGCACCCTGCAGATCTGAGCTGTAAGTGCCTCTGAAGTGGGAATAGGGTCCTGATATTGCCGTGCTAACAAGATGCACTTAAGAATGTTCATGTCTTGCAGGTACTCGGTAGCGTTACTTTAATTTAAGGTGTAATTCATTCAGGAGTAATTAATTTTTTGGTTTACCAATATGCTTCAGTTTAGAAATTACTCATTTGAGTTTTACCTGCATTTGGACCAGTGATCTTGATTAAATAGTTCTTCCCTGATTTCTAGTGCAGTGATTCATTCAGGAAGAGTTTTGCCAATATCAGTAAGTATCTTAAAATGCCATAATTCATTTTTAGTACAGTCAATAATGGCAGATCATGATGAAGGATCAACAATTCTTTTCCTCTACCTCCCGCAGTGAATCTACAAACATACTTTCTTTAACAGCAGAGGCAGTATGCCTTTGTAGTATTAATATTTACACTGAAAGGGGTTTTCGTTGAAAAATTAGTTCTAATTGACAGTACTGCCCCTTTACATACTTACATTATCTGTTGTCTTTTTTTTCCTTTCTGCTGGTCTTCCACTACAACTTTCAAGTATTTGTAGCTCTGGTTCATGTTTCTTCCTCAAGGTATATTACAGATGCCGACAGTAAGTTACAGTGGGTTAAGAATGTTTCTTTAATCCCTAATGACTGATATAATTGTTGTATCTGAAGCATTTACAAAACAAATTCATTTAACTCATGCAAAAAGTCTTCCTGAAATATTATTTTTTTCTATCCTGTTCATTTCAAGGATCTTTAATAGCAGAGGTTGCAGGTAAATAACTGGTTGTTTAAAAAAAAAAAAGAGTGCATGATAGGAAAGAATGCTTTTTTGAGAAGTTGCAGTAAGATACAGGATGATACATGGAGAGCCAGTGAAAGGAGGAGGCAATGCATTTTTCTGACCAAATTCATATTTCTTGTGGTTTCTTACACCTAAGGTGGCTGTTGAACCTTGTTTTGTAGTCAGTGGAGAGAAACAGGAGCTTCTGAGATTTAGTTTGTGGACAGCTAAAATAGATCAGATGAACCAAACCTTTAAAAAACCCCATTTTCTGTGTGTTTACAGGGAGATCCTTGAGTGACTAGTTTCAGAGCAGACATTTATTGAGGTGTCCCACCACATGAGTCTTGATGTTACCTGGCTTAGTTTTACAGCAGTGTCTGTCACAAAGGGAAGGTGCCCTGTTCCAAATTCACCCAAGTGGATGTGGCTCTCTTGCACTCAGCTGATGCCATGAGATCTGATTTATGGCTGTGTGGGAAGGCAATTCTGTGTCCCATGGTGGCACTGGAACCTCAGTGCTACTTCTTGATCAGGTAGCTCCAGCAGCTGGCTGAAATGAAGTGAATAAATCTCAGTCCAACATGGTCAATGTGTCTGTTTGGCTACTCCTCTTTCATGAGAAAAACTGAGAAGCCTTGGTTCTGATGAGGGACAAGAAAAAGAATGTTTGAGCTATTCACGTGAACAACTCATGGTAAAACTGCAAAGCATCAGGAGAGAGCTGACAAGATCTCACTATTTTAAAATAAGGGATGAGTTGTCAACTACTTGAGGGGACCCCCAGAAGTAAGAATGTTAGTCTTTGGAATATTCCTGTAATTTCAAGCAGTTATTATTTTAGTACAACTGCATAGTGTTTTTGGTTTTTTTTTCTAATCTTCTCCATTATTAATTTAATATGCACACTGTCTTTATTTGTTCCTTAAAAAATATCCTGTTCTTGGAAGAGCTTAATTATCTGTTTCCTCTTGTTTTCTCTTTTTTACTATCACTCCCTCTGCCATCAGTCCCTGCTTGCTTTTCTTTTCTTTTCCTTTTTTAAGAAGACTGAATCTATTTGTGTCTCTTAAAGTCTCACCTGACAAATAAAGCTGGTCTCCAAATGGAATTTCCACATATATTAAAATAATGACGTATTATGTCAAAATTTATTTTCCAAAGACTTGTGTTCCCTCCAAAATCCGAGCTCTGTAGATAAAGAGAGCCTATGGCAGATAGCTGAAATTAAATTTTTCTCTAAGAAGTTCAGAATCAGCTAAGGAAATGTAGTTCTTAACAGAGTGGTGGAGACACTGCTGGAATTGATTGCTATGATGTTAGCCTAGGAGATCAAGCTGACTGCACTGTGTAATTAACACATTACAATGAATGCACTGGATGATATCACTTAATAGGAGGAACGTGTGCTAACCATCATTATCAATACTGCTTTTTCAATTTCAGGTTGTGGTTAACTGATTTGACATTAAATTCCCCGTTACTTTTGTCCTGCACTGCAGAGATTAATTGTTTTGTGGCCAGAGATCAACAGAATATTGATCCACAAGTCAAATCTGTCTACCCACCTTTTACATGCTTTTTGCTTACTACATGGTGGAGTAAATTAAACTGATCTGCTACTGTAAGCTGCTATTTCAATATAAATCTCTCCTTTTATCTTAAGCTCTTTATCACAGTTTTAACAGTGAATTCTGCTCACTCGGTTACTCCTGTCTGTTCAGATTCACCAGTCTTAGGATCCTTCATGCCAGACAGTATCTGCTTCAGTAGGATTGGAATAATTTAGCAGCTTTGAAAATGCTACTGTCATTTATTCTAGGAGTGAGCTGTCTTAGAAGGACTCAGGAAAGGCCAAAGTAGTTTGCATTTATTGGCAAACTATTGCTTTTGTTAGTACTGACTTTTAATTTAACTGCAAAGATGTGAAAGTAAGCATTATTTTGGAAACTTCAGTCAATAGAGATCATTGAGGAATTTTTTTCCTTATTTAAAAAAGAATAAACCAGATGTTAATACTGGAATTCCAAATTAATCAAGAAAAGGCTAATGCTCTAAAAGACTGGAATATCCTTAAAATGCCTTGAAGACAAAGCTGGTCATTTTATGCACATATTCACCTAATTGAAATAGATTGTTTCGTAAGCAGGACCAAGGTGCATTTAAAAATGGCAGGAAAAACATGTCCAACATTATCCATCTTGGGAAAATACACAGGATCTGTCTTTAGGTCAGAATAGTGACAATTCAAGAAAATTCAAACATGAATCCAGAATGATCCAATCTGTTTGTCTTATGTTTTGCCAAGAAGGTATGTGAAACTAGCCCTGCCCCTACTTAGAGACGAACTTGTGAATAAATTCAAACCACACTTTTACCAATGACAAATGTTACTAGAAAGAATTACCGTAATTCTGTGTTTTGTGCACCCATATTCCTTTGCAATTACTGCAAGAAAGGCTTGGAAATAAAAATTACTATTTTGTTGAGAACTGTGAAGTCTTTGTACATAAATTATCAGAAAGTCCAAATTCGGTCACTAAATAAACACCACCACCCATCTAGAAAGACTCAGGCAAAATGAAGACAGGTTCTGCTGTGGAGCATATACAGTGTAGAGTGGAAGGGAATGAAACACAAGTGCCCACTTGTTTCAGTGGAAATGTACCTGACTTACCCATAAAGAAAAATTAGTTGCAGCCCCACTTGTTCATATAATAAAATCAGTGATATTAAGGGGACTTGGTTCTTTAGAAGTGCATCAGCTATCATAAAATTTAGAAGTCTCTAAACTCAGAAGCCTCATGTCTATTTTAAGAGCTTGATCTATCATGATATATCAAAATGGCCTGTAATATGGCAGATAACAATCACTAACCCCACTCCTTTAGCTAAACATTGATTCTGTATAAAAAATTGTGATGGAGGGATGGTGGAGTTGCTTATCAGTGCTCAGTCTTAGCAAAACAGTGCTGATAAGACTTTGCAGATGTTACACCAATGTCGTGGGGTGACAGCCTTCAGCCTTTATCCCAATATCGTGTGTTGTGTCTGGCAGCTGTGCCTTCCCCCCCCCCCCCCCCGGCCGTCTTGCTGTGGCCGGATGGGGAAGGGGGGGGGGGGTGTGCCCAGGCACTTTTGGCTTTGGGCTTTTGCTGCTTGGCTTGGCTAGCCGCTTGCTTGCTTGCTTGCTTGCTTGCTTTCTGCTTTTTTTTTGCGCTGTTTTTTTTTTTTTTTTTTTTTTTTTTTTTTTCCTTTTTTCCCTTTTCTTTTGTTCTCTTTTTCTTACCCTCCCCTGAAGATACTGGACCAGCTCCGGATCTGGCCTGAGAGCTCCAGGACCCCCGAAGCCTGCGACAGAAGCTCAGCGCCCTCACAACACAGTCTGGTCCGTTTTCTTTTCTTGTGTTGGGGAGTGTTCTTTTTGTTACTTGTAAATAAATAGGTTTTGTTTTCCACTTTGCTCCTCCGAGGAATTCCTTCCCGAACCCGGTGTTGGGGGAGGGGTGGTTGGAGGTTTGTTCTGTTTTGGGGGGGCTCCCTTTTAGAGATTTCCCCCTAATTTGTCCTAAACCAGGACAGTATACTTTTTGGTGCGTTGGCCGGGAAAATCGGAGGCCAAAAAGAGTGGAAAAAAAACCTATAACAATAATATTTTGGTTTTGTTTGTTTTGTGGGCATATTGGTGATTCATAATGTCATTTGGAGTGGAAGCTTGCCGGTTTTTCTGGTCCCTAGGGGCTTTTGAAGTTTTAATACCTTTGTGGTCCCTAGGGTTATTTCCTTACCCCAAAATAGCTCTGATGTTGTCCCTAATAAGTAGCTTTTGTAAGCGGGGGGCACTAACCAGAATAATCATTGTGCTGGCCTTATGTGTGATGATGTGTCGGATAACAGTGCTGGACTTTATTTCAGGAATGTATGGATTGTTGTCATGGCTGTGTACTCAGTTTGTTTGGGGAGAAGAAGAGGAAGGGGCTTTTCAGCCTTTGTCTTCCTTCTTCTCCTACAAATTGTTGACATCTGTATTAGAAAATACTGACTTTCCCCTGAGTTTGAAAGAAACCATCTTTCTGGCATTTAATTTATTAAGCCTTGTCTATACTGTCTGGAGTGTATATAAAATGAAAGCTGAGATTTCTAGAGGGGTTAGAGAGACTCCTGATTCAGGAGTAAAACAAAGCAGGAAAAATCTTGACTGGAGTGGGAAATGGGAGGATATGGGCCAGACTTTAAAGGAATTTTCTGATCCTATAGACTGGGACTTTCCATCTGATCAAATTCAGAATCCAGTCGAGGTGGCAAAGTATTTGAGGGAGAAGTGCCATGGTAATACTAAGGAAGAAAGGATTACTGCAGTGAGCTGGGCCTTGGCGTTTGTTTACCGTACTCTGCTAGATACTGTGGAGCAGCAGATAGCAGAAAGGGAACAGGAAGATAAGTTAGTTACTATCCCAGTGACCCAGGCTGCAGCTAACATCCCAGGCTCCAGGCTAGCAGCTGAATCAGACAATAGGCCCCAAACCATGGCTGTTGCAGCTAATACAAGAGGTGGAAAGTGTAAAGGCAAGACCGATCGGAAGGTGGAGGATGATGACGATGATGCAGAAGAAGGACCCTCACCAAAATCAGAGGCCACATCAAGGGGCACAGAATCTGGAGCCAATATTGACTCCTTTTCTCTGAAGGACCTCAGAGGCCTAAGAAAGGATTACAGCCGACAACCTGACGAATCTATTATTAGTTGGTTAGTCCGCCTTTGGGATGCTGCAGGGGAGGTTACGATTTTGGATGGTACTGAAGTGAGGCATTTGGGATCCCTGTCACATGATCCTGCCATCGATCAAGGTGTGATGAGGGGGGCTAACCCTCACAGCCTCTGGGAACGGGTCCTAAGAAGCGTAGCAGAACGGTACCTCTGTACGGATGATCTCTATATGCAGCAAACACGGTGGAAGACCATAGAACAGGGGATCCAACGC
This sequence comes from Zonotrichia albicollis, assembly GCF_047830755.1. Taxonomy (NCBI): domain Eukaryota; kingdom Metazoa; phylum Chordata; class Aves; order Passeriformes; family Passerellidae; genus Zonotrichia; species Zonotrichia albicollis. The sequence continues at coordinate 54,460,040 of NC_133820.1, forward strand.
CTGAGAGAGATGGCGGTCGCAGAGCTCATTTTCTCAGATGACACAACAACTAGGAATCCGGACCTGGTACCATGCACTCCGATAATGTGGAGGAAACTTGTGCGACTTGGGCCACCTGAATACGCTTCTGCCCTAGCAATAATGAAGCGGGATGATACATATGAGACTGTGCTCGATATGGCAAAGAAGCTTCGAGCGTACGCAGATGCTGTGCATGGCCCAACTCATGCCAGAATTGCAGCAGTGGAAACCCGACTGCAGAAACTAGAAGACAAAATAGAGGAGAATCATAAGAAACTCCGGGAAGAGATTAAGGAGGACCTTATTCAAATCTCAGCCGTACAAATTAGAAGCCCTGGTGTCCAACGCCGGCACTCCTTTGATGGGGAGAGAAGGTACATCCCATGAGCTGAGTTATGGTTTTTCCTGCGTGAGTCTGGAGAAGACATGAGAAGATGGGATGGAAAACCCACCGCTGTTTTGGCACAACGGGTGCGTGATTTGAAGAAAAGAGAAAGTATAACCAAAAAGATAACAGCTCCGGTCGCTCGTAGCCGAGATGTTAAGTATGACGATGACGATGACATGTCCGATCCCCTTGAAGGAACTTCCAAGGCATATGCCCAAGGAAAGAAGGACAATCTGGCTTAGAGGGGCCCTGCCTCCAGCCAGGAAGAGGCACGGGAGAACCGGGTTTTTTGGAAGGTGTGGATCAGATGGCCTGGCACATCAGAGCCACAAGACTATGAAGCATTGGTTGACACTGGATCACAATGTACCTTAATGCCATCGGAACACGTGGGGACAGAACCTGTTTCCATTGCTGGAGTGACGGGGGGATCACAACAGTTGACGTTGTTGGAAGCTGAGGTGAGCTTGACTGGGAAGGAGTGGCAGGAACATCCGATTGTGACTGGTCCAGAGGCTCCGTGTATTTTGGGCATAGACTTCCTCCGGAATGGCTACTACAAAGATCCTAAGGGATTCAGGTGGGCTTTTGGAATAGCTGCAGTGGAGATAGAGGGTATTAAACAATTGAATACCTTGTCTGGACTATCAGAGAACCCATCTGCAGTAGGACTCTTGAAGGTAGAGGAGCAGCGAGTGCCAATTGCCACCTCAACAGTGCACCGCAGGCAGTACCGGACGAATCGAGATGCCGTGATCCCCATCCACAAGATGATTCGAGAGCTGGAGACCCAAGGGGTGGTCAGTAAAACCCACTCACCCTTTAACAGCCCTATCTGGCCCGTGCGAAAATCTGACGGAGAATGGAGATTGACTGTAGACTATCGTGCCTTGAATGAAGTGACTCCACCACTGAGTGCGGCTGTACCGGACATACTGGAACTGCAGTACGAGCTGGAGTCCAAGGCAGCAAAGTGGTACGCGACCATTGATATAGCTAATGCGTTTTTCTCCATCCCTCTGGCAGCAGAATACAGGCCTCAGTTTGCTTTTACATGGAGGGGAGTGCAGTATACCTGGAACCGATTGCCCCAGGGGTGGAAACACAGTCCTACAATCTGTCATGGACTGATCCAGGCTGCACTAGAAGAGGGTGAGGCTCCAGAACATTTACAATATATTGATGATATCATTGTTTGGGGGAACACGGCAATAGAAGTGTTCGAAAAAGGAGAGAAGATAATTCATATTCTCCTGGACGCCGGATTTGCCATTAAGAAGAGCAAAGTCAAGGGACCTGCCCGAGAAATTCAGTTCTTGGGGGTGAAGTGGCAAGATGGACAGCGTCAGATTCCTGCGGATGTTATTAACAAAATCACTGCTATGTCCCCACCAACTGATAAGAAGGAGACACAAGCTTTCTTAGGTGCTATAGGTTTCTGGAGGATGCACATCCCTGAGTATAGTCAGATTGTGAGACCCCTTGTCATGGTTTGAGCCTGGCACAGAGCCAGTGCCCCCCATGAAAATGCCTTCACCCTGGTGTCTGCTGTGAGATGTGACCAGGAATAAGCAAAACAGGCTCCAACTTAAACATAAAGAACACTTTATTACTTAAACTACAGGAAAATAGGGAAAGACTATAAGGAAAAGAAAAAAAAATTGAAAACCTTACAAAAACCATTTTCCTCCTCCCCACTACCTGACTTTCCCAATCCGATACATTCTCCCAAATCATCAACTGCCCAGCCTTGGCCCCACACTTTAGTATACTCAAACTGCAGTTCATGAAGAGGAAAGGAGTCCTTCTTGTTCCATAGGCTTCTCCTGGAAACACACTGAAACCTCGTGTGCTTCCTTGTCACTTCGGCACCGCCCGGAAAAAAGTCCTTTTGCCGCTTGTGACATCTTCCTTCCATGCCCAGTGCTCTCACCACTGAGGCATGGCCAGAGCTGCTTTTAGGGTTGTCTTTCAAGGATGCCTTGTCTCACTCCAAAAAGGCACAGTCTCTGCTTTGGGACATCTGTCCCCCCCATATTTTTCCAACCCCCTGGGGCCGGGGGGTCCTCACGAATGAACCCTCCTGGTTTTGAGGCACTGCCTCCCCCTAAATGCAGTCTGTGTCACAGGAACAACTGAGTCCATGGCCACAAGAAAAGTCCAGCCAAAAGGCCACTCCAAATCATCTCTCCCCATCCAATGATCTCCACATTCTTCGGGCCAGGTCCTTGTCTCATCTCATCTCTTATCTCCCTTCTTATTCAGCTTCGAGGAGGATTAGCATTTTTGCAAGGCCCCAATCATGAAAGAAAGGGTTAAAAGTTTTCAGTCTCTGTCTATCTCAGAATGCTGGTACTCCCACAGGTGCTGCTGCTCCGCCGGCCAGGCTGCACTCTTCCCTCCCCTTTCTCCTCCTGGGCGGCTGCTATCACATTCAGACGCCGGCTCTCCTCTCTCTCCCTCCTGGGGGGGGGAATGGCTGCCCGATGTCTCTTGGGGCTCCCCCACCCTTCCATCCTTGAGAGCTTTCTCACCCCCATCTCTGTCCAGGCCCCGGGCCTACCGCATGGCTGCCCCTCCCCCCGCCCAGCAGCAGAGGCTGGACGGGGGAAGAGATCCGACCTCTGCGCTGCGACGTCCCAAGAGAGAGATCCAAGGGCAGTGCCCTGCTTTTTAACCCCTGTGTATTCTCGGAGGTGTGTCCAAACCCCACTGGCTACACCAGGTGTCAGTCTCAAACCCAAAACCTTCATTGGTTTGACCACAGCTTCCCAGAATTCCCACTTCTTCCTGGTCAAACCACCACACCCCTTTATTTGGTTACCCGCAAGAAGAACGACTTCCATTGGGGCCCTGAGCAGCAGCAAGCTTTCGTCCAGATCAAGCAGGAGATCGCTCATGCTGTAGCCCTTGGTCCAGTCAGGACAGGACCAGATGTGAAGAACGTGCTCTACTCTGCAGCCGGGAGCCATGGTCTGTCCTGGAGCCTTTGGCAAAAGCTACCTGGCGAGACCCGAGGCCGACCATTGGGATTTTGGAGTAGGAGCTACAGGGGGTCTGAAGATAACTATACTCCAACAGAAAAGGAAATCTTGGCCGCCTATGAAGGAGTCCAAGCCGCCTCGGAGGTGATTGGTACAGAGGCACAACTCCTTCTCGCACCCCGACTACCGGTGCTGGGATGGATGTTCAGAGGAAAGGTTCCCTCTACCCACCATGCCACCAGTGCTACTTGGAGTAAGTGGATTGCCCTCATTACGCAGCGCGCTCGAATTGGGAAGTTAAATCGCCCTGGGATTCTAGAAATAATTACAAATTGGCCCGAAGGTGAAAGCTTTAGTGTCGCAGATGAGGAGCCAGAGCCAGTGACCCGGGTTGAGGAAGCTCCGCCATACAATCAGTTGCCAGTAGAAGAAACATGTTACGCCCTATTCACTGATGGTTCTTGTCGTGTCATAGGGATGAAACGGAGGTGGAAAGCAGCTGTATGGAGTCCCACTCGACGGGTTGCAGAGGCTACTGAAGGAGAGGGTGAATCCAGTCAATTTGCTGAAATCAAAGCTATTCAACTGGCCCTAGGTATTGTAGAGAGAGAGAAGTGGCCAAGGCTCTATTTGTATACCGATTCTTGGATGGCAGCCAACGCTCTATGGGGATGGCTGAAGAGATGGAAGGAGGCCAGCTGGCAGCGCAGAGGAAAACCAATTTGGGCTGCGGAAGAGTGGAAGGATATCACTACCCGGTTAGAGAAGTTACCTGTGAAGGTTCGCCATGTAGATGCCCATGTCCCCAGAAGTAGAGCTAATGAAGAGCTGCAAAACAACCAGCAAGTACATCAGGCTGCAAAGATAGGGGAGTTGAAGATAGATCTCGACTGGGAGCATAAGGGAGAGTTATTCTTAGCACGATGGGCCCACGATGCCTCAGGCCACCAGGGTAGAGATGCCACTTATAAGTGGGCACGAGACCGAGGGGTGGATCTAACCATGGACAGTATCTCTCAGGTTATTCGTGACTGTGAGACGTGCGCTGCCATTAAGCAGGCCAAGCAACTGAAGACCCTCTGGTATGGGGGGCGGTGGTCTAAGTACAAATACGGGGAGGCCTGGCAGATTGATTACATCACACTGCCTCAAACCCGCCAGGGCAAGCGCTATGTACTAACCATGGTAGAAGCCACCACAGGATGGTTGGAAACCTATCCTGTGTCCCATGCTACAGCCCGTAACACTATCTTGGGCCTTGAGAAGCAGGTCCTTTGGAGGCACGGTACTCCCGAGAGAATTGAGTCAGATAATGGAACTCATTTTAAAAACAATCTTATTAATACTTGGGCTAGGGAACATGGCATCGAGTGGGTATACCATATCCCCTATCATGCACCAGCTGCAGGGAAGGTGGAAAGGTACACGGGATTGTTAAAAACCACCTTAAAAGCATTGGGTGGGGGGTCTTTAAGAAACTGGGAGCAACATCTGGCAAAGGCTACCTGGTTAGTTAACACTCGAGGTTCCACCAACCGAGCGGGTCCTGCTCAGTCTGAGCTCCTTAATATAGTAGATGGGGATAAGCCCCAGTGGCCCATGTCAGAGGTTTGTTGGGAAAGACAGTATGGATCAACCCTGCCTCGAGTACAGACAAACCCATCCGTGGGATTGTCTTTGCTCAAGGACCAGGTAATACATGGTGGATAATGCAGAAAGATGGAACAACACGGTGTGTACCTCAGGGAGACCTGATTGTGGGATGAGACTCATATATGAATGTCATTGTTTGTTGAATGTGAGACAGAAGGAAACTGTAAGTGTCAAAGGTCTGAGCAAGTAAGATGAGAGAAATGCGTAAGTGTCAAAGGTGTGAGTAAGTGAAATGAAAGTTTTTTATTGTATGTTCACGATATGGGATAAGGGGTGGAGTGTCGTGGGGTGACAGCCTTCAGCCTTTATCCCAATATTGTGTGTTGTGTCTGGCAGCTGTGCCTTCCCCCCCCCCCCCCCCCCCACGGCCGTCTTGCTGTGGCCGGATGGGGAAGGGGGGGAGGGGGGGGTGTGCCCAGGCACTTTTGGCTTTGGGCTTTTGCTGCTTGGCTTGGCTAGCCGCTTGCTTGCTTGCTTGCTTGCTTGCTTTCTGCTTTTTTTTTGCGCTGTTTTTTTTTTTTTTTTTTTTTTTCCTTTTTTCCCTTTTCTTTTGTTCTCTTTTTCTTACCCTCCCCTGAAGATACTGGACCGGCTCCGGATCTGGCCTGAGAGCTCCAGGACCCCCGAAGCCTGCGACAGAAGCTCAGCGCCCTCACAACACAGTCTGGTCCGTTTTCTTTTCTTGTGTTGGGGAGTGTTCTTTTTGTTACTTGTAAATAAATAGGTTTTGTTTTCCACTTTGCTCCTCCGAGGAATTCCTTCCCGAACCCAGTGTTGGGGGAGGGGTGGTTGGAGGTTTGTTCTGTTTTGGGGGGGCTCCCTTTTGGAGATTTCCCCCTAATTTGTCCTAAACCAGGAAAACCAATTAATTTGTATTAGAATTCTAAAAAATGGTTTTGCTGCTGATTTTGACTGCAGACACTATTAATATATTCTTTTAAAAATATTTAGCAGCACAGATTAGAGATTAAAATCCTGGGTTTATAATGGTTTCTGGGTTCCATAATTCTGCATTAAGTGTTTTGCATGTATACTTTCAGCCAGGTTGGTCAAAATATTCCACCAGTACTGAAGTATTCTGGAGTTGTTATAAGAAAAGAGCTAATAAGCAAAAAAGATTTGACCAAAATTTCTTTGAATATAGTAACATTTTGAAATTTGTTAATGGTTTTAGAAATCTTGAACAGTTATTATTTTGATATTCTTTCTAGCAGTGTCTGCCTTTATGAGCAGGAACAATGAGTAATTTCTCTGCCTCATTTTGTCAGCAAGCATTAGTAGCTGTCTGTCCCTTCACTCTGAATCAAAGTTTTCTTGCAGGTAGAAGAGAAAGAGTTTATTCCCCTGCAAAAATATGAAAACTTTTTAAGCTCTTTAATGCACTTCTATAATGGACAAAAGTTTTAAATTTTTTAGTATTGTCAAGTCTTGTGAATTTTGTAAACTATTGGGGGGGGGTTAGTCATAATAAGCTTTAATATTCTCTTTGGATTTTGAGATCTGGGGCTTTGGGACTTATATGAAAATTCTGGCTTGTAACAAAGGAATTTTTGGTTTTGCTTTTGCTTTTGTGTTTGTTTTCCATTTGTTTTTGGTTTTGTTTTTGTTCTTTCCTTTTCCTGGGAGTTTAAAGTGTGATCCATTCTTTTTGAGCTCCATGTTGCTCAAAAAAAAATTAAAAGCACTCTCTTTACTTTTATTTCATGCTGTTTGGTCACAAGAGAGGAAGAACAGAAAGCAGAGCTAAGCTTGATTATTTAAGAACAAAAGCTAACTTTCAACATGTTCAGTCAGAAAATAACTCTCACTCACTCTGACTTCTCTGTGGCATCTCTCTGGTGGACAACATAGGTATCTTCTAGAGAAGGTAAAATAACACTATAAGGAAAAGTCTAGTCTTGAGGTCTGGGGTTCTCAGGGAATCTCACTGAGATCATCAGGGAAGCTCACCAGAGAGGACATGGTTAGTGAGACCACTGAATAGCAGAAAGTACACACATTTCCTGCAGGATGAGTAAAGAGGGCACTGACCAGAGCAGACAGATCTATGCTGACTACTAACAGTGGTACTTTAGGATAGTGTCTTTTCTAAAAAGTCAGTTTACACCTGTAGGATGGTTGCAGTAGGGCTGTACTTCCCCTGCACCAACAAGTGCTACTTCCAATAACTTTGTTTTCCTACAAAACTGTAGGCAGCAGAAAGGGGCACTATGTCATCTCAGTGACATTTTTAGAATCATTAACATTTCAATCTGAAATTCTCAGCAGCTGAAGAGAGGCTCAGTTGCTGAAATAAAAGTGTCCACAACACTGATTAGAAGCTGAAAGGATTAGCTTGATGTCTCTGATGTTAATGCTTGCTGAAATGAAAAGGAAAAAAATGTTCAAAGGCCCAGACATAAAGTACCTGACTTCCTCAGACCTATCAAAGGGTTAGCATCAATAACCAAGTAATGGCTGCTTTATAGTTTGAATTTTCTGACCCAGTGTTTTCAAAAGGCCAATAAAAAGCCACATTGCTGAGACAAAATTTTAGGTTGTAATGACTATAAAAATAAAATAGTAATGATAGAGCAATTTGTCTTGGTCTAAGAGAGAAGGTTAAACCTGTAATTGTGCCAGTCTTGAAGAGCAAGCTGGGAAAAAAAAAGTTTCATGTTTTCATGTGCATAGCTAAACATACTGAAAAAACAAAGATTGCATAGGAATGAATTTTTTTTAAATTGTTTTTGTAAAATCTCTGCTTCTCATGGAAAATGCCCCTTTTTGCTCTACAAGAGGGTCTTAAACCCTATCAAAGTCTAGATTGTTGAAAACAGGCATTTTAAAGATGTTGACTTCAATGTCCTTTGGAGTGTAATTTCAAACTTCACTTAGGCTACATTTTAGGCTTTAGATATGCAAATAATTGTTCAACTATTTAATTTTTATGTATGCATCAGCCTTCATGGAACTGGAAATAGAATTCAGAAAATTTAAACTCTGTTTAAAAAGAAGAGAGTTTGGGCCTATAAGAATGTGATAACTCACTCATTTGAGCCATAGAATCATTGTTAAAATTAATTTCATTTCTTTACCTGCTTCAAATTTCTGTAGTCTTGACAATAACTCTTAGGGAAGGGAAATAAATTATATTGGTTTTACTGCAGCTTAAATAATTTACATTTTCCCTCTTCAATTTTTGGGCAACACATGCACGCAAGTATAAAGGTTATCTGGCAGAAAATTATTTATCTCTCTCAGATGTAATAAACACTTTTGTCCTCTTTCTGTCTGAAGCTTAAAAAATTTCCATCTAGAAAACAGAGTGCAGGAAAATAGTTGGTTAAATTATGCATGGTTTTTGGAAAACAAGCTTCTGCAGCTCTTATGTCAGATAATGCCATCAGCTCCTCTGGAGATTGCACCTAGCTTTTAGGTTATAAAATATCACAGTGGGCCTCCTTTGGATCTCCCTGGACATAGAGAAGATATACCAAAATTTGAATTATCAGAAATCACATCTTCAGCTATAACAATGTGGGTTTGGAAGGCTCTGGTGTCTCTGAGTTATTATCCCCCATTCTGCATTAAGAAGCCAGGTCACATACTGCCAGCTGTACCTTCTTTCTTTCTTCTTTATTTGGGCTTACATCCAAAAGATTTATCTTCCCTTCATAAATGTAGTCCATGGAATACTCAAGTGCACTTCTTCACACAGGACAAATAATGTGAAGTAATGGGAAATCCTTTAACCCTTCCTTTCACAAAGCAGATTATTTTCCCTGTTGTTGAATTATTTTTATATGTATAAATCACATTTACCTAGTTGTGTACTGTGCCATTTATTATGGTGGAACTGAGAAGTGATATCTGCCTTTGCAAGGCCAGAATTTGTAGTGCAGCCAAGTTTCTTCTACTAGTCTATTTTCCTCACCATCTTTCTAGGTGACTTCTCTCAAATACTGCCAAGAGTTACATTCTTCATTTTCTTAGCTTGTCTAGCTTTTAAATTTCCATTTTGTTAGTTGGCTGTTTTGTCCAAACTTTTTTTCTAGCTTGTAATCTCAGTGCATAAGGAAATTTCATTTAGATTTATACACTTCATGGATACCGAGGCTTTGCATGCCAGTTTTTTGTGACACTATAGGAGAAATAAAACCCCCCAGTCATAATGGAAGATTACAGAACACAAATGTTCTTTCTTAAAGTTGTGCCCTGTGGGATTTAGTCATAGTTAGTAAGTATTATGTATATTTCACTGTGTTTTATGTGCCTTTTGTCAGCTCTATTAAGTAGACAATGTCCCTTGTTAACTGGAAGCCAAGGTCATCCTATACTGAATGATAAATAAACTTGAACATCAAATAGGCTGGAAACATTGGAAAATTTCCTTTGAGAATGACAAGATCTGTTACAATAGGCTAAATTTCTGGTTTGATTTTATTTCAGTGAAGTTATATCTAATCAGTGGCACAGCACATAAAATGAAAACTGTCTAAGATGCTAATTGTAACATATTTAGAAATATTCAGAAATAATTTAACCCAAACACTTATTGTTCAGCCTAAAACTAAATGAAACCTCTCTTCCATTTTTTTGTTTGTTTTGCTTTCCCCTCCAGTGATTAATTCATGTTTTCAATGCCCCTTCCTTCACCCCATGCAGAAAATTTGAAGAAAGCTGTTGGGTGAGTTATGGGCTTCTGGCATGAAAAAAATTGGTCTCTGACTTTATTTTATGCACAGGAAGAAAGACATGCTGAGAAGCTGCATTTGAGCTATAAGACCAGTGGTAGTTTTCAGTCATTCTGTGATGCCCATAAGGGGATTGCTTGTCTACAAATTCAGCTGAGTTCGCTTGACTCTTTTCTTCAGTAAGCCATTGGCAGCTTTAATGTTCTTTACCCCCTCTCCCCCCTAAAAATAAAAGGAAAGATTAAAAGAAGTAAAAAGATATTTAAAACTGAATGTTCAAATGTTATATATTCGACCAAATTTGTGGTTTTCAGTGAAGTCACTCCTTGCATGATTTGTTTCTCTGTGAAACTGTACTAGAGAAAGGGCTCAGTTAATTTTTACATGAGTTGACATTTTTACCAAGTTTGACCTTGTCTAGCTGTGGCATTGGAAAGACTTTTTCTTTGCTTTGTTTCCCTAAGAACTTGGAAAAAGCTTTATGCTTTGTCAAAAAAAAAAAAAAAAAAAAAAACCAAAACAAAAAACCCCAAAACAACAAAACACCAACACACTCTCAAAAAAGAAAAAAAACCCCCAAAAACTAAAAAAGAAAACCCAGTTCTACTCTCTTCTAGTTTTTTTACAAAAGAATCCCAAATTTGTTCTCCTCCTTTTTCTGTCTGATCACATAGGATCTGGATGCTTCAGAGGGCCTGTTCTTTCTGCTGCCCTTATGAGTTACTGTAGTATTTTAATTGTATGTTATTTTAGATGGAGAGCTTAAATGACCTCAGTGTTGTACAGATGATCTCAAGAAGGAGCTGGGCTTTCCCAGAAATGTTGAGGTGAGGGCTCTTCCCTTGGCATAGCTTTACTTTGGGACTCCCAAACCAGAGCATAAATGCAATGGGGTTGAAACTTTTCACATTAAATTCATGAGTATGAAATCCTACTGTTGCACCTTTCCTTTCATTTTGTGTTTACTGAGTGTAGCTTTGGAACAATTTATGGGTGAAGGATGCCTGATACAGAAAACAGGCATCTTTTTATTCTGCAGCTGTGGCTGCAAATTGGAATTTATAGTGTCTGTAAATTGATAAAAGAGATATGGAAACCAGGTTTCTCTCTATTATTTCCATCCTCTCAGTAGGCTACTTGGTTGTCAAAGGCTAGTAAAACTGCAGTCTTTTCTTCCAGGCAATATGGTAGGCTTAACTCCTTTAGAAGAAGCCTTGGGGAGAACAAACAATCTTTTTTTCAATAGTAACCCAACATTAAGGAGTAGTACTTTGTCATACATCTGCTCTTGCTGGTTTCAAGAACTGGTGGTTCTCAGCATGCATGTTGAAAAAACATGTGACTCCTGTGTTTCCAGCCTCTGCTCATAATCAATGTGCTTCATGATCTCTCAATTTTGCTTTCATTGTAGGAGGTTAACGCGACAGAGAGAGCAGAGTGTTGTGGCAGTGCGTCTGTCAAGGTAACTCAAGGACTAAACAAGCAAGCCAGGAAATTATTTGAAGCACTGGGGCCTTGATCATCTGTACTGCTTGATTGTTTGTTCTTCCAATGGCCCAGTTTGGTGGCACTCCAACTGCTTTGCTCCTGGCTAAATAGAGAGGGCTGGTGCTAAGCACTCCTGGGTTGGACTGGCTGGCTCCACAGTCTGAGCCAGCGCCCAGAATGTTTCAGATGGGCACGAGATACAGCTGGCCTCTGACCTCTGGGAGTAGCACACCAACAAGCAAGCAGATGGCTTTCCTCATCCCCCTGCATAAGCATCGTGAAGGATGATTGCATTATGTTCTAATCAGTCTGCCTGGTCCTTCATAGTAAGAGTAATAACTTCACCAGTGCAATGTAACTCAGCATCAGAGGAATCTTGTCTTGTTGACTTTTGTAGATTTCTTATAGGCAGAAGCATGTTCTCCTCTGACTTTGGAAGAAAACGGAGCATGCAGATCCTACTGAAATTGGAATGATTGAAAAAGGAGTTGTATTTTGAATGTTTAGAAGCCTTTTCAAAGATGCATCTTTAAACAAAGCACTACAGGCAACTGTTGCACTGCATGGGCAGTACCTCAGTAGGATGAGTAATTCCTTAGTTTTTTATACTACTCCACTTTAATGAAAAATCAGCCTGCCACACCAGTGTCTTTTAGAAAATTCAATATAGTGAGTTTTAAGGCCTTGTTTCCTGTCTTATCAGGGGTACAGTGATGAGTTTCTTCATGGTATCAATTATTGCATAGACGTGAAAAAATCCTAAGTACTAAAATGAAACATTATATTGCTTTTCAACAAATATTTATTTTCAAGGCTGAGAAAATGAAATTAAAATATTCCATGTGAATTTGAGGCAGAGTATGTAATTCCTACACTTACTCATGAGCAAAGCAAGGCAATAATGAAGCATCATTCTTTACTAAATTTTTGCTTTCCACCACTCAAGGGTGAAAGCAAATTTTAAACTTATTTTTAAACAAGCTTGTTAGGGTATACATTGAATGTATCTGTTGCTTCAGTTTTGTCTTTCGTTAGTTCATCCATCTGGCCAACCTACAAAGAAGAGGTCTAATCAAGCGCCTGGACATTAAGTGATAGCTGCATGACTTTTAGACATCTCCTTTTTTCTTAGTGTCCTCTCTGTTCATCTTCTACTATACATCTGTACTCAAAAAAAGAAAATCTATAAATCAAAAGATTTTGTGTACTTTCCATCCTTGCAGTGTTCAAGGCTGGATGACGCTCTGAGTAACCTTGTCTTGTGGAAGGTTCCATGCCCATGGCAACAGGGTTGGAGCAAGATGATATCAAGGGTCCCTTCCAAGCCAAACCATTCTATGATGCTATGATTCCATGCCTGCAACAAACTGAAATGCTACGTTTTGTCCTCTCTGGTTTTTCACATGGTGACCTCTTATGTCTTTTGTTTTCTTTTTTTTTTCTTTTTTTTTTTTTTTTTATATATGTGCTGTGGGAGCTAGGTAACCTTCTTTCAAATTTTGTTGTCAAAAATCCCATTTTGATCTTGTTCTTAAATTCAGTAATGGATCTACTTATTTTTCTTCTGTAGAAAACTGAAGCTATTGTTATATAAGCCACAACTTTTCTTAACGTTTGTTGCTTTCCGATAACCCTGATAATCTCTGGGTCTATAAAATGCATTTGTCTTTTAAGAACACCTGTTTTTAGGGGCCAGAACACAAAAGTACAAGTATTGGCTATCATCCTTCCAGCTGTATGCCAGAACATCCTGCTTAACTAGCCCTAAGACAGAAAAAGAAAAAATATTCACTGAGGCATTTTCAAGTTAATCACGACAAGTTTGGGAACTTTTTATGCCTCCTGTGAAAACTTGTGGTATTGATTGATTTTTTTTTCCAAAGGAGCCACTGCAGTTAAATGTGGGATAACAGATACAACTATTTACTCTCTTCTAGTGTGAATGTGTGAATATCCTATACACACTTAAAGAGTGAAAAATACTGCTGATTTACTTAATTAGTAGGAATCTGGCTGTGAAGTGACAATATGTGAGCAGAACGAACCAGAACCTTTCCCATAAATTATCCGTTGACAATTAGTCCTTATGCCTACATGATAGCTGCTTCAGATACTGTTGTGTAAAAATGTTATCCGGAATAGAGTGCTCCAAGTAGTCTTTTGAATACAGGAAATTAAAAATCTTGGCTTTGTGCAGATTTGCGTCCCTTGACTATCTGATTTTGGTGTGTCTCTGTGAGATCCAAGTGAAGCTTTCTCATGGTTAGTACATCTAGCAAAAGAGAGGAAAAAGGAGGAACTTCATCCCCCTTATGTTTTCTGGCACCAATGACATCTTTAGCTCCTGCATCACCATACAGTTTACTTGGGATGTTAATAGGTTCTTTATTCTCTGCTTCATCACCTGCTTGATGATCTGCTTGATCACTGCTACAAGTGTTGTATATACAATAGTTTTTCAGGTGTTGACCTTTCCATAAAACAAGTTTTGAAACTAGTCAGTGAACAGAAAAACTAATGGTGAGAAAGAGAAAAATACAAATGGACAAAGGGTATGCATGAGGCCCCCCAAGGGCCTTTCCTGCCCTGGCAGCCACAGTGACAGCACAAAGATGTAGCTGCCTGGCTTCAGGAATACAATTGAGACAAAGCTGAAGGACAGTGAATGGGGAAAGGTGGATGTCAAAAGATGACATTTGTGGCTGTGTTTAGTAGACAAAACAGGGAATGGCTAAACAAGCAGAGAGGGAGTGCCAAAGGGGCTGTATCCAGTAAACCACCTTTCTCCTTGATTTCCTTACCACTACAGCCAGGAACATGAGTGTAAAAAGCACACTCTATGGGAGAACAAGCCACTGCCTTCTTTGCAGCAGCAGAGCTCCTCAGTTGGAGCATTTTCTGGCAATATGTATGCAGACTTGATTCCTGAATTTCCTGGATGGAATTAAACATTCTGCTTCACAGCAGAGGGTCAAACTGAAGCATTTGCTGAGGTGGAGAGTTCTAGGCCAACATTGGAACCAGATACCTCCATCATACAGCTGAAAAGCTGTCTCTTGCACTTTAAGCAAAGAATCTGTCAGCTTGCTTGCTGTCAGCTGTTACCTGTCTTCAGTAACACGGCTTCAAACACCTTCAGAAAGCTTACTTTCCTGATAAGCCACAAACAAATAAACTGTATGTAGGAAACATGGGAAAAGTTGTCAAACTCTTTTGCAGAAGCCATTAATGCCTGCACTTTGGACAACTTAGTGCTTCTTTAGATTTCATGCAGGTTTTCTGCAAAATGATTTATCTACTGAGTGAGACTGAAGGGAGGAAAAAGTGACTGTTAGTTTTTTGAAGAAAACAAGAAAACATATATCAAGCAATTTTCATCTATAAAATGGAAAAGTTTCCAGAAAAAATATAAATAGTTTTTAAAAAGCTAAAGATAATAGGAAGTGCACTAAAGTTATTAAATTAGATTAAATAATATATCTTTTAAGGATGAAATTACTGATAAAAACCTAAATATTTAAGTGTCCTGCCTCTATGTTTACCAGTCCCCTTTGCTTATGCTATTTCTCCTTGGACCTTTAGGCAATTTATTTTTCTTACTGACTACTTTAATAGGATACAGTGAGTTTTTGGGGCAATGTGATTCCATCTCAGGGAGCATCTGTGACTGGAAGAACTTGCAGCCAGCTGAACCCACTGACCCTTAAAGTTAAGGCCTATGTAGGCAGTTATAAATCTGTAATTATGTCACTCAGGAAGACTAAACATTAAGAGACATTGTCCAGAACCACAGAATCCAGAGCAGTCAGGAGTAAAACCAATGTTTCCTAGATCAAAGTGCTGTTTACTAATTGTATTGCAAGTCGATATTCAGTATGCTGCATATCAGGTTTAATTAACCTGGTTGGTATTTATAGTTAACATAAAGTGGTTTTGCACAGTGAAGGACTGTACAAGCACTGAATACTGCACAACAAATGTTTAGCAGGTGAAACCACAATGCCACCTGTAACAATACATGCAATACTGTAGACATCAATCACATACAGTATACATATTCATTGTGTCACATACCTAGTTAGTCAAGGAAATTATATCTGATTATTGGCATGGCCATAGAAATACATGAAAAATTCTGCCTCTATGCATGCAAATAGCATCAGCATTAAAAACATTAATATAGCATTTGCTTTAGTTTCTTATCTTTGAAAATTATGTCTCCCAAAAAACAGTGTTTTAAAGACCACATCTTCATAACATTTCCATGAAGCCTGAATTGTTTATTCTGTCAAATTGATAGAACTGATATGGCATGTCTGTGACCTGGAATCATAAGAAGACTATCTAAGGAATATAGTTTTCCTAGGTCAGTCTAATCTTTGAGTTATTAGTGTCTATTGTAATGAGTCTTGCTGAGAGCAGTGATCTACAGAAAACATCAACTCATTTTTGTGAACTTTTGTATCCCAGACAAATGGTCATAACTTAGTGATATTTCTATCTTGGCTGGGTTTGCAATGTCATTGAAAAAAGTTATTAGTCACACAGCAATAAATTTCTGGGAAAGATATGATGTTTCAAACTCTACTGTATGATAAATTGAGCCCGAAAAATCCCTGGATTCCATTTTATGAAAAGGCTTACAGGGACTCACCGAGACAAATGAATAAATGGAACACTTAATGGTGAGGACGAGGCTGGATTGACAGGGCAATAAACGAATTCTGCACTGCTTATCATATGATCTTCCAACTCCCAGCAGTATTTCAGAAGTTTGGTAGAGCATTCACTTAAGTGAGTTATGATATCTTCCACACATTATAATACAGTTTCTATTGTTTCCATGTGGCTATTATGAATTTGCATTTCATAGTTACTGCTGTCATCTTTAGACTTCATTTTGCAAAGAATGAAACCAAAAAGCTGCTGGTACTGCATCCAGGCCTGCGCGGGGGCGTCCACGGCCCTGGAATCTGGCTATCTGGTGAGGGGCGTAGCCCAGGGCCCCTGCGCATCTGAAGCCAGCCCCCCTCGGCGTCTTGGCCTCGGGCTGAGCTGGGGGATAGCTCGGAGCAGCGCGGTGAGAGACGAATTAGGAGGCGACCACTTGCTGGGGGTAAACTGTCGGTTTATTACAGAAGAACCAACAAGGAGGGGAAACACCCAGCAAATGGCCCCGAACAGGGGGCAGGAGAGGGTTTTAAGGAAAAAAGGGGGAAGAAGGCAGGGAAACCCGGCTATCCAATAGAAATATATATTTGGAGGTACGAAACATAACTGATATACTAAAGTAACCAACTGTTATAAATCATAGGAGGGGCTCCGGGGCTACAGCCAACCATAACTCCCAGAGAAAAGAAAATTCTCGAAACCTGGGAGGAGAAAAGGGGTGATTGACTGAGCCCAAGGAGGAGGCACTTTCACTTTATAAGAGAAACCAGGGGAGGAGCAGTTTCATTTCCATAGCAACCTAACTGACAGGGTCCTGGGAAAGGAAGAAACCATTTAATACAGAAAATGGGGGGAGCAAACTAACAAACTTAAGAACACACCACAGCATCTCCCCGTTTCTTATCAAATAAAATTAAAATTTTAGACAGTCTATGCAACTCAAAAGGAAGGTGTCTGCGGCTTGTCCTGCCAATCTTCGCTTTCTTCGAGCTGGAGTTCGCTAGCCCACTTATGTACTTGAGGCAGCGCCGTGGATCCCTCTTCATCTGAATCTCCTCCGGCTTCTGAGGAGAGGTCCTTCAGCTCGAAATGTTCCTCCAGAGGAAGTGCGGCATGATTGACAGTTGTTGAGGTGGCTTTAGCTATTAGTCCTTTGATCAAACTACGGATCAGTACGATCAAAATGCAAAATACAATCAAGCTCAAAACCACTTTACAAACTGATTCTAACACCGAACTGGCCCACCCGCTAAGGCCCCAACCCTTGAATATGTCCCCCAGCCAGTCTGATGTCTCTTGCCTGACCTGATGGACGAGGTCTTGGAGTTTTTTGATGGAGTGTCTGGCGTCCTCGGCCCGAGAGGACAGGTTCAGACAGCAGAGGCCCTCAAACTCCTCACAGTGATGGTGATGGAGCAGCAGTAGAAAATCTATTGCTGCTCTGTTTTGGAGCGTTGCCTCCCTTGTAATTTCCTTGTCTTTAAGGAGGTCGTATAACATGGCTGAAGTATAATTGGCTTGTTTAACCACCCAACACTCCAGGCGGCCCAATTCACCCAGAGATTTTGCCACCGATAACCATGGCAATAAAATGGTAAAGGCGATGGATTTAGAATGAGACCAATGGGTAACTTTATCATCACAATCTTCAGCGAGATCTTTAAGATCTCTTTTAGATCTGGTCAATTTGGATGTGATGTTATTCCTTTTCCAATTGATAATTTGGGTGATGTTGGGGGTAAACAGCGTCAGCCGGCCAAATGTGCACGGCCCTCCGATCAGAGGGGATGCCTGCCCACGCTCGATCGCCACAAATCAAGAACACCCCCCTGGGAAGGGCATAAGGGGTCCGCTTGGTAGAGGTGGGGCCCATGATTTTTAGAACAGCGCGGCACCACTGGCTCGCTTGATATTGCTTCTTTGTCTGCCGGACCACCTCACTGCCCTTATATATGGGGGCATAACTATATTCAAACTGAAAACAAATTGAGGAGTTGGTGGAACCGAGTAGATGCAGCTCTGTGGGCTTGGAGGGCGCAGGACTGAGCCTAGCTACTCCGCTTCTCCAGGCATTACTGGGTTCAAAACCGGGGAGGAAAGTTAGGCTCTGGGCCAAAACGGGGGAAAGGGCAGACTGGAAGGCAAGGGGGAACTCACCTGGGGAGAAAGGGATCCCCACAAGGCAAGACGACATCGGGTCCTCTGCTGCGCCGGTGTCGAGGCATATACTGTCCTGTCCTAATGATTGGGCCAAGGCACGCCAGACGTTGATTTTTGGCTGGGGGATGACCCACGGCTCTGCAGGTGGCAGAAGGAATCCGCAGGTCATCAGTACGGTCAACAACAAACAAGGATTGAGAGCCAGCGTAGTCAATTCGAAGACCATTCGGGGAGATAAAACTGAAATGAAAGGAGAGCCGTAAAAGTATGCAGGATTCACAGATATGGTTCCTCCCCAAACAACCAATTTAAGTAAAACTCACGAGGGGTAATGGTTGGAGCCGGGGGGAAAAAGGAGGAAAGGTGGTATAAAAGATCAAGGGGTGGAGGAGAAGCTGGGGGAGAGGGTTCTTCAGTAACTGGAGTGAGATCTGGAGAGAATGAGGAGGATTGATGGGATAGTTTCTTCCACCGACGCCAACATGCTTGCCGGACCTGTGGTACTGCCTCCTTCTTGATCCCCTGCTTCGGGACGAAGGGCCTGACCCACTTAGATGGTACCCACTTGGGACCCGAGGGAGTGGACACGCAGGCATATCCCTTCCCCCAAGTTACCAGGTCAAAGGGGCCCTCCGTCTGCCAGGTCTCCGGATCTTTTACAAGAACCGGTGGCCTGGTTTTAGGCTGCAGCTGCTGGTGACTGCCGAAATGTCGGACTATCGGAGGGTTTTGGCTGTCAAAAGAGCAATTCAGGAAGTTGAGTGTATACAATGCCCTTGATAGCCAGACTTGGGGGGTCTCTGCCTTCATCGTCAGTCGTTGCCGGGATAGGACTTTCTTAAGGCTCTTTCCACCATGGCTTGGCCTGTCAGGGAATAGGGGATGCTGGTTTTATGCACTATTCCCCATTGCTGCAGAAAGCTTTGCAGCTCCTTGGAAACATACGCAGGACCGTTGTCTGTTTTTAAGGTCCTAGGGATGCCCAAGACAGTGAATGCCTGGAGCAGATGCCTCTGAACATATGCTGCCTTTTCACCTGTGTGGGCAGAAGCATAGATCGCCCCGGAGAAAGTATCCACTGAGACGTGGACGTAACACAATCGGCCAAAAAATGGAATTTGCGTTACATCCATCTGCCACAGCTCGCAGCTTGCCAAACCTCGGGGATTAGCCCCTGAGGCTATGGTAGGCATTTGATCTTGCTGGCATTGGGGACATGTGGCCACTATCGCCTTGGCCTGCTCCTGCGTCAGATTGAACTGACGAACCAGGCCAGGGGCATTTTGATGGAACAGTTGGTGGCTGATTTTAGCCTGACTGAACACATCTGGGAGGGGGCCTGCGAAACAGCAGCCGCCGCTAAAGAATCAGCGAGACGGTTTCCCTCCGCAATGAACCCAGGTAGATCTGTGTGTGATCTCACATGCATGACATAGAATGGATGCTCGCGGTTAGAGACTAACTCGACGAGCCTATTCAGCAATTCAAATAATCTCTTATTAGTGATCTCTTGAAGAACAGCTGACTCAGCTCGAGACACTACACCTGCGACATACTCAGAATCTGTGACCAAATTGAAAGGTCCAGGGAATTTCTGAAATGCCCTGACAACTGCGTCCAACTCAGCAACTTGTGGAGAGCCCTCTACAACAGCAACATCGGACTCCCACTGCTGAGTCTGAGGATCCTTCCAAGTCATCACTGACCTGTGGGATGCTCCAGACGCGTCAGTAAAAACTGTCACAGCATCCAGTGGCTTCTTGCTCTGAACCTTTTTCAACGAGAATTTAAACCCCGAATTGAATAATTTGTGGGACGGCCGATTTACTGTGATGCGCCCAGTGTAGCTGTCGAGTGCAAACTGAAGGTATTCATTAGTTTGCAGCAGTTCTTCAAAGATTTTTAGTTTAAATCGGCCCGATTCCAATTTAATTGGGATCTGTATGCATGAGAAATCACAGCCTGCAAGCTCTCTGATCCTTGATCTTGCTTTGAGAATCAGTTCTGCTATCAACTCCTGTGGCCGTGTCATTCTTTTGGACCTATGGTGGCTCAGAAAGACCCACTCTATAATTAAGAGCTTGTCTCCTAATCCTTGGTCCTTCAGACTAACATCCCATTGATGTATTATGCCATGAAGGTGCGGCAATTTTCCCAGTATAATAAATTTGAAAGGCAGGCCCGGATGGTATCGGTGGGCCTGCCTGGCCGAAATATCCTTTTGTATTTTCTCCAGAGCTACCTGTGCCTCTGGGGTAAGAGTCCTAGGAGAACTAAGCTCCTCTCCCCCTTTCAACAAATCGAAAAGAGGGGCTAAATCTTCGGTTGAAATGCCCAACCAGGGTCTCACCCAATTTAAAGATCCACACAGTTGATGGGCATCTGCTAGGGTCTGGACCTTTGTCCGAATTGTCAATTTTTGCGGCACAATTGTCCGCTTTGTAATTTCGAGGCCCAGGTATTTCCAAGGTGGCACCCGCTGAATTTTGTCCTGTTGGAGCTCGAACCCTGCAGCAGCCAACGCATTGGTTGTCAGGTCAAGCGCATGGGCAAGCAGACTGTGGTCGGGCGCACACACAAGGATGTCGTCCATATAATGATGGACAATGACGGCATCCCCGAGGGCTGTATGAATGGGTGACAGCAGTGAAGCGACATACCACTGGCAGATCACAGGGCTGACCTTGAGGCCCTGCGGAAGCACCCGCCAATGATAGCGCTTGGCTGGGGACTCACAGTTGATGGACGGAACTGTGAATGCAAATCGCGGGGCATCCTCTGGGTGAAGGGGAATTTGGAAAAAGCAATCTTTTATATCAATTACAGCTAATTCCCAATCTCGGGGGAGCATTGCTGGGGAGGGCATCCCTGGCTGAAGGAAACCCATGTCAATTATTAATCTATTAATTCGACGAAGGTCGGTCAGGAGCCGCCACTTATCCTTATTAGGCTTTTTGATGACAAACACTGGGGAGTTCCAGGGTGACATGGTCTCTTCCAAGTGGCCTTTCAATAACTGCTCCTGAACGAGCTCGTTGAGTGCCTTTAGTTTTTGCTTGTTAAGTGACCACTGCTTGACCTGTACTGGTTCATCTGAAAGCCAATTCAGTTTCCAGGTCCGGCACTCCTCAGTGGCCACCGCACAAAAAACCTGGGGAGCTGTCGGGAGGTTGATTTTGGCCCCCCACTGGGCTAAAAGGTCCCTTCCCCAGAGGGGCTCTGTATAATCTAAAACGAACGGGCGTATAGAGGCCAATTGCCCGTCGGGCCCCTTAATTTGCACAATGCTCTTTGATTGGTTTGCCAGTTGGAGGCCCCCAACACCAGAAATCGTGCCCCCTGCGCTTTGCAGGCCCCAATGCGACGGCCATTCCCGGGAGGGAATGATCATCACATCTGGACCCGTGTCCAAAAGACCCCTCACTAATTTCTTGTCCCCGCCCAATGAAAGTTGACATGTCAGGCGGGGCTTCTCCCTCCCTACCAACTGTGTCCAGGCCACGGTCGGAGGCGAGTCCTTCTCCGTCGGGCTCGAGCAATGGTCTTTATCTGGCACAGGAATGGCCTGAGCAATGACCTGTCCCTTAGGGAGGAAAAGCGGGGGTCTGACACAATACAGCCCTACCGCAAAGTGGTCCCGGTCGGTGGTTACCAGACCAGGGACTATGTGGATGTCTCGCAGTGTGTGCTTTGTGTCTCCGACGACAGTCCACCTGCATCGTCCCAGTTTCCTCCAGCGACCCGGGTGTTGCAAGTCAACAGACACCAGCTGCAAATTACTGCTAGGGAGGTAAATGCTCCTAGTTAGCTGCAGCCTGTAAGGGGAAACAGAGGACATGGTGTTAAGTACAGGTTTGGGCAGAATATCACAGGTAAAGTGTTTCGAATCCGATAGGTGCATCAAATCTGGCAAGGTGTGCGGCGGTTCTCCCTCGTTTCTTCTCTCCCTGGATGGTGATAAACAGCCCGCCACATTTCTATCCACGCGCAGGGAGGGACTGCGCTCCAATCCTAGTTTTTTTTCTTTTGATTCTCCTCCTTTTCCCGCTTCCGCCTCCATTCCATGTAGTCTTGCCGCATAGGGCACTGTGGCATCCAATGTCCCACTTTACCACAGAGATGACAGGGGTGGGTTGCCGATGTTCTCTTGCCCGCCCCAGGTGTTGGAGGGCCGGCAACGGGGCAGCTTCTCCCTCTATGCAGTCCTGCACGGGGCATTCAGTAAAAACCACAGAAGCCCTCTTAGGCCGTGATGACAGGGAGACCTGACGCACCACGACATCTATCATGGCCTCTACAGTAGGCCTAGGACTACGAGGGAGAGTCTTTATAGCTTTGCGGCACTCAGCGTTTGCATTGCTATATGCCATTCTCTGGAGCATCATTTCCCTATCATCATCCCCGAGCGCCTGTGCTTCCACATATCTGTGGAGGCGCTCCATAAATTCCATGTATGGTTCATGCTCTCCTTGCAAAACCTTGCAAAAACCTCATCATCCTCCCATTGAGAAGTAACTACTTCCAGCTTGAAGAAAGCTCGTTCAGCTGCTCGGGCCATCTCCATCTTCTCTACAAGGCTGTTTCATGCCATATCAAATTGACATTGTGCATTCAATTATTAGTGATGGTGTCATATTTTTAAAGCCTTATACATTCTTAATGAGGGCTTCATTCCTTATAATCAACCTATACCTGGGTAATTGTGTGATTTCTGCAAATATGATCATGAGCCACTCTGATTCATGGCCTTTCAAAAGAAGCGGGAACTAGTGGGAGCTTGTAGCAATGTCAGAGATAGGAGGAACGTGAATGGATATTGTCAGGTTATCAGTTCTTCCTAAATAATTTTATGATCTGAATGAACACTCAGAAAGCTAAAAGATTAATTGCCAGTGTAACAATCTTTTCTGGAAAAAAGTCAGCCCCAACATGTATGCTTTACCTATCATCATGATATTTACTGAAAAATCGCTTCGCCGGGATTTCTTCTCCTGGGAAGTTGAGAAGCCTCAGAGAAAAATTTAAATAATAATTATCTGATTGCTTCTCCATGTGTTTTGCTGCTTTGGAATATGGTAGGTGAGTCTTTCATTGGTTCCATGTGAATTGTTTTAACTTAATGACCAATCTCAGTCCAGCTGTGTTGGGACTCTGGTCAGTCACAAGTTTTTATTATTCATTCTTGTGTAGCCTTCTGATGACTCCTTTCTCTTTCTTTAGTATAGACATAGTATATAATTTATTTTAATATCATGTAAAAAATAATAAATCAGCCTTCTGAGAACTTGGAGTCAAATTCTCATCTCTCATCTCATCCTAGGGACACTCACAACACCACAACAGCTACCTAATAGAACCTTGTTGAGACAGATGTTTCAATTCTTATTGACAGCAATTCCAAGGTGTTTTGTAACAGCAAATGCTAACGGGAGGCAATAAATTAATAAAGTAAAATTTGATTTTTGCTCTGTAGTCCTTCAGAAGCCAAGTTAATTGAGATTCAGAGATTATTTCTACTGTATATTACATTCATTTTTCACACTAAAGTACTTTTTCTTTTGTGCATACCCATGGGTAATGCAGCCTTAAAAGATTGCATAGTGTGCTTTAACATCATCTGTATATGAGTGTTGACTATAGTAGAGGCACACAAAGAAAGTCCAGATTTAAAAGAATTTTTTTTCATTTTGAAAACAAAGCAATGGCAGGCAATTCTTTGTAGATTATTAGTAGCTGGGTGAGGAAATGTGATATTCATCAATATGTAAAGTAAGATTGGAATGGCATGTGTGAGGTTTGCAGTACTAAATCAGTATTATGAAGTGCTCAGAAAGGGCTCTTTTTTTCACAAGTCCTGAAGGTTATTGGGAAAACTTCCATGAAATCAGTTGGGAAAAGTCATGGTACTTTGAGAGGAAACTGGAACTATGGCCTTAATGCAAAGGTTTAACACTGATTCAGAACAGGTTGTACCTCTGTTCTTTGTAATTCCTTTGAGTCCACAACACAACTGCCAAAGATGTCAGAGGAGGTTTGTACAGAGAGACTATAGGTAGAACAAGGCCTTAATGTAGTAGTTAAATTTATTTGTTCTGTTAGATGTAACTGGATAGATGTAACCTTATATTGTCATTTAAAAGCTACATAAAGTTTTGTAGTCCCTTTCTGTAGTTATTGCAAACAGGGAAAGACATCCAGGGAAAATTTATTCAAGTTTCTCAGGTATCTTCTGTTCAAGTTGGATCATAAAAGGGTTTGGATTGGAAGGGACCTTCCTCCTAAAGATTATTTAGTTCCAACCCCCATGCCATGTGCAGGGCACCTTTTACTAGATCAGTTTTCTCAAAGTCCGATCCATCCTGGCCTTGAGCACTTTCAGGAACTGGGTATCCACAGTTTCTTTGAGCAACCTGTTCCAGTGTCACACCATCCTCACAGGAAAGAACTCATAACTCTAGAGTAATCCTGAAAGCAAATTCTCCTCTGCTTCTTCAGAACTATGGAACAACTATTCTTTTATAATTTGTCTAAGGTAAGACCTGAAGTGTTTTCTCAAGAGCCTTTAACTTGGGCACTGCATTGCAACATGATATTGAAGATCTATAATACACCTCTAACCTTCTTTTGCAGTCAGTGGTGAACATTGGAGGTTTTCAGAGGAGCCCCATATGTGTTTTGGGGTTTTCTTCAGGTAAACAAAAGGAAGTGATGGCACTACAATGGTGTCTGGACTCTTATGTTCTGGAGTATATGTGACTGCAAATAGCGGTACATAAGGTATCTGTCCATTTCCTGTTTTCCAGTGAATGCCTCAGTTAAACTAGATTCAGTCTGGACATCAGAAATCAGACACCCAGTTCCAGTCCTGACTGGTGCCACAGGAGTTGGGTAAAGACTGCAATAGGCAAGCTACCAGTGCCAGCCCCAGGGCACTGTTCCAGGTCTGTCAGCCTGGACTCCATTATAGCCTGGGCCTAGCCCCAACAGAAATCTTCCAGACAGAGAGCAGGAATGATTTTGGAGTTTGCAAGAGCTGGGGATTAAAGTAAAGAGTGATGATTAATTCCACACATGAACAATTTTTCCCCCTCAAGAGAGCCTTCAGAAGGGAGTTTAATGTTGTGTGTGGTAAGTGATGCAAACACCAACAAGTAGACTTTTGGGTCATCTAAGTGCCACTCATGCCTACATTGTACTGGCTTGACTACAGGCACTACAGCTTTCCCTAAAAAACAGTACTTAGCTCTTTTTAAAAGCTATTACAACAATATTTTTATAGGCATAAATAACTGATGGCCTCATTCCCTTTCTGCGCTGATTTGTGATTGTACCAATAAAATAGACAACTGATATTGAAAGAAGTGATCTGCACAAGAAGCAATACTGCATCTCTTATTATTGTAAATCACAAACTCTTTCTCAAATGCGAGATTTGGTTTTAAAATTCTTCTTTGATGTAGGTATTTTTCATTGGCATTTCCATTGCACAATATGAACTTTATTTAATAGTTTACTTTTTGCTTTCGGGTCATAAAATAGTGAAACTTTGTTTGAGTTACCCCTATAACTGATAACACAGAATATATTTTTCAAATTATCAGAAATCTTGGAACTGATGATAATAATTTATTTTTATTCCAAGAATGTGGCCTGCTAGAAAGTATTATTTCATCCATGCAGCAGTATAAGCCATTTATATTTTAATACTCATTTGTAGTATTATTTATTTAGTTAAATGGATAATGTTGATATGCTGAAAGAATAAATCACCATCTATCAAATAAAATCTATCAAATCTCAAAGATACAACAGTAAACAGCTCGACAGTGCTCAAATGCAGGATGGTTAACTGCAAAGCTGAAGTGACATATCTCAAAGAAATGGACATTTTATTAACTTTCTAGAAGCTGATATTTTATTGATAACTCTTCCCAAGGGATGATTTAATGGGATTTAGCTAATATCATAAAACACTTATATAGCAAATAAAGAAATATTCCTATCCATATCCAGACAAAGGAAATGTAACAGAATGAGGGAAAAGTATAACAGAAAAATAAGACTAGAAGGCATTTTTGGTGGTGGGAGGGGGAAAGGTAGTCCACTGTATCTTCTAAGATATATCATTACAAATGCTCAGTTAGCTTATTCTTAAACAACTTCTCCCTTTCCTCTTTGCAATTTATTTCAGCAGTTTATTTCCTTTATCTTTACCAAAGGAAAAATGTCTTTAAAGTCCTCCTTGAATTTTTCTTAGTACAATTCCAATCTCCTATCTACCTATCTTAGCTCTCATTAGCATGACATTCTCTCTGTTTGGCAGCCATACTTAGCTACCTCCTCAATCTTCTCCTCTTTAGACAAAACCATTTAATTTATTCAGTCTTCCTGATTTTAGCTCACACTGTGAGCTAAACTGTTCTAAACAAATGACAGGTGAATTTCATGTCCTTTCATCATTCTTCTAATTCTCTTTTGGACTTTCTTATTTGGAAAGTTTTGATCAAAAATGATCCAGATGCTGCAGCTGCCTCAGCATGAATTTTTTTCAACAATTGCAGATTCTTACGCTTTCAGTATGACCTGCAGACAATGCTATTTTTTTCACAAGTGTGGCACTGTTGACTCATATTCAGCTGTCATCTGCTGTAATCTCAGACCCTACTCTGAAGTGTGTTTCCTAAGCAGTTGTTCTGTATTCTGTTTAAATGGATTTTTCCTGCACAAGTGTACAATTTGCCCCTTATCACCCTTTGAATTTTATTTATTATTTCTACTTCCTGTGTCAAATTTGTCAAGATTACTTTGAATTCTCCACTCCCACTTTCACATTTCTTGCAGATTTCAAAATCATAAACTCTATTTCATAATTCCTGTCATGAAGGGAAAGACAAACCCAAACCCAGGTGAAACTTTATGCTAGGCATTCTTCTGTTTGATTGCTGGTAAAATATATTATCTTAAAAAGCAACAAAAAGGTATGATGTTTAAATCTAGATAATATGTTTATAACTTGGTTGTGAAAGCATCATTTGAGCTACCTGGAGTAAAAATTCCTAAACATCAGGTAGCTCATGTCCAGACTTGAGTCTTTGCTATCTTGCTTATAAAATAAGATTAGACTGATTTAACACAAGGCTTTCTTCAAAAGTACATGATAGCCATTGTGCATGTCTTTTGCAAGCTTTTTGCCAGTATCTAGATTATTTATTTGTTAAAAAATCTGCTGGGAATGTAAGTAAAAATGGTCAGTATATAGTCCATAATCTCTTATTTTGCTCCTTTTTTTAAAAACAACACAATATTCAGTCTTTTTTTAACATTCCAAGTATTTTGCTGCCTTTTCACTTCGTCATTTCTCAGAGAGAAACATTAATGGCTCTGATGCTGCTTCAGCTATTTCTTTAGGTACTGTTGAATTAATTTTATTAGACGCAATGAATGTGCATTTGATACAAAACTTTAGTAGCAGCTGGGTGGTGTTGGAGTCAGTGGACTTCAGAAGTTGATACCAGGATGAGTCTGTATTCCTTAAATGAAGACACTAGAAAAATGCAGTCATGCATTTAGAACATAGTGGGACAGGTTTGGTTCTGCTGTTTTAGTAAAGACAAGGAAGCATTAAAGCTATGGCTGCCCTCACAGTCTCTGTGAAATTCTCTTTATTCATAATGCTATATGCTGGGAAAAGTTACTGGTATGATCAGGGGAATGAAACATCTTGTAACCAGGGGTTTATGGCTGAAGCTTCTTTTTCTTGAAAATAGAAATGCAAAAGGAAGAAAGATTGCTGTTGATATTACAAATAACTATAATACTACATTTACAAGACAGTGCAGAGGTTTTGTCTTGGTAGGTCTCCATGGTTATAGCCAATACTCCTCTTAGAATAGCTACTTTTGATTAGCCAGAGGTGAAAATTTATACATTTTACCATCTTGATTGATTGAGACTAAAGTTTAGATTGATAACATTGGCTGAACCTGCAAGTTGTACTAAGTCCATCCACACTCCATGAAAGAAAAGTAAAAAAAAAAAAGAAAATAAGAAAGACAATGAGGTAAAGAGTAGAAGATCATTTGAAGTCAGTTCTCCTTACATGCACCCAGGATAATTACTGTAAGGAGTGTTTACCACATTTATTATAAAGATGTGGATGGCCAAAGAGAAGGGCTCATGTATTTTCTATACTATATAAACTGCAAAGCAGATTAATGATTCTTAGATAAATAATGATCAGAAAATGATAAAGATTTTCCTTCTCATAAAGATAGATACAGAGAGTTTAACCTGCTGCAACAGCACTGCCAAACAGACAGGAACATCTGTTTTTGCTGGCTTGACAGGCAATGGTTTTAAAGACGCCAGGTGCCAGGATTATGTGCCACTAAAAGATTCACTTTTCAAGCCCTCAATACTATGCTGGCAAACATCCAAAAGGATCAAACTGAAAGGTAGATTTCCTATGACATAAGTGGCACACATTTGTTTAAACTAAAGATGTCAGATGTTCCAGTGCTGCTGTGACAGTGAAGAATTCTATTTCCCTAATTATGGACTGAAATTTTCTCACTTACCTTCACAACAGTAAGACTTGTCATGTCGCCCTACTAAATCTTTGAGTAAAGAATAGTCTGCCAAAATTCAGGAAAAAATGACAGAATAGTTGAAATAGTCATTCAATTTTATTCAGTCTATCTTGATAAAATATTCTCCAAGAATAAGATTATATGCTTGCTAACCAGTAGAAGAACATTTATATACAGTCTGAGCCCATTCAACTAATTCAGGATCAGGAACTGAAATTTGCAGTGCATATGGCTAGTAAGGTACTGTTTGGTTATATTGTCTGTGTTACTGGAGAGCATTGGAAGACCACAATTCCTAGTTTTAGAGAGTTCTGGTTCCCCTCAATTTCATTTGCTGTGGTAGCTATGGGCTAATCAACCAAATTCTCCTGAAAGCAGTGCAGAGCTACTCTCTTACTTGGGGGAAAGACCTTTTTTTCAACCTGCCATTTCTAAAATAATGTCTAGAGGACACTTAGAAGTACTGTAAGTCTCTGTACCAGCAGATTTTTCTCCAGTTAGCAGGCCTTTAGTGGAGTTCTACCTAATTGATTAAATGGCTAGCATAAGTGATTTATGAGAAAAGATTAAAATAACTTTATACATATTGCTTGGTTAAATCACAATTACTCTGCCTTTAATAATGATCTACAGGTATTATTTGAGAAGCATATGTTCCTTGGATGGAGATGAATTGTTCACTGTTATCCAGTGACTAGAAAACTTTCTATATAACTAGAAATATAGCTGCAAGAATGATACAAAACCAATCACCAAGATAATATTTGTGATCCCTTTAGTCACTTAAAATTAAAATTCATGCAAAACCAATTTCCTTGACAAGCGAGCTCATAGAATATTCATATCAGAGTATTCCTACAAATGGAGCATACCATTTGTATGCCTAGATGCCCTCCTTGTATTGGCAGCAGCTAAAAATCAGCATAAAAACTCTTGAGATTGAAACCCATCCATTGCACAGACAGCAGCAATAGCACATTGCAGGCACAGAAAGTAGTCAGCTATGAGTAGATGATACTCAAAGTAGTAATCAATAATCACTTAGGGAAAGATTATCTTCAAATGTTTATATTAGCCAAAGGAACTATAGCTAAGGATGGTGAGAAACGCAGCCAGACAGACTAGTCCAGGATGTAGAAAATAATTTCCTGAATTTTCTCAGTTGAGCAACTTGTTTGTTTGTTCCTAGACCCTATTGGCTGGTGGCATTCTTCCCAAGCTACTGTTGGAGTTCATTCACCCCACTCTGCTGTCTGAAACAGGCTTGTAAAAACCATTCATCATGCAAGAACACAAACACAAAGAGCTCTCTCTCAAACACTGTAGTGGTGTTAGAGTTCATTCAAATATGACTGCTGCTCAAATTTACATCTGGTTTCTTTCAGGTTTTCTTTTTTTTGTGGGGGTTGGATTTTCTTGCTGTCATTGGGGATTGGGTTTTTTTGTTTGTTTGCTTGCTTGTTTCTTTGGTGTTTCTTAAAATTAATGGATTGATTCTTTGTGTTTGAGAAGTGATGCTAGGAAATTCAAACTGTTTTGTGTGGGTCTTGCCATGTGACTTCCTGGTACAATGTTAGGCTCGTGCATTGCAGATTGTTTTCTGAACCAATCTCACTGCTGGAGGACAGGACAAATGAAAATAAAACATTTTACCCTCCTGTTTAATATTTTCATGTTTTGATGTTGTCTCAGCCATGAATGACCAGGGGTAGGGGATTGCAGTACAACTAGAAAAACTTTGTCTGGATGGTGATAGATCTTTGGAAGCAGCATTGAGCCTTGTGACCTGGAGATTTTGCAGGATGATTAGAGAAAATGAGCCAAGGAAAGGTCATAAAGGTAGATGAGAGAAGAGTAAGAGCATAGTCGGTCCTGTGATTCTTGCAAGAGCATTTATTTATGCTTGTACACTCAGATTGTTTCCAGGGACATCAGTTGTTATTCACCTGTATGCCCAACATCATTTGAAAGTTTTTGTCTTATATGGGTGCATGCCTCATATCTACAGATACATCCATACGTGCACCTCATCAACATCTTTTATAGAACAAGAATCCCTTTACTCATGTTTTTGATTCAGAACTTCTTAATAAAGATTTAATCACATGTTCCTGTTTAAAACAGATGCCTGTTATTCTGAAATAGGACAGGAAGATTTAAATGAGGGTGAAATAGCAGAGCCCTTTCCTATTAAAAAGCCTGCCTTTGTAGAGTGAAGTGATCATTACTGCCAGACCCAGGGAAAACAACTGGGTACCCTATTCAAATCTAATAGAATCTAATAAGATTCAGCATTTTATATCCTTATCTGAAAACTTTATTAGCACTGCTTTTATAGGCAGACAGTTCAGTGTAAAGTGCTAGAGGAGACAAGACACAGTTACTTTGATGCAGTTTCTTGAGTTGTAGGTTCCCTGAATTTTACACTGTGATAAACAGCTACTATGAGATTGTGTGTTTTACAATGAGATGGGAAGCTTTTACAGACATTACCATTGTCTTTTTTTAGATGTTTCTGACAGATGAAAGGAGCCTTAATAGAATGCAGAACAAGAATTTGTACCCACTTCAAAGCTCTTCTATACTGCCAAAGTGGCGATTAGTGGCTTTTGTGCAAATGGCAATCAGACCCATGTGATTTTAAACTTTTTTTTTTTTTATGTGTGGAGAGCAAGTTAGTAGCATTATGCTGTGTGGAATGGCTTCTCGTAGCTACAACTTCATTTTTTTTTTTTTATGGCTAAATATGGAAAGAAGTGGGAGGTTAATTGCAATTTTATTCAGTTTTTCCTACTGGTTTCCAAGTGTGAAAGGGTTTTTTGGGGAGAAAGGGAAATTATTTCCCTTGGTTAATATGCTGGTTTTGGCTGGAGTAGGTATTTTTCTTCATAGTACCTACTACGGGACTGAATTTTTGATTTGTGCTGAAAACAGAGCTGATAACACGGGGATGTTTGAGTTACTGCTGAGCAGGGCTTACACAGAGATAAGGTCTCTTCACCCTCTCACCCCACCCTACCAGTGAGGAGGCTGGGGGTACACACAGAGTTTGGAGGGCACACATCTGGGACAGCAGAACCCACCTCACCCAAGGGATTCTCAGGGACATATGGTGTTCTGCTTAGTAATAAAAAGCTGGGTGGAGAAAGAATGGAAGGATATTTGGGGTGATGACATTTGTCTCCTGCTTTCCTGGGGATGGCTGCACACCATGCTTTGCCTATATGAAACTATCTTTATATAAATCCACCAATTTTTCTCACTTTTCTAATCCTGTGCCCCATCTCACTAAGGGAGAATTGAGTCCATGGCTGGCTGGTGCTTACTTGCCAGCTGGGGTTGAGCCATGACAGTTCAAAAAATAAAGAAAAGGTTAGATATGAAATATCCGACAGTATCTTATTTATTTTCTGATGTCATCTGTCTCTTGTCAGCCTTTTAAAATGCATAGTCCAAAACAGTGGCTAAGGGGGCTTCTCCTATAATTTTCTTGTTTGATTTGTTCTGCTGCAGCAGGTGTCTTCTTTCAGACAATTTCCTTAAAATTTACTTAGGGCAGGGAGGTGATCACATTAATTTTAGATTGTACTAAGGACTCAGTGTCTTAGTGAAATTTGAAGGGATATAGTAAGTAAATACTTATGACTACAGTATTCTAATTGCTAAAAGAATAATTATTTTTGGTGATGCTCCATCTACAATGCAAAGGAACAAATTAATAGTCGTACTGGGAAAAAGTCATAGTTTGGCTCATAAGGAGTCAACTTGAAGGCTTTTTAGGCCACATGAGAATGAGGAATCATTTGTTATTCTAGGGGAAATGAGATATGAAGTTGTAATTACTAATGATTTATCTGTTGCATTTCAGTCCCCTGTAGTTTATTCTGACTAAACCAGGCTTCTTTTCCTAATGCATTAAATACACAGAGTAAGTCATGTATTCAGACCAAGGTAAACTCAGTGAGATATAGGGAGCAATACCCATGGTTACCCTGAGTAGGATTGACAGTTCAGTTAAATTTTCAGTGACATTTCTGTGCCTGTGAAGGCTTAGAGGATGTCATGTAATTTCTGGGAGCCTTAGAAACTCCACCGCTATGGCTCAGCACAGTGATAATATTTCTGCTGGTGGCATCACCTAAAAACCTGCTGATGAATATAGATCCCAACTGAAGTCCCACCACAGCAGAGGGCTGGCTCCTGCTCCAAAGAGCTCTATCTCCTAATATTGTAATACACAGTCAAAGTGTAAGGGTGAAAGAAAGCAGCAGCATTTTACAATGATAGAGCCAGAACATACCTAAGCATGATTTTGAGACTTTGAAGGATAAGGAAGTAGCTTTGACAATCACAGGAAATTCTTTCTAAAAAACACAACAGTCATGGAGAAGACATGAAAATGCTTCACTGAAAATAAAGTGAGAAATAGTCTTGGAAGTCAGGAAAAGGAAACAGAATGTTTGATGCAATAGAGAGAAAGGGCTGGGAAACTTCATTATACCAGGCTGCTTAGAGCCCCATCCAATCTCACCTTGAGCATTTCCAGGAATGAGGCATCCACAACTTCTCCCAGTGCCTCACTACCCTCTCACTAAAATATTTCTTCCTGATATCTAATCTTACCTACTCTCTTTTCCAGTTTGAATCCATTCCCCCTTGTCCTTTCACTACATTCCCCTGTAAATGGTCTCTCTCCATCTTTCTTGTAGTTCCCTTCAAGCGCTGGAAAGCTGCAACTGGGTAACCCCAAAGCCTTCTTTTTTCCAGACTAAACAACGCCAACTACCTCAGTCTTTCCTCTTATGAGAGGTTCTCCATCCCTCTAATCTTGGTGTCCCTCCGCTGTGCTCACTCCAACAAGTCCCTGTCCTCCCTGTGCTGGTGCCCCAGAGCTGGTGCAGCCCTGCAGGTGGGCTCTGAGCAGAGCAGAGGGGCAGAATCCCCTCCCTGGCCCTGCTGCCCACACTCCTTTGGATGCAGCCTGGCATACACTGTTGGCTTTTCCGGGATGTGAGTCCACATGGCTGGGTTGTGTCCAGCCTCTCATCCACCAGCACGCCCAAGTCCTTCTCAGCAGGGCTGCTCTTGATCCACTCATCCCCAGCCTGTGCTGATACACCTGACCCAGGAACAGCACCTTGTAGTTGTCCTTGTTCAAAGCACAAGATATTCCCATGAGCCCAGGTTTCAAGCTTGTCTGGGTGGAGTCCTAGGTGGGATTAAGTGTGTACAAGATTCTTCCTGAAAGTTATTTTAACTGGTCTTTCTTCCACCATGCAGCACTGGTAGTGTTGTCAGAAACCATATGTCAAACCAGCCTGGAGGGAATTTTTCTGAGTTCTCATCCTCTTAAGACTGGGATTTAAAGTAGGAGCAAAGAT
Organism: Zonotrichia albicollis; assembly: GCF_047830755.1. Taxonomy (NCBI): domain Eukaryota; kingdom Metazoa; phylum Chordata; class Aves; order Passeriformes; family Passerellidae; genus Zonotrichia; species Zonotrichia albicollis. Next base: position 54,494,051 of record NC_133820.1, read on the forward strand.
ACAGATTTAACTATTGCAATCATTTTGAGCACTGCTGCAAGCTAAAGTGTCGAAACAGACAGATAGGTAGATGGATAGATAAAAAAGGCTTCTGAATAGCTTCTAGACTTCTGCTTTTTCCCATGACAGACTCCTGCAAGTGATTGTATGGATTTACATAGCATACAAATTACTCAGGACTTGGCAGTACCTACTTCAATTATTTGCTATCACTTGCAGGATCAATGTTTCACATACACAACCTTGCATGTAGAACAGTATTTTAAACCATTTAGTAGCAATAAAAAAAATAAATTAAAAGCAAGAGGAGGAAAAAAAAAGCTAGAAAATACTGATTAATAGACATAAAGGCAAATCTTAAGTAGAAGCTTTTATTAGCTGTGAGCCTATGCTAGGAAGGTAATTTTCCTGTGCATAGAAATTATTTTTTTCCTGCCTTTGCAAATAAAACCTTGAGATGTATTTCAGACTTTAAGGACAGTTACCCTGATAGAAGGATTATATAAAAATCTGGGGGAAGGCAAGAAAATATATAGGTTTTACTTTGGAGTCATCTAAATGATAAAATGATCATTACAGGGTGTAGTCTGCTTACTAATGATATTTATCTTTTTTTAAATAATATATTCATAATTTCAGCACAGAATAATTGCAGATATCTCTGAATATAAATAACGTTTTTTCTTGGATGTTTAAAGAATAAAACCTCAGTTGCAGTGCTGCATTTCATTTATATGCTGAAGAAATTCATACAGTAATTTAACTGTGGTGAGCTTTTAAAAATCACTGAAATAAATTCATCTCATGACTCTTCTTGATTTTCATTCTTTCTGGCTCCTCTAAAGACAGACTGTACACCACACATTGCTGCACAGGCAAGAGTGGTGTGAGCATCAGACTAAACTGCTCTGGCTAGCTGGAGGCAGCCTGGCTAAGCAGCATAAGGCTCTATCCAGGCTGATTAATACCACTGAAAAGCACTGAGATCTGTGCTGCAATGAGCTGTTTGCTAACAGGATTTAGGATTGCAGCCCTGAATTCAGGATTGCTTTGGTATCTGTGCCCACTCTCTGACCTGAATGACGATGGCTTGGCATAACTCACTATGCTCTCTCCCCACGGCTTTGCAGGAGTTCAGTAACGCATTTGCTGTGACAATCTCTGCTGCTTTCTCATCGGAAAAAATCAGTTTGATTAAGTTGTGCTGGTTTTGTTTGTAAGTGTGTGGGAGCCTGCGTGTTTTCCTGGAGAGGCTGCAAGGAAGATAGGTAAAAGATTGTCTAATGTTATTTTGATTGTAACAAATAATAATAAGAAAAGAACGTGAAAACAGAAGATGCAAATTGACAGAATGTTAACAATGTCGGCCGCCTGTTGGGATTGCAAAACACTGAGACAAATTTCACAAAAAATTATGATCCTGGTTCTGTGATCCATATGTAACTACTATGTTTAACAGATAAACTATAGCTTTGGAGTAATTAATTTCTTCCTTTTCTCACACAGTTGCATACATATGGACAATATGCACAAAAATTATAAATCAGTGTGCATGTTATTTACTCTTTAAAAAATGCAATAGAAGATTCACAGAAATGCTTAGTGAAAATGAAGAACAAGAAGATGTTAACCCCAAATTTCTTCTTTAATGAGATCTTTGAAAATATAATGAAAATTATCTTTCTATAATAGTCTGAAATTACTGAGCAACCTTGGGAGTTCAAGTAGAAAATCAATTTACAGCTCTTGTGGATGGATGCATAAAATTCTACTGGCCACACCAAATACCTCTGCATACTAAAATGTGTCTTAACTTTAAAGCCTACAAATTGCATTAATTTTATATATATATAGTGACCCTATGATTTAGACATTGGCCTCATGATTTGGATATAGGCCACAATCTGAGCACCTGTTGGAGAACATTATAAAAGGTAAATGCAATATAACATGTTACCAGATGGCATATATGTCTCTCTACAGTCTTGCATGTGAGAAATCAGGCAGCCAGCAAAAGATCATTGTAAGAAATGAATGAAAGTCTAATGCTTTTTTGAAATTTCCACTCAAGAACTTGATTCATTAAAGTCCTTTATTTATTCAAGGGATGAAGATCTATCCCTGGGACAAGACTGACCCAAGGCTGTGCAGCAGTTCTTAAGAGAATATAAGGGCAGAAGCTATAATTCCCTTTCCAAGTGGCCTGTGGAAAACAATTCCTATGTGTAACTGGGCTGACAGGATTGAGCTATGTGCAATTCCATCCCCTTGCAGCTGGGCTTGAGTGACTTTGTCTTGAGCAAGGGAAAATACTTATACTTCCTACAGTAACATTCAAAGAGACTTATTTTAATTTTTAGGGTTTTGTATGCACTTCTATTACTGGTACAGTTCTGATTTTTTTTTTTTACTCTGCTATTATTTATTTTTATCTCTCAAAATACATCTCCTTACTTGGAAGGTTTTCTCAAGCTTTTTAAAGTTTTGTACAAAATATCCCTATGGACTGTGGTATCCATAAGTTTCGGACCGTGGTGGTGTACAAGGCAGTTCTGCAGACTCTTGCATCATATTAATCCAGTCCTTTATTACTGCATTGCTTTAGCAGAGTACCCAAGGCATCTCATGACTCAGTTGAGCACCATCTCATATTGTGTAAAGCAGCCAGTTCTCATACAGCAAATGTGTTCTAGTGGTCCTTTAGTAATTTCATTCCATAAAACAAAAAAGAGACGTGAAAATCAAGCCCTTGTTGAAGTACTGTCCCCTTAAAAAGGCACAGACCTTTTAATGTAATGGTTATTCTTGGGAGGATATGCTCTGATTTTAAAATATTTTTTAACAAATAGTATTTTTTGCTAAACCAGTTTTAGAAAAAATTACCCAAGGCACAGAAATTGCAGACAATACAAAGTCAAAATTAATTAAAAATGTTATTAAAAAGAAAGAAAGGCTGTGTAAGTGCTCTTGTCCCATGATTGCCTCTTTGAAGTCTATATTTAGCATCCATGGTAAGATACTACTTTGCCTAGAAAAGGTTCAACTGCACTGTGTTGAAGGAAGTACCAGGTGCCATATACACTTGTTCTCACTTCATTTTGTATGTCTAACACCTACCTCAGGATTTTCCTGTATAGCCTGTTCTAAATCAAATATGGTGTCATTTTCTTTTTCTCTTAAATTCCTGCTATACAAAGAAATCCAATTTTTAACAAAACCAATGTTAATTAGGATAATTACTGCCTTGTCTTTTTACCTTGTCTTTTTCATATTTTTACATTTATTTTTACATTTATTCTCATTGTCTGAAGCTCCTCTCTAACATGTATGGAGCTATAAATAATATTATTTTATTAATGTTTTGCTTAATTCATTGCTCAGTTTCCACAGCCTTGCTATATGCCTCTGACCTATTGCTGTGCAAGATGCTGTGTTAAATATATTGCAATTAATTAGCAATTATTGGGATATCAACAGGTGTCATTCAGCCAACAGATCTCTGAGAGACCTGTTTGTACTTGTGCTACCAAGCTACAACCATTGTTTATAAAAATGCCCACTCTGCAGTTATCAAAGCCAATAACTGCACTGACTTCATGGGGAATATAATGAAATTTGGTGTGAAATCTTAGGCATGTGGACAAGTTCATTTCTTTCTCGAATGCCCAAGATACAGCTAGATGATGCAGTGAATCCTGTAGTGTACTTTGCAATATCAGTGGTGTTACTTCCAGCCCCTTCTTCTACTTAAATAGGTACAATATATGAGTTAAGGAAGATTTACTCAACACCTGGACAGATTAAAGGTTAAAAATTCCATCTGTTTGTGCAAGAAATCTGTTATTATATGTCTTTTATCCCATTTCTTAGCTTCTTGTAGTAGAAAAAGGAGCAAGGCTTCAGCTGACTTAAAATAAGGGAAGCTGGTTTGATTTATCAGACTTGCATGGGCTTAGAAGGAGCCAGGAACCCCCCTTAATTAGTATGAAATTTTACTTGATTTCTAGGAAATGTGATTCAAATTAAGTTGGAATTTTAAAGAGCCCTATGTGATGCAAATTGAAAAATTTCAGTGACAGTTGTTCTCTTACCACCTGTAAATGACAACTGAGGAGATTTCCTTGCCAAAATAAAGTTGCATTGAAAAGTGGGATGCAGGGATGTGAGCATGGCAAAAGGCAAAGTGGAACACTACAGAGGAAAAATATCAGGATCAAGACTGACAAACTATTCCCTCATTTCACATGGAAGAGGTAAATAGAAAGATATATGGCACACAGATGCCTGAAAACTCTGTCTCATGCAGCAGAATTAGACACACATGAATACTTAAATCAACAGAACTTTTATGTGACTAAAGCAAACTCATAATGGATATACTATATCAGCTATGTTGCAGCTGTCTCTGGCTATCAAATCTTCCTTTTTCTGACCTAAGGGAACGTTAACTCACTTGTAAAATGCAAGATTCAGGGAAAAGGAGCATTCTTTAGAATTTTGGGAATAAAAAGCTCCAAACAGCACCATTCTGGTCACAAAGTGGAATATGATGTCAGGTAATACACAGATCATCTGTTTGTAGAGGGCCATCTATTTTCATCTGCCAACATTATGTGGGAGGAAACAGAAGGACCTAAATCTTGCTAAGTACCTTCAGTCTAGCTGATGCTTCTTTCTAAGAGCTGTTTTGATTGAAGCAATTAAGGCAGACATAAGATGGGAGAAGGGAGGATGATGAAAAGTGCAGCTATTTCAAGATAATGCAATTTCTGATGTGTACTCAATATATTTGTGCTTAGGAACAATAATGAACTGTGGGAGGGGTCTGGGTGCAAAGAACTGTGGCTTTGCATGAGTAAGCAACACATTTGTATTGAGAACTGAAGGAAGAAGAGAAGAGATTCTTGAAATCTTCCCTCTCTTATTGTGCAGGTTTAGAGATTGTGCTTCTTCCCCTTCTTCGTAGCTGCTTCACCACTAGGCATGGACATACAATGAAGTTTAGGGGCTTTCTGCTTTCTCCCAGTTTGCATCCCACTGCAGTAGCTGCCAGAGTTGGGCAAGACAGTTTTACCTCATTTCTGCCTTCCCAGGTTGCATTGCATCCTGACTTGTAGCCTGCTGGCTTCACAGAGATGATGCCTTGGGTAGGTAGGGCTACCAGTTACCTCGTGTCTCTTCTGACAGTTCTATGAAAGAGACTTCTGTGCCACGGAGTTTTAATGGTTCTTTCTGTCTACAAGAAAGAAAGTAATGTCTATAAGAAAGAAAGTAAATGAAGTAATATTCATTCATTTCTATGTAGAACAGAAGTAAATAAAATGAAATGTAAAAGCTCCCAGGCTTAGATGTCAATGAAATTTTCTCAGAACAGTTGTCTGGCCCATGAATAATCATATCTAGTCTGTTTGACCTGATAACAAAATTTAGTTACATCCAATTTGTCTCAGTAAGCTCAGGGAGGCAGAAGGGAAAAATGGAAAGTTCTGAGTAAGAAAATCAAGGCCAGCTGACTATAACCAATGTTTTCTACCAATATTTTGCCTGTCTAAATCATTGTAAATGATGCAGAATACTAGTAGGGCTCAGATATTACCTGCATCAATACAGGGATGGCAACACTATGTGAGAGTCTTTTGGAACAGCCAGAATAGACCAGGCAGAAAAGAAGTTAGGCTTCTCAAAAGAGGGCAAGGGAAGAATGCTCAATAGATTTTGAGATTACTTTGAAGGTAGGAGCTGCCTTTGGATGTGCAAGAGTATATGTTAGTAAAATCATAAAAATCTGTCACCTTCATAATGCTTTTCAGTAAAGTCTTTTCCTCCTTACTTATTTGGTAGTTTCCTACAGTTTTGGCACAGACTGGAGCTATGCACATGTAACATTGCTCTGTCTTCTTCAGATCTGGTTCCCTGATATAGAAATGTGCTTTTGCTTTGTGCTGATATTCTGGTGTAGTAATTAGATTTACTTACCTGATCCAGACTCTTACAATCATTTGCTTGGGAAACATCCTCTTATTGCAGTAACTTTTATTGTTGAATTGCACTAAGGGGAAGGACTCTTTATTGGTATGTTTGGGAGTTAGAAGATCTTGTGCTATGAGATGATAATGAAAGAGGGTGGTAATAGCAGGTTATAGAGATGAATGTTTACAAAACAGTGGCATTCCAACAGTGAGCAAGCCAGTAAGAAAGGAAAAATGTGAGCCCTTCACAGATAAGCAAATTAAAATCCAATCTTTTTGCACAGCTTTTAAAAAAGTAATTTTAGCAGTTTGTGTGAAATTAGCATACTAATTGTGAAGCAGATTCTTGGGCTAATTAATATTAGTTAATAAAGATGTAATTTGACATCTCAATGATTTTTTTTTAATTTCCAATATGATCGTATCAAGAAAAATGGACAAAAGTGGTTCTAGCTTCCAATCCTAAATTCACAAATTGCTGCCTTGTTTGTAGGTCCTACGCTATAACTTAGAAAATATGGGTGCTCAGATTTTATACATGAAATATAAAGTTCTGTCTGAGAGTGATGAGAATATTTGAATTCCTCTTCTTTAGGGCTGCAAACATCACTGGTCAGTGCAGAAAAACTTACTTTGCTATTATGTTTGAGAAACACGCTTGTATGGCACAAGAACTTTGTTTTTCTTTATTTGAATGCTCCTTTAAAGAGAATAGAAGACTTCTATCAGCAGCTTTTTATGGGAGTGGCCATAATCACTTCTCACCTTCCTGTAATTTTTTGAGCAAGTATCAATTTTTATTTCCCTCAGATGCCCTACCTGATTGATTGACATACCTGCTTTGAATTAGAGCAGTTGTTCCACTCCATAGCTGTGAAGTCTTATTCTGTATATTTATTTTTTTTTTGGAATGTGAGAACATCTCAGGTGCCCAAAATCAAATATCTTTACCCTTTAAAGATTATACGTGTTTAATGAAAGATATTATCTCTACAGCCCTTAATTGATTTCAGATAACAAATAACACTCTAAATTCTCTTTCTGACACTTTTGTTAGATTGATCCAGATAAACACAGCTAATACTCTTGACTAGGTGTTCCTTATGTCTATATAATCTCTGAATTGACTTGGACATTAGGAAAGAATTAATGACAACTCCTTTTTTCTTATAAGGAAGTTTTTCCTAGCAACATACTCCAGGTGCTTTTGTAGGTCTCAGGTAGGGCCTTGAATATCTCACACTGCAATATTGGTTTTCTCTGGAGACAGTGATTGGTGTCCTTTTTATTGACAGAAGACCATGACAGAGAGTTGTGTGCCAAAACCAACCAAGCATAAGTCAGACTACCTTCTGACTCCCTGCTCATGACACCTGGTTGTGAAATATCTTTCTTTACTAATATGGTCAGGTCAAGTTTTGCTGAAAGTACCAAATTCCCATTGGTTCCAGTTAAAGAGCCTCATACAAAGAGTTGTAACCATTTCAGCTTAGTCATTCATCGCAGCAATGTATTGGAAATGTTTGAAATGAGCTGAGGAACAGCTGCTGCAGAGAAGAATGCTATATTAGAAGTGCCATAACAAGTAAAAAGGCAAGTGACCAAATACAGGTAAGGCTGAAAACAGTATCTACTCATCTATGAAACTGATGATAGAGAGCTGAACCTCACAGATTTCAAGGCCACCATGAATCACAATTGCCATCCAGACTTGAGCACTCACAAAAGCACACTGCAGAATTTGGAGAGTTGAAGAAAAATATTTTGGAAAAGAATAATGATTCAACTTCCAATAGCCAAAAGAATAATTTCAGTTTCTTGGAAAGGATAAGTGGTTTCTCGAGCACCTCTGTGACAGATTAGGTCATAATTCCTTGGAAATTCTTGTAGCCTTTTCTTTATTGAGAAAATTAGCTTCCAGCCCTGTAAATGTGCAAAACCACTCAGATTTTGTGTTTCCTTTGCACCATTTCCAGCTTTATCTGCTTCATCGTGGTAATCAGGGTAAATGTAGTTGCCTTCCCTGTGGAAAAATCTTACATTACAAATGTTGTCCCTCAATTTGCCTCCTTTCCTGCCACTCCCTGTGTTTTCCCCTAGCATCTGACATGGCAGTGACTGACCTTACTAGTCTCCTTGAAGGCAGAAGGAATGTTGAAGCTGCTGTTTGAGGACAAGAGACTGCAGCATTTCTTAGACTAATGGGATCAGAACTTTACACTCTAAAGTAGTACAGCAGTAGAGAGGGTTCCTTTGTAGGAAGGTGGTGTCATCTTTGCAAAGTTACAAAATCAGGCTCCTTCCTCTCTGGTCTCTTGGCTCCACTTTTGAATGGAAAATGGATGGGTCAGGCTTTGCCTTCAGCTCTTCTACCAGAGTGTTGATGAGGAGCTACAGGCTTGATCTGAGGCATTAAATTGCTTGCTCCTGCTACCTGTGTGGCTAGTAGGCTGTGAGAGAGATGAAGGGGAAGGGATATGGAAATTCAGGAAAGGTTCTCAGGCTATAATTTTCTTCTCATAGGCATTGAAAGATGTAGAGAAAAAAAATATTTTCTCTCATTTCTTGTTAGTACATACAAAGCTGACATTGGAAGTCCTGTTGGTTTCTGGCTTTCCCCAATGACTGTATATAAAATTCTGGTACTTCCCTTAGATTTTTGTGTCCAGTACACCTTGGGATTATGGATCCAGAGGTACTTGTAAAACATGTAACAGTGCTGGATAATCTACACGTGCATTTATAAAATCCAAAGTGTTGAACAAACCATCTTCCAAGAATGCCAGTCAGAAGGATGTCTTTTAAAGTGTGGGAACTTCAATAAAAAAAAAGTGAATTTACTTCTGTGAAAACAGGTAGTCATTACTAGTAATATTACTAGTCTGTAAAGCAAGAGATTAATTGTAACCATCTAAAAATCCTTTTTTAAAATTTCTAAGAAATCGATGTTTATTCAATATGCTTTACTGCATCTCTTTTCAATTTTCTCTGCAAACAGTGTCTTCAGTCTAAATTAGAAGACTGTTTTCCAATGCAGAGCTAAAAATTTTATAGATTAAATTATTCTGTATCTAATTAGCCACACTTTTAACACATTGTCAAAAACATTAAGCAAAGAGGCATGATGTTATTCTAATCCTTTAGAGTATTTTCTTAGATTGACATGAATATTTGGTGTGTTTTTCAAGTCCCTAAACAGCTGATATATAAAGGACTTTTTTTGCAGTGCATCTGTACGGTAATCTGTATTGACTGAAACATCCATGGTGGGTTGCTAGGTAGTTCAGTCTTGTCTGTACAGAATCACAGTGATTCTGTGGTGTCTGTGAATAGCAGCAGCAGTTATGAAAAAGTACCAGGTCATTTACACTCACTTTGTATTATGTTAGCCTACAGTCATTTTTTTTACTTCACATAATCTCTGGACATCTTTTTTCACTGCATGAATTTTTCGCTTTAATATACCTGATTCAAAAGACAATAGGACGAAGGATCTGAAAGTAGTTAATTTTGTGTATTTAGGCCCCACCATTTAATTTCATAGACTGAAAAGAAATTATATTTGTTCTCTGACTGGATAAGCATGTCAGCAGTTATCAAATAAACAGTTACAGAAGCAAATCTAGATGCATGAAATTGAAATTTGTTTTGCCATGAACATATACAGAAATTAACTTAAGGTGGGTGAAGAAAAGTGTAGCAGGAGAAGATTAAAATAAAATCACCTAAAAATACCCCTCATAACAAAAAGATCCGTAATTGAAATTTTCATAAGACTGAGAGGCTGGTGTTGATGTTCTCAGTTTGCCTTATAGATTAGAGAGTGCAGAGATCCTAGTGTATCCTTATTCAGAAGCTGTGGAGCCTTTGGAGCTAACAGGGACGCTTCTTGATCAATATTTAGCACTTCAGTAGATAAAGAGTGAAAGCCTCATATGACACTGAGCAATGTGGTCAGAGCAGACACCATATCATGATTCTGAATGTGCCTAATGTCACATTGGATCAGAGTTATTATTGCCGTGACATCCAGTATATTTGTTTTTTAGTGACAGGCCTATATAACACGTACAGAAACACTGAAGTAGAGAAGCCCAAGCCAAGTGTGCCAGCCTTTGGAACATCAGGCCTTCCGCTCTGCCCTGACCTGACAGCCAGGCATGGCCAAACACAGTGCTGCACAAAGCAGGGGGAGAGAAGGTGGAATGAAATTGTGGAATGCTTGGATTACTATATCTCAAGGTCACACAATTTCTTTTAAACCACTGACATGTTGAAGGTAGTTATCCAAGGTATCTCAAGAGAAGGGTAAGTGGATTGATTTATTTGATGTATGCTATAAAAATACCAGCATATTCCTGACACTTTCTCTATCTGACCACCTTTTTATTGTCATCGTTCCATACATGAAGCGTAAATCTCTTCTATTAAGGATAACTCAAGAGAGGATTATTTAGCAGGAAAATCTTAAAAACTTATCAGTCCAGTGACCTTTTGACATGATTATGCCACACAGAATAAAACTTGGATTTTGTGTGTATCCTGTTGTGACAAATTGAGGTCTCCCCTGTCTCCTCCTCTCCAGGCTGAACTGACCAAGTGATCTCAGCTACTCCTCATGTGGCCTCCCCTCATGGCCTTTTTCCATCTTCCTGGCTCTCCTCTAATAGTTTTATATCTTTCTTACATCATGGCACCCAGAACCGCCCCCAGCGCTGGAGGTGAGTCTGCCCCAGAGCAGAGCAGAGCAGGACAATCCCCTCCCTTGCCCAGCTGGCCATGCTGTGCCTGATGCCCCCAGGACAGGGCTGGCCCTCCTGGCTGCCAGGGCACTGCTGACTCATGTTCAGCTTGTCACAGACCAGGACCCCCAGGTCCCTCACTGTAGCACTGCTCTGCAGCATCTCATTCCCCAGTCTCCACACACAACCATGGTTGCCCTGTCCCAGGAGCAGAATCTGGCTCTTGTCTTTGTGGAACTTATTGTGGTTGATTGCCCAGCTCCCTAATTTGTCAAGGTTTTTCTTCAGGGCCTCTCAGACTTCAAGGGAGTCAACAGCTCCTCCCAATTTAGTATCTAAATGCTTCAGCTTCTTTTCCGAGATTGGAAATTCTTCAGAGAAACCCTACCAGAACATTCATCCCTCCTTTCCATGAACCTTCTGTACATGACAGTGATTGTGCAGATTAGAGGGCACAGGTAAATGTAAATCTAGGAATATGACACCAAGATACTTTTGTATCATTCCATCAATGTTTTCCATATTTTACGACCGTTATTCCAAGGATATCCTCACTGTGTGCATAACATAGCAATGAGATGAGTTATGACAGTGAGTGACATCTAAATTGGGAGCGAGGGAGGTATGTAGCTCCCCTGTACTTGCTCCTAGGGACTCCCAATTAATGTTTCCAATTCTGGCATGAATTTTTCAATTTCATTCAAGGAACTATGTTTCTTGTAGAAATGAAGCAGAGCCTGTCTGAGGTTGCCTTTAGCTAGTGTGCCATGGAATGATCTAGAACCTTCATGCAGCAAGGGAAGCCTGGAGCTCACAAGGGCAGGGACTGGAAAAAACCCTGGCATTCCTTCTGTGGAATCATGGATGGAAGTCCAGCTTTAGCTTCAGCACCCCAGGAAAATGAGAATCTTTAGAGACAGGTAATGTTAGTCATGTGGAGTCCTTCCATGTAATTATCTAATAGAGAAAATGTGAAAATCTATGCCAGCAGTTATCCTGCTGAGTCAGCAGGGGAGAGTGTGTTTTACAGGCAAACACAGCAGCAGGCAGACAGGGAGGGCTCAGTGGAGAGGGAGACCTGGATGACTTCACAAAAAATGTGTCCCAGCCTGGAAACAAGAAGTGTGCTCAGCTAGGGTCAGGAAAGAAATCAGCAAAATTAGAAGAATGGGTCTAATTCTCTGTTGCTGTTTAACTGCAGTGGTGTTCAGGAAAAGAGTAAGAATAGGAAACTAGTGGGAAGAAGTAGGAACAGAATCCATGTGGCCCAGAGCCTGGGCTTCAGATCAGATTTTTGAAAGTCAGATCCTGCTCTTGTGCTTTTGGCTGATCTAGTACTTGGCTTTTTTGATTAGACAGTATCAAAATACAATAACAACAGCTACGACTAGAGCCCCCAGTAGAAAAGAAAAAGGTTTCTTTTGCATTTTGTAGGAAAATTCCCAAAGGCCAGTAGTATGACACAGGCTCAGGTCTGACTGCCATTGTGTGACCCATGTAAACTCTGTTACATGGCTTGGAGCTAAGCTGAAGTAGCCATTCGTATTTTCACTTGCTCTCCTGTCCTGACAGTTGGGATTCATCTGCCTTCATCTAGGGTCCAGAGGCATCTAGGTCTGTTTAAGTTGTTGTACAATGTCATGAAATTCTAAATTGTGATGGTATGTTTGAGCCAAGAGTTCCAATAGATCTGCCCCTCTCTGAAATGACTATGGGAGGCACCGGGAGATGTACCACAGCACCTAACATGACATGAGACATCTATACTTAGGTAGCTGAAGCTGTTCACTGGGGGTCTGTATCTGAAGTAGTCCTGTCCGGCTTTATAGTGAAGGTCTAATCAAACAAACTTTATTGACTGCCTCAGCAGACAATGAATTGCATTTATACTCCGACAGCACTAACTCAATTTCTATTGGCAGTAAAATATCCATGATTTCCATTCAGATGTGCATGCCTGCACCATGGGCATCCAGAGAGACTCAGGCTGCTCTCAGTGCGCTTGCTAGAGGATGGGGAGCCAGACACGTAACTGTTGTTCACATGAAAAATTAAGATGTATAGCACCAAAAAATTTATGTCCAGCTGATGGAAAACAGTGGGGTATGCCAAAATTTTTGAACAATAGGGCTTTATATTACTTTTTCTCCTCATTTGATTTGCTTATTTGCTCTGGCATTTTACATTGTAAGAGGAAACAGTTGTCCAACAGTTGTCTCTTTAAGGATTTCAGTTCAAAGTATGCATAGGATGAAGTAGAAACAAAGAGAAAAAAGAAATAAATTTTTAATCATTTTTTTAAAATTTTTTTACAAACAACAAAGCACAGAAAATTAGTCTAGAATTCTTGTATTATGATATGCCAGCAATCACATGGAAACAATAGGAAATCTAATCTCACCATTAGGCAAGCTGATAATTTTCAAAAGATACATTCAAACTTTTTCCTCCCTTTGAAACACACACGTAGTTGTACATCTCAACTATGAGACTTTTTGAGAGTAAGCTCTCTTACACTCAAAAATGAAAATTTGAAAATCCATACCCTTGATCTCAAAGGTGAAGTTTGACAAACTTTGACCAGTGATTACAAAATATCTATGGCTCAGAGTATTAGTACTTTAAAGGAAGTAATGCTGAAAATTCTTTGGGTCTCCTTCTGTACTCACTTTTCTTTCACGAGCTGTTGTGCTTTGATTTTGATGGTCATCGAGGTGAAATCTGGTAGTCATCCCTGACAGAGGGCTAGCACATGTTTATGATTGTTGATCTGAATCTCCAGTACAGTCTGAAAGTGTTAAGGAAAAAATATACAAGAATACAGTAATGGAGACTTTTCTTTGCTAGAAAACCAAAGGCTAATCATCGCACCAACATTTTAGTCTCTTATTTGTTAAATAGTGTTGTGTAGGTCATTTGTACTCCTCTTTCATAACCAAGCACATTAAGAAGCACAAATTATGCCTGCAAGAGCTTTTCACTACAATTTTGCCCTCTTTTCTCATTCATGTGTACCTGAAGAGATAATTGAAATCTGGAGTTCTAATATGCGGAGCTGTGAAATGTATGTCAGCCCACTGAGTCCTCTACTCACCAGTACAGAACAGAAGGCAGCTTCCTGGCTATTTGAAAGCATTATGCTACTTACAAGATTCTCAGTCTTACAGCAGAGGCTGTCATCTGTTCTCACCAAATACAGAATTAAAGTGTATATTTCAGGGTAGGGAGTAGGATGTTTAAGCTTGAGGCATGAGAAGAAATGTCTGTTGGTATTTAATTCCCATACCTTTTGCCTGGTTAATCAGATAAGTGGTTTGTTGCAGGTTCCTCTTGACACACACCTCATTAAACAGTGAGAGAACTTCCATTGAGAAAGGGCAGGATCACAGGTTAAAATTAGTTTAATGTGATTTCTCACATGTACTGGTGGTATCTGCAGTTATTTCAGGTCCATGTAATGCCACTTTATTTACCCATCAGACAAACAGGGCCTCCAACGAGCAAAATGCTGGGTGAGATGCACAAGGATCAAATGACCAAAAACCCACCTGGAACATAGCTTTGAATCCAGATGTTCAACAGTAAAGCCTCCAGAAAGGGATTATATGGAAAAGGAAGTTTTTTTATTGTCTACTTTTTATTTCCTTAAATACTTTTTGCATCTTCCTCCCTTTTTGTTTTGGTGGGCTGGCAGGATTATCCCTTTCATCCTTTTCTCAGCAGCACAGAGAGGTTTCCCTCAGATCCGCACACATGTGGGAGGCCAGTGCTGGGTGAGCACCCAAAGAACTCCAGCCTTGCTGGTGCCCTGACCCATAGTGCTGCTTCTCCAGTAATGGGGACAGCCTGCTGGGCGCAGGGACAGGGACACTGGGACCAGAGCTGCCTGGATTGGTGGGAAGGGCTGGGAGCATGGGGCTTCTGCATGCCTTACACAGTTTTAGTGGGAGGAGAGCAGTAATAGGGTAAGTCTGAAAAGGAAAGCTTGGCATATATGCAGAGAGAGAAACATGAGGCAGAGGAAGACTCCAAAATCCATAATGAAGAGTGAAGACTGGTCAGTTCTAATCAGGAACTGATTGTTATGGGGAAGGATGTTGTTAGAGAAAGTTTCTTTTGAAAAACATTTTTCAACCTGCATTTGTTTGCATTTAGTTTTGAACCAGATTGTACTTGCAGAAGAGAGTACATGTTTAAACTTTGCTGAAAGCCTGCAGCCAACAAAGGAGATAAAAGCCTTCTGTTCCTCATGTTACACAATAATAGGGAAAGAATTAATAATGCTGCACTAAAAAAAATCTCTGTTTAGATAGCTTTATATGACAATAACAGGAGCCTGCCAATGAGCTCAGTGTACTCTCTATTTACTATGTATACAATGTGCAAATTACACAGACAGGCTCGAGCTCTGGAATTGCAAAATTCACAAGCTAATTAATCAGAGCTTGACAACAAAGCAGAGTCCACTTCACCTAACATCCAGTGTCAGAGAGGAAAGATAATTTTGTTATTGAAGAATAAGCCTGTGCTAAAAGACAGATGATTTTGACTCCTAACTTTGTTCATTCAGTTCTACTTCAATTCTTCTGGGATTTCAGATTGACCAAGCTGTCAATGTTAAAAATTAAATTTTGAAATTGGGGTTTTGGGGGGTGGAGGGAGAAGCATGAGTACCTTTTAAGTAGGTGAATGCTTAGCTCAATCCAGAATTACTTTTTGGACTTTATCGTTCTGTAATATAAATAAATACATGTCATGTCCAACACAAGAAATGGATGACTTACAGATAGTGCAGAGGCAGCATCCTCTATAAAAAAAGAAAGTGTCAGCTTGTCTTCAGGATTTCTTCTGTAAAGTTTAGAATTTATTAATTTTTTTTTTTTTCATTTCTTGGAGCTCAAATTATTTGTAAGATCTGTGAGATACAGTCCCCATGTTGTGAATTTCTTAGTTGTTCCTGGGACTGGGTAAGTTTCTCTCTTTATATGCCAAGTGGAACAGCAGGAGCATTTTCAGTAAGGAGCTATCAGCCAGTAGCTACACTAAAAAACAAATAGTTGGTTAGTACTGTGTGTGATGATCCTTGATTGGCAGGCTGAAAAGTGAAACTGTGCATAAAGCTAAAGCTAGGAAATCAATCACTCAAACTCCATGAAGCATATTTATTAAGTTGTGGAAATTCTGAAACAAACGGAAATCTCCTTTGAGAGCAATAGTTTGAGGTATCCTATCTTTCATAAAATTTTGCCATGTTGGCCTCTCTAGAGATCTCACAATAGTGTTATCCTTAGCTTTAGTTTTAGGTTGCTTTATTCAGCCACTCTGGTCCAAATTAACCACAGAAATGTGAAGCACGAGCATTGTTGCATGCTGTGAGCACTATAACAACAGTCAACATTTGCCTGTATCAGAGATTTTAAAGTTGTTTTTGGGTTAATGAAACATCTCAAAAGCTTCCCAATGCTACAATTATCACATGAAAGCTTGTAACAAAGTGAAACATATATAGTACTTGGATAACCCAAGTTTTTTGATGGATGTTCACAATCTTTAAAGCATATATCTTATATTTTGGTTTTCTCTCTCTGTCTCCCAGAGGTGTACCTAGGCAGACCTAGGGTACCAGGTATGTCTGTAAATGAAGAAGGATATTAAAAGACTTAATAAGTATTTTGAGAGATAACATGTTTTGAAAGTTGGGTTGAGGTTTTTTGTAAATTTTATGACCTACATAGAATAAGTGATAAAGGCAGAAAGAAAGCTTTACTGGCACAACCTTTATATAACCCTCTAGTGTTACTCATTTCTATATATCTTTAATGAAAAATGGAATATGAACTGGATTTTATTGCCGTTTTGAAAATGCAGCATATGGAATTTTTTCAGCCTTATATTCTCTGAAATGCATGATCAAACTCTCTTTTAGATTTCCATTCTAAAGATCCTTTAAAAAAAGGCTCAGTGGTGGAAAACATCTTTCAAAAAATGTTTTTGTAAAGGGAAAATTTTAAAGGGGTTGGAGTCTTTGTGAGTGTCAACTTATGCTGTTGTTAATACTGTAGCATTTTCATGTAATGATAAGTAAAATATTCTCAATTTCTCTGCATTTTTTTTTTCTGTAAGAACAGATTGCTGCTCTCCTGTCTGCACAGAATTTGCACCAGCTGTATCAGAAATTTAGCACAGGAAAAGAAAAAAGGTCATTTACATTGCGGATCCAACAGCAGAGCCTACTGCTCAAGTTTTTGGCTAGAGCTGATCAATATAAAAAAGAAATAGTTTCAGGTTATGTAACATTAGATCATGGGGTCACACATTAGGAACTATTCTAAAAATAAAAAGGTTTATAAAGAAGAAAGAAAAGAATGAGATGTACTTTTCTGGCTCTAAGTTTTGCAAGCTGAGAGTACTGTTTCTCTTAGCCCAACCTGAAAAAATTTTCTAAAATACCACATTTTGATGCTTTACACATTTTCTAGAGGATGTCCTTTCAGACAATGACTATTTTACAAATTTCTCTACAAGGATGTAAAATACTATATTTTACTTATATGTGGACATACAATTTCCTTGAGGTCTAATATATTTCTAAAAAATAAAAAGAGAATACGCTCAGGGAATCTTGCTCATCTTCTCCATTTTCAAGGCTCTTTTTCCCTGAGGAATTTGAGAAAGAGGAAAAGTACTAAGGTAGGCAGAGAAAAATAGGATGAAACTGTTTATACTGTAAACAGTTTTAGATAGATTTCTCCACAGAAAATATCACTATTTTCCTTTGGGGAAAAAAAAAAATCCTTGATGGAAGAGCATAGATAATTTGAAATATTTTGTGGCCACAGAACCTCAGAATAAAGGTTTGGTTATCCCTATCTGCATTCTAGGCTCTGAGGCTGTGAGGAACTGTCTTCTCTCACAGTGCTACATGGAAAGTGTGGTCCCACTTGGAGGTCCAGACTGTAGAAGAAAATGGGACTGTGACTCATTTCCCTGTAATGGCCTTGAGTGGCCATTAAAAAACCACTTATAAATTAATGTGCATCATTTGGTTTTCTAACCAACACATTTTTTTTTACTTTTATCTAGAAGAAAAGTTGCACGGAAAAAGTTCTATTTTTTCATTCTTAGTCATGCCACAGGTTCTTGTTATTTGTATGCACCTTTGCTATTTTGGGGTTCAAATATCCTGGGGTTTTATGACTTTAGTTTATTGGTGACCAGTGCTGTGGATCCTGCTCACCTCACCTAGAAGCTCTCATCTGTGTTAGAAATTAGTCCTTACTCTAGTGTCCATGAAGAAAAGAAAAAGCCCAGCTGGGCAATGATTTGAAAAACTGACAAAACACTGAAGCAATTATTTCAGACACCCCTCAGATCACAAAAGGCAATGGAATTTCTGGAAGGAGTAGGAGCCATCTAACTAATTACTTTAAGCAAGAAAAAAAAGCTCACTGTGAAGGTCAGACTAGAAACACAGTGAGGCAGGGTATATTTTATTACAAGGAACCTCTCAGTGTTTTGATTATGTTATTAGTTCCATGTAAGTGTATTAACTGAAAAGGCACGATTAGCTGAATAAATTTCAGAAGGGATGTGAAAGCTGGTGTCAGCAGTTAGAATGCAGACACCAATTTTTGTCTAGCAGGGCAAGAATTAAAAATTTAAGGTGGAACCTCCCAGAAAAGACACACACAGAAAAAAGGGAAAGGAATATTTATGTGATTGCTGCTTGTCCAGACAGAGGCAAAGCCTCTGATCAAATGACAAGAAAAAGGACAGATAACATAGTCTTTTGAAGGTCAAGTCAACCTTTGAAAGTTATTCTGGAGAACACAATTCTAAAAAAATATTTCAGTAGCATAGTTGTGAGCCCTTGTCTGAATTTTTTTTGTACACTGACAACTAACGTTTATTTAAGAGAAAAAAAAATTTAAAAAAAGGAAAAAACCCTCCAAAAATCCAGCAAAACCATACAACATTTATTGTGATACTTTACAATAAAGAAAGTTGACTCTGCTTCAGGGTATATTTGAGGACTTGAAAGGTAAGACTGAAATTTCATTAGATCACCATTATATTCTTTTGAACACTTTAAAGACAAACACTTCAACCATGCTGCCATGAACCAAGATATTCCTCCTTTCTTTTTCCCTCTGCCTCTCCTTGTACCTCTGGATATTCATCTGCCCTTTATGCTACTCTTCGTATTTGAGCTAATCTTTTGATCTTTAATGTTGGCACTGCTGAAAGAAGAATTTCAGAACGTTAAGAATTAGAGAGACTACATCTGTCTGGACAACAAATGGCAATTACTGTCTGGGCATGATATTAGAAAAAAGTAGATTTTTTTCAGTGATGCAGAGGAAGAAAAGCTGAACCCATGCAGGAATTCCATATGTGCATAACTAAGGTGTTTGTGCTCTTCTTGGGTGAGAAAGGTCTCCTGCTGTGAGCAAGGCCTTGATGCTGTCTTTGAATTCCTGTTTGCAAGGAGTCAGGAGTGCTCATCCTCGGTGCTGCTGGCAGAGGCCACGCTCCCACCCACGCCTGTGCTGCAGAGCTTGCAGAAGAGAAAGCAAGGCAGAATGAGGGGGACATGCTAAGAAAATACTGAAAATACTCTCTCTGAACCAAGGAGAGTTCTCCAAGAGAAGGAGGCAAGTGCTCAAGACCAGAAGTCTGGGGGGAAACCTGCTGTCCCTGGGCCATCAGAGGTGACAGCAGCTCAGTCCCTCCAGCCCAGAGGGCTGCTTCCAGCTGAGATGTGAGCAAATGTAGCCCCAGATTCTTTCTGCTGCCCAGGATCTGGTGTAAGATTTTTCTGCAGAAGGCTTGGTTCCCGCTTTCTTGAGATGAAACAACATATCAGGAGGGATTCTTTGTATTCTTTAATGTGTGGTGCTATAAGTAGATCAGATACGTCAGAGTCTCTTTTACAATGGCACAAATCACAAGTGTCTGCCCCTCCAATCCTCTCTTCACTTCCTATTCCTTCTGAACGAGTTGGTTTTTTCTTTTCAATGCAAAAAGGATGAAATCTGGGCTACGTGTTTCAGTACTCTATTTTTGTCTCATTTTGAATAGGATTTTCATTTCACTTGTGCTCTTTTCAGAAAAAAAATACAAGTAACTTATTTCTTTTACCAATTTTATGGATATATACTTGTAAGAAATCACTAATTTAAACTTTTTTTATTCAATATATGGCACAAAAACCCAGAAAGGAAGAAATATTTTGTTTTCCTTTGAAATTGATTGCCTTTGTCCACAAAAAGGTGTTTTGAGAAATAATTATACCACGTTGGTTTTGCATCCATCAGATATATAGCTTAGCCATTTAAACTTACCTATTGGAAGCCTATGAAAGGCTGGGACTACAGCTCAGAAGTGAATGAAAACCAAAGCTTTAGAAATGGAAAAACATGCACCAATCATACTACTGAATTAATGCCCAAATAAAGAGTGTGTGCATATATTGTTTCTTAAAAAAGTTTTTAAAATAACTCACGTGACCATACTTTGGCCTCTGGGGAGGCAAAGAAAAAAGAATTATCTTCCTATCAGCCTATGAATTACTGGGTGGGAAAGCATCAATTGTAGCCAAACTGAAGTCATGAGTTTACCAATAAGAGGTGGTTCTGAAAGTTCTCACTGTTTAAGGAAATCCTGTTGAAATAATTTTCATCACTGCCACAAGTCTCTATTTACAGAACTAACTAGGCACTTTGCTACAGCACAGGAAATTCTTTATAGTGTGTGCATTTATTGAGACTTCTATGGTGTATATAGATTGAAATAAAAGCACACTAGTCACTGTTATGAATAGAACACATCAAACTCAGTATGAATTACATTTATAAAACTTTGCTTTTGTATGGAAAAGCAAACTACCAAACTCCCCGAGTGAAATTATTTGATGCCCCTTCTTCAGCCAATGATCCTTTCTGTAGATTATTTTAAGGTTAATTATGAATCTCGAAGCAAACACTTGGCTGATATTTTTGGATCATGGGAGAGCAGGCTGTAAGGAGCTACAGCTGCGAGCAAAGATTACCTAAACTGGCCTCTAGCTGTGTTTCAAGCTTACCAAGGCAATCAGCAGTCAGCATACCTAATGTCGTCTTCTAACTCTTTTGGAAGTGAGAATGAGACTTGGACAGGTTCAAAACAGGCCATCATGGCATAACGGGAGGAAGGCAAGGTGCTGCTCCAGGGCACGATTCCAAGGTCAAGATAGGAGATAGAAATAGCCACCTCTGCAGTGAAATACTTTAGATCCATACTAATCGCCTAAATTCTACCAATTACTCCCTAAAATTGTTAGTTCAGTGGTTATAAGGCAAGACCAGATGTCTAGAAATAGACTGTCTTGGTTAGATTCTCCCTCCACATGCCTCGGGAATGTTCTCTTTGCTGTTGATCAGAGTAATCTAGCATACAAGAACATAGATGAGTATGCTCCCAGCAGAATTGCTTCTTGGCCTTTTATAGATTCTGTGAGATCCTAGTCCCTTTGGAAGGTAATTAATTGAAGTATTGGTATAATTTGTTTTAAGCTTAGTGGGGAAGCTCCTGTAATATTGTTTTGTTTATAATTTTGTTGATCATTTTTATCATCATTAGGAGCAGTCTGGGGCCTTGTTGACATGGAAGGAAATCTGAATCTCCAAATATGGGAAATAGCAGGCTAGAAGGTGTGATGAGGTGGATGCTGATGGGATCTCAGCTCAATGTTCAGCCAGTTCTTATTCTGCAACAAAGAGTTTGGGAATCTATTGTCATTGTTCACTTATCAAATGCTATTCTTGTTGTCTCTTCCTTTAAGGCCTTGGAGAGGTATGTATCCCAGACACTTCAGGCTTTGAAATGAGGTTTGTGAGCAACGGTAGTCACTCCTGCACTACATTCTGTGTGAATGAATTCAGAAATGCCATGCTGGTTTACATAAGCTCTACCACAGACACAATATCAGTAGCATGCTATTAAACCATGAAATAAAGATCATTTTGTCTGCCTAATCAAATTCTGAAAAGTTCATGAAACTGTTCTTTTCAGACTTGATATTGTGCCCAGGATATTTAGGTTGGGTTTCTTTTAGCAGGTAACATGGTAGGAGCATCTCAGAAAATTCTCCATGCAAAAAGGGAGCATATTAATGAAGTAAATGATATGACCAAATGGCTTTCCTATTGTTTTCTTCTCATGGCTTTTTTGGCTCAGCTGCCAATGCAAACGATATTGATATTTTTTGTGCATTACCCTTCCTGCACAGACCATTTGCTCTAATTTTTCAAGATTTTGTAGCAGTTAATCTAACAGTTATACTTTGGCAGAATTCCCATCAAGATGCATGTGCATGGTAAATGATTAAAGGATTGGGCATGCATATTGAGAAAGCTGATGACTTGCTACTTGTGGTAATGACTCTTGCTGTTCTTTTATCCTCAGCCACATGGCATTAGATGCTGCCTTTACAAAACAGTCTTGTCTTTGTCAAGCAGGAGGTAATCTGGAACCCCTTTTTTAACAATCTGTTCTTTGCTGAAGCCTTGTGAGGTGCCCTAGTGTCCTTGTTCTGACCCCTTACAATGCTCTGAAATCCTCAAACATCTTTAGAGTTCAAAGAAAAGCTCATGGGGCTACAAGGTGTACATTTTTCTGCTTGATACAGCCCTTTTTTTGAGCTGTTCTTTCTGCTTGTGCCTCTAATGTTTCTGTTTGCTTTTCTGCCATGTAAGAAGAGAGATACCTACAGGGTTATGAACTGCAAGAATATTTAGTCCATTCACATACTTACTATAGCTCAGATTTACAAGACATTTCTTCTGGGAATAATTAGATCCTCTGTACTTTGGAGAAGCTGTTTTCAGATTGTGGTAATCAGAACTAGATCAATTCAATTAATGCTCAAAGAAAATTGCTAATATTTCTTCTGTATTTTTTTTCTGGCCATTTGTAAGGCAAAAAAGAACTTCCCACTGCTATAATACATTGCTGTGTTAATGTGGGTGAGAGAAACTGTTTTCTCCTATTGCCTGTTTTCCCATCTAATTTCAGCACTTTTAAGAACTGATAGCAGCAGCTGCCAGAAGCAGCCATTTGAGGTACACAATATTGAGTTTTATCAAGCCTGAATAATCAGAAGCTATGCTGTGTAGCAAGACTGTTTTTCTCTTGAAAAAGCATATCAACAATTATACAAAGCTCATACCCGCATTATGGCAGGTAGGGTGCCTGTCAGATGGATTGTAGAGAATGGTATAGCACTGGTCCAATCGAGAAATATAAACTTCATGACTTGGTCCTTGGGCTGCATAGCTGTGTACAAGGTTTGAGCCTGGGTGTTAGCAGTATGGAAAATCCAACTCATGACTGTCTGAAATCCCAAAGTAAGGTCTGGAATGAAACCTGTATTTGCTTAAGAATCTAGATCTTGGCAGCATTAGTAGGACATTACCACAAATTACTTACTTTCAAGTTCATTTCTACAATGTAACAATAAAAAGTTTTAGGTCCGAGATCACACGTAATGTTTTTCAGGAAAAGAAAATCAAATTTCTTTTTTAAAATTAACACCCATTAAATATTCACAGGGATATCTTCTAGAAGATGATATAAAAACCTTTTCTAGGAAACTTTTATTAGTTTTGAAAACTTGTAAGGGTTTAGCGCTAGATCACACATCTGTAAGCAGCACAGACTGTGCTGGCAGTGTGGGAAGACTGTGCTGTGGAAAGGAGCAGCCTGGAGAGAGTCAGCTGAATAAGGAGCAGCCAGTTATGGCTGAGGAGTTAACATGCATGAAGTAGGACTGAGAGGAGTGCAGATCTGGTACTGCAGCTCTGTAGGGAAGAAATGAGGAATGGGAGCCCAGGGTCCCTTTTGTGGCCAAGAACTGCAAGAAAATGCACCGAGTTAGGGGCTCCCTGAAGGACCTACAGTGTGATTCCAGTGAGGCTCTTTTTACAGTCAGAGTCATAATACACTCACCCCATTCAGCCAAACTCAGAGAAACTTTAAGAGCAACTTGCTAACAGAATTTAAGTGTTTCCCTTGGAGTCAGATCAGTTCGGAGTGAGATTATTTAATCTATTCTTAGCGTTAAGGATAAGAGAATATTGGAAATCAACGGTTCAACACAAGAGTATCTTTGGAAAATCTTGAGGCACTGTAGGACTGTGTGAAAAAAGCCTTTTCTGGCCTTGTAACCTGTGACTATATTCTTCTCTCCACCTCCACTCACCATTTCAATTAGTGTTGGTCTTTATGGAGAAAAATTATTTGGATTCTTTTTTCCAGACCCAGTACCACTGAGCTGAAATGGAGTCATCATTAAATTTAGACACTGCTATTTTCTGCTTTCAGAGACTTCCATCCTTTTTTCAATAAATTCTTGCCTACATGAATGTACTTGGGAATAAAATCTCCATGCGGTGTATTCCCTGCTGAATAAGAATGTTTGCATATTGGGTAACTTATGAATAATAAACTCTATTTGCAGATATATCTGGAAAATGCTTTGCTTCTGTTTAATATTGTGGTTTTATCTCTAAATATTGACATATTTTAGGCACATATTCATATGTTCTGAAGTATTCTTCTTTCAATGAAGAATGGGTGTTATTTAAAAGTGCAGTGCAGCCCATCTCTGGTCCTCCCTGACATTTTCAGTCTATGCCAGGTTCCATAGTGCCAGTGAGAATATTAGGGTCAAACAGAGAGTGCCCTATGGGTCTGGTTCTGATCTGCTAATTGAGACAGTGCCCAGCTGTACCTCTCTAAAGCTAGTGAGAAGTGGCTGAGCACTGAGCTACAGCAGAGCTTTGATTTATAGAATTCCAAAGATAAATCAGAAGGTAAGAAGGTAATTCAAATGATTTTCCTTTTGCCTTCTGACTGTACAGTGTTTTTCACAAGCAATTTGGTCCAAAATATCTTTGAGTGGTTGTCACAAAGTTTTAAAGGAAATGTTTGGGGTTTTTTTAACTTGATTTGGTTTTTATGTGCTGGTAAATTTTAAATCTTTTGAAATAATTGTATTTGCAAGCAAGAATATTAAAATTTGTTCTTAATAAAGTAAAACCTGAAGAAATAGTAAATTTAAGAAAAATTTCAAAACTACAGTGATAATCCCAAGTGTCATCAATAAAGTCAAGTCAAGCCTCTCCTCTTTATTTTTCCAGGGAATCAGTACTTCCTGTTCTGTTTGTCTTATGAAGTACTATGCCATCCATCTACCTCAGCATCTTGTTGTAACCTGCTTAATCATTTAAAAATGAACAGGGAAGGTGTTTTGGTTCTGATGGCATTACACAAACAAATTATCAGGAGCTTGTGATGTTCGCAAAAACAGGATTTCCCGACAAGGTTTTGTCGGGAAAGGTATGAAAAGCTAATACAGCCCCTTTCATCTCAGAGCAGGATGCCTTCCTCATTAATCTGCCTTCTCTTCATCTTAATAATACTTAGCAGTCACTTAATGCTTTGCATCCCCCAAGCACTGTACCTAAATTGAGAATCCTTTTTAGTAGTTAAGCATATACCTGCTAAGGGAGTGCTATAAAAATCATAATTGCAGGTGTCTGTAAGTTAAAAAACTTTAAAAAGATGGAGAAGGGGGAAAATGATGGGAAAAGAGAAATAGAAAAACTAGAGCCTTAATGTGGTGCTCACAACATTTTTTGTCTTTTACATTGCTAAAATATCATGTCGATAAATGCCTTGGTACCTCTGAGGAAAAGTAGATCATTAGTATATGGTAATTTTGTCTGAATATTGAATCTGGAAGAGCAACAGGACAATAGTTTTTATGTAGTCATTTCTCTTACACTTGTCTGGATCATTTTGTGACTTTTGCTATGTCTGTATTATTAAGTTATGTGGAAAAGTAAGATCTGTAGAAGTAATGTTGATGTTTAGGGTCTGACATCTGTGATATGCACATTTCAGTGGGTTTATATTAGGACTCAACTGGTCCCATGACCTGAGTGTCCTTTACAGCTGGAGTGCATTAAGTACACTCCCAGGAGCACATCTTCCTTTAGTTCCATCCAGAGAAATCCAGGTCATTTGCTCCAAGACCATTTTGTGGTGCAAATCAAAGCTCAACAAAAAGAGACAATAGGCAATTTGTTTCAAAATCTCACTCTTCCTTTAAATTGAAACACCAAAATAGGCGCCCCTCTGGGACTTGGATGGAATGTACTGTTTCTAACTCAACAGAATATCCTGTACTGGCACACACACTGAGGAGCTCATATATCATTTTGAAGCACTGAATGGCTTGTTTTTAGCAGCAAGGAATATTCTTATTTCATTATGGTTTGCAAGTAGCAGCTAGAAATAGAGATGGGAGAGCTGGAATGAAAGACATTGATTTAATAACATACCTGAGGATATACAGTTCCTAGAGCTCACATTACTTAGTACTTTGCTGAATCTGAGCCCATGTGAAGTTGGGACTTTTAAAGGCTGGGGCATGTACAATAATGCTTTCCTTTGGTAGTCCTCACCTACCTGTCCCTAGTGTGAATGTGGCCATATGTTGAGATATGAATCCCAAGGGGGAGCCTGCTGGGCCCAGGTGCTGCCTGCAGTGGTGTTTAGCCTTCCCCAGAGTAAGGCAGGGGCTCTCCTTGCAGTAGATGGCTGTGCAACCATCTGCCCCCAGCACGAGGTCACCCATCCTAATTTAGGTGAGACAGATCAGATTTGCAACTAATGCATGACTGACACCTGTTCCAGAGTGCTAACAATAGCAGTTCTGCCTTTGGGTACAAGCCAGGCTCCAATGGTGTGTTGTTAAAGGCCCTCCCCAGCAAGAGTGACCAGGGGTAGTTGACTTTGTGAGCACACATCTAGACAAGAGTTATCAGTCAGTGACTGGCACATCATGGGGATTGCCCAGGCATAGCCAGAAATGTGCATGTGACTGACAGACAGCTGAAAGAGTATATAATTACTGACAATAGAGAATCGCCAACATCAGAGAAGAGTATTTTAATGTTATTATATGATAAACTTGTCTTGAGTTTTATGAGACTGGAAATCTCAAAAACTGCCCCTAAGAAAGAAGCATCTTTCTTATATTTTTGTTAAAAGCCGGAAAAGAAGCAGAGGCAGGAGGCTTCTATCCTTTCCAATTTTTTTTTATTTGTTTACAGTTTATAAGCCTGTAACTTTGCATGGCCTCATCCATGCAAATGTTTCATCCCTTTTTCAGTCATGCTGAGCTCCTGGCTGTGTTACTGCCTCATGAGAAGGTGTTCTAGAACCCAAGAAGGGAAAATACACTTACTTTTACTTTTGTGTTTTTCATCTTCTGCCTTTCCCTAAATGTCCCCTTGTTAGAGGGAAGTAATGAAGAAAGTACAGAGTAGCGTTCAATTCGCCACCTGAATGCTTCTCATTAGTTTTCATGTCTCGATTTTGCACTTTATTATTTATCTTCTCTTTATCTTTCAGTAAAATAAAGTGTCACTTTTTTTGTTTGGTTTGGTTTGGTTTGGTTTGGTTTTTTTGGTTCCTGAAAGCTATTTTCTCTGGAACCACCTTTTTGCTGCTCTACTGTTTTTGCTGGAACAGCACACAACTTCAGATGAGGGTCTTGCCTCCACAGGATCTATCAACCTTACAAGCTGTCATCATATAACCCCACAGAAGTTCCTAATCTTTGCATAGGTCTCCTAACTCAAGAAACCTTCATGTTCCTCTCAGACTGCTCTTGTCAGTATTTTATTGACATTAATGTCCTCTTCCCTGCACACAGCCCAAGCCCTATATTTGTTTTATAGCATCACACTCTCTTCATCTTCTCCCTTGTTTCTTTGTGACTTTATTGACCTCCTGGCACACTCTGACCATTTGCCCATGTGTTTTATCAGAGGGCATGAGCTGCCAGAGATTTTTGCTTAGTTTCTCTCTACCACATATATATCCTGCTACCTTCATCAGCTGTTAGTCATAGAATCACTCCAGTGTTTTTAGTCCCAGTTTGCATATCCAATATTTATTCTTCCTACCACTGACCAATTTCCTCTCCTGTAATGCTTAAAAGTAGTTTCTTTTCTGCCCAGATCTGTGTTTCTTTTTACACTTGAATATCCTCCCACTTTCTACATTCATCCCCATCTTGCTTTTGCTTTTCTGTATTCTTAAAACCAGCTTCTTCACCTGAAGAGCTCTGGTGCTCAAGAGACCTTCTCAGAAAGGACAAAATGCCTCTCATACTCAGTGCCAGTTTCCGTCTGGTATGCACGTGCTCATCTGATCTCTGGTCATATCACAGCACCGACATCCTTGTGCCCTGTACTGGTGGGACAAATGGGCAACTGTGCTGGGTGGGGAAGTGATGTATGGCTCAGAGAACATCAGGAGCCGAAATAGATTCAAGAATGTGTCTTTTGGTGTATGTGAAAAACAAATTTGAAAAACTTCTTTTTGGTTAAAATTTCACTGTAATGTAATCTCTTGCCCCATAGAATGGCTTTATTGTGGCTCAAAGAAAACACCACATGATCTTTTAACATGGATCACATATTATCATGTATTATTTTTCCAAGCTTTAGCCTTAATGCTAATGAATTGTTTATCAAAAAGAGAAAAGGTCAGGATCCATTATTAATAGTGAAAAAAAGACTTACAGTGAAAGATATCAACCAGGCTGGATAGAGGAAAATGTAAAGCACAACCTGTAAATGTAAAGCTGTAATTTAGAATTTAAACTGAAAAAAAAAATATAACCCAAGTAAAATACTTCATTGAATGCAATTACTCAAATTCAATGAAATTATTCATCTAGTCTCCATGAAGCACTTTAACATCACTTGAATTAAATGGAGAGATTTAAGGACTCCCTTTTGATACTTGTTTGTAAAAATCAATAAGTTCCTGAGGCAAGTTTAGGTTTTGAAGGAGCTGACTCTTCCAGTGGAAAAATATTCTATTAAAACAAGAACAAAATGACAACCAGGTCATCTAGTCTTCATTTTTTCTCATGATAAAATCTGGCAATAAACCCAGGTCCTTGTTCCAAACCTTGCACTAGTGTCCAAGTTGATAATAAGCCTTTGTGCAAGGATAGACTGTTTAAAAAGCTTCAGTTTTTACACAGCAATCAATGTAGATAGTTCCCCTGTGGTTATATCATTAATATATTTGAGGAACAGAAAACTTATGTATGCAGAAATGGGTTATGAGAAGCAACAATCTGTCTTCAGTGCAGTCCTGTTCCTCAGAGACAATGTACTTCTGCTGTAACATAAAAGGTTGATTTTTTTAGGTGAAAAAATGAATAATAAAATTCTATGTTGTAAGAAGCATCTTGTCTTCTCAGGATTGCTTGGTGCATTCCATATGCAATGCTCCAGTAATGTTTTATATTCAGGACTCACATTACTCTGCACAGAGTGGTTCAGTAAATATCCATTGGGTGTTTTTAAGTAGGAGGTTGGAAAGGAGGCTGCTCAAGTAGAATTTTGATATCAATTTCACCTTATTTCAGATATCTATCCTTTAGAGGTTTGTATGTGAGATAATTCTCCTAAGACAAATTTACAATGAGTGCATGTACTACTTCAGTAGTCTGTTGTAGACATGCCTCTCTCTTTCTTTAGTACTTTGAATATTCAGTGACTGTAAGGTCAGATAAAGACATTCATATGTAATCGGATGAATGTTTCCTGGCTACTCTTCATATTTTGGTGCTCTAGTGTCCCATAATTTCATATACAAGCTTGAAAATTTCATTGGAGGTCTCTAGCCTCCAAACCAGATGTGCCATTTGTAATTTTCAATAACCTAGTTGCAAACCCTTTGGGAAAAAATACAATTTACACGTGCTGTTACTTGCTATAGCTTCAAAATTAAGTCTTCTGTAAAGACCCTTCTGTGTGCAGTCCTGTACAGCTGGAGTCCCAGCCTGTTGATGCCCTCAGTTGTCCCAGGTCCCCAGGTGGGCAAGGCTGCAGCCCCAGCACTGCCATCCTGCTGGCCCCTGGCAGCACAGGAATGACACACCTCCTGCATTCCTTTGCTTCCCATCAGACTGTTTCCCAAGGAGTGAACGCTTTTCCTGCCCTTTTCCTTTTGAGAAATGAAAATCAATTGCATAGAAATAAGAACATGACATCATTAACTTGTATCAATAAACATTTGCCCTTAAACTTATGATCACAGTCTAATTTTCCTATTTCATTAGTTGTCTCGTGTGTGTATATATACTATTATTATTATCTGGATTATTGCAGCCTAGTACGCTATTTCTTAAAGCACAGAATTAATATATTTTACTGACAAGAAAAAATCATAAAAAATTGAGCAAAGATGATGGTTAGTCCCACAGAGATTTACGGAGCTAGATCTTTGCCGTTCTCTTCCATAACTTCTTGGAAAGATTTTTCTTTCTTTTTTTCATAATCTTAAGAAGTCACCTCGTTGAAGATGGAGACCTGCAGATATGGAGGGAACCACAAAAGGTGCTACATTTTACAGGCACCAAGATTGTTGTGCAAGGTGCTGCTGAATCTGTCAAAATTCTTAATGCCCGAAGGCTGGGCTGCAGTCCTGGCCACTTCTCTATATATTGGTGTGCTCCTTGGAGAACTTGGGCCTGTGTGTGGACCTCTGCTAACATAGAACAAGAGGTTTTATGGAACTCCTACAGTTACTTTTGCCATGTTTTTCTGCTGGGATAATGTTTTGAACTTGTTCCTTTTTTTCCTTTTCCTGCAAACTCTGTGTTCACGTGGGAAGAAACAACCAAAGAACCCAAGATGTAAAAAGGACTGTAACAAGGAAGAAGCCCCTGAGGTGACCAGAGCCTGACAAAGGAAGCAGACTGATGAAAGGCTCAAGGACTCTGCTTTGCATTCTGCTCTCATCCCGAGAATCCTACAGAGACTAGCTGTGAAGGATCCTGGGAAGATGCGCCCTGTTTCTGAATGAAGAGCAGCTCTTTCCATTTACAGCCACTTCAGTTCGTTTCCCTACATAAGCACAAAAATAACCATTTTGGAGGGGGAGGGGGAGCAAAAAAAAGCTCCCAGAATTATCTCAGGGAAATAAAGCCAGGTGCCCATCTTTGCATTATATCCAAATGAGATGCAGCTGTTTAAATGTAAGTGTTAAACAAGAGAGAAGAATGCCTTAATTAGCCCTCGAAAGGAGACAGGAAAGCTGTAAGAATGCACCTGACACTAAGCAGTATGAGATAAACTCATTCCAGCTGTCACTGAACTGACTGTTTGAAGGCAGAGCAATGCTATTTTGTGCAAACAATGTAAAATGTTTTGGGAACTGCAATTAGCATCAACATGCATAGTGTAAGTGAATGCAGCCTGCTGGTGTTTACTTGGCTTTGAATTGCCAGGGTTTGGAGTAAAAAAAATAAAATTAGTTATGCATTACACACTGGAGATTTTATTCCAGGCTTTTATGCATTATTGAGAAAAAGGCACAGGAGAGAGAAAAGAAGGGAAGCCATCAATCTGACTTTAAAAGAAGATATGATACTCAAAGGTCATTCTAAGTTTTTTCCTTCCTTCTTGAGCAATAAAATGTTCAGATTCAATCTATGAGAGAAATTTTCATACAAGCTGTCCATCACATAAATAAAGCTGAAATGTCCTATGCAGCATGTCAATGTTACATATCTTGCCAGGTGGAAAAAGTAAAGATCTGAAATTATTTTTTTCTTTTTTTTTATAACATTGGAAAATAGCAGAATCAGGGTTATTTAATATAACCAAAACCTCTAGTTTAGTCTATGTTTTTATATGCAAAATAATGCATATAATTTACCAGCATATAAAAGTTACTGATTGTATGCCAGTGCATACAAGACACTGAGACGTATAGAAATACACCTCTATCAAATATATCCTTGTATAGGACATAGTCTCCTCTCAATAACCTTAACTATAAGCCAATTTTTTGTATATTTTCTATACTCATGGGAGTTCACCTCAATACTCAAGGTTTTCTTATCTAATCTCTCACCAGACTTGCCTTATTAAAACAATGGGATGAAGCTGTGCATAAAACGCCTTCATTAATTTTTTGTCTAATCTTCTGTAAATAAATACCACTTATAGAAAAGAAAAACCCCAGAGGGACTGAGTCTACAAACCGGAGATCTACCTAGTGACTAAAATAAAAATCCAAATCTAAAGACATTTAAAAGGAGTAAAAAGCAAAAATGTAAATGGACTTTTAAAAGTATTCTTGAAATCACTCATATTGCCTATGTTGAAGCAAAGCAAAAGTTTTGCCCCATTAGGCAAGACTGAAGCCAGACCTTTTGAAATGAGAGAAGAGGAACCTTCTAAGGAAACTAAAGGTGCATGAGTCCATTAAACATGATGAAATTTATCAGTGGGTCCTGTAGGGACTGGCATATCAAGTGCCTAAGCTACTCTTCATCATATTTGAGAAATTGTGGCAATGAAGTTCCCACAAACTTGAAATACGGAAACATATTCCCCATTTTTAAAGAAGGAAAAGATCGTGAAGCACATGCTACTGAAAACTATTCAAAGGCACATGGAAAATAACAAAACTATTGATGACAAACAAAGTGACTTTGCTAAAGGAAAATTGTGCCGAAAAAATTTGATGTTTTATGATGGGGCTACAGCACTGGTGGATGAGAAAGAGCTGGAGAGGGTCTTTTTACAAGGGCATGTAGTAATAGGAAATTTGTGAATCGCTTTAAACTGAAATGGTTTAAATTAGATATTATTGAAAAATTCTCTGCTGTGAGGGTGGTGAAGCACTGGCACAGGCTGCCCAGAGAAATTGTAGATGCCTCATTCCTGGAAGTGTTCAGGAACAGGCTGACAGGGCTTTGAGCAGCCTGGTCTAGTGGATGGCATCCCTGCCCATGGCAGGGAGTTAGAATGACAGGATCTTTAAGGTCCCTTCCAACCCAAAACATTCTATGATTCTATGATAGGATAAATGTTCTGAGACATCAGCAATGGCAGAATTAGCCAATTTTTGCAGGCTTAGGATACAGGGGTATGATGTAGTGCTAGCAATCAGAGGTGCCTCTGGGAGGAAGAAGTTGATATGGTGGTCCCAGGGCAACACTAGTCAGAAATAACAACTAAATTATACTCATTCCTGGCCTGTCATACCAGCTGTTTTATCCTGACTTCTCACCAGACATGCTGTTATAATTTTGAGCAAGTTTTACAGTTACGGCATTTTTTTCCTTTGAAATTTGACAATCTCTCTCATATATACTGCAATGACAAACCTGGAATACAAAAAAAAAATACCAGTTATTGTTCATTATCAGATGTGTGCATGGGGTGGGACAATGAGACCAGGAACTTTTATTGTGACAGCCATAATTCAGTGCCACATCTACAGGAAACATCCATTTGTAAACACAGCAAGAATAGCCACACTGTGATCCCAATTACAGTATGCAGTGACAGTAACACTCAGTTTACTTCTTGGTTTGCAGACTTCCCAGACCTATCAGTCCTGCAAAGAATCTGTTCTGCTGTGGATCAGGGTGGCTCACTTGAGGGGAATGAGCAATAACATTTATGAGACACAGATACTCACATATTTGCATTTAAAATGGATCCTCAGCTTGAAAACTCTTGATTTTACTCATGGTATGTAAACAAATGTTTATATGAACTATGCATGGTATTAACAGATCCCCACATGAGGGAGCAACTGATCTCTTGATAGATAATAGGCATATTCTCACAAAAAAAAATTCACAGAAAACTGGGGGATTTGAAAGTATATATGTCTCTTGATTGGCATGGAAAAAATGAGGATGCTGAGGGAAGGCAACCTTTAACCCTATCCCAAATTATGTTATATTAATAGTAGGCATAATACTTGCAAATACTTGAGAGAGAAAAGCACTATATCTCATGTAAACTTTCCGTTATAGACTGAATGTGTGAGGGAATTTGGGAGCTGGTGATTTGGGTCACAAAGCTGGTATTGGCAGATGTAGGAATGGAAATGTGCTCTCTTAACTTCCTGCTAATATATCATACCCTGCTCTCTTAGACAGCATGGAATTCAGCACAGGTATTTCAGTGGGGTAAAAATGGGCTTGAACTGGAGCAAAAGGCACCATTACCAAGAAACAACTGAAGGTGCCAAAAAAAATTTGGTGAAACAGCCAATGAGATCTTTGCAAAACAGTTACAATGAAAGATGTAATATTGGCTATTCAGGCTGATAGTTCTCCAACAAATCCAACATTTTCCTAATGATGCATCAGAAAGCAAGAATCTTCCTTCTTTCCCAAATAAACACTATGAAGGTTCGTTTCTGTTTGAGCATAGCAGCAATAACCTTGGTTTGTCTGAAAAGTATGTTATTCTTTTCCTTATTGTCACAAATGAGTCACATTGTAATGACTGCAGTGTCATTCTGTATGTTCTGTCTCCACAGACTAAGAGATGCTTACCTATTTTTAGTCATTAAAAATGGCACTGTAGTCCCTCATTAGTTGTTTGTAATACCACCTTCAGAAGTAAAACACATTCACATTGCTTTGTAGAAACAACCTCAAGTTTGCCAATTGCTCATGCTGGTCAGCCACAGGAGAACCTTCTAAACATCTGTTCATGTGCTCAGCTGTCATGTTCACCCTGACTGTCCCTGGCCTGGCTTTCTGATAAGGAACTCCCAGAGAGATGCTCATTGCTTTTGCAGTCCACCTAACCAGGAAATAATGCCAAATTACATTTTGTGGCTCCTCAGAAGCTGTTTTGCATCACTCATATGCTGTCTTCCAGCAGCCAGGAAAGTTGCCAGCTGTGCCACTGAAGACCTAATCACTGGATGGATGACGTAGTGGTAGTGGCCTGCCCATCCATGACTGTAAAGATCAGTGGGGTCTCAATATACATATATATATATGGCCTCAATATACATATATATATATATATTATATAAGGCCTCAATCATACAACCTAGACAACCCCAAAATGCTTTCAAGTCAACCACTTGACTTGAAATTGTGCACACAGGCAATGGGAATTCTGGTCTTGAGATCATGGGAAATTTTAAAAGATGAGAGAGAAAATGGTAACATTTCAAAATGTAAATGAAGTTTTTACTATAACTTTGACCATTGAATATTTTTTAATGATTGAAATTTGGCTTTGGTAAACCAGAGGGTTTAGTGTTCGGACTTAGCTACATTTCAAGAAAGAAGTACATGAACTAGAATAAGACTTCTTTTTTTTATTGCCTTTTTTTTTCTTTAAGTGTCTAAACTGCAATACAAACTCTCTTTTAAGTACTTTATTATAAGATTTTTAAATAGATGAGAAACAAATTCATCTTCTATGACATTTCCCCTCATGTGAAGATGCAACTCTGATGTGTGAATAAAGCTGCTAATGATGAGCCTACATCTTACATAGTGCTTCTCAGCTATCCTCAGAATGTTTGACAAGTGCAGTCAGCACTGCTATTCTCTTCATACTCACTAAGAGAAACTGAGGCAAAAAACAGAGACACAATACTCAGGATTGTTTAATAAGCTGCTACATGAACTAAGATTGGAATCTGGTCCCCTCTGAGTTAAAGAAAACATCAAATTAACTGCTAATGAAAATTGTTACTATAGGGCAATTTAAAGGAATACTCAGAGATACTGTTAAAGGTGCTCTGCATAGCAGAGCCTAATATCTCAATTATTATACAAACAAGTGTGTGTATATTAATGTATTAATGTATTTCAATGTGTTTCGGTTGGACTGAACTGCTGTTCATGGGGAACAGAACTTACATGTAGGCACTTCAAAGGAAAGATTAACACTATCCAATTTTTATCTTAATGAGCCAGATAATCCCCTAATATAAATAAGCACAAATCTACTGAAGTAAAAATCTCAGTGCTGTTCCCACATCTGACAGGGAGAGTAGTCAAAGCCTAAATCTCAAAAATGGCTAAACTCATATTAATTTTTCTTTATCCAACATATATTTAACAACTGTCTTCTTTGTCAGTGTGGAAATCATCAACCTGCCGGTCACCTGGACTCAAAGTTGAGGTCTTCGGTGTGCATGCTCATTTATTTTATGAAATTCTGGGTAAAGTCTCATCTTCATAGCTAAGTTTATCTAGACTAACATGATTCTATGACTCAGTTCTTACAATATTCTTTTCTCTTGCCCTAAATAAGTGAATTCTGCTATTGATGCAGAATGCCATTGCAGTGATAGCCTGATAGTTGGCAGGATAGCCCTTCCACTGGCAACAGCTACTTCATTAAGCCTATTTAGCTTATCCTCACATTCAAAGTTTTTCACACAATAGTTTCTCCCTAATTCTAAGGGTTTTGGGAGGGCACATTGTCATTCTCAATCAGTTTATGCCACCATTCTCTCATGCACTGGTTAATTTCCAACCAACCTTACACATATTTTCCTCCAACTTTGCCTTTCATGCTTTTAAGCAACTTCCTTTAAACAAAGCTGCCTCACTATCTTTTTTCCAGTTCCTCACAAAAATCCTGTACAGATGCTAACAAAACTCACATATTTGACTAGACTGTAACCATATTATGACGACTTCCCATCACATTCATCAGCACTGTCCCATGGCTACTTCATATTCCCTTTGTGCCTTCCTGTTGTCTTCTGTGTAAACATTTGTGGTCATTGTGACCTTGTTCAGTTTTCACTCCACACTTTTAAGCACAGCTGAGGCAAAGCATAGCTGTCCTGGCTTTCAGTGTCTTGTCTTGTCTTGTCAATTCTATGAGCCTGCAGGATACAAACAGAGGTGATACATACAGCTGCCATGTCATACTGCCCACCCTCATAACTTACTAACAGGTAAAAACCTTTGGTGTGTAAGTCTCACCTGGGAA
Organism: Zonotrichia albicollis; assembly: GCF_047830755.1. Lineage (NCBI taxonomy): Eukaryota > Metazoa > Chordata > Aves > Passeriformes > Passerellidae > Zonotrichia > Zonotrichia albicollis. The sequence continues at coordinate 54,530,624 of NC_133820.1, forward strand.
ATCTGCTCCCTGTGATGCTAAGAATTCATCTCTTTTTACTAACTTGCAGGTGCTGAAGCAATGCCAAGAGAACACGAAGTGTATGGATCTTTAGCAAATATTTTGAGGGTTCAAAGACATCCAGTCTGGACTTCTGCCAAAATCAAGTTAATACTTCCAGTATCATAAAGAGCAACTTAGAGACTGGGCCATAGATAATTTGTCTAATTATGCTTGATTCACAGAAACATATTGAGCTTGTTTTTCTAACTAAACTTCAAACTTTATTCTTGACTGTATTAACATCATGACTGTGTTGCCAGAACTAGAAACTTGTAACAAGGGCTTACCTTTGTTGCAAGCATCCTGAAGCAGAATGCAACTTGTTATCTGCTTTAGGCTGTCATACATATTTTCTAAACAAGAACAAGTATATGACTCCCATTAATTTATAGATAACTGTCAGGGCTGGGAACTCTTCCAGCAGACCTTATTATAGATGTGTTTTATCAGTGGAGTTTAAATTAAAACAGCTGTAGAAGCACTAGGATTATTCTCTCTCACACACAAAGATACAAGCATGTTCTGAACCGAGATCAATAAAGATCCTGACTCAGAGGATGTGTTGAGATTTACATTAATGTGTATTATGGGAAAATGATAGTCCTGCTTCTGCCTGGTGCAGGCTATGAAAGAATAAGTTCTATGCCTTCTTTCAAGGATGAAAAATGCTACAAAGAAAATTTATTTGGCAGTTCATATCACTTCTTCACAGCACTATTTTACTAGATTAAATTGTGACAATTGGTAACTGAGTAAAGTGAAGTCTTTTAAAATAGTCTATGTTGTTGCACCTGCAGTGTAATTTCTACAGCTAACAAGAAAATTGTGTTGTTATGCAAAATCTATCTCATAATAATTTAATCCAAAAGGTCATCTGAATCAGGAATGCCAGTTCTCTCCTTCAAAGCAGAAAAAAAAAACAAAAAAAACCAAGAAAATGGAAAGACACAAGGGGATTTTTAAAAAACATTTATTGAACAAAATTTGTGAATTCTATCATTTGCCAACAAAAAAAGACTAAAAGCTTCTGGAAGCTTCCTAGGATCTCAGTCAAGTTCATGATAGTATTTTGTGCCCTGAAGAAAATTGTAGCCATTTGTTTAAGCAATGAATTTTCCATCTGTTCTATCTTGGTTTAAAGAGGCCGTATATTTTCAAGAACCTCAAAGCAATGTTTACTGAAATCATAAAATGTCCCTGAAGTGACATCACAGAAACAAAATATAGATGGCAGAATTTTAAAGCTCACAATCAGAGGAAAATGCAGTTACAGTTTCATCCAGACACATGCACATAATTATATCTGTATATATAAATAAAGAATAAACAGGGACAGAAGGAGCACCGTATTTACTTTAAAAATAAATGACCGATTTCAGCTGACTTAGCTGGTTTGCAGGGAATCACTCTAAATAAAATAAATGCATTTTTACTTTGTGTGACAAGCAGAAACTAAATTAAACATCAACTTACATGTACTATATTAAATATTCAAGTTATGTATTCACTACAGCTTTACTCAACATATACATAATGTGTATTCCGACAATTTTGGAACAATGCAGAATGTCTTGAGAAAAATTCTAAAGCTAGTTCATTGAGACTCATTTTATATATACTGTATGCCACATACAGAAATGTTAGTAAAAATAACCTAAGTGCAGTCCACCAGTGCAGGACTTCAGATTACTGATAACAAATATCTGGTTAGTCTTCTGAATTTTTTGGAATAAATTGGCTGGACCCAGGGAGTGCTAGTGGTCACTAGAGGTTTTCCCCAGGCCTCAGTATTTGGGCTATCCCTGTTTAATATCTTCATCAATTGTCTGGATGAGAGAATCAACTGCACCCTTAGCAAGTTAGCAGATGACACTAAGTTGGGTGGGAGTGCTGATCTGCTGGAGGGCAGGAAGGCTCTGCAGAGGGATCTGGACAAGCTGAATAGAAGGGCAATTGTATGAGGTTCCACAGTGCCAAGTGCCAGGTCCTGCACTGGGGTCACAACAACTCCATGCATCACTACAGGCTGAGGGCAGTGGATGGAAAACTGCCTGGCAGAAAAGGACCTGGCTGTGCTGGTCAACAGCAGCTGAACATGATCCAGGGTGTGCCCAGGTGGCCCAGAAGGCCGATGGCATCCTGGCCTGGCTCAGCCAGGTGTGGCCAGCAGGAGCAGGGCAGTGACCGTCCCCCTGTACCCAGCACTGCTGAGGCCACAGCTCCAATCCTGTGCTCAGTTCTGGGCCCCTCAGTGCCAGAGAGACATTGAGGGGCTGGAGCGTGTCCAGGGAAGGGCAGCGGAGCTGGGGAAGGGTCTGGAGCACAAGTGCTGTGAGGGGCAGCTGAGGGAGCTGGGGGTGCTCAGCCTGGAGAAAAGGAGGCTCAGGGGGGCCTTATTGCTCTATTTAATCATCTGAAAGGAGGGTGTAGCTGGGAGGGGGTCAGTCTCATCTCCCAGGTAACAAGGGATAGGACAAGAGGTAATAGCCTCAAGTTGTGCCAGAAGAGGTTTAAATTGGGAAAACTTTTTTCACTGAAAGGGTTTTAAAGCATTAGAACTAGCTCCCCAGGGAAGTGGTAGAGTCATCAGCCCTGAAAATGTTAAAAAAGCACGTCTCTGAAGACATGGTTTAATGCTGAACATGGTGGTGCTGGGTTGATGGCTGGACTTCATGATCTTCTCCAGCCTTAACATTTCTAAGATTCTATGACTCTGTGAATATAGTCTTTTAATCTAACTTTGCTTCCATGATATTAAATTGATAGAAATTCTCATACTCTGCAGCAACAGAAATAAAAGAACATCCAGTATTTTCCAGAGACTCAAGTATTTGGGCATCCATTAGGAGCAATAGTTGAAGTATGACTTTGGAGACTTCTATCATCTGTCTGAAAGGCTTTTCATCAATCTGCCTCATTTACCAGAACATAATAGTCTTCTGTATTCTGAATGCTGAGACAGACTTTCTGCTTATTGACAGGCAGATAATTTTAACTAATCAGGGCATAATTCAATCCATCATATTTTTATTTGGATTCCTGAATAGCAAGTTCCTGATTCCCTTCTTGCATAAATATGGCGAGGACTACCAGTATTTAACCATGACTATGATGACTGAGTCATAAATAAGAGCCCTGATGTAAAATATAACAGTAATAAAAATTGCTAAAACAGAAAATCAGATTAAGTGGAACATTGCACAGGAGTCAGAGGAAAAGTAGAAGAAACTGAATATAAAACTTAAAATTCCATATAGGGAGAAGAAGATATTCAGCTACCTTGACAACAACCTGCTTTCCACGGCTCCTAATGGGAATATCTATTTAGTGATTAAGGAAGAACACAGGAGGAGGGAGGAGCAGGGTAGAAAGACTGGGTGTATGTTTAAAGTAGATAACTCAGTGTTTAAGGTAGCCTGAAAAACGTGTATAAGGACGATCCCCATTACTGCATTTAGATAGCTTGCCATCACACAACTGTATCTTTCCCCATGTCCCCACCAGTCTGTTCCCTTCACCCAGTCCTTCAGCACCAGCTGCAGTCCTGGCTGCTCCTCCTGCTTTCTTCTCTGTCCTTCCCATCCTCCTTCACTCGGTGCAGCTAGGAAAGAGTTAAGTTGTTTTGCTAGATGCTTTCTGTTTCCTCTCTCTCCTCTTTTTGCCTAAGGAGTAGGCTCATGGGAGCAGGGGTTGAAGCTCTCTCCACCTTTTGCACTGCCCTCCTGTCTCTTTTGCTCCTGGGCAGGCGGCAGCAGGGCAGCCAGCCAGGCGAATGGAAATTCTCTAGAGGGGGAGCTGGAAATATGCAGTGACCCACTTGCTGTTTCCAAGCTATGTTCCCCAGTTCCCTGTTCTGCCACAATCTGGACCATTTTAAACACCACTAAGCACAGTTAGCATACGCTGCATACACACCAGAGTGGACATCCAGCACTATTGTAAAGCTGGCATGCAGATTTAAGTTTAGTCACTATGACAGCAAGACTGAAAAAGCTAAGCTTGTTCCCTATACCTTACATCTGTTTATTGCTGATGTTATGTCTGCTATTGATCTGTGCATCCAGAGATCAGCCTAACTCCCTAGGCATACATATTTGTATGTTTTGTGGTTGTGCCATGCTATACCACTACCTGGTTGCTCAATAATTTCCATTACATTTGTGATGTAGAACAAAAGTAGTAGATAAAAGCTAAAGAAATAGTACTTGATACAATGCTTTAAAATAAATTAAAAATATTTAGTCAAAACATTGAAATTTCAGGTCTTTGAGCCCAAACAACATTGAAATATTTAAAAGAAAAAATGGTAACGATGGAATTATATACACATTTAAACTTACCAGTAACTGTTCTGTTTTTGCAATTGCTCTGTATTACACATTTTCTGCCATAAAAGTTATATGTTACCCTATTTAGAGATGTTTTGTATGAGACCCGGGTATGATTTGTTAAGTGGCAGTAATGTTACCAAGAATATTGATTTTGCAATGTTTTCCATGCAATGCTTGGCAACATTTTTTCAGATGAACAATTTAATTTTACTAGTTTAGAGGTCATAGCTCATGTTGTGTTACAGCATCATAAATGAAAGGCTTCAGTGAAATTGCATTATATTTACCCCACAACAATCAAGAGTGACTTTACATCTGTGTCTTAGACAACTAAATATACTTCATGTATTTGGGAGCTGCAGAAGTTTGACACCATTTGCAGCCTATCCACTGCAGTAGTTGCTGCATTTTGTACAGCCTTTCTGGTACTAACAGCAGTGAGATATTAAAGATTGCAGTGTGAGATAACCCACTAATCACATACAATAAATTATTGATAAATAGGATGCTGAGGATTTTTTTCTGGAACTGGAGAAATTAAGAGTAATCGCCTATGGTTCTATTCTGTGAAAAGAGTTGTGGTCAAGACCTCATTGTCCACGTGACCAGTGATGCGTGGTGTCCCTCAGGGGTTGATATCTACTGAGGTAGGGTACTGTTCAGCATTCCATCTTTGTTGGTGACACAAAGTTGATAAACAGATTGGAGAACATCTCCTATGGAGACAGGCTGAGAAAACTGGGGCTGTTCAGCCTGGAGAAAAGAAGGCTCTGGAGAGATGTTGTAGTAAGATTTCAGTATCTGAAAGGCATCTACAAGAAAGCTGGACAAGGACTCTTTGTCAGGAACTGTAGTACTGGGAAAGGAGTACTGGGTACTGAAAGAGGGGAAATTTAGTTTAGATACTAGAAAGAAATTCTTTAATGTAAGAGTGGTGAGGCACTGGAACAGGTTGCCCAGGAAGGTTGTGGATGCCCCAATCCTGGGAGTGTTCAACGCCAGTTTGGACAAGGCATTGAACAGCCTGGTCTAGTGGGAGGTGTCCCTGCCCATGGCAGGGATGACTGGGACTCAAGAACCTCCCAGGATCACTGAGATTAAAGATAATCCAGAGTGCCCTTGCAATGACAAAGTGCAGTAGCATCAGCACTGCTGGGTGTGTCCCATTAAGTCCCATTGACTTGTATATTTTGAGTTTGTTTGAATGTTTCCTAACCTGATCCTTCTTCACTGAGAGGGAGTAATCCTTGCTACAGATTTCTCTTCTGGCCTCAGGGGTCTTGAATTATTGATGGCCAGTCTTACCAGTGAAGACAGAGGTGAAGTAGGCATTGAGTATGTCAGCCTTTTTTGTGTCCTATGCCACCAGGTCCCCATCCTCACTCAGCAAAAGACCCACAGTCTCCCTTGCCTTTATCTTTTGCTGCTGATGTACCTGTAAAAAACTTTCTTATTGCCCTTCATTCTCCTGCCGGATTAAACTGGTAGATATAGATTTTGTTTTTACAGCATCGCAAAGGTTTTTATAACTTTTACCTGTTAAAAAAATAAATTTTCTTCCTCCTTTTGTAAGCAGAGATTAGCAATTATTCTGCCAGAAGTGGACAGGGAGAGTATGAGTGTCCTGACTCTCTGAGGGTACAGTCTTGGTAAACATCACTGCAAAATTTTAATTGTGTGAGAGATTATTTTACTGTTAAAAAACATATGAAAAGAATGGAGTTACATTTCCTCTTAAACTAATACTGAAAATTTAATACTCTTTTTTTGCTGCTTTTACTTCAGCAACTTCAGCAAGAATTCTGAAATATTGTGTTTGTCTGCATTTCAAAGCATGCAATTCTTATGCAATTGCTGAGTTGTTTGGAGCAAATCTATCCTGCATAATGAAAAATCATGCAGAGGTAACTCACTTAGGTAGTTAAATATATTCAGGCAGCTAAACAACTCTACAGATAGGCGGCAAAAAATATCCAGAGCTAAATGTACCATGCAAGCGACTATCTCTGCATGATACTGTGATGACTAAACACCCATCTGGAATTAGGTTGAGTATCTTTCTTAAAGAGGTTATAAGCAAAGTACATGTGGAGAGCTGGTTGCTTTCTCCCAGGTATTACTTTAATAAATAGGTTTTTCTTGTCCAGTATCTCGAGTACCTAGATTTTTCTTTCTAAACACTTCACCTTCTCATGCAACTCTATTTTACCCTCTTGACTTGACCACTGCACGTTCTTTTCTCATTCTGAACTTGATTCGCTTTGTTGATGAAAAGAATTTTCTCCACATGCCACTGCTGAAAAACAACCCCGAAGCCCAAAGTGGTGTGTCCCTCTTCACATATGCTTCCCACTCTTAAATAAAATCTATTTATCATTAAAACCTTTCACAGCCTGGTTCTGCTCCAGCTATTGTCTTTTGTTGAATCATTCCTCTCATCCTTCCTCCATCTGTGATACTACTTATTGACGTCTAGTTCAATGCACTGTTATCAATGGCTTATTTTCCTGGGTAGTCTTAGTATGTTCAGGAAGAATCTGTCCTAGGATTACTCCCACTCAATACTTCAAGGAATTACTTATTCAGTGATTTGCATTAATGTCTGTATGATACCAATCTGAAACGGTGGGAAGCTTTTGAAGAGTGGAGTCAAAATCCAAACAATATAAACTGGAGAATACATAAAAACGCAATGACATTTGTTAAGGGCAAATAGAAAACACTGGCTTTAAGGTAATAAAAAACATCAGCCTAATGCAGTAAATAACCACTTCTGTAAGACTCCAAGAGTGTAGGAATACGAGTCATCAGCATCAGGTGTCACTGCGTACATTGTGCAAATGTCACCAGGGCTGTATTAACAGAACTGTTTTATTTAACTTGCCAGCTGGTTTTTCTCTTCAGAAGGTGTTCGCTTGTTCGCTAGGCTGTTTTCATATCTTAGACTTCATATAAGACTCAGAAAAAAAATCTATGAACTGAATACTGAAGCTTTGAGCTGTTGCAATGGCAACAACAATGGCAAAGATGTATGCAGAGCACATAGCTGAGTGTCTTTTTGTCCCAGGGTCCCATACAAAATCCATTCTGGCCTCACTTCTAGAAAACCTCTAAGCTTTTTAAGCTAGGATTTTTAAGGATTCTCAGCTCCCAGATCTGGCTGTGTTCTATGACGCTGCACCCAGAGCAGATCAGGAGAGGACTGGTTATTCACAAGGCCTTCCCCAGAATCTTGGCTTATTTGAGAAAGCTTTGTAGTATATGCAATGGGGGGAGTGTGCTACTTTGACCAGGAAGTGGGAATTCTGGGATGCTGTGGTCAAAGCAATGGGTGCTCAGATTTTGATATTGGCACTTGATGTGGCCCGTGGGGTTCGGACACACCTCTGAGAACACACAGGGGTTAAAAACTAGAGCTTCATCCCTGGGAGGCTCTGTGGGGAAAGGCTTTGGATCTCTCCCCCTGTCCCAGCTGCTGGCTGGGCGGGGGGAGGGGAAAAGCCATGAGGTAGGCCCAGCCCAAGGATGGAAGGGTGGAAGAGCCCCAAGAGACATCGAGCAGACCCCCAGGGAAGAGAGAGAGAGAGAGAGAGAGATGGCGTCTGAATTCGATAGCGGCACTGGCCCAGGAGGAGAAGGGGGGAGAGTGCAGCGAGAAGGTGCCCGGCAGGGCAGCGTGGGAGTTCTGGAGCTCTGAGACAGGCAGAGACTGAAATTTTTTACCCTTTTCCTGCATGATTGAGACCTTGCAAATGCTGATCCTCCTGGAGCTGAATGAGAAGAGAGATAAGAGATGAGATAAGAGGGAATGGGCCATGAGGGAAGTGCAGAAACTCTTGAGTGGGGGAGAGATGACGGAGTGGCCGTTTGGCTGGACTTTTCTTGTGTGGCCATGGATGGAACCATTTTTTTTTCCTGGAACACAGAGACTGCATTTAGGGGGAGGCAGTGCCTCAGAACCAGGAGGGTTCAGTGTGGGTACCCCTCGGCCCCAGGGGGTGAAAAATTGGGGGGGACAGATGTCCCGAAGGAGAGACTGTGCCTTTTTGGAGTGAGACAAGGTGTCCTTAAAAGACAATCCTAAAAGTAGCTCTGGTCCATGCACAGTGGTGAGAGCACTGGGCATGGAAGGAAGGTGTCACGACGGCAAAAGGACTTTCCGGGCGGTGCTGAGTGACATGGAAAATTGAGGTTTCAGTGTGTTTCCAGGGGAAGCCTATGGTGCGAGAAGGACTCCTCTCCTCTTCATGGACTGAAGATTGAGTATTCTAAAGGGTGGTGCCGGACTGACAGTTGGTGATTTGGGGGAATGTATTGCATTGGGAAGTTTGGTGGGGGGGAGGAGGAAAGCGCTTTTGTAAGGTTTTCAATTTTTTTTTCCTTATAGTTTTTTCCTTCTTCTTTTCTTGTAGTTTAGTTAATAAAGTTTTCTTTATTTCTAAGCTGGAGCCTGCTTTGCTTATTCCTGGTCACATCTCACAGCAGACACCAGGGAGAGGGTATTCTCATGGGGGCACTGGCTCTGTGCCAGGGCTAAACCATGACAGGGAGCCATGGCACAGCCCAGTGTGAGACTGGGGCTGCAGTGCACTCTGCAGAGTGCACCAATAGCTGCGTTGTCTTTCTTCAAAATATCTCCTGGATGGGGCCTCAATGAAATGAAGCTCTTGGATGAAATAAAAGTATGTAGCTACATCAGACCCAATAACTAGGGAGGAGTATATGGAAAAATTGTTGAAGAAGAGTTACAACACAGTAACAAATTTCAAAGTAATAGGATCTCCAGCAAACACAAGCAAAGAAAAAAGAAACTGAGGTTTAAAGATCTGACCTGTTGTATTTTAGGGTAACAGTTTCTGTCTGTAAATAACCTAATACTAGTTTTATAGGAATTCCACACATTTATCATTGATTTGCTCTAGTAGAACTAAGGCATACAACTGAAAAAAAGTGTAACTACCCTGTAGATAAGAATTGGCTTTTTTCCCCTCTCAGCTCTTCACTCTGTATTCTTCAGTTCAGAATTCACCAGGGAAATGAGTCAACAATTTTTATACTTCAGCAGGTTCCTTGCATGAATCTATGAGTTTCTTCACAAGGTTTTTCCAGAGTCTAGAACGGGCACCTTCCTCAACTACTAAAGCAGATATAACCTACTCTTATCTTTAGAGCTCCCAGATTTCTCAACAAGTGTACTTATTACAGAGGTGAAAATGCATTAAAAATAAAAAACAATATACTGAATTTATAGCCTCCCTCATAGAGCCAAAAACATTATGCAAACTCAAAGAATAAATTCAGTGGATATTAGCAAAGAAGCACTATATTTAAGTACCAAAAAAAGCTTTTTGCTTAAAATATTTAAATATACATAAATAAGAAGGTAGACAAAATATAAAACACAGTATTTTTTTCCCACTGTCTCATTATCTGAAGCTCTGTGGAAAACTGAATGCAGTTCTCTAGCTTGAACTCCCAAAGAGATTCAAGTGCAACTCTGTATCATTGGAAAACACTCTAATCCTAATTTTTAACTTTCTTTGCTTCTGCAGGGATTACATTACAGCCAACCCACCAGCCTTTTGTTACAGTCTGTGCATGTAGAAGACATTCTAACACAACGAGCCAGAGTTTTACAGCATGAATGTTTAATGTTCCTGATTAAACTGAACTCTGGTGCCACTACTGTGTTGATCTTTAAGCATTCTTTCAGAATTTTTACCTCTAGAGGTTTTGAAGTTCTAGGATTCTCACTGTCAGCCATACTGCCACTGCCCAGGTCATAGTCTAATCACAAACACTGAAATATTCCTGTAAATTAATCTCTTTCCTTCACATCATCCAAAGGGTGAAACATTAAATCCATTCCTGGTGTAACCTTGGTGAAAGATGCACTGGTGCTGTAGTGCAGCCATAGATACTTGCTGCTTTCCTGCAATGCAGAGAAGCCAGACAAACAAGAAGAAATATGCCCAAACTCCTTTGCCTTTTATTTGAGCTAAACCCAGGAAGCACTTGCAGTCTTCTTCATGTGGCAGCTCATTTAGCCATAAAGCACATGAAGACACTGGGATAGAGGCAGGGGCAGGGCATCCACCATTTAGCCCAGAGATGAGAGGGAACTGGACATTGTACACACAATGACAGTCTGCCTTCCCATTTTAACTGCTCCACCCAGACTGACTAAAGAAAGAAGCTTCTTTGTCCCACAGATTACTTTGTGGTCTTCCAGGAGAATTTGTAGAATCATAGAATATTATGCATGGGAAAGGACCTTTAAAGGTCATCCAGTCTACCCCCCTGCATGCTCAGGGACACCTTCAGCTCAATCAAGTTGCTTAGACACCTGAACAACCTCACTTTGAATGTTTCCAGGGATGGGGTATCCACCACGTCTCTGGACAGCCTGTTCCAATGTTTTACCACCATCATTGCAAAAGACTTCTTCCTTACACTTAATAATGTGGTAACTTACACTGTGATGCCTGAACCTCTGCTAAGAACATAGCTGCTGTTGAAGAGCACAAAGAGGAGGTTTTCTTGGTGTTATGCCAGCTAGATAGAATGCTGCCCCAGTCTTTCTGAAAGAGGAAAGAGATATTATCAAACCTTACACATTGAAATAAATGGTCAATAAAAATTCATTGAAATACTGTTGTTACTAACTATTTACGATGTAAAAGGCCTGGTGCTAAATCATACATTAAAATAAAGCTTGCGCAGAGTTCTCATTTGTTATGGCAAATTTTGTGACAGATGGAAAAACATTTCATCAGAGATTGCATTAATGCAATGTGTATTTTTCCAGTGACACTTTGCTTGTACGCTTGCTTGATGGATGGAAGATATTTATTTACAGATGATGCATAACTACCCAACTATCAACATATCTAACTGCCTGTAACATGTCAAAATACAATTATATTTCTTCATATGTATTTCCACTGCAGTACAAGCAGAATTTTCCACAGGTCCCATAGACATAGTAAAAGGCCTATAATAAAAACATAACCCCTCATTTTACTTACAAATGCTAATTCTCCTAAAAGCACCTCAGAATCTCTTTCAGAGCCTAAGGTTGGGATTCAATTCTGATGTTACTGGAGTGGTCTGGGGCCGATATGCTTCCATCCATGTGAAGGGAGATTTCCTCTGCCCAGTAAATAACCCACAGGCAGTTCCCAGTTTCTCAGGTCAGTTTTGCACCTTGGGCCAAAAATCTCTGCTGTTGTGGTGGTGCAAACAAAGAAACAGTGGCATTAGGAGCAAGAAGACAGTGCTTTCAATGCCTCCACCCATCACCTCTCAAAACTGATATCTATATGGATTAATCACTTAATGATCCTCATGAACTCTAGGTTCATAATCAGCCACTCAAACTGCACCTATTAAAAAAAGAAGGACCTTTGTCTGCTAAGAATACAGTACTGTTTCACACAGTAATGGTGAGGAATGCCACAGAATGCTGCATCACTCCCACCTGGCCAGTGCTCACTTCTGAGCAGCTCTGAAGGTAGCTGTATCTAAAAATTACTGTATTGGCTTAATGTAATATAGATTCACAGACCTGGTCAATGTGATTCTTGCCTTGACCCAGCAATTGGTGCACTGCATTTAAGGGGAAAAACAAGATCTTGGCAGGGAATAGGAAAGTATTCTCCAAATCAATTAAACTGTGTACTCATTAAAAACACCAGGGAACTTAGCTGTATCCTTGGGGAGGGAATTCAAGTGTTGAATTTTGGGTGACATTTTTAGATAGCAAGCACAACAAATTGCAAATCCTGTAGTCTCTTATTTACATAAATAATTGGTGTTTAATTAATAATTTTCTGAGAACACTGATCATGCCCAGATGCAGTCACATGTATGCCACCAATATTTTTAAACAGTTGGAAAACAAGGAGAAACACTGCTCCTCACTGAAATATTTGAGCTATTTCTCTCTGAGGTTTGAGCTATCAGAGGCATCAGCATGAACTGTGGTGAATCTGTGGCCAGTGTAACTCTACCCACTCCCCTTTCCTGGACCTCTGTTGTCTCACAGAGGACAGGAAAGGAAAGAAAAGGAAAACTGAGGAGGCACAGCAGCATCTGACTATGCAGAGAGGGTGGTGTGGGGCAGGTGGGAAGTGAGATTTGTTATGGATGCCTGTCTGTGAAACAGGTTTGACTCACACTCAGATGTGGTACATCTGTCATTGTGCACCCCTTACTGTGTATGCCCTCACCAGCTGTCATGGCAGATGACATGGGGTACCAGACATTGACTGATTTTTCCAATTCAGACAAAAAATCCCCCCTCCTCTTGACTAACAGAAGGTTGGATTTAAGTCTAAGAGGATGTCCTTTTGAAATTTTGATGACTTCTTCCCAAATTCTGTGTGAATACAAGATTTCTCTAAGCTGTTAAAAAAAAAAAATAAAACCAAGCAGATTCATGTGGATAAAACCCCACTGAAAATAGAAACACATACACCCACAGCATCTTCTTACCTTTCTGAAAGTGTTCTCTAATATCCAGGTTTCCATGTTTTGTGCTGTTTTAATTATCCATCTGAAGCCTTGGTGTTTCTTCTTTTCCACAAGGAAGCAAAGATTATAACCCCCAAACCAGCTTTCTACCCGTTTAATTTGTTCTTCATTAGATTTCTACTTTCTTTCTAATATATATTGAGTATTTTTTTCTGTTGCCCAAGTTTCAAGACTGTTCTCATCTACCCTTCCTCTTAGTCAACTCACAGTTAAGTTATATACACTTGCTGGTTTTAATCCTTCTTTGGTTTTATTTTCCTGGGGCTTGGTGCGAGTAAGTGTTCAGACAAATGGGTTAGAAGCTTGACAGTGCTGTGTTTAGGTTGTCTTCTGCTTTTAATGTCGAGGGGATGAGATGACCTACTGCAAACTAGCTTGGTTTCTGAAAGCACTGCCATTGCCTTGTTATAAAGCCAGTCAGCACCAGAAATGCTTTAAAAGAGTAACACAGAAAGCATGAACAAACAAACATGGCAAGGTACACCAGCTCTGTTATGCTTACTCCTGGCTCCTGTCCAGCAGCCATCCTCCCTTAAGCTGTCCTTCCCTGCCCTGCCAGCTTGACAGAGGCACCATTTACAAAATGCACACTCTGTAGTTGGCTCATGATACCCATCTATTGATTAGCTGGCTGCTGCCAGGAAGGTCTAATCAAACTTAATTGCAAAGAGGATTTCAGAGAGGGCATTAATTTTGAGGTCTCTCTTCTGCCCTCCTGCTGGTTTTATCAAAATATGTAGGGAATTATTTATTAATTGCTAGGAGGTGCAGGCAGAAATGAGCCCTTTAACATTCCTGCAGTAGTGGACTATGGGATGGGTAGATGTGCTACTGCAGTGAGTTGAGAGGGATTTCTTATGTTCTTAAATGTGAGACATCTGTTCCTGTCAAATGTGGTTGAAGTTGCCTGACAGCTCCAGAAGTTATAGGGACTGTGGGGGAACTAATGGGAAGAGGGACTGTAAAATCTTCATTTCCTTAGAAACCAGGCAAAAATATTCCAACCCATTATCTCTTTATGAATTATTTCTGTACAGATTGCCCTTTACATGCTTTAAATATCTGAGCTACACCAGTAGAAATCTAGCAGTGTACAGGCTTTTCATAAGCATTCTGACATAAGGTCTTGATTTGCTTGAAAAACACAAGATGGTAAGAATGTACAGATAAATGTGTCAATTATTATTTTTACCTGTCTAAATTGAAACAGTGCATTTTTCTGTGTAGAAAGCCAGCACATCCAGCATTTCTCTGTGCAGCACAGCAGGCAGAGAACTACTTACAGCTGCTCTGCTCTCCCTCCAGGTCACCACATTTTCACAAGAAAAGCAGGATTGAAAGCGGTCACCTCTGAGGCTTCATCCCCCAGCAGACTTTTCTTACAGCACCATCACTTGTGGCCAGAAATTGTAACACTCCTGGCAGTGCATCAACTCTGTAATTTATAGATTCTTCTCATGTGGCAATTCCAGACCATTTATTTCTTTATTTCTGAAAGGAGTATTTCTGCTGCAAGAAGACCATAGGAATTGGCTTTTAACCAGAAATCATGGGCAGCCTCCCTCTGCAGCTTGTGGTGTGTCTGTGGAGATATGCTGTGCGTTTAATTAAACCTCAGAATTCCTTTGTTTTTCCTTTGTTTATCTGACAGGACATGAAGAAGCTTTGTGGTTTATACCAGTCTGGTATTTTTTGTAATATGTTCTTCCAGCTGCTTGTGAGACTTACCTCAGGTCAGTCAGGGAATCTATCAAATACATCAAAGTTAACACTGATAAATCCAGACACTTAATAATTTTATACAATTAGCTTTGGTAGAATTTCTTCTTTTTATCTGATGACTTTAGGACTGCATATGAAGTACAGTAGGGGAAATTTAATCAAACCAGAACTCTATTAACCTAGTTCTAGGTCTGTATCCTCTTGCTTCTTTTAACAATTGCTAAATGATCGCTATTAAAGTAATGCTTGAAGTCTGGGTGATTCTGCAAACTAAAACCTGGGAGACAGGTAATACGAATTTTGAAAGAGAAGACGGATAAAGATTCAGTGGTGAAAGTGAGACACTGGAAAACCTGGAAAAAACCAGGTCTGAAAAGTGATTAGTCTCTGCTGAGAATTTAAAATGATTATCCTGTATTTTTTCAGTCCAAAAGTATCACTGGCTTTATTTCATCTTTGAAATGTGTTTCAGAAGCATTCATACCTCATGCAATATGAAGCCCTCAGAGCAGAGGAAATAAGGCCAGTAGCTCAAGTCAGTGATTAGTGCTGGCTGCTGCCCTTGTGGCTGAGTAGCTCAGATTCTCATGTGCTATCCTATGACTTTTCACTACATGCTAATACTACTTCAATAACAGCAGAGATTTATCCTTGTTTATAGGGCCATTGAGGCTTATGGCCCAATAATAATATGTCCCTATAATATTAATGCCTTATGGCCAAGAATATTCATGTTAACAAAGTCCAAATTTATTTTATACAAACCATCACAATAATAGAAATGAAGACATTTCAGTGGTGAGAATGACCAGGGACCTCTGCTCTTCTGTATCTATAGATTAAGATTAGATTGCTGTTTTAGAAGACCTATTGTATCTTAAATTGAATGTAAAAACATGAGGGGAAATATTAGTGGGTGCAATTCTTCAGCATGAGCATTTAACCTGGGTAGACTAGTAGTCTCCAATAACATTTCTGAACTGATGAAAAGTTCTCCTATAATTTAAACAAATGACTTGTAAGTCATATGGAATAATAGAATATACTGAGTTTGAAGGATCATCAAGTTCAACTCCTATTTTGATCCAGCAAGATATAAATGTGTACAGTAGGCAGTTTGCCTGAGGTACTGGTGTTTCAAATAACTGTATGAGGTTTTTCTCTTCATCATATTTGTGTTTAAATGTACAGCCTGTCACTGCAAAATTAACACAAAATTTTATATTTTAAATTCAAGTATTCCACACCAATCTGGTTACTGAACTTGTTTAACAATCATAAAAAGAATTTGAGGCATTAAGCATTAAATACATAGCATGAATATTAAATCTTTATGATTTCTGCCTGAAGTTTAAACTGGTCTTAGAGCAGGATGAAGATTATGTATTTATTCAGGTAAATAGGTTTTTAAAATTGTGTAATAATTACATTAAATACACTTTTATTTATTTTTTAAAGAAAAGAATTAATATTTAAATGTAGAAATGTATTTCCTAATTTAAAGAAAAAAATAGAACTATAGTAAAACTAAAATGGAAATGTGTATCATAAATCAGTGAGTAACCCCTATGCTAAATAATCCACCATTGCTAAATATTTAAAGATTAAACCCATTAAAATTATGTTATATGAAAATTAACTTGTGGTTAATTATGAAACAATTGCTACTATTTTTTTGGACATTGATTATTTTGTAACTGAGCTTTGTAATGGCTGTGGTTACTGCTTCTGCTCAGATCGAAAACATACAGAAATATATCACATGCAAGGGAAGTTATTTGGCAGCAGCTGTAATGCACAGAAATGCTTTCTTAAATTTCTCTTTTTATTATGTTTTTTGAAGAAGTGTTGTTCAAAAATAAAAGTTAGTTTTCTGGCACATATATTTTGATTTGATCCCTTTTCGGCAGTTTTTTTCTGCCTCTAGTTGTTAGGAGAGCCAAAATCTTTCGGATCTGCAGAACTTGAGCTAGAAATTGTAATGAGAATATTTGTGTTGAGAAAGCCAACATGCTGTTCTTTCTTTCTTTCTTTCCCTCATTGGTAGATATTTTCTGAAGTATAGGACCATTTTTTTAATGTGTTACAGCTCATGGGTAGAACAGCCAAAACACACAGAACAGAAAAATGCTAAGGAATATACTTCAAAAAATCTAAAATTCATGCATTTGAGTGAAGTCATAATATTCTGGAACATTTTTGCTGACTTCAAACAAATTTGACAAGATCTGCCAGTGGCTTGGTATGAATGACTGCACCTTTATTACACAACTGGTCCTTATTTGTTGTCAAATTCCTTGGAACGCTTCAGTGTCATTACATGCTTTAATGCACAGCACAATGCATAAATTTAGGGCATTTTAAAATTCTTCTTTTTTCACGTTCCTCCACTGTGGTACCAAATCTTGGAATCATTCCCACTGAAATTAGGGGGAAATCCCCATGGCTGAAGACTGCAGAGAGCGCAGCATTACAGGAGCAAAGTCCTGCTTTCGGAGACATGGTGCTGCTCTGGTGGATCCCAGAAGGCTGACCTGGGCTCTGGCAGATGCAGGTGTTGGTGGAGAGGGGAGGAGATGTTTCAGGGCTATGCTCCAACAGATCCAGAGGTGCTGGCTCTCATGGCAGACCCCAGCCCGACCACCCTGGCAGGGTGACTTGGCTCTGAGTGGAGGTCAGCTCACCCCTGACGGACTAAAGGTGCAAAGCTGCTGAAGATGCGGGGTGTGGGATCTCTTTCTCACCACCTTCAGGGCAATGGGTAAGGGTCCTGCCAACATGATCTTCCTTGATTGTATGTATGGATGGTGTCCTCTGGATTATACCCTCTAAGGTGTAAGGGAACAACTTCTCATTGCTTAAGGACCAGGGGAATGCAGCGTACCCCAACATTGTATGTGAGCTGGTATCTTTTCCAAATGATCACCCAGGAAGAAGAGGATGGGAAATAGAACACATTTTTCTCCAAAGGAGAGATGAAATACGATTTCAGGATAAAAAGAAAATCGCAACACATATATAGTTAATAAGAACAACAAAGTTAACATAAAGAGTGATAAAATAAATGTAACCCTTTGATCTTTCAGCAGACTGACTTTTTTATTCAGTAAAATTTGAATATTTAAAAGATAATATTTCCTAATTAGCTCTTTCTTTAGCCCTTGGTATGAATATCTAACACTTTAATGCTGGGGAATATAATCCAGTGAGATTCACGTGGCTGATAGCCCTCTCTGTGTTCCCAAGTGCCTTCAACTACATGCGACATTGGGGTGAGGTTTGTGCAGTCTGACTCCACCTGGAAACCAGAGGTAGCAGATGCCAGAGAAAACTCTCTATGGTGTTTTAAAACTGGGTGCTTTGCCTCAGCGAAAAAAGAATGAAGAAGATATAAAGCAAAGGTTGGCATTCGCAAATCCTATAGATGATAAAAGCAGAAGAGCCATGCCTGTGCTAAAAGAGGAGCATGCCACATCTCTCCACTCAGCCTGAGGGGTCCTGGCAGAAATGGTCTGCGGAGACAGAAGACCCAGGGGCCTCTGAGGAAGACTTTTAAGATATTTGTAATTTCTTCTGCTAGACAAAGGAACTGCTGCTCCGTGGTGGTTATGAAAACAGGAAAAATGGCAGCATATATTACTGAGTGAAGATTTCCTATGCCACCCTTTCCTATAACAAGTAAATGTAATTTTCACATCAGTTTATCACTGGAAAGTCTGTGTTCTTAACTGTAAAATGCTCTGGAAAGCAATGTTGTATGGGATCCATTAATACAGGCACAGTGTTTGAGCTAGATGCTCAGGCTACTTCTATGACCCAGAGTGACAGATCTTTCCAGAAAGGGACTCCTCTCCAAGCCATCCTCAACCAGAGGACCCCTTACTCTTCACTGAATTCAAGGGCAGCTCAGCCTGCCAGCTCAGACTGGATGCCAAACTTTTTGGCAGTTAAAGGGAAGCAAGACAGTCCCACAGATAGTAGGTGGAATAAAAATGCCTGTGACAGAGATACCAAAGTTTTGCAAGGAGACAGAAGCAAGCAGAGTGGGCTTGTGTAGGCAAGCATATAGTTTATTCCAGATGGTGTTTTGCTTCAGTAAAAGCTGCAAATTCTCTTAAAGACACTTCTGTGCCCCTCAGTGTAGCATCTGAACAATTTGCAAATGATGTATTCATAAAATTTATAAAAGATGTTGCTCATACAAAAATGTCATGAGGCACTGGTCTTGGCAGGACAGGAGGAGGATTGGTGTAGCTGCATTTATAGTGAGAGGGCTTGGGAACACTCAGGAAGTGGTGCTGAGGAGTGCAGCTGGGAGCCCCTAAAGGAAGAATTTAATGTGCTCACTGCCCACTGCTTCTGGGACCAGCCGACATTCAGGAAAAACTTCCAATGAACATAAAAGACATTCTGGGAAAAAATCCTGGTATCTTGTATTTCCAGATTTCTGTGGAAATTATTCTGCCAATGCCTGTCTCAAAAGTGTGTGCACTTGTAGCAAGTGCCTGTGAATTTTTCATTTGTTTGTTTGTCTGTTTTTCTCTTTTTAAAAATATTCCATACTAGAACTATAAACAAGGAATTTAAGAAGGCAAATAAAAGAACATTCATACAGATAGTCATGCACATTCTCACTCCAAAAACATTTGGCCAGCTAACAGGTGATGTGCCTTGAAAGTATTTTGTTCCCAGAAAATCTGATATCTTGAAAACCATGATATCTTGTTCAGTTCTAATCCTGTGTTGCAAATGTGGCAAGAGACTGTGGAAAATACCAAATTATATCCTTCTCTCCCTCTTATTCTTTTAAACAAACCTTCATTTATTCAAGCTTTCCAACTCTTGCATGTAAAGATATCATACGGAAGAGAAGTTCAGCACAGACATGGTAATCCTTTTGTCCTTTCTATCCCAATTAAAGAAGAGTGAAACAGAAGTCCTTCATCCTAATTGAAAAACCTGGGTAAGCACCTTAAAAAAATCATTAGTTACATAATTAAGAATCCACATTTGCAGACAAAAAAAAAAAAAAGTGGTTGTGGAGCCACATCTGAGATTTACTGTTAATAAAGCTAAAGAACCTGATCACAAAAATATTGTAATTCTAAATAGAAATTTTGATTAAAAAATAAACAAGTAAACTAAAATTACATGTGTTTTAAATTGGACCCCCAAAATAGTAAGGACTGGGTCTGCACAGTCATGATCCCTGCACACAACCTGCAGGAAAATCAGCTACATTGGAGATATACAGCTTTGGACTTCATGGCCTCATCAGCCCTAGCTTTGACAATAAATTGTCAGGCTGGGATATAAAATGAGTATTTCTGCTGAAATCAGAGGCACTCATTGACCTGTGTGTGACAAGTCACATCACTTTTGCATTATTTTTTTCTGCTCTTTCTTTGTCTGTCTTCTCTTATACTCCAGACTAACTTAGGATTGGACTTTATCTTGATCATGGGTGCAATAAAGAAAATAAATAGTGAAACAATGTGGTTTTACACAAAATTGCATGGTTGCAGACCAACATGATCTACATGTGCTCCAGGCTGTTTATTTTTAAAAACGTGAATAAAACTTCAGTCATCTTGTTATCACAGTTTGTCTTTTAAAAGAATCAACAATGCAGTTTCTTTCTGTTATTTCTGGCAGATAGGGAGCAAGTGTGACTTGGCTCCCTTAGCCACAAAAGCATAACATGAAGAAAACACTCCACGGTGCAACATTCCTAACAAGTTACATGTGTCTTTGTCTGGCTCTGCCAGCACTGGGCTCTGTCCTTCTTCTGGTTCATCCAGAGGAAAACAAAGCAGATCACTAAAGGTCCATGGTGCTGCAGTATGGTTTTATTTGTCGTAGGAAGTGTTTATCAAGTACCGCTGCGAAGAGATATTGTTCTCTTTAAAGACAATAAAGCAGAGATGACTCTGCTCTATGACTAAAAACAGACTTCTAAAGAGATACTTCAAACTCAATTTATAAAAGCCTTGCAGCTCAAAAGGTGACATGAAAGTTGAAAAGGATAAAAGAACTGGCATTTTAAAATGAAATAAGAAAAAGTGCCTTTGATAAAAATTACAGAATACCAGCAATTTCTGAAACACAGTAATTCTAGCCAAGTAAAGATATTGTAATGGTTATGGATAATAACAGGTAGGTTTCAACCACAGAGTCAGTCAGGTGCATATTAAATTGATCAAAATAAACCTCTAATAGTCACCTCTGTATGTGACAACTAGAAAATAAATAGATTTAAAATAAAGATGGAGATTCAAATAAGCTTTAAAAAAAACAGAAGGCAGAAGAGTATTAATAATAAAGTTAAATAACAAAACCTAAATAAACTGAGAATAAGGGTTGTATGAGCTCTCATTTTACATGTTGCTCTCCTTTGTAAGCAAGAAAAAGAAAAGGAAATAATGCAGTAATATGATTTGCTAGACTTATCTCACAGGCAAGTTGTAAAGATTCATTAATCAGTATTCCTATGGTAGTTGAGGATTGAAAATACTATGCAAGCATAAATTATAGCCCACTAATCAAATGGCTGAAACCAAGCCTTTATATCCAGGCAGAAAACTAACATGGCACTTCAGAAAGAGGGAAAATAATGTTTAAGACAAGAGAAAAACCAGATAAAAGGCAAAGAAGATGTCAAGGAGTATGAAAAAAAAAAGCTTTCACTAGAAAATGAAGAAAAAAATGCTCTCACCTAGAAGATATAATGGAGGAAAAGAATGAGTGATACTAATGTCACAGTCTGCTTACTGCTGAGATTTACTCACTGAACCAAGGTGCCCCAGCCAGGGTCCTAAGCTGGCATCCAGACAGCTGAGCTGGCAGCTTTAACTTATCAGTTAGCCACTGAAACCATCCTGCTGAAGTAAACACCTGAGCAATCTGACTGTGAGGAGTCAGAAGTGTGTGCTGCTTCCAGAGGGAGAGCCAATCTGCCAGGGTCCATTTATAATTTCAGGAGAAGATTCGTGTTGGAGGTGGGGGACTGCTTTACTTTTTCCTTTATTTATTTAGCTTGTCAATGAGGTGCCTGTATCCTAAAGGCCCCAAGTCCAATGTCTGTAATTAAATAACAGGGTTACTCTCCTCTTAAATTATTACATTAACAAGCTGGGTAGGGGCTGTGTGTAAATAAGGTCACAATTTTCCTCAGCACTGGTGGCCTCTTTCAGAAACACCTATCAGACCTTGAATTTAGGGCTGGCTGACAAGTGAATTTTTCCACCTGCAAGCATCTATGTTGGCAGCTCAACAGCAGAGACACACCTTGGGGATGCCCATGTTCATGCCTGTGAATGGCATTGACTGGGAATCCCTGATTCCCAACAGACTTGGAACTGTCTTTTCTGGATCCCAAAAGAGTCCTTCACTTTAAATTTATATTGATGAGTTACTCTAAAGACATATCTTTTCCTGCTTTACTTCACAAAACTAACTGAAATATCTTACTTTCCTTCTAATGTAGAGTATAAACTATTTTGACAATTTTAACCTGAGCATTTAATTATTTTCAAAAGATTTACCTCCTCCTGAATGTATTGTGTAAGTGGGGGGGTTTTGCCTCTGTATAAAAGTCAAAATGAAAAAAAAAGTCTTAAATTGTATTAAAGCATTCTGTTCTAGTCATTGTGGTCTGCAGCAAAACAATGCAGAAAGAAAAATATAAGAGCTAGAAAAATATAGTATCTGCACTTTTATATTAGTTTAAAAGAGAAAGCAAAGAATGAAGTTCACTGAATAATAATAATAATTTGAAATTATTTACTGAAGCATGCATCACTGCAGAAGGGATATCTTGGTGTAGAAGAGGAAAACCTGCACTAACTCAGACTTGTCAGTGGGGTGATGTGGAGAATAACTGTGCAAGCTGGCACAGCAACCTCTACAAATTTGCAGACCAAAACATAGAGATTATATGAGGAACACACTTATACACCAAGCAAAATAGAGCACAAATGACTGAGCCATTATGGGTTTCCTCATTTCTAAATACTTACTGCTTCTCTTAAATTGATTAGTCTTGGTATGGACTCACATCAGCCGGCCTTATTAAAGCTCTGTGTACATTAGTTAAATCTTCTCAGACAACAGAACTGCTTCTGTTTGACTGTTTCTGCAGTGTGATCCCATAAAAAGAATGCACGAGGATGTTAATGTCACAGTCCTTCAAGGCGAAGTCTATTTCATCAGTCAAGAGGAAATCTTTGTGGAATACAACTGGAAGAGATTAATGCATTTTAATTTTACGAGACTTTCATTATGAAAGGAATTTAAATAATTTAATTTGAAATCTTGTTCTCAAGTGATTTTTTAAAATAGATTTAAGTTTGGGGTTTTTTGCTTTTTATCACAGAATATGGCATAAAAGAAACCTGAAAATAACTTCCCTGTACAGACTTCTTTCTCTCCTTCCCACATGGCAAATTTTATTATTTTCCTCCTGTTGTTTCAATGAAGTCAAAGTAATTATCATGACTTTTATTTAAACTCAATATCTCAAACCTCTGTGCAGAGTACCTTATGTGCACCAAAACACTTTTGCTCTGAGAGCAACCAAAACAAAAGAATTATATTTTGTGCTAGTTGGTTGCTCTGACTTCTACGTGAGAGTCCCCAAACCAGTGATGATTACACTGTTTCCATAAATCCAGCACCCACTATTTATATTGCTTTAGGCCAAAGCACATGAGAAGGAGAGGGGCTTGTCTCCCTTACAGCCTTCTAGAAATTCATTTCTCTGGTTTAATGTGATCGCAACAGCAGGATTTCTGGCTGTGTTACACTAGTAACACATGTGCAGTGAGGAACAGATAATGTGATGTTCTCATGTTCTTGTTACTTGAGCTCTGGATTCAGTCAGAATACTGATAGTCTTTAATGGTGAATGCTGGAAAAATGGAGATTGTTCACACCAATTTGGTCTCTGACAGATTTGTGCATCACTGTCTGAAATTCTGGTTTGATACTACATGTTCAGCAGCAACACTCATCTTTTCCCTTTCTATTACTTTTATTCTTTATTCTCCTCTCCTCTCCTCTCCTCTCCTCTCCTCTCCTCTCCTCTCCTCTCCTCTCCTCTCCTCTCCTCTCCTCTCCTCTCCTCTCCTCTCCTCTCCTCTCCTCTCCTCTCCTCTCCTCTCCTCTCCTCTCCTCTCCTCTCCTCTCCTCTCCTCTCCTTTCTTTTTTTCATTACAGGTTTTATATTTCCCATTAGCTATGTGCTTTGAGGTGCTCCCTGATGTCACTCAAAATATGAACCCTTGCCAGTACAGATGGAGAAACAGAGAACTGGAGTGCTGGAATAAGATAATGGGTTTTATAGTGGGATGTTTTTATGCCTGAATTGCCACCAAAACTTTTCTTTTGGACAAATTCCTAAGTACAGTCTCCATTTTTGAGGTGATCCTGATCTACTGAGAGATGGAATTTTTTTTTTTTGATGTAAAGAAAGGTCAAAGTAAAATTCTTGATTATTTTGGGATCAAGTTCCTTAAACCTTCTTCATTATTGTTACTCAGGTCTGTCTTTATTTTTCCAAATAAACTGTCTAGCAGTCTTAAACTGGAGGTGAATGTTCAATCCCATTTTTCTTTTCATTTCAATACTGTGATGCTATAGAATCCTTGTTTCCTGAGACCTCTTCTGTTAAGTTCCAGTCAAGAAAATATTGAAAGATATTACAGTCCATCAGAGAAGGGAGGTTCTTCACTCACTGACTACTTGAAATGGACAGCATACCAATGGCTTTCTCAGTGTACACAGAATAGAAGTTAAACTTTGGGTACTACAGAACTCTGAAAAGCAGAGGTATAAAGAATGAGTTGGGGTTAAAAGGTATCTTGTCATTCCTGTATAGTTTGTTGTTGTTCTTGTACAGTCCTAAATTTTCTCTAGAAAGCCGTTGTTTTAGAGGTGAAAACAGATGAGACAGCTCTTCAGATTTTTTAATGCATTCAGTAGATATAACACTGATAGATCCATAAGAGCCATGTAAACGGCATTGGAGTTTATCAATAATTCTAACACACTTCAGATCTGGGGACCCAGGAGTGTGGCACTGCACTTTTGAATAACATTCAGTAAGAGCTGTGTTTGTAATTTGAAATTTTCTCCATCACATCTTACTTCAATTTAATAATTTTATAAATTTATGTAGTGTGCCATAGAATGACAGGAAAATGCGATAATCCATCAAGTCTGTTCCAAGTCTCTCAATTACCCAATATTGTTGTTATTATTGAAATCTGCATAAATTCATCTTGCAGAATAAATCTGCAATATTAAATGAAGTCCTCAAAATTGCTTCTGGTCTATAAATGGTTTGAAATAAACTTGGCAACCTGTTTCCTTAAGTCAGGCTTTGAAAAATGTGTGTCACTAAAACAAATGGTTGTGAACTATTTATGTCCTGAAGGAGTTCTTTTTGTAACAGTCACAGCTCTTAGGGCAATGTATTATGCCCAGATCCATGACCATGGGTTTTGGTTTTAGAATGTTTTAACCTTAATCCCTCCCATTAGGTTTCCAGTGAAAATATTCTGCGCCAGAAGAGAAATTGTGCTGTGCTAATGGCTCAGAGGTACGCAGAATGACAGCTACAGCTGGTGAGGCATGGCACCAAAACTCCTCAAACCAAGACATTTACCAGAGGACCTCTTGGCTTGCAAAGAGCAAGAAAGAAGTCAGTATGTCATGGGGCTTTGCTGAGTTCCTATAAATGTTTAGATCCTTAGAAATTGTTTTAAGGAACAAGAAGCCAGTTTTCCACTTGTCAATGTCACCCTCATCTATGCTATTTTATTTTGTCCTCAGCCTGTGTTCTTTTCCTTTCTTTATTCTTGAATGGACTTCTTCTTTAATGAAAAAAAAAAAGGAAAAAAAAAAGGAAAAAAAAAGGAAAAAAGAAAAATTAGGCAGTAACTAAGCATTAAGTGTTGCTCACTATTCTTATGCTTTCTTACGTATGCCCTCCAATTATAGCAACTCATAAATTATTTTTGGGTCTCAGAGGTCATGTTCAATTTGTAAAGTTTCTGCCTTGTGTAAATATTTGTTGGATTTCTTGACTCGGTCTCCAACATCCATTGTTAGAGAAGCAGGTAAAAGACAATGAAGGTAATTTTGACAGAAAACCCATGAAAACCTAGTCAGTTAAGTGAGAATTTGTAAAACTTGAAAAAGTAGAACATCACAAAAATGAACAGGTTCTGGCAATCTTTTTTTGCACAAATCCTACATTTGTGATTTTAGGTGGCTCTATGCTCTCTTTGCTTGGCAATTAGGACCACAGTAGGAGAAAATACTACTTAATGTCTTAGCTCCTTCCAGCACAGCTCCTACCACCCAGCTTTGACATCCAAGCACATTACTGTTCATTGTGGACATAAAGAAAAAGAATCATGAAGAACGGAAGAAAACTTCATTCCCTCTTGTATCATGTCCCCTTTTATTCTGGATTCTTTCCATTTATATTTCTTCCTGATGTCTACGTCTCTTCTTGCACCTATGAACAGGATTCCCAGAAACCAAAAAAAAACAGAAGCCAAAGAAGAAAAAAATTAAGAGTCTTCTGCCAATGCTGTTGCAGAAACACTCTCTACAGGAGGGAATGGAAAAAAATTATGCTGGCAAAGGAATGTATTGGTAGAGGAATCTTCCTGAAGAGAACCAAACCTTTCTTATAGTTCAGAGTAAAACCCTTTTACCTGTAAAACTGCCAGCTCTCCAGCCTAGGTTTATGGAATTCAAAATCAAAAAGTTTAAAGGACAAATAGAGGGCATTTTTTCCTTGTAGTTATTTCTCCCTCACTGAAAAAATGATGACTCCTTTCTGTCTGAATATATTGCAGTACTTGAAGATTTGCAGAACTTCTGCTAAAAGCACTTTCCCAAATATAAGCCAACATCAAGGCATCATGGTTTTTTTGAATTAGTTACAGTAACAAACAGTTTCTCAACATGAGTCTGTTATGCTGTTTTCCAGATGGGATGGAGTTCTGTGAAATCTCTGTTCTTTTTGTGCCGCTAATCTTGCCTCATGACTCAGAAGCTGAAAGCCCTAAATAGTGTTGATAATCCTCTGCAGTCTCTTTTCTGTCTTAGCAATGCCTTTCCTCTAATGAAACATGTTATATGCTTTGCAGGAGAGATCCCATGATTATTTTGATACTAAGCCTTCAGTCCATGCTTACTGGCATTGCAAGGCATTCTTCTGATTTCGATCATAGAAAAGGATTTACACATCCAGACTTGGCATACATTAGAGGAACTGTATATAATAAAAAGTAAAATTTTCAGAATCCACAGAATATTTTTCATGCAAGCCTAGCTGATTTCTCTTTGAAGGATGTAAGGAGTTCACAGCTGGATCACAGACTCCTACTCTTAGATATCGACATGGGACTGTGCAAATAGAAAACTAAGCTGTCCCTATAGCTAGCAAAGAACTTCCTTAACACAGAGGGTTACTGATGCCAAAAGACAAGCAGGATATCTGTAGGTGACTGGCAGATGGGGCACAGGATCTTAGGGAGACACAGCCTCAGAGGCAGCAGTTGAAGGCTGGGCAGCATAGCTGCACTGGCTGAACTGATCTCTCTTTCTGATATACAGTCACCTACATTACCTAAGTTAACTTATTCCTAAACTGATTCCCAACCCAATCCTCCTTTAGCTCTGTTCTATCATTTTACTGCAATTTCAGAAGGTGTCTAGCTGCTGCTGAAGCAAGGCATGGATCCTGCTGGTGCTCTGTCAGCCAGCTCTTTGCAGGTGTCTCAGGTGCCCTGAATGTATTTCAGACATCTGTGCATGACAAGGAGGGCAAGGCCATCCTGTGTGTCCCTGGCAGAGCTTGTGTGCTGTGTGGGTCCATTGGCATTGCTCTAACATCTGCAGAAGATAAAAAGTTGTCTGTTGCTTTATTGAGGCTCATGCAGAGAATAATTAAGCAAACCGTCAGCTTTGTGTGTGTTAGTTAAAAATTAAATTTACAATCACTGTGCATATAGTGTTATGCATTATAGTACAAAGCAGTTCTTCTCATTAATATACTGAAAAGGAAATTATCTTCTGTGTTTTTTCTGTGTGACTGTGATCTATAGGTCCCAGTAAAGAAGGCAGAATGTTTCCATGGTCCTACTGAAGTGTGTCAGAAGTAGGTGTTCTCTACATTCTGATAAGAGCCATGAAAAAACCCCACACTAAAAATGTGCACATGCACACACACTTGCATGCACACACACACAAACACATCCAGCTGGGGATGGATTGAACTTCATTTTATATCCCTAATTTAATGAAATTTTCATTTCTGTCTTCTCTTTTGTGACTCAAGTTTTGTAGAAGTGCAACTGTGTAAACAACAACCAGTGACAGAAGGAGCTTTAATGACACATGGCACATGTTGGTAAGTAGCACATGTTTAAAGACGTGTTAGAGCAGGGAATTTCTTTTATCTTGACTTTCTCTGCAGCAATATTAAAGTAAAAAAACAGTTCTCTTCTAGAAACTCACGGTAAGAATAATTTTCTTCTTTACCCTTTTTTAATTATTATTAGAGATTAAGGCAACAAAAACATTAACTTTCTGCACTAGCTGAAGAGATGCCCATAAAAAAGTCTAAATATCTATTGACCCTGTGGTCTCAATTGTAAATAGCCTGCACATAATAGAATTGCACTATAAACCTATTTTTGTTATGAAAACTCTCTTAATGGATGCATAAATTATTTATACTAGCAGTTACAGTTCAGGATAATGAAGGGTCATATTTTCAGTAATGCTAAAGGTGGCCCAAGTGGAAACATTTATTTGGTTCCATAAAACCCATATTCAAACGATGTCTGTGAGGTTACATTATCCATGGCACTCTTAACTTTATTAAAGTTCTGAAAGAAGTTCAGCCCTATGAACTTGAACTGGATGGAGTCTCATAAATAGGAGTTGTATAAGGTCTGGAAGGAACCTGAGGAAGAAAAGTATCATACAGGAAAGTTGGGTTCCCCTCTCCACTGGAGGGACATTCAGGTAACATATCAGATTTAGGAGTCTATTCTTACGTAGGTGTCTGGCTTTACTCTTACAAAGACAAGTTGCTGAGAGGAATGACTGAATTTCTGGCTGGAGGTGCCCCACGGATGACTTGCTTTGGTGCAGACACTGTCATTGAAAGGCATGCTGATTTCAAGGGTGTCAGAGCAACATGGTATTTAGGGAACCACAGCAAACCCAGAAGGACTGGTATCAAATCCATATTTAGACTGAATGGCTGGGACACCTTTTAGTGCCCCTGAGACCTGGTGCCACCTTTATTGTCCCTGTAGGGATCCCAGCTGGTGTGTGGACTCTAAAAAGCCATTACTATTTTGTTCCCAGCCCCCTTCCAGTTGAATGAGAGATAGGGCTTAGACAGGGTTTTGCTGCTTCTTGAGCCTGGTCCTTATGGATCAGACCATTGATCTCCCAGCTGTCCCTGGGGCTTTTGCACTTCTGCAAGAATAAGCAAGAAGTTAAACATCCCCAAGATACCAGCATGGCATGATTCACAAGCAGATGGGCTCTGTTCTGTAAGGTACCAGATGCCACCATGGAGCAATGTCTTTGTGCAAAGAATAATCACTGACAATGTCCTATACTTTCTGGGGAAATTCATGGGTTTTTTTAGTATTTCATAAGCACACCCACATTCACTGGGGGGTGTTTGAGTTACAATTTTATAAGAAACGCCTGTTTCTACTAATTCCTTTAGAAGTAAACAAGTTACTGCTCCCCTGCTTTTAGAAAATGTGGGAAACTAATGCACAAAATAGAGTTAATTTGCTATATGGGTTATATTGATTCTGCACCATTAACAGACCAGCTTAATTTGGTGAAGGATAAATAGTGTGATTAATTAATGACTGTTTCTGTCCATAAAACTAAACAATTGGTTTCAAGCCACTCGAGACTGCAGTGTTTTTTAAGGATCTATGCAGTATTTATGTGGCAGGATGCTGTTTAAGCTCCCTATAGTTCAGGGCTGCCTAAATCCAAGTCCTGAAGTACAGCCATATCTTCATTTTGTTGAAAATGTTTTCGAGGTGCTTAACCTCAATCTCTCTTGGATGGTGAGAAGGGTCTTGTTTCAACACCTCACCTTTACAGAAAACATAAAATTCAGTCAAAAAAAGGCTCAGACATTGAGACCTCTGGTCCCAGTAGGATCAGCCCTGTAAGTGGGGAGACTACAGGTGCAGGCTCCCCCTTTCACATGTTTTCTTTCTAGCCTCACTCATTTGCTTCTATGTAGAAGTCTGGCTTCATCAAAGACAGAGTGGGCCCATGTCCTGTGTTGAGTAGGTAACCATTTCAAGTATTTATCTGTGATTCTGCTCTAAACATGAGAAACAATTCCCTGTAAATGTTTCATAAAAAATGCTGCATTTCTATAGAAAAAGTTCTGGTTTATATCATCCAGACTTTTCCAGGAAAAAAAACAAACAAACAAACAAAAGAACCCAAAAAAACCAACCAAACCAAACTGTTATCTAAAAGACTCTAATCTCACTCTTATAGCAATATTCTACAAACCATAAAGCTAGAGGCCAAATGCCTACCACAGTAGGGTTTATATCTCAGATACTCAGTAGCTCTTTGTCCAATGTAGTCCTGGAAATCAGATTTCCCACAGATATCTTTGACATTGCTCCTGTCTTGCAGACCTCACTCATTTTCAGCTCTTCATTCCAAAATTTATTTTTTCTTAGTTTCACTGTATTACTTAATTTGTAATCATTGCACCAGGTTCACAGCTAATGGCTAGAATGTCAATGCAATATCCCACTGATAAGATTGACAGTATCAGGGCACATTGCTCCTTTCTGAATATCTTCCTCTACCCTTTGTGAAAATTAATTTATGGCTGATTGGGGATGTCAGGCTCTGCAGCAAAGCCACACAGCTACATCATGTTCTGACTGCTAGCCGACTTGACTCATTAAAGCATTTAAAAACTTGGCATTAAACTGTACTGGAGCTGTGAATCGCTCTGTTGTAGCAAAACAAGCTTTCTGTCAGTTCTGTTGGTTTTAAAATGAGTCTGCTCTGATCAGACCTTTCACATATGGAGGTGCACAGCTGGTTCTGCTGCTTTCAAGTGCATCCAGAAATATGCCCACTGGGCCTTCATGGGGCTGAAGGGAAAATGTTATCTCATGAAACAATTTTACCTTCTGAGGTGAGATATTTCAGCTGGTAGTGATAGCTTTGTAGAAACAAGAGTGCTAGAACATGCTACAAAGATTTTTCACCATATTCATATTTATTTAAACTACAACTTAAATGCTTTCCTTTGGGAAAAAAATAAAAAGGAATGAAAACTGAGGAATAACTTCGCCTTGCCTGTGAATATTTAAAAGGAAATTGCTGTTGTCTGATGAGAGGAGCTCAGCCAGTACTTTAGTTACAGCAAATGTTCTTCCACTTTTAACTCTGCACAGATGACAGATGATGCTGAATCTGCTTCCTGCTGCATTAATTGCAGGGTTATGGCTTAAGCACAGCAGCTTTATTTTTTACTGTTGTGGTCACAGCATTGGCTGAGGTTATTTTCCAAGGGAATAGACATATGCGTGAGTATGTATATATGCACTGGCATGATGTCCATAGGAGGGATGTTAAGGCTGTCACTTGTACACCTGAATTTACTGAAATCTCCACTTTAGCTAATGTATTTCAGATACTCAGGACAGAATCTTTTTCAGCACTTATGACCAGGGTCTTGTCAAGCATCTAAATGCTGAATGGAAATGAAAAGGATATTAAAAACAAAAAAAAAGGTAAAGGAGTAAGAGGGAAGTAAAAAAATGACCCTAACATTTCTTGAATAAGACAATCTGCTGCTGTTCCTGCTTTGCCCCTGTGACCTTATGAAGTGTGTGCTGATGGTTCCATGTACAACAAGAGACAGGATTCAAGAGTTCAAGAACCACTTGGACAATACCCTCAGGCACATGTTGTGACTCTTGGAAATGGCCCTGTTCAGGACCAGGAATTGAATTTTGATGATCCTAGTGGGTCCCTTCCAACCCAGAATATTCTGTGATTCTGCAGTAAGTGGGGTTTGCTTACACGTAGTTTAAGTGATATCCCCTGAAGGAGGAGGCTGTCATTGCCTGACTCCTACAGGATAAATTTTTGTTGTTCTGCAGTTTGACAGATCCCTCATTCTCTTGGGTTCCGGCGAGGAAACAGGTCAGACCTCTCCCCTGCCCGGCTGTGGGCTGGGCAGAGCAGGGGAAGCCATGCGGCCCGGTGAGGTGGGGCCTTGGACAGAGAGGGGAGGTGAAGTGGCCCTTGCAGGATGGAAGGGTGGAGGAACATTGGAGAGTCATCGGGCAGCCTCCCCCAGGAGAGAGAGAGAGAGGGAGAGACGGTATCTGTGCCGGTGCCACCTTGAAATTTCATAGCAGGCCGGCTGAGAAGGAAAAAAGGAAAAAAGCGGGGGGGGGGGGGGGGGGGTGTGGATATGGTGAGAAGGTGCCTGGCAGGGCAGCCGTGGGAGTTCTGGACAGGCAGGGCCTGAGATTTTTAACCCTTTTCTCGGATAATGGAAACCTTATAAATGCTAATCCTCCTGGAGCTGAATGAGAAGACAGATAGAGATGAGATAAGAGAAAATGGACCACAAGAGAAGTGGAAAAGAAACCTAGGTGAGAGAAGGTGATGGAGTGGCCTTTGACTGGACTTTTCTTGTATAGCCATGGACAGAACCATTTTTTCCTGTGACACAGAGACTGCATTTAGGGGGAGGCAATGGCTCGGAGCCAAGAGAGTGCAGTGATGTTATGTGAATGAGTGTGGAGAGCAGAGACAACAGGTGAGGAGGGTGGTTGGTGCCCTCTATCTTCAGTAGAGGAGAAGATCTCTCTTTTTGAGACCCCTTGGCCCCAGGGGGTGAAATCTGGGGGGATGCCCAAATGAGAGACTGTGCTTTTTTTTTTTTGGAACTGGACAAAGCATCCTTAAAAGGAAAGCCCTAGAAGCAGCTCTGGTCCATGTGCAGTGGTGAGAGCACTGGGCATGGAAGGAAGGTGTCACGATGGCAAATGATCTGCGGACGGTGCCACGTGTGACATGGAAACACACGAGGTCTCAGCTGTGTTTCCAGGAGAAGCCTATGGCACAAAAGGGACTCCTCACTCCTTGATGAACTGAGAATTGATTATCTGAAGGGTAGCGATGGACTGAGAGTTGGTGATCTGAGGGATGGATGTATTGGAAATTTGATGGGGGGAGGAGAAAAATTTTTTTGGAAGGTTTTCATTCTTTCTGTGTGTTTCTTTTTACATATAGTTGTAAGTTAATAAAGTTTTCTCTTCTTCATTTCTAAGTAGGAGCCTGTTTTGCTCTATTCCTAGTCACATCTCACAGCAGATACCAGAGAGAATGTATTTTCATGGGAGCACTAGCATTGCTCCAGCGTCAAACCGTGACACTCACTCACAACTGCATCACTGTACCAGTATGAGAAACGTTTTGAATCCTAATATGGAGGGGACAGATAGACATTAATGAACTCACATGGCACTGTTTCAGAGAACCGCTTACCCTCTGAAACAGCTTACAGAATCTTTGCTTTTCACAGGAAGATCTGTCTTCTTCATAAAACCAGAAACAGCCTTACCTTTCTCTGATACAGTTTTCTCTTCCTCACCGGCCTTCCAGGGACAACTATTTTGTCATCTGATATTGTCAACTCTTCTGCTACCTTGGGATGTTTATGACCGGGAGAGGAAATTCAGGCCTTGGAAGGGAGCACACCTTGAGTCTGGAGTTTCCAGACTCTCTGGCATCCCAGATTATACACAATAGTAAATTTCTTTTTGTCCTTGCAGGTCTCATTTTTGGTGTTTCAGGGCAGATTTAAGAGACTAATAAGGAGTTTCTTTTTCATGTGGATGACAGATGGGTAGCAGCAAACAGGTTGTAATGGAAGAAAGACATGACAAATGAGGCAGCTAACTTTCTTCTCTACAACTCTCCTTAGCATCTAAAAAGCATAGTAATTCAGGGACTGAGTGTAATGTACTTCCTAATACATCAGTGCAGAAAGTACATAATAAAGCTATGGATCTCACTGGAAAGGGGTTATTCCACTTCACAAGTTCTGAAAAAAAAAGGAATAAAACTTACAGAGTCAAGATCTCTGTCCTTTTGTTTAATCTTCATTTACCTATTTATTTGTTACCTCACTAATCACTTATGCAGTAATAGGACCATTTCAAACAAATTTAACAGAAGATTTAAGGTATCAAAACTGTGATATTGCATCAGGTTGGTGTGGGTAACAGAAAGAGTCCTCACAGGTTACACAGGCTGATACATCACTTTTCATTTACTTTGAAGGACCGGAGGTCAAATTGCTTTGCACCTACTGCGTGCAGCACTTGTATGCATTTAAACCCTTGAAAACATCTTTTGCCTCCTATTTCATCTCAGAGGTAGATGAGAAAAAGTATTCAATCTCATAGCAACCCCGGCTACACCAATTTGCAGTTCGTGGATCAGCTTGTTTCCTGTGCATTAAAATTTAATTTTTCAGTTTGGAATGCACAAACACAACACATGCACAAACACAACTGTATGTTCCAGGAATACGAGCACAAGGAAAGCTGTACTGGATGAGATCAGATGTCTAGTTAGGATTATGAAGGCTGGTCCTCTTTTTCCAGCAGTGACAAGTGGCAGATGCCTAAGGAAGAACACAGGAAAGGGGCAGAATACAGTGATACTGATACTGATAAAGTAGGAATTGATCTGAATTCTCTTCCTTCTCCCAGGGGCTAATGGTTCACAGGTGACACTACGAGGGATTTCATATATGGAATTTATTTATGCATTTTTCATGAATAATGCATTTAGCATTTCTTGGTGTATTCCAGTCTTTGCTTTCTTTTTTTGCTTCTTGGTCTCACATAGAATTTTAGATACAGGTCCTACAACAAAGGAAACTATGCACCATATAAAAATATATCTTCTAATTTAATTTGAATTTGTCACCTGCTGTCTTCAACTACTGCCTCTGAATTCTTGTAGTGAGGGTGGTAAAATCAACCTGTCCTTGGCTTTCCCAGTTTATGCATTGGTTTTGAGGCTGTTCTTGCATCACATGTTGAATTTCCCCCCTCCTACGGTGTCTTGGTGCTTGAATCAACTCAGCCTCATATCTTTTGTCACTCTGTACTACTGTTTACTGGTTTGGGATTATTTGGGATTAAACTTGCATATTAGATAAGAGACAAAGGCACACCAAGTTAAAAAGAATCCTTTTGTCTTCTGTGTTCCATCTGTTATTCAGTGTGGGCCAATCTGGAATTTCATTACCTTTATCCTCTTTATCCTCTCCTCTGACTTGATATAGATTACTCATACCCATATATAAACCAGTCTTTCTCACACTAAAGAAGTAATGTTTAACCAAAACATAATTTGAAAGAAGCCAAATCACTTATAGTTCCAAGAAGTTTTGAAGGCCTTTTTTATTTAGGGAAGGACCTTTTTTTTTTTTTTTTTTTTGGCAACAGTCCCTATGACAGAATATTGGCTAACCTAGTATTCAGTGTTCATAAAATTACTTGGAGATGATTGCAGGTTGGGAAAAAGCTCTATACACTCTATCTGTAGCTAAATGCATAGGCTCATCTATGTTGTTTTTAAATTCCTTTGAGTTCTCTTTCAGTCAACTGTTAGGAAATGATACAATATCACAGCTGTCTGGTCTAGGGGAACTGAATAACTGAAACAGCAAGCTTAAACACTACAGCCAGTATATAAAATTCCACAATATTTTTTTTTAACTGAACAGAACAGCTACATGTATTTGTTAAAGCAACTAAAAACTACTAACAGAAATGTCAATGCTGAGCTTTTATTTCACTCATAGTCTGGACATGAAGAGGTAAAGATTAAATTCTATGGACAATGGATTGCATTTCTAATTTATTTTGATGGGTAAACAAGATAGAAGAAACCGCTGACTTAAATTTAGACAAGTACCCAACTGCACATTAACATTTTAGTTTACTGAAGGGTAAACCCTGTTTTACAGGGCACATCCTTCCTATTGGTCTCTAAATAACAATTTTATACACTTCAGCATTGTGCTGTTTCACAGAATTACTGTTTAAAGCATAAGAAAATGTTTTGCTTTCAGAATGAGGCACATTTATTTCTACAGTGCTTGTAGAGAAGAGCAGATTTTTAAATTAATTATTTACAAAGCTTTTATGAGACAGAATTTGTAAGCCTTAAATGGTTAGAAAATACCGTTTACATCCTTCTGATATATTCCCGAGAAATATAGTACAGACAAACGCATGCAAGTTGTTTTATTTCTCATAATGCCTTTCAGTTCTTGTAACTTTAGCATGAGATGATCAGAGAGACACTAAAAATATGGGGGGTTTTGCCTTTTTGTATAAACACCTTATTTTTAGATTTAATGACTGGCAGAAAATATCTTGAAGAATGTTGTTGGCAGAATATAGTGTAATCTTTAGGAAAGAATTGCTGATTTTAAATTCAGGATGGATTACATCCTGAAAAATTGTACCAGAAGCTTTTTTCTCTTGAGCCAACTTTACAATCCAGAATGCACAAGGTGCATGCAACTAGTTATTATTCCCTGTAGTGAGGAGACAGTCTACAAAATATATATCACTATCTGAGTTCCATCTGCGCACTCTGCAGATCTCAAAGTCATTTTTTATAAACACCAAGGCAGCACTGAGAACATATTCGGACACAATCAAAGGAGTGGTGTCTGCTTATTACCTCCGGACATAGTCATATGTGTGTTAAAACAAGCAAAACCCAACCAACCAGACACACACACATGAATACATGGATTGTATCCATTTCCAAGTTTCCATTGAAAAATTGATCAATGTTTCATGGAATCGTTGAAAAATTTAAAGTGGAAATTACGCTTTCACCCTCTCAACTCCTGGTCAAGGACAGACTTGTCTCAAAATTCTCATCTAGTGTACACTGCCAGAGGAAGGAAATCTTGTCTTATGAAACCTGAAAATATATCAGTTTTATGACTAATCATAATCTATACATACACAATTTGAGGAACAGTGATTCCAACAAATCTAAACTTCATTATTAAGTGATGAAAAGTGCTTTTATATGACATTTCATATAGCTCTTTCCTGAAAGTAAAAACAACACTTCCCATTCCACTTCTTGTATCTGCATTGCCAGTAAACAATTGTGAAATGGTTATTCTGGTACGGGCAGGATTTACAGAACTAATTAAGGGAAGTTACATGTGGCCTATATGGACTTAACTGTCCTTGCTTTTCTTGCTATTTGATTTTTGATCATCCATTCACAAGTAATTCCATGTCCTATGGTCATTTGTAATTTGCATAAAAATGTTTCATGAGCTCCTTATGAGACATGCTGGGGAAAAAATAAAAACTATAATTTAAAAATCCTGGAATTTCCTAAAGTCCATTCCTCATCTATATTTTTGTTATTTCCTTTTTCTTTTTCCCCACTTTAAGATGTTACCAGTGGGGCAGCCATCATACTTAGTTAATAAACTAAAGTTTCTTGATCAGCAAATTTCACCAATTTCCCATCAAGCATTTAATTTCCATTATTTAATTTATTTTTTAGTACGTCCACCTCATGAGTCACTGAGAAAACTGAGCTCCTTGTTAGAAACACTCCTACAGAGATGTTTGTATTTCTCAAATATCAGTTGCCTAAATTGATGTTACACTGAATATTAGTCGTTCTCTGTGAATTCAACCTACTACTTTTTTCTTCCATGTTTTTTTCAAGTGAGTCAAATCTATTAAGAGGCATTTAAGCAAGGATACTGAATATTTTCTAGGAGGACAGAAGTTCACAAATTGAGTGAACCATGAAGTTTGTTCAAAGCCTTTGTGTCCTTAGTTCAATGCAGTTCTCTTGAATCATCATAAGCATAATAAAAAGAAAAATTGTCTGCCAGCATTTTGTCTGCAGGTCTATGTATCTGCTTTCTACACTTTCCCCTGCTTTTGGAAAGAATTATTTTTGACTGCCTACTCATCAAGATGATTAGCAGCACAAAGGAAGCAGTAGCAAGCCACCAGCTCTTAACTTTTATTAAGAAAATAAATTACCCTAGGAGGTAGTTTAGCATAAACTGATAGAAAACATCAATCACAGTTTCTTTGGGGAGGACAAAGTGCAGGTGAGTGAAACAGTAGAGTATTTTATGATGAGGAGAAATGGAGGTAGATAAGATTTGTTTGATGTTTCTAGAATGAGAAGAATCCTGAGTGCAGCAGCAGCCAAAATTGGTGAGTTATGTGAGCTTCCTACTCTACTGTTTCCAGAAGGAAGAAAAAAAATGAAGAAGAAAAAAGCCAAGGTCCCAAAAAATGCTGAAAATAATATTCACACCATAAACTGCCATGAATTTTATTTGCAGTCTAGTAGTCCAGTACATCGAGATGCCACCAGCTACATTACTGGTCAGGATAACAGGAAAGAATAATTGAAATCACTTCTCTGAGGTGCATCTTTGCACATGCAGTCCATCTGCCTAAACAATTTCCCCAGGAGGAAAAAAACTCTTCTTATTTTACAATTTGTTGTCCGGTGCATGTAATGAACTTGGTAGCTCTCAGTTTTGATTTACTCCTTGGAAGAGTAACACGCTGGATTTTCCTTTTCTTTCAAATTGCACTGTATGGGTCAAGAAAACTAGCAGAGCTTGTCTGTTCCCACATATCAGGGCTGAGTCATGGTGATGGGACAGCATCTATAAGTTATCTTTGCTGCTCCATTATAGATAAACTGAATTTAATTTTCCAAGTATCATTCTGGCACCTCCTTCTACTACTTAAGTCACACAAGACTTTGGAGATAAATGTTATTGCCTCATGATGTAAAACTCATTCAGTAGAAAATATCATGTGAGGCATTCCACAAAATTGAATATATGTATTAAAGTGTTCAGTGATTCTTGTGGAAAATTCCTAGCAAGATCCTGCATTGCTTAAGATTTAATTTTATCAGATACAAGACTATTTCATTTTTCATCTTGCTAGAAAAGCTATTTTAGAAACAGGAAGGTTTACACTTCAAAACTATGATTCCAACTTTTTTAGTTAGATCCTAAACATCCTCTTGGTTTCCTGTTGCTTTTCACAGTGTACTCTGCTTGCCTAGTAGTTTTAAAAACGGGGATTAGAAAGTTGGGATTCAAGAAATTGTTCAGAGAATGACATGCTGGCTTTGAATGTTTTGTTTTATCAACATTCGGGGAGAGAAAGAGGAAAGAGAAATCTTTGTAGCATCGAGCAGGAGAATAGATAAAAAGAGAGCAGTAGGAAAAGAAGCCTTTGTAAGTGCACTGTGAATACAGATAGACATACCTCACCTTCCTTTCTTGTCAAATACAGTAGAAAAAGACATAATTGGCTTACTTTGTATGAGAAAAAAAGATAGTTTTAATATTAAGAAATTCTTGCAAGCCTAAGAATGGTTAGATGATGGAGGCAGGTGCTGAAGGATGCTGAAAAATCAATATTATTGAAAAAGTTCAAAGTAACATTTAACACTCTTCTATATTTGATGGTCATGTGAAATCACACTGTCTATGCCCATGTGGGAATTCAATGCTAATAATATCTTTAGTTTTCAAATACTAAGGATAGAAAAAGTAAAATACAGATAAGCAATGATCTTCTTCCCTCAAGAAAACTCAGATTGCCCAATTTGTGGTCATTGCCAAGAAACCTGACCTAATGCACAGAGTTCCTGCCAAAGCCCAGGGAGCTTAGGGCAAAATGATTCAAAAGAGGCTGGAATTGAAGGGTCAAACTAGAGGGAACAATACGTACCGAAAGGTTGCATGGGGTACTAAGAAGAATGAGAAAAAGGAGAACAAGGCTGCATGATACAAGACAGTGATGCTTTACAAGTGGTCATGTTCATTTCCAGAAAATTTGACTTGTTCTTGCACCTTTTTTTTTTTTTTCCTTCATTATTATGGTGTTAGATCAAAGCTGAGAAGGGCTTATGCAAAGTCTAGAAGTGGTATATTTTGGAGAAGATAATGGCATACTACTGGGGATAAGTCCCATATAAATGAGATGGAAAATATGAAGTGGGGCTGCAGGAGAGATGACAGAAAATAGTCATATCGAAGGAAAAGGAGTGAGATGTTGAGGACTTCATTCAACCCTCAAGTTCCTATGCCAAAATGCTGAAATTTGGGGCACAAATGAATTAGACATTAAACAATATTCTCAATGAACAAGGTAAAAGCTCACAGCATTAGGGGGATACTACCCAATTGTCAGATGAGGAATTGAAAAATGCAAGTCTTTCCTAAATGACATCAGCTGAACTAGAATTCCAGCACAGATTAGATTGCTCTTCTTACATTGTACTTGGACAGAAATGTGCTGGGAATTCTGTCAGATTTGCATCATCCTGGGTACATACTGGATAATTCACATCAGACATTACTTACATGATCTTCTGAGAGAGGCATGGAAAACACAAAAGAAGAGCAAGAAAAGGAAGAGGAAGATAAAGAGGAAGATAAAGAGGAAGAAGAAAAGAACAAGAACAAGAACAAGAACAAGGCAGGCCTTTGAACTGAGTCAGACTTGGGGAAAAAAACAGTTCCAAACTCTTTACAGAGCCTCATATCTCTTCCTTGACTGTTTTTGATTTGTTTGAGTCCTCTGACTTTTGATTCAGGAGCAAAGTCCTGGCATTCCATATTGCTTGTTGTGAAGTTAACCGTCCACATCATCAATTTGGATTTGATCATAATTATTATTGCCACATTTCCATTTTTCTCAAGGTACAAAATTACTCAATCACTGACCTCTAACATATCTCTCTTATTTCTGTGACGTTCTATTCAAAGATTTTCCTAAGTATTTCACCATTATGACAACCACAGTGTGAGGAAAATGAAAATAAAATATTGGGACTGGGCAGTTTACTATTAAAGAAAGCAAACAGACTCATAGTAATTTTTTTTCTATATGCATATTCAAAACACCATTCCAACCTGGCAAATTAACTCTGCTTGTCCTTCACAGGCCAAGGAAGAGAGGAAGCTGTGCCCTTGCCTTGCATCACCCAGAACACTGTCATCACTGAACTGAGGCAGTGAATGCTCCAGGGATTCAGTCATTTCCACTGCCAGCATCAAAAAGGATTGCTTTTAAATACACTGTATGGGCCAAATCCATTAATTCCTGTGGTCCTTCAAAGTGCTAAGGACTGGCAGGAGCCAGAAGGAGGACATTGGAAGGGTACTTACCAGTGCTATGAGGCAGAGCAAAATTTCTTTCATGGCTCTGGCTGGACAGCCTGACAAATTTACTGCTGTGCTGATGGCCAGATTTAGGGCCAGGAAGGAGAGGGTTTTTCTTGCATTAGATCAGAAAATATTACCTATGCCTTCCTCCTTTTAAATTGAATGTTTAATGCTTGTGAACATGTGAGGATACTGCCTGGTTTTTCTGGAGGCATTTCAAGCTGCCCTGCTATTTCTACAGGGCAAATAACATATTGGTCTTCCTGGCAAAACATGCTTTGTTTGTTGGACTCAGGATAGGATAACTGGCATAAGAATAGTGTCCTATGACAGCTGAAATGATAGATTTTGGGTAGTTTCATAGTTCTTTTTGGCCTCTGTGAAAATGTGTCAAAGTAATTCTTCATGAAAAATTACTTACAATAAAAATAAGCCTTGACTATTTACTTTGAAGTTTTGATCTTGCTTTCCCTAATGCTGCTCTCCCATGGCAGTGAACAGAATGACACTGCTCAGATCTGGTTTTAGTAAGTGATGAGTAAAATTCTTGTAGTGCATTGCACTGTTCTACACCCACTCTCTCCCAGCTCCATAGAAGTGCCACCTCTGCAGTTTTGCCACTCCTGATCTATGCAGGTAACTTCACAGCCCTGGCACCACTCATGCTGCAGAATTATTCCCTAATGGGAAATTGTACTGGATGGTGATAATCATCTCATCAATTTCATAAGAATTAACTGGATTCCTGCTGTTATGATTTAGAAATTTTTCTATGTTCCTACTGCCCTTCCTGTTATCATATCTTCAGTGCAGCCCTTTAAAATGAAACAACCTGCTGAAGTACATATTTTGATACAGATTTGAAAAGAATGGCACTCCTATGACTTTCATTTTTGTATATCAAAATATAGTACCTCCAATCTGTAAAAGACTTTCAAGACAGTAAATATGAAATTATTTCAAATAAGAGCAAAATATAGGTCAGAAAATATCAGAAATTTGCCTACAAACTGAGAAAATTATCAAATCTAAAATGTATATTTGTCACTGATCACAGATCCACATGTATGCTTGTGAAAGAAAAACAAATCATAAAATAATGTACACATTGTGAGGAATTTAACTTATCACAGCTCAGGGTATTTAACATAATGTATTTTTATTTCATGTTTATTTTGTGGAATCACTTGATTTTATCTTATGACTGCTGTCATAAAAACAGCTTTTCCTGATGAATAACATTTGGAACAAAGTCAAAACCTGATCTAGCCCTTGTTTTTCTAGTATTAAGCAAAGAAGGCGTAAGCTCTCAGTACTTTGTGGCACTAAATGAAAAATCCCCATTTATCACTGGTAATCACTTTGAAAAGTGACCACCTGCATGAAAGAAATAGCCTGTGTGATTGCAGATACAGCATCATTATGCAAGGACAAGGAGAATGAGAGGAGCAGATGCCTTCAATCTTATGTAAGCAATCAAGAC
Organism: Zonotrichia albicollis; assembly: GCF_047830755.1. NCBI lineage: Eukaryota > Metazoa > Chordata > Aves > Passeriformes > Passerellidae > Zonotrichia > Zonotrichia albicollis. The sequence goes on from NC_133820.1 coordinate 54,573,087, forward strand.
ACTGAACATGTCAGGGATGCCAAAGGAAGAGATGGGACTGCCTCATCTAAAACCTCTGAGCTGCAGTTAGGGCCCTTTGATGATTTATATCTTCCCCTGGAGAGAGGGAGCTCTTTCTGTCCACATGCTTTTATTCTCCCTCCATTTCAGACTAACATAGCCTAACAAATAAAACAAAGGAGATAGTGGGAAGAGGAAGCATTGCGCAGTTCTGCATTATAGAGGATGCTGGCCACCGAATTGGTGTGTAGAAATAATTTCTTTGCCCATATGAAAGCTTTGGCATTAGAAATGTGAAGCATTTAGGTAGAAAAGAAACCAAAGGGAAAGAAGCAAGAATAGACATCAAAGCAGGATAGTATGACTTCAGCAAAAAATTTGGCAGAGGTAAATGGAAGGAGGAATAATTTTGAAGTTGATGTGTGGTAAAGTTTAGTGAAAGAGAATAGACACCACACATTTCATTGGAGGAAATCTGACCTGGGAATTTATATCTCTCTGTGCATTACCAACTTTTTAGGTTCCTCTCCCCCCATGAATATCCATTTATATTTTCCTACTTCACCTGCATTGTCCTCACAATGCATTTCACCATGCCATGACCTTCACAGAACTGTAGATGCTTATTTCTTATTAAAAAACCATGTGCGCTATCATCTGCAGATTCGCCTGCCATGTTATTTATGTCATTCCTCAATATGTTCGATGAGATATTAAGTAAGTCCAAGCAGAAAGGTGACCCACATAGCACTTGACATGTACCATCTGCCTTCAGGATAGATATTTATCATTATTCATTATGCCTTGTTTCCACCAAGCAACTGCTTTTCAGCATGCATGTCAATATTACTGTCAGTGGCAATATGATTCTATAAAAAAAATTTCATGAGATAGTGCACACATTAAAAGCTCGTATATTATACACCTGGCTTCTGTTTGTCAACAAGTGGTGTCATTCCACTGAGGAAGCAATCCATTCTGACAAGAAAGATATATTATTTTGTTTTTTGCTTTCCTTTGTCAGTGAAATGAAGGCCCAAGCAAGACCCTCAGAGACAAAACAACAATGCTGCAGGAAGAGCCCTGATCTCCTCACTCCTAGCTGAGCTTCCTCACCACTGGGCTGCTGCAGCCTGACCCTCTGTGCTTGCTGTCCTCCTGATCTATCAGTTCTGACTTGGCAGATTGCCTGCTTTTGGCAGGACCTTGTTCCCTTCTTCCATCCACACAGACTCCTTCCACCAAGGCAGTAACTTAGTGTCTGGGGAAGCCTGGCTGCTGGGCAGACCACTGTGTTTGATACCCCCAGGCTGAGGGGGAGCCTCTGTCTCCCAAGGTAACTGCCTAAATCTTAAACTCAGATTTTGGAGTCCTCAGTTTCTGATTGAAAGCAAATCTAAATGATCACAGAAAAGTAGCATTACATGTGAATTGCATTCCTCAGTCTTACAGAAAGCTGTATTGTGCTTTTTTATCAATATTTAATTTTCTTCTAGTGTATTCTTTATAATCACTGACCATTTTTGTTGCAGGCATTTAAAAAAATTTCCGGCAGTGTAATATGCACTCCTATTTCTCTGGGTAGGACAAATGGAAAAGTTCATTAGTACTATGACCAGAATGCATTTTTTCTTTCTATTCATCTTTATTTTCAGAGTAATCAGTATTATAGCAGGAAGACAGCAATTTTCTACTGCAATTGGACTGAAAGAAAGACTCCCCTGTTGCCCTTGAGAGGAGAACATATTTCTTTTACATCACTCTTTTTATTCACCATAAACTAAAAATCTATAGCAGTCAGCTCGCCCATAGGTGACATTTCTCCTCAAGTTATTTGAGCTTTTCTCTTAAGTCTATTTAATTATTTATCTGTATAATCAGCTGCACAATCTCCCCAGAAGAAATAAATGGGATAGTTTAGATATGCAAAGGATGCTTAGTTTCTGAGAAAGAACAAAGCCTTTGCAAACTCCTCCTGGGAGAGCATAACATTGGAGAAAGATCAAAGGAGAAAACTCAATCCAATATTATTAGATGGATTAAGATTTATGTGTAATCTTCCAGTGGTATTGCTCAAGTTTCAGCACCAGAAAGGTTTTGTGAGCATTCCCAAGAGAAAAAGAAGGCAACCAGCATGATTTGTTCACCATATGTTCCAAGGCCAGAAATGAGCAGATCTGCTATTTGGAACTTTCTGTGTTCATCTCAGCACCCTTATCCTCCCAGTGTGAGAACAAAGTCTAATGCTTATTTTTGGAGGCACAGTTGCAGTCCTTAATATGGGCTGCCTTAAATTCTTTTCTAGGGATTTTTATGATGTGCTTTTGTACCCATAGGGATTTGAAGTTGCAGTTTTTTGTGAGAAAATCTGGTTTGGTAGAGTTATCTGAGCATGTTCCCTCCTAACAGTTCTGCTTTATTGGTGGTCTTCAATGGGCTCAGTCACACTTCTTCATGTTTTTAGATGTGAGAGGAGATTGATGTTGCCTTGACATAATTCCCTCTCATCACTACTCTTTTGTCAGCCCTTTTAGGGGAAGAGCATGTGCCACACTCCAAGCCTTCCCTACTTGAGTGCTGCTTGCAACTTGAAACTTGTGCATTTCCAACTTCTTGATGTAACTCAAACAATGCAGGTGAAGAATTTCTGCTTAAGAAACTCTTTTTCCCACTATTTTCCTACAAAATTGATGTCTACTGGGTTTATAGAGCAGTAATTACTATATCACAGCCCTGTCATAATCTGTTCATATTTGCTCTTGTGAGTGTTTACAAGAATGTTAAAAACATTGTAAGTTGTGACAAGGGACACATTTATTTACTTCAAGCATATGTAAAATGTTTATTTTTACTGTTGTGTCCCAGTTTGACACACAAGGTTTTACATTAGACATCAAATCGTAAATATGTCCCTGGTTGTTTTAATCTATGTGTGGGAGGTTAATATCTGCAGAGCAAAGTGGCAATAAAAGAGCAAAGCAGGGCCCCAGGGACATAAAAAATATTGATTCAAAATGTAGATACTCTTCCTAAAAAATATGGTTTTGAAACATAAAAGACTACATAAAAAAAATAAAAGTAATAGACAAGCATTTGGATGGACATCTGTGACAGAGATTACTTTCTTTGTTTCTGGGAGATTATAGCAAAAGCATGTAATGTCTGCCATAAGGCATTATCACATTTAATCACATTTCACAAGCTATTGTTTCTGCACAAAGCAGTGCTTTTCCAGGACTGCAGGGTATTTGGATATTTCTCAGAAAATTCTGAGATATTGTACTTGCTGAAAAGTGTATGCGATGTCTGGATTTGAACAATTTCATATTCTTCACACAAAAGAACCACGGTATGTTGTGAGAAAGTGCTAAAGGATGGTAATGTAGCTATGTGTTTAAAATTTCCATTTAGGATCATCACAGTTCATCTCCACAACTTTGACCTAACTGGACAATATAAACTAGGAAAAGTTATAGAATCTTATGTCAAATAAAATCTACTCTGCTGTCCTGGAGCAGCTATAAATTGAAATACATTTCAAGCTGGGATACCCACAAAATCTGATAGAGATTTACAGGGAAAGAGTTAAGCAGTTCAGAAATTAGAAAAAAATACATGAATTTTGTTTGCAAAGTCATTCTAATGAAGTAATTAGGCTGTCAGTCTCTCTTGTTTTCATCTTGAAATATCATTCTCAGATGAGTGCATTAAAACATTAATTCTGTTAGAACTACACAATTTAATGCTAAAGATATTCAGATAATGGCAAGTGGATTTGACCTTAAAGAACTTGTTACTTCAATCTTCTTTTTATCATACAAGTAATGGGCCTGCTTAATTTCAGCTTAGCAAATCACTACATAAATATATAGTAGGTTTTCACCTAACCAGAAATGCATTTAGAATTCTTGAAAATGGGGCAGCATTTTCTTGATTAGACTTAATGACAAAATATACAGAGTCATGTATGCCAGCTGAATTCCAACTCTGAATCTACAGAAATGTAGAGTAGTGTTTCATCTATTTATTATGCAAAACATTACATTGATGTCACATTAAAGCTATATAAGCAACAATCCTGAGAAGTCATAGGATGGACAAAAGACAAAAAAAACCCCAACTCATCTCTTTTCTTTTAGACATGTCTTGCATTTTTATGGAATTCTTCCATTTATTGCTATTATTTTCTATAGAAAGGAGTTAAATCTATTCTGATTTTTTTTACCCATAAATTGGAGGATATAGACATTTTGTGTTGCTTACTCATGTTGACTGTGCTATCAAGCTTGACTGTGGAGGTCCAAGCCTCTCTGCTTTTCCCTGAAACAGAAGGTATTCCCATCTGTAAGTATTCAAAAATTGTGAGTAAGCTGATTAAAAATTCACAAGACTGGCCTAAAACAATAATGTAAGCCCACTGCATTTTAGGTTGTTTTTCATTTGTAATTTTCAACTCTTTCTGGAATACTCAAGTAATTTTTTTTCAAGCAGTTGGAACCATGGAGGTCAGAAAAGAGAGGGAAGGGAAGGTTCCGGGAAGGTTCCGGGAAGGGAAGGGAAGGTTCCGGGAAGGTTCCCGGAAGGGAAGGTTCCGGGAAGGGAAGGGAAGGTTCCGGGAAGGTTCCCGGAAGGTTCCGGGAAGGGAAGGTTCCGGGAAGGGAAGGTTCCGGGAAGGTTCCGGGAAGGTTCCGGGAAGGTTCCGGGAAGGGAAGGGAAGGTTCCGGGAAGGTTCCGGGAAGGTTCCGGGAAGGTTCCGGGAAGGGAAGGGAAGGGAAGGTTCCGGGAAGGTTCCGGGAAGGTTCCGGGAAGGGAAGGGAAGGGAAGGGAAGGGAAGGGAAGGGAAGGGAAGGGAAGGGAAGGGAAGGGAAGGGAAGGGAAGGGAAGGGAAGGGAAGGGAAGGGAAGGGAAGGGAAGGGAAGGGAAGGGAAGGGAAGGGAAGGGAAGGGAAGGGAAGGGAAGGTTCCGGGAAGGGAAGGGAAGGTTCCGGGAAGGGAAGGGAAGGGAAGGGAAGGGAAGGGAAGGGAAGGGAAGGGAAGGGAAGGGAAGGGAAGGGAAGGGAAGGGAAGGGAAGGGAAGGGAAGGGAAGGTTCCCGGAAGGGAAGGGAAGGGAAGGTTCCGGGAAGGGAAGGTTCCGGGAAGGGAAGGTTCCGGGAAGGTTCCGGGAAGGTTCCGGGAAGGGAAGGTTCCGGGAAGGTTCCGGGAAGGTTCCGGGAAGGTTCCGGGAAGGTTCCGGGAAGGGAAGGGAAGGGAAGGGAAGGGAAGGGAAGGGAAGGGAAGGGAAGGGAAGGGAAGGGAAGGGAAGGGAAGGGAAGGGAAGGGAAGGGAAGGGAAGGGAAGGGAAGGTTCCGGGAAGGGAAGGGAAGGGAAGGGAAGGTTCCGGGAAGGGAAGGGAAGGGAAGGGAAGGGAAGGGAAGGGAAGGGAAGGGAAGGGAAGGGAAGGGAAGGGAAGGGAAGGGAAGGGAAGGGAAGGGAAGGGAAGGGAGGGAAGGGAAGGGAAGGGAAGGGAAGGTTCCGGGAAGGGAAGGGAAGGGAAGGGAAGGGAAGGGAAGGGAAGGGAAGGGAAGGGAAGGGAAGGGAAGGGAAGGGAAGGGAAGGGAAGGGAAGGGAAGGTTCCGGGAAGGGAAGGTTCCCGGAAGGGAAGGTTCCGGGAAGGGAAGGGAAGGTTCCGGGAAGGGAAGGTTCCGGGAAGGTTCCGGGAAGGTTCCGGGAAGGTTCCGGGAAGGGAAGGGAAGGGAAGGGAAGGGAAGGGAAGGGAAGGGAAGGTTCCGGGAAGGGAAGGTTCCGGGAAGGTTCCGGGAAGGTTCCGGGAAGGGAAGGTTCCCGGAAGGGAAGGTTCCGGGAAGGGAAGGGAAGGTTCCGGGAAGGGAAGGTTCCGGGAAGGTTCCGGGAAGGGAAGGGAAGGTTCCGGGAAGGGAAGGTTCCGGGAAGGTTCCGGGAAGGTTCCGGGAAGGGAAGGGAAGGGAAGGGAAGGGAAGGGAAGGGAAGGGAAGGTTCCGGGAAGGTTCCGGGAAGGTTCCGGGAAGGTTCCGGGAAGGTTCCGGGAAGGGAAGGGAAGGGAAGGGAAGGGAAGGGAAGGGAAGGGAAGGGAAGGGAAGGGAAGGGAAGGGAAGGGAAGGGAAGGGAAGGGAAGGGAAGGGAAGGGAAGGGAAGGGAAGGGAAGGGAAGGGAAGGGAAGGGAAGGGAAGGGAAGGTTCCGGGAAGGGAAGGGAAGGTTCCGGGAAGGTTCCGGGAAGGTTCCGGGAAGGTTCCGGGAAGGTTCCGGGAAGGTTCCGGGAAGGGAAGGGAAGGGAAGGGAAGGGAAGGGAAGGGAAGGGAAGGGAAGGGAAGGGAAGGGAAGGGAAGGGAAGGGAAGGGAAGGGAAGGGAAGGGAAGGGAAGGGAAGGGAAGGGAAGGGAAGGGAAGGGAAGGGAAGGGAAGGGAAGGGAAGGGAAGGTTCCGGGAAGGGAAGGGAAGGGAAGGGAAGGGAAGGGAAGGGAAGGGAAGGGAAGGGAAGGGAAGGGAAGGGAAGGGAAGGGAAGGGAAGGGAAGGGAAGGGAAGGGAAGGGAAGGGAAGGGAAGGGAAGGGAAGGGAAGGGAAGGGAAGGGAAGGGAAGGGAAGGGAAGGTTCCGGGAAGGGAAGGGAAGGGAAGGGAAGGGAAGGGAAGGGAAGGGAAGGGAAGGGAAGGGAAGGGAAGGGAAGGGAAGGGAAGGGAAGGGAAGGGAAGGGAAGGGAAGGGAAGGGAAGGTTCCGGGAAGGGAAGGTTCCGGGAAGGGAAGGTTCCGGGAAGGTTCCGGGAAGGTTCCGGGAAGGTTCCGGGAAGGGAAGGGAAGGGAAGGGAAGGGAAGGGAAGGGAAGGGAAGGGAAGGGAAGGGAAGGGAAGGGAAGGGAAGGGAAGGGAAGGGAAGGGAAGGGAAGGGAAGGGAAGGGAAGGGAAGGGAAGGGAAGGTTCCCGGAAGGGAAGGTTCCGGGAAGGGAAGGGAAGGTTCCGGGAAGGGAAGGTTCCGGGAAGGTTCCGGGAAGGTTCCGGGAAGGTTCCGGGAAGGTTCCGGGAAGGGAAGGGAAGGGAAGGGAAGGGAAGGGAAGGGAAGGGAAGGGAAGGTTCCGGGAAGGGAAGGTTCCGGGAAGGTTCCGGGAAGGTTCCGGGAAGGGAAGGGAAGGTTCCGGGAAGGGAAGGTTCCGGGAAGGTTCCGGGAAGGGAAGGGAAGGTTCCGGGAAGGTTCCGGGAAGGGAAGGGAAGGTTCCGGGAAGGGAAGGGAAGGTTCCGGGAAGGGAAGGGAAGGGAAGGGAAGGGAAGGGAAGGGAAGGGAAGGGAAGGGAAGGGAAGGGAAGGGAAGGGAAGGGAAGGGAAGGGAAGGGAAGGGAAGGGAAGGGAAGGGAAGGGAAGGGAAGGGAAGGGAAGGGAAGGGAAGGGAAGGGAAGGGAAGGGAAGGGAAGGGAAGGGAAGGGAAGGGAAGGGAAGGGAAGGGAAGGGAAGGGAAGGGAAGGGAAGGGAAGGGAAGGGAAGGTTCCGGGAAGGGAAGGGAAGGGAAGGGAAGGGAAGGGAAGGGAAGGGAAGGGAAGGGAAGGGAAGGGAAGGGAAGGGAAGGGAAGGGAAGGGAAGGGAAGGGAAGGGAAGGGAAGGGAAGGGAAGGGAAGGGAAGGGAAGGGAAGGGAAGGGAAGGGAAGGGAAGGGAAGGGAAGGGAAGGTTCCGGGAAGGGAAGGGAAGGGAAGGGAAGGGAAGGGAAGGGAAGGGAAGGGAAGGGAAGGGAAGGGAAGGGAAGGGAAGGGAAGGGAAGGGAAGGGAAGGGAAGGGAAGGGAAGGGAAGGGAAGGGAAGGTTCCGGGAAGGGAAGGGAAGGGAAGGGAAGGGAAGGGAAGGGAAGGGAAGGGAAGGGAAGGGAAGGGAAGGGAAGGGAAGGGAAGGGAAGGGAAGGGAAGGGAAGGGAAGGGAAGGGAAGGGAAGGGAAGGGAAGGGAAGGGAAGGGAAGGGAAGGGAAGGGAAGGGAAGGGAAGGGAAGGGAAGGGAAGGGAAGGGAAGGGAAGGGAAGGGACATTGAGTTGGAAAACTAGAGATACAGGGAATCACCAGAGCTGGCAGTGGTGATTCAGTCCATATGTGAGTTACAAGATTTGATGGGGTAAAGAGGCTTCTCTGAAGATTTGCAGACAGACCCAGAGCAAAAAGATCTGAAATGCCAATTCTTGGAGACAGAATTAAATTTTGACCTTCAGTTGTGCTTTAGCAAAAAAGAAAGAAACATCAGAAATTATAATAAGAAAAGATAAAAAGGAGATACCCAGGAATCAGGGAGGTGGTGACATGTATGGGACTGAAAAAAATGGCACAAGCAAGTCTCAGAACTTATGGAATGACCTGTAGTTCCTTACAAGATGCTCACAGCCACCAGAAGGTGATGCTATTCTACTTGTTCTTCATGAGAGAAGAATGATGTGACAAAAGGCCCAGTGACAAGGCAGAAACTTGAAATGAGGCTAAGAAATGGATGAAAATATTGCTGGCTGACTAACATCATACCTGTGCTGGCTTTTGTCTTGGGTCCCATGTTCCTAATGCTATTGGTAAATATATTCAGAAGGGCAGATAATATATTAAGAATTAAAATTCTGAGGAAAAAAACCCAACAAAATGAAACTAAACCAAACACAAACAAACAAACAAAAATCATGGCAAAGCATCAAGAATTAGGGACTTTTTCAGGTGGCATTTGCATTGCAGCTAGAATCCCATGAGCGCTCTGCTGTCCACAGAAAGACAAACCAATACTTCTAAGGACAGTTTATTAAGGACAGCTTTTCCAGCAGAAAAGAAATGATTAAAAGGATGAATTTTGCTCTACAAGTACCTCTTGTCTGCATTGACAAGAGATCATTAACTCAGGTGTAGATGCTTATATATACCTCTGAGCTTGCTTTCCACGTAGAAGAAGAGACAGGTTCTTAACTAAGTATTTCCAAGACAGACTTAATTCAGTACTGTTATTATTTTATGATAATCACACAGCCCTGTTTTCTATTTAGTGAAAATAATTGTCTCTTGCTATTTGGTAGCAAGGTAGATGTGTTATTGTCTATGCAAAATTTTCTGTCTTCCTCATCTGTAATAAAAGAACTAGGAAACTAATGAGATGCTCAAACATGGTTTTCTTTGAGAAGTTATCAATGAATTATTTATTTTGTCAAGATGATCTCCTGGGAAAATTTTTCATATACATACAATATTTTTATGAGACCAGGAATACAAAATTAATTTATTAATTTTGGTATTGGTATCTAGGAAATATTTTGTTATTTAAACTTTACTTGCATCATTACATTTCCTCTGAAATAAACAGATGGCCTTAACACAATCTTCATTTGTTTTAGGCTTGTAAAATGAGAAGTGAAAAGCATTTGCTTTTTCCACCAGATTCAACAGGTTAAATTGCCAGAAAAAAAGCTCTTCAGAACACACAGCATAAGTGATGACTGGTACTGTTTAGTTCAAATTTCTTCTAGTTGAACTACTCCAAATCTTATCATCTTAGATTATATGATTCAAACAGTATTCTCAAAAGGAGCACAGTATCCATTTCTTCCCACTGGAAAGCACGGTGTCCAAATGGCTAAGGCTTCCCAAAGCTGGGTTGGATTACTGCTTCTTTGAATGGATGCACAGGATGTAAAGGTGGCAGGAACTGACCTCTGGCTGCTGGACCTACAGAGGGGACACCTGAGGACATTTAAACCTCACAGCTGCACCTGGCTGGTGACCTCCAAACTGACCATTCCCTTTTCTGCTCTGTGTGTCCTTCAGTAGCTGTTGGGTAGCCTGATTCTTATTTTGCAAGTGGATGCATCTGACTCGATTAGTCAGCAGGCCTGAAAGGCTTTTCTGGAGTGGTCTGGTTTTTTTAACTTTGTCTTTTTTTTCAGGGAGGTCTGGCTGCTTCTCAGCCTTCGGAATTACCTTTATTTCAATTATCGCTGTCTTTAACTTATTGGGGGTTTTCTAGTACGATTCTTTGCTGAATATGTGAATATGATAAATTTTATACATACAGTCAGTAAATAAAATGATAGCTGGAATTCTTAACACAGAACTGCATTTTGAAAAAAAGAGAAACTGCACAAAGGTTTTTTTTTCCTTTCCTATACTTTTTTCTGGGACTCTTTTCAGCGACAGGCATGCAAATTCTTTACATCCTGCCACAAAACTTTGGCATATTCCATTATCCCTTCCTGTTTTCCTTCATAGTGAGTGTGCTCCAAGGAGGCTATAATATATTTTTGACTGCTTCAGATGCATTAATACATTTGTCAATGTTATTTTTCAGATGCAGGGGGTCTTCTGCTCTATTCACACCCTCCAATAAATCCAGATTTGCACCAAATCTGTCCCTCTCATGACCCTCCCAAAAACAGCCTTCTGGAACCTAATGGCAAAGGACAGTTACCTGATATGGAGATAGAAGGCAAGTATTTTTAGTTTTACTACTTTGAATGCATTGTATAAGGTTTAGGAACTAGGGATGCTAATCCACAATAGTCATCTGAACATTTTCATGCACTGTTTTTGTTGATTGACTGAAAGAAATGTAAAATTGACTGAAATCCCTTGATAGCAAGGAGGTGCTTCATGTGAATAACAACTGATGTGTCTTCTGTATACTCAAAGAGCACTGACTAACAGGGAAATGTGTTAGCCAAAAGAAAATAATCCTTGTTTTTCATGTCAAAATTCCTGGTATATTTACCTCTAGGTTTTTGCTAGATTTATATATCTAGGAAAATATGTGTTGTATATTCTGAGACAAAAATAAGACAATTAGTGAAGCCAACAAAACTTAGTGGATAGGCAGCATCAGCACACACAATAGCTGGGAGAAAGCAGGATGGGGAGAAGCTCAGGAGCATTTAGGTGGTATAGAAAGAACGGGGACTTGCTGCTCATATACACAGCAGGTACTATTTAAGATATATGGTGTGGTACCTGCTGTGAAAGACATACAAAGAAGTGCCTTGAAATTTCCAGGCCTCAGAGATGTTGTTCAAGGAAGTATTCAGTCTATATCAAAATAGATTAAAAAATTATTATTTGTAATAATTTTTGGTCCTTATTTATTAGCAACTGTCATCAAGCTTTCTGAATTGTAACACTAGGGAAAAAATGTAATCGCTTTGGTGGAAAATGCATTTGAGGATTAATTTTTACATTGTTTATTTCTATTTTAGAAGTTGTCTGAGTGCTATTTAAAATATTAATTTATTAATATTAAATCAGAGCATTTTTGCACACATCATCATTATCACACTCTTAATGTCCTTTCTTTAGAATATATATAGCCTAAGAGCAACAAGAAAATTGCATTCTCTGAAGACCAGAGACATTAATCTGCTAAAGAAAAGAGAAAATAACTCTGTTTCATGAATAATAGTAAGCAGAAGACAAGTGAATTTGACCTGCTTTCTTAAGAGCCGTCTGGAAATTTAAAATTTTTTACATATGTTACAGGAAAGCACCGTACAAAGCAGATCCTACCTTCTCCTTTCTCAAACAAAAGTCTGTTATCAAGTGGCCAGACAATCAAGGCTATTGTTGGTATTGAATTCCAGAGGGAGGAACAGGAATTTTAATGAATGCAGTGGTTCCACATTAGAGGGTGTGGTGAGATTTCTTTCACCGGTATATCTATCCTCATCTCTGTTTTTCTCCCCACTGGAAGTCGAAGCTGATCCTCTCTTTCCACTTCTCCTTAACCCTGCCTGAGGTTGGTCTTGTTTATGCATCTGTGCTCTAAAATCATTCCTTGAAACGACCTGGTTTAAGGGAAATTCCACTTTTCACAAGGAAAAATCAAAAAGTGTTCTTTCCTTGACACTCTCACATGATCTTTTTTCTTCTTTTTCCATATCCTATAACCAAAAAATACATTCTAAATGTTAAAAGATATTGGCTTTTAGGTGAGCTTCTTGAAGCAAAATGACCAAGGAATATACCACAAATATTGAATAACCCTGGATGGCAATTCATTTGGACATTTGCACATAAATACATTAAGGGAAATCACATAATTTCCAAGAGAGTTTGAGGCATGAAATATAAGGAAAATACTTTCTCAATAAAGAAATTGCTTATCCAACTCTAGTAGTAACACATTTGAAAGATTAATTTCCTCTTCTGAAAGCTCCTCTGCAGTGGAAGATCTGTCCTTTTCCTCCCCTGTGAAATATGGAAATGTGCCTGCAACAATTTGTGAAAATAAATAGCTTTCTTTGCCAAGGATACCATAAGCTGTAACTGTCCTGGTTTTTATATCTATATGGATTACAATCCATACCCTCCAGAAATATATTGTTTGTTATCCTAAAGAAATGTGAAGCAACGTATTGTTCAAATGCATTGTTTAAAAGGGACTTCCATTTGTTATGGCACTTTAAGGTTTCTTGAGGAACTTGTCTGTAAATTGCTACTGGCAAACCTTAAAAGATGGAAGGGAAAAGTGTGTTATTTTTTTGAGTGTTGACTGTGTGTCAAAAACACACTGTTCCCCAGGAGAGAGGCTTGGTTTATATTAGGTGATATAATACAAGTGCACACATTTCCTGTAGAGCAGCAAGAGGCTGTTCAACAAGGTGTCAAAATATAGGGTGCATGGTAGATATTCAATTTATAGTGGATAATCTCTAGAAAGTGAGGTGGAAAAATATATATTAAAGAGGGATTTGAAACAGCAAAGGCATAAGGGGAAAAGCAGAGATATGGAGATGAGCAGAAGAAAAGTCTCCACTGAGAGAACATTTTCCACTTACCTAAAAGTTTCTTATTATTGAACTGTTCTTTAAAAAGCAAAACCATTTTAGATTCTTTCAACACTCTGGTAGTAGCTTGTGAGAGCTTGAGGTTCTGCACTCCATGATTTACACATCTGTTACACTACTGAGCAAAGACCTACATATTAAAAATTCATTGATTTGCATTGATCTGAATTTACTTGCATAAAATAAAGGAAGAGGTTGCAGGTATACTGGTTTTGATCCACTCAGACTACAAGGTTTGTAGTGTTTTCAGGATTTCTGACTCTTCTTGGCATACATGCTGTCTCATTAATACCTTGACCTTTATTCTTACTTTTATTTCGTGAAGGAACAGTGGGGGAAAGAAAATGCAGTTACAAAAAATTAATCTGTGGTAAAGCAGTGCTTCATCAGATGTGAGAAAAAAATTGAAAGCTTTCCTGCATGGGAGAGATTTTAGGATTATTTTTTACTTATGTTCTATATATACCAATTATCCCCTCCTTTACTGTGTCACCAATATTGTTCCTTTAAAATATATGGAATTTTATTTCAGTCTTTCTATCAAAATCACAGATTTTTGCTGCCCAGACAACACAAAGAAGCTTTCTCTCACTCAGAAAAATCTCCCCAAAGTTTTTTAAGCACGCCTGTACATTTGAGCACACCTGTACAATCCTTTTTCACTGTCCTTCTTAGAGTTCATGGTTTCATGAGGACTCTGTTGGCAGAGTTGTGAAGTGCTCAGCCAAGGGTCAGGACTGAATTTTTAGGGACAGAAGTAAAAAGGAACCCAGCTGGCCATCAATGGTGCATTTTGCTATTGTTTCCAGAAGGAGGTAGAATGTTTGCCAGTCCAGGATATCTCAGCTGGTCCATACGGATGCAAGACATAGGAAATGCATTTTCTGTTAGGAAAACCTGCAGACAGAGAAGATTTGAAATGTTCTTTTTATAGTGTATGTGATTTTAATGCTATTTCTTCTGTGGTACCATCCATGTGGTATCATGGATGAATTTATCATATTCCTTATGTGATAAATTCCTTAATTTATCCAAAATATCCACACAAGGTAATGCAGGCCAGAATTTTATGAACCTTGTTTGTTTCCCAAATTTAGCTGGTAAGAAGCATGCAAACAAAATAAATTTTCAATTTCAGGTGCTGCTTTGCACTGTACAGAGTAGGTACAAATTTTTACATTAAAAACAAACAACCGAGAAGGGCTAAATCTGCATTGTAATCTGATTAGATTTAAGGATTATAAAAGACAAGATGAAAAGAACAGTGCTTTTCTCTGCACTGTTTTTTGCACAAACAGTGTCTAAATCTCCTTGAGCTTTGTAGATTTTACATTTAGGCTGAGCATTTATTTGAGTCAATAAGATGAGAATCAGATGCTGCTATGATAGGTTAGGGGTTCAAACCACATCACAGATGTGAGAGCTCTGATGAGCTTTGGTGTCTTTCATACTACAATAGAGGAAAACTATAAAACTAGTAGAAAGCATTTGTAAGAGGGCTGCGAAGAAGCCACTAGGTGAAGCATCTAGAGGAGAAGCCCTACAAGGAGAGGCTGGGATCCCTTCGTCTGTTCAGCCTGGAGAAGAGGAGACTGAGGGGAGATGTCATTGCAGTCTGCAACTTCCTCGTGAAGGGAAGAGGAGGGGCAGGCACTGATGTCTGCTCTGTGGTGACAGTGACAGGACCAGAGGGAATGGCCTGAAGCTGTGTCAGGGGAGGTTCAGGTTGGATACTGGGGAAAGGTTCTTCACTCAGGGGGTGTTTGGGCACTGGAACAGGCTCCCCAGGGAAGTGGCCGCAGCACCAGCCTGGCAGAGTTCAAGATTTGAACAACACTCTCAGGCACATGGTGTGACTCTTGGGCCTGTCCTGTGAAGGGCCAGGATCTGGACCTCAATGACCCTTGTGTGTCCCTCCCAGCCGAGGAGATTATGGGTCATTTGGTTATGTGACATGAATTGCGCCATGCTGGACAGTTCTTGTGGCTGGAAGGGGAAAAGTTATATCCAGCTCTCCTGCTACATTGGTACCATGGTAAAGCCATGGCTTTGTTGAATCCCTCAGTAATATTGCACGGGACAGAGCCAAGGAAACAATCATTTGTAGCACAATGCTACAGACACAGAGAGTAAGGCCACACTCCCTACTGCTTATCCACTGAGGGAATGCTGGAATTTCTTCCACCCCACTCACTGCCTTCACAGAGTCTATTGAGCCCAGGAGTCCTCCAGCATGTCACCCAGCTGGAGGTGCAGACCTCTGGGCCCTGCAGGGCTTGTTGCCATTAACCACTGAGCAGTGGTACCAGGATGAGCCTGGTGTAACCTGCAGGTAGAGATGACAGGAAGCTGGGAAGGGGAAGGACCAGTCATCACTCTTCTACAACTCTGCTTAGTGTCAAACTTTGCACAGTTTCCCCTAAAACAGTGGTCTGGGTGATTCCTGTTTTGGCTGGTGTTTCTGCTCTGCTGTCAGAGCAGATGTCTGTGTGTTGCATGTGATGGCCAGGCATGCAGGAACCTGGACAAAGGCATCAAGTGACACCAGGATGAGGGCCCTGTATGCCAGTCAGATCACCAACTCCCTGGTACACTTGGTTCAGCCTTTCCTTGGCTGTTTTCATTTATGATAGTGGCCAAGTTAAGGAAAAGGGCTGGATTGGATGGAGAATATTTTCTTGTGAGATTTGAAATAAGTTTCCAGCACATAAAGTTTGTGACTTGTAACATAACTTTAATGAAAGTATGCAAGAGAGTTTTGGGGTGTTGTTGTTGGTTTGGTTGGTTTGGTTGGTTGGTTGGTTGGTTGGCTGTTTTTAAAAAAACAGCCTATCCAGAGTAATTATTAGCTCCTCTAATTTCTGAGAAAACCAGGTTCAAGCAACAATTCTTCCAAGGCAAGAGCAGTATGTAGGAAATATATTCTTACCTAGGAGTGCTATCCTAGTAAATTAGATAAACTTATATCCCCGTTTCACCTGGAAAAAATAGTGCAATGTGGGTAAACTACCTGAATTGGCCAGATGGTTCTAGATAAAAGGGAAGAAAACAGAAGATTCACAAACATCCCATGACTACATATCATCTCCTTTTTTTTCCCACAGTCTCACAAATAGAGAATCAATGTGGGATGTGGGAGGTTCCCATTGAGTTCAGTCCTTTTCTGGGAAGGACTTCACCCACATTAGGACTCTAATAAAATTTATTGTGTGTTATTCTGAACTAGAAATTTGTTCTTAATAAATATATTTAATTTTATACAAATAATTAAGCATGGCAGGAAGAATTAGAACAGGTTTTTCACTCTCTGATAGTGTCTGTATGTCTTGCTCTCCATCCTGTTATCTAAACCATGATATCCTTAATTTGCTATTATTCTTTCTTCCCTGCTCTCTGCTCGTAATAGTTCTTGGACTGGTGGACTACAGGAGCACTGCTGCTTCTGGCCAGAAATATCTTCCCTGGAGGAGGACAGTTCTGTAAAACTCCTCTCAGAGTGTCCCTAGGGGAACATAAGGAGACATTTCATTTGTAACTAAGAAGCTCACACTTAGTAGATACTTCTATCTACTCTTTTCAGTTGTCTGTTGAAAACAGCTCATGGAGTGTAAATAGTGTCCGCGTGTGCCCACGTGAAATACATCAGGGCTGTCATCTCAAAGATGCAAATTTATTAGCTGAAATATCTGGAGTACTTGTTCACAAACTGGACTACCATTAAGCGTCTAGATAATCACACTTCTGAGCACATAGATCACCCATATATAGAGTAAGCACCACCATCACATTGTTAAGGCTTCCATTGCCCTGAGTGAAATGGAATGTATGTGTGTATGGAAATGGAATGAAATGTCTCTATGTCCTTTCTCCTTTGCATTTTTAAGGAGAATTATGATGCTGTGAGTCCATTCCAGCAGGGACAAAATAGCTCTACTAAAATTTCTGGGTCAGCTCCAACTCATGCATAGTCTATACTCTGATCTTACATAAAAAAGGTTTTGATTTTGCACAGATTAACTAAGAACCAGGTGAGGAGTTAATTAAATGAGTTTGCTTTGATAAAGTTTCACTTATTCAGTTTCATGGAGCACAGTCATACAAGTATTTTTCTCCCTCTGCACTTCACTTTATTTATCTAAAGTTCCTGAACCAAGGAAAACAAACTTTACATTGGTTTCTAATCAATATTTTCCTTGCATCCCTGCAACCAACAGCACAGGGTGACAATGTCATATTCAAGATAAATGGGCTTTGGAAATGCACTTTTCCTGTATAATTGAAAACAGAGCTACACATTAAAAAAGCATTTACTTTTTGATGTTCTCTTGTACAGGGGAAATTGTCTGGCAGAATGAGTCTAGGTTTGTGCTTCAGAGAGGCAAGAACCTTTCTGATCTCTCCCTGTGTATGGTCCCCTTCCATCATGCTCTCTAGAAGAATATTTATAGCATTTTTCCCGTTCTCCCAAAACAGAAAATCCATCACTTCTTATTTTTGCTTTTTTTTTTTTAATGTGATCAAAACCCATTATTTTAAAAATAATATTTTACAAATGGTTAGAAAAATATATTTCCATAAATTAATTTTGATAATTTTTTCTATTGCAAATCTTCATACAGCAAAGAGGCTTAAAAAATGTTTTCCATTCCTCCTCTTTACTGATTTAAGGATTCAACTTTTAGAACTGTTTCATTATTCATCTGTACCACCTGACTTTAAAGTTGTTTTATTCTTTAATACTATCTATGTTATATAGAAGCAATAATGTAATGATTTCTTGGAAAGAAGTATTTTGCTCCCATCACCGATTTGTGTTATAGCTTATCTTGCCAAATAGTTCAAATTTGACATTTTGACTTCAAGTCTCTGCATGTTTTATGTTGAAATACTGTGCACATGTTAGTTTTACAGCCAAAAGTACTGGTCTAAGTATAATAGTTAAAATCAGCTTTTTCTGCTACTTACAGAATTTACCAACACAAATTCATATTTTCTCAAGTTATTCTATTCATTTCAATTTAATTTTTTTTCAGGGCAATATGAACAACAAAATGTAATGTGCTTTGTAGATTGGCTGTATGGCCTGTATCCCAGTCATGTGATGGTGTTTCCTGTTCCCCAAATGCATCCTTTGCACAGCTGACGGCTGTAGACTGCACACCAGAGGATGTATTTCTTTCAAGGAGAGTCTTGGCAACTGCATAGAAAGCAAATGTTGTTACACAGGCATTGTCAACCTTTTCCTTTCATTCATTGTATAAGCTTTACCTCCAACACTCAGCTTACAACTCTTATCATGCTAGACCACAGCAAAGGGAGAAGGTGGTAGCTGAAAATCAAATCAGATAAAGAAAGAAGCAATTGCTTGGGTTAAAGAATCAGAGCTTCTGATTCTATTCCTGCTGCCTTGGCTGAGCATCTTTTTTCTCTGTTTATTGTTCAGCTCAGAATCCTTTTACTCTCACACAGGTTTTTCAAGTTCACATAATGGCAATAGCAAAAAAAAAAAAAAAAATTAAAACTCGATTTTTGCAAAGAGTTGTGTTTGAGGTTACTTTTGATGACTGCTCAGATATCTGGTGCTTAACATGTTATTTTATGGTTGGTGAGCATATCATTAAAGTCCATCATTATTCCAAATTAGTTTCTAGTCTTTGACTCCAATAAATCAAGAATTACAGTCCTTTCTGGATGTTAATAAGTAAAAAATCTGTAAACATTTCTGGTAAAAAACTTAGAACTGGAGTATCCCAAATCTCCATCTCCATTTTAAAATTATCTGATGGCTCTTCCAGACATTACAGCCTACAGAGTCAGTTGAGAACATTGCAATTTTGTCACTTCATGTTTAGTAAGAAATTCCATTTTCATCACCGGCTTCATGAGAATCACTGAAG
Organism: Zonotrichia albicollis; assembly: GCF_047830755.1. Lineage (NCBI taxonomy): Eukaryota > Metazoa > Chordata > Aves > Passeriformes > Passerellidae > Zonotrichia > Zonotrichia albicollis. Next base: position 54,591,762 of record NC_133820.1, read on the forward strand.
AGGTTTATCAGGAATAAATTAGCATTTCTTAGGACCTCATATTTGAAATTACCATAAATCCTTGACTGGTGAAAAAGCATTTATTGGATGAAAAAAAGGTGATATTTAACAAATATCACCTGCCATTTTTTCTTGTCTCTGTGTTTCTTCCTGGAGCATGATTCTGAAGTGGGCCAAGGAAACAGCAATGACAACTAAACCGTGAGCTTGTAGATGCACCTGCTCTAATCAGACAGTAGAAAAAAGGTAATTTAACCAAACCCCACTAGTTTTGCCAACATAGTTGGAGTGAGTCTAAAATAAGGGCTTTTAGGGCTTATGTGCCTTGTAGTGTCAGGAAGTTTCTATGGCTCCTAAAGAAACAAACAAATCTTCATTTCTTCTGTTGTTAAGGGAAAAATTCTCCAATTCTTTTTGTTACCATACCATCTTCTGCTTTATTTACATTCTCCAGATTATCTTGTATGGGCTCTTCCTTTCTGTAAAACTTCAGATTGTATGTACCAAGAAGTTTATGATCATTCTCATTCAGTTTTATTCTGGCCTTGTATGGCCCACTTTCAGTATAGTGCTTAGTTTTGAAACTTAAATAGCACTTCAAATTCAACCACTGTGCCACACTTTGATTTAGCTGTTAATGTCCTACAGAGAATGTCACTCCCCTATTAGAGCTCGAGTAATTTTAAGTTGCTCCCTCAGATCCATTAACATTGCACAAGGCATAAATACAGTTTGATTGACAAGAAGATGTTTGAGTTGGAAAAGTCCTGAATGTAAACTAGACAAATGAGCAAACATGGCATGGAGATCACAGGAGGAAAACAACTAGGGAATGCCACGGAATTTTTTGCAAAATTGCTTTTCTGATAAAGTCACATTTCAAGCTGAATGATTAGCACTTACTCAGCAGATCATCATGCACCGACCTTGGTAGTATCACCAGGGTCAGATTTGCATACATACTCACATGCATGAATAATTCTCAAATTTTCCATTACATTAGGCACAAACAGTTTTGGGTTTTTTTCTCTATCATGCATGAATGTCTTCTCCATATTCCTTTTGAAATGTAGAAAGTGGGTTGACTCCTAGAGTATTGCAGCACACTGGTGCACTTTCTCCTTACAGATGTTTCCCTGAAAAGCCCTCTTTCATATTAAACTTGCTTTTTTGTAAAGTGATTTCCCCTTTTTCTGTAGTCATTAAGTAATGGCAAAATACTGATTATGCATGCTTGGGATGTGGTACCATCTGCTTTCAGATCACTGTCACTTACTGATACTGTGCAATAGTTTGATCTATCCTATCCTGTTATCAGCTGTTACCTGTTAATGCTAATAGTTTTCCCAAAGCAGTAGTGGAGAAATGGCAAGATTCTTTCTGCAAAAATAAGGTGGGAGATAAGGAACAAGTTCTCTTCTGTTCAGACTCGTCACTTAGCAACACATGGAGATACCATATTCTATAGCAAGTGAAATATTCTATATACAGAACTCCTCGTTCTTCTAATGCCTTGTCTAAGTTTTTCTTCAAGCTAACTTAGCTCTCTAACATAGACATATACCTGCTACTAGAGCTGCACAGAAGATGGAAGTCCTGTGTCTTCAAGGTTTTTTAAATGTTTACTTTGGATCTAAATGAAACATGATCATCTGCAAATTATTCATGTAGCAAAAAAATCTGTTATATTACAGTATTTTTATTTTTCATTTTATAGTAATGTTCCTAACCTACAAAATATCAATCCACAGATACATTTTTCTAGGATTTTGGTTTATCAGATAGCTGGCTCAGAACACAGAGCATGCAAAAGAGAAATTTCTACAGAGTTATGCAGGTAGATTTAAATAATAGAGGAACTGCTGTGTGTATGGCTAATAAAATCCTTCAACTGTAGCTAGCCTTCCAGTACAGCAGCAACCTAAGAAATATTTTGAATATTTGGAACTGGTTTGAGTTTTTTTGCAACACTGAAACAACAATATCTGAGAAAATAGCTTAATTCATTTATTTATATTAGAAGTTACAGCATTTCTTAAGGTAAAATCTGGTTTTTAAGCAGTAAATTCATTATAATCATCTTTAGAAGTAGGTTGTAGTTTTCAGCATATATTGTATGTCCACACAGCAGAAGTATTTTTCCTGCATCTTTTCAATTTGCTGAGTGTGTGATTCTGAATCTTCCCTGTCTTTGTCATTTTTGTAGGTCATGCTTTAACCTACATCTGCAACGCTTGCACAGCATGAACAGTGCTTACTGTACCTTGACTTATCACATTCACTTCCAATGTCAATACAATTGGACAAGAAGTGGTTATAGCCTTTTGGAAGGTCACATATGATTCAAGGAGGAATTTTGTACCTATGTGAGAGATGTGGGGTTTTTTATAATTTGGGTTCATATAGCTTCATCTGATGCTGTAGGATTCAGATATGCCAGTGACATGCCTCAGTGCAGCTGCATGCTATCCTGTTCACACCACTTACTCTACATTTATAGCTGAAACCTTTAGTTTATTAAAAACATTTGTAATACTCACATGCAGTCATATAGTTATCATCTGCTAAGAGAAAAAGAGCAATCTAGCAAACTCTTTCAAGCAAGCCGTATTCTCATGCTTCAAGAGAAGAGAAACCTTGTGTTCCAGCGGTTGCTTTTAAACTTTTGACTCCAAGGATAAAATTCAAGGCTTTTATGAGCTTCGAAGAAAGTGTGTGGGAGGGATCGGGAGAGGGAGGTCATCCTTCTTGCCAAGTTATGGGCATGAGAGAGATCTACAGTCCCAGCACAGTACACCTCTGTGTGGATGCCATGTTCCTATCCGATGGAGACAGTATCACGGACAGCACGTGTAGCAGCACAGATCAAAGCTGGTGAATGTGTCCTTGAGTGTTTCATTTTTGTTCTTCATAGAACATCTCATCAGCATTGCTTGTGGTCTGGGAGAAACACAGTTATGCCACCAAGAGGTTGTTGGCAGAAAGGGTAAGGATAAAAGATCAAAAAAAACCCAAAACCAACCAACCAAAAAAAAAAACAAAAGAAACTAAGGGAGATATTCAAGCCAGCAGCTGGAGTAATGGGGGCTAGTCTTTATAACTGAGAATTTTGTATGTACCTTGAAGACTAGTGGATTTCATAGCTTTTTAAGTTGGGCAGGTGTACAAACTCAAATGTTGTTATATTAGGGTTGTCACCCTTGCTATGAACTGTATTGCATTCAGCCTGTAGATATTTTCCTTCTTGTTTACAAAGAAAAGGGTGGGGTCTAGAAGTTAATTTTAAATATATAGGATACTGTGATCTCTATATAATTGCATATTAAGCTGTTTTCTGTTGCATAAAAGATTAAAAAAAGGTAAGGATACACGACTCCAGATTTATTTTTTTTTTAAATAAAATGTGTAAAAACCCCCTACCTGGGCTAAATACATTTTAAATTTAATAGATGTATCCAAGTGAGGAAGTCCTGATTGACCTTAGGGCCCTAAAGGAGCTAGACAATGTAATAGTTAAATCACTAGCAATTATGTTTAAGAATTGTGAAAAACTGAATAGCAAACATATTATTTATCCTTGAAAGGGAGAGTATGGAGGACATGGAAAATTATAGCTCACAGCACTTAAATTTAATCCCTGCAACAAATCATTAGGCAATCAGTTTAAGTATCTAGAAAGTATGACAGCGATAAAAAAAAATAGTTCTTCCAGAGTAAATCAAGCAAAACAAGCTTTGGAAAAGGTGGGAAATGTAAGATACTTTGACTTCTGCAAATCTGATTCTTAGATATGATTATTCTGTGATTATGGGATTCTCAGAAGCATACCGAGAAAGTGAGGTGAAGGTGAAATCTTCATGAGGTTGATGTGCAATTGGCCAGAAAAATATCACAGAAAACATATATTTATCATCAATATTTCAAAGCACCTTAAAAGCTCTAGGAGGACTCTTTGGAGGTCAGTTCTATTTGATATTTTCTATAATAACAGAAAATGGTATAAAGTTTTAATTTATGCTGTTTGTGACTGATACCATATGGGTATAAAAGAGGGCTAGCAAACCATTAAGACTGAGATCAGAATGAGAATAAAAAGTTAGCTTTTGAAATAGACCTGAAGTCATGAAATCAGAAAAGTTACTAAGGCAAAATAATTGTTAACAAGAATAGGTATGAGATGTATACAGGTTCATAAAAGCAAATACTATTTTTGCCTCTACTATTTTTCCCTCTACTTTTTTTGTATGGTCTGTGTAAACAAAATGAGGCAGGCACGCTGCTCTCTTTTTACTGCTTGTCAAGTCTTACATGGAACACTACACCATGCTGCCAAACTAGGGGAATATCTAAAAACAACAAGTAGAGTGCTGGGGCATAGAAAAAAAACACTGAAAAACCACACAGTCACTACATGTAACTTTGATCTGCACAAAATGGGGCAAATGTGGCAGATATGTTAAGTATGAGAAACTTTGCTGGTCATTGTTGGATCACTGGGTAATTTAACCCTTGGTGGTCAAAAAAGCCATTTTGTATTCAAAGGAGTGAACAAAAAATAATGTAAAATCCGGTTCCAAAACTCAGGCCCCTATGTTTTTCTAAAGGGCTCTATTCCCAATAAATATGTTGTAAATAAGTTTTAATTGGAGTGAAGAAATTTAATAAATCTATGGCTTCTGTGATTTAAGTATTTCAAATGAACAATGGAGACATTGGACTGCTCACTTAGGTATATATATTTTAGTGTGCAGATTTTGAGAAAAGCAAAACATTTTTTTGTGAGTCCTGATGTGATTCTTATCTTCCCTTTGGCTTTTCCTCTTCAAAATCTCTCAAGCCAGGGTTTTGGGATTTTTTTCATAGGCAATATCAGCAAAGTTTTGATCAGTGATGATGCATCATTCTCTGTTGTCTTAGACACACAAAAATTACAAGTGACAGGTGGGGTTGAAATCTATCTGGGAATTATTTAGCAGAAACATACTTATTCTTCCTTTCCCCATTCCTATTGTCAGTTTATGACCTTCCCAATATGACCTGCCTGCTCAGGTTCTACTTGTCTCCTCTTGGGTGATTTTACAGCAAGGAGAGGAAAGAAGAGCCTCCTCAGCAAGGTGGTGTGAGTGGTACATCAGGTCTCACCTCTCAACTGTTTTAGAGGCAACTTTACTTGCAGTATGCTTCTGTTTCTAATACATTGGAGATCTCTTTTGCAGCCCTGACACCCACTGAACAGCAACAGGATACACTCACTTCTAAAATAATAGATCTGCATTTGGCTCCTCTATGAGATGCTCCAGTCTGTGCTCACCGTTGCAGTCATGAATGAGGGAAACAGTTCCAGTCACAGAAAATATTATTACTTTGTTTCTGCAGCATATCAAAGATCTCAGAAAGAGCTGCTTCTAGCAGAACTAGGCACATGTGTTTTGCTCATAGCTCATCAAATTCTAAACAGGAAATGTAAGCTTTACATTCCCAGTAGAAATATTAATACTGCTGTGTAATATTTACTACATTATTCACTATGTCAATTTAACAAAATAGAACACAAAATTTTTAAACAGTTTATAGGAAAAATGAGCACAGAGAATACTTCACAGCTAATGGTTTTCAATATTATTCCTAGTATTCAGTGCAGGTTTTCTTGAGGGATTCTCAAGAATTTTGCTGTGTGCCTTTCAATGAGACGTTTTTGTTCTTATGCAAACACTCGGAGTGCCACCAGCTTGTGTCAGTTTTGCTAAGCTGTACATGGGGACTGAGAAGTGGTGCTGCAAAACTGTGGAGTTCTCCATATAATTTCACAATGACAACCACAGTAAAAACAATAGAGTGTGCAAAGGTGATGCCCTGATGATACCTCTGTGGGAGACAGCATGGAGACAAATAATAGTAACACACTTGAGGAGAAAAAAATAGACACCTTCACATATAAGAATCATATACATAGAACAAAATATATCAGCTCAAGGAATAAGCATTTTGTTCATACATACCCAAAACTTTGGGCTATAAATTGAGAATTCAGTTTTGGAATTTGCGGAGGAAAAAAAAAGTACATTAACAGTCACAAGACCAAAGCATCCATTTGACACTGAAAAAAAGATTGCAGGATGCATCAGTTGGGACATTTGTATTGGAGATACAAAAATAGTCACGTCACAGTGGTAGTACATCCTTAGGAGTATCATGTGAAATTTTAGTCATTCTGTTCAGGAAGAAAAAATTCAGACCGGGAGAGCTATATGAGAGAACTGTCAAAATTATCAAGGGAACTGAGCTTTTTTCATATAAGGACTGATATAGTCTAATTCATGTGCTTTTCAAAAATAATAAAAAAAAAGAAGTTAAAAAAAGAAAGAAAAGAAAAAAGAAAACAGGGCAATGAACCCATTCTTTTAAATGTACAACATGCTGGCATGGGAAAGAATTACATAAGCTCTGCAATAATTTAAAACAAATGGCATTGATTTTCCCTGGGAGTCAATAAAGTAGAAGCCTGAAATTGCAAGAATATAGGTATCAAAAAAAGAAACTTTAAATAGAAAGTGAATACTTCTGGAAACTGAAATCCTAACATTTCAGCAATGTGCAATAACAGCTGTTCTGGAAAAGATCATGCATTTCAGTGTAATTCAGTAAGAGTATTCAACATTATGACAAAAGGTAGTGATTGTAGTTGGACATAACTTCTGTAGTCCTTTACAAGATGACATGGTAAGCCAGGAATTATGCAACAGGAAGAAGCAGTTTCCTTACCATTTGCTTCCTGTATCCCCATCCAGAATTAAATTTCAATCATTTTCTTACTGAGAATTTTCTGTGGACAGGATCCTTTAAAAAAAATCCTGTAAGAGAAATACAGAATTTTAATATATATGAGCTCATGAATAAAAGAGTTTTAGCTCAAAAGACTGAATGCCACAAATTTTTGACATCAGTGTTGAAAAGGAAATATTTTTTAGAAGAAAAAATGCTTAGAAGCCCCTCATAAGCAATCTAGATACACTACTCCAAAACAGTTTATATGTATCAGAACTTAAATTTAAGGGCTCTTATACCAAGTTTAACCTAGAATAATTACACTGAATTCATCAAGATACATCACAAACAGATTTGATGTCACTCAGAATTAAGCCTATCCTAGGTTTAACTTTGAAAAAAGTTGGCTGAGCTCATGCAGGAAAATATCAATAGTAAGTTATGCAGGAAGTGATCTTCTGTGGCTGCAATTTAGGTTCTACATCTGTTTCACCACAAGTGTATGAATGCATATTTTATAGTTTTCAAAGCTCCATATAGCCTATGACTCTACATTATAATGGGGTCAGGGCTTTTGATTTTTTTTTTTTTTGGTTGTTGTTGTTGTTGTAGTAGATCATTTACATTTTGACATCTTGTTTTACAAATCCCCAGTTTTTTACAACATTGGGAAAATATTTGAAAATATGTCTGTCCAGCTGCATTTACTTCAAAACTCCCTTTTACATCTCAAATTGATCATCTATGTAATTTCCATAATACAAATGAAAGCACAAAACTACTGCAATTTGCTAAGTATGAATTTCATTGGAAAAAGAACTATTTCAATGAAAAAAAAATCAAAGAAAGCAATGCTTATGAATTTTTTACTATATCCTAAGAATCAAATCTAGGGAAGCCAATTCCTTTCCAAAAACAAGAGAGATTTGAAAAAATATGTTTTCATCATGTCATATGCATGAAGATAAGAAAGAAATTATACCTACCAGGTAAGGAAGCTTTTTTTTTTTCAGTGCTCAGTTAAATACTTAACAACAGTATTTAACTAAAATGCCATCAATACTGTTTTTAAAAAGAGGCCAAATTCTTCATATCTTTCCCTCTTCCCCCAGCCTGACATGCAGTCCTGCTCCCTGCAAAGGTCTGTGCTGTGTTACACAGCCATGTCCTCACCTCCCCAAGAGGTCAGTGGCAGATGAGTCTGCTCAGAAATGCCCTTCCCAGAATCAGCCACAGACCTGCACTTCCCTGTTCTATTGAGTCATCTCAAAACGTTGGCTTCAGCAGGAGTTAATTTTTTATATGAGGTGCTCAGCAGAGTCTATTATGCAAATCCTGGATGGAAAAACTGTGACAAAAATCAAAATAAACTTCAGTGAAGGAAAAAATGGTGTTTGAGGACATAGGTATGCTCAGCTTCTGAGGTTCAGGGACCATTTACAGCAACATGTAACATACAACAATTAATTTGCTTTGTTTCGATGGCTATATGCCCACAGTATAAATTCTGAAAGTTATTAATGAAAAGAAAAGGAAGTATTTCACTAGTAGTATGTCAGATTCAAGAGGAATTTGAGCATACATTCTCTGAGCATATTCTGAATCCCTTGTTATTTCATTATCTAAAATTGCAATGGTCATATTTCTTGCCTAGACCTATTCAGGCTCTCTGCACAAACTGAATTTCATCCATTAAGCAGATTGAGGATGTTCCTACTATATTGTTAGTGTCATTGTCAGCAATGATTTATGTTTAAGAGAATGTGGACAAATGTACTCAGATTCATATGTGGTGTTATTGTCCAAAAACTGGCTGTCGCTTGTGGAAAAATATATAATTCCATTTTAAATAAGTTGCCTATTATTCTCTACTTTAGCTTTATTAAGAGGCAATAATTACTCTGCTAGCCTAGCTCAGTATGTATTATTTCATCTTTTGTTATTAACTACTGGAATTACTATCCCTGCAGTTTGGAAAGGGTTCAATATTCTTTCATTTGACAGATGGCTAACCAAAATCTGGGTAAATCTTAGCCATGAGGAAAAAAGCCTCCAAAACATTAGCCCCAGGAACAGTTCATAGTCCAGATATCTGAATATATGATTATTTTTAGTATTATACTACAGTCAGCAATAGAAGAGAAAGTTAGAGTTTTTGTAATATCCTTCTCCTTACACTCCCAAATGACATGGATCCACCAGGATGCAAAGCCATTGCCTGAGTGTGTGGCTCTACTTTTTCAAATTAGATGTATCCTTGCATGTTCTTTGGGAGATGTAGATTTCAATTTACTTCCAAGCAAATGGACTTCAAATATGACCTTTCAATTCTCTTTCAGCAAGTCTGATGACCTTACTCTGAAATTCTCAATGCCAGTGTAGCCTTATGCTCATTCAGTCAGCTCATTAGGACTCAGACCTCTATCATTTTTTTAATCAGGTTAAGGTTTACAAGAAGAAGCAACTTGCTTTAGTTAAAATGCAGGATAGGTAGAAAACATGAATGAAATTTTCAACAGAAATCTGAAACAGAAAGGGAAAGAATCAAGACACTTGGAAGCTGAAAACCATGGCTTTAACTTATTCTACTGAAATAAAAGAGGTGAAGGGAGAAGTTGTGAAGCAGTAGAAGAAAGCAAAGAAAGTTGTGAAGCAGTAGAAGAAAGAGGTTAAAACATTAGCATTTTCTATATGTGTGGGTAATTATGGCTGAAAGAAAATGGACGTGTTAGCTGAATATCTGGGATTTTTATAACCAGTAATTTGAATTATTCCTGAAGGCAGATCCAAGCCATCTTGCTCAAAACAAGTAGCCTTCCTCAAAAAGTGTCATATTAACTTGAATTTACCAGACTGAAAACCAGGATGTTTCTCATTGTGAGTAAGAATTCAAGATTTGGCCTTAGCTTGGGCAAAGGCAGTAATTTTGGATTTTTCATCACTTCTACACTGACATAGACACTCTAAGTCTAGGTCATAGGCCTACTAAGCCACTGCTAAAAATTGTCTCCATGCTCTTGCTTTAGATTGGTCATTTGTGTCTACACACATGAAGCATTGGTGCAACGTAATTATGGATTTGGGGAACTTTGTCATCCTTCCTCTATCCTTTACTCGCTTTCCTACTCCTTTTCCTCTCATTTTCCTCAGGCAGGAAGAGCTGAGAAGGAAGAAATGACAGGTGGAAGAGGATATTCCTCCTGATGCAAGGGTTCTCTCGTGAGGACCTTCCCTCCTAGTCTGTCATGATGTCCATTTCAGTCCCAGCAGCTCTGGTTTTATTGCTGGTGGAAGACATTCTTGCAAAAGCGTTGTTCATTCACTTCTTCCTTCCTGCAGAAGTGCAATCAAGTTACAAATTACAAAAAAATTACAAATTCTGAAGAATGTCTTTTATTTGACTGTTATCAGATTCTGAAGAATGTCTTTTATTTGACTGTTATCACCTTAAACAAATTCCTCATTCCAGACTTCTTTTACCATTCCCTTTTACAATTTCCATTGTGTTCAATGAGACTTTTGATGATGAAGAAAAGATTTTAATCTGAAAAGGAAGGAACATATATGTTATTGATCTCTGATCATTGCTGAGGAATTTGTTCTCAAATGTAGCACAGAAATTTTTTCAAAAGTATTTGGTATTTTGGACAAAAATATCCCAATTATTAAAATGGTTTTATTTTTGTAAAAAATGCTCAGTGCCAACTATGCATGGGAACAAGAAAATATTATAACCTTTGTGGTAAGATGAGATAAATATGATTTGCTGGATTTTGAATGATTTGAAACATGCCATAACATTGACTGATTAGGGAAAAGACAATAAAATAAATGGTGCAAGTTTTTCTTAACTATTTTGCTTTTCAAAAAGCCAAACCACTGTGACGCTATGCAAATAAAGTATGGCTAGCCTGAAGCTGAGAAATACAGCTAATTACGTGCTTTTCTAAGACAAGCCATGCTAATTTGTTCTAATGTTTACATTTCCATTTTAATGAGTTTTCCTAGCTTCCACAAAGTTTGTAGTTTTGTTCAAAAATCTAACAAAGAGGCATTTATGGTGAAGTTTGGCTTGTAACAAAGGTAGACCTCTGTGACCTGTGATTTTAACTGCAGCTTTTGTACAGGGTACCTTTAGTGAGAAGGATACCTGGAGACATAAGGAGCACTTCATAAAGCAGCTCAGTGACATCTGCAAAATAGGACACTGATGACTGAGCACACCACTCCTACACTGAGGGGTGTGTGTCCACATGAGTGCCTGGATTCAGGAAAAGGAGGAAGCTAACAGTGATTAAACAGGAAGTTCAACTACCCTTCCTATATGTTTGTAGGTTTGAGTTGACTACTCTTCCTTGTTCCTCAATGACAACATGATTAAAAATATGGTTTTCCTTGGGAGCTACTAAATTGACATTCAAGTGCAGGAACAAAAATCATGAGGATATAAACTCTCAGGAATATCTGTATTACAAAGATTTCTGTGCCTGACTGAGTCTTATACATCAACTGATAAACCAAATAATATCTACTACTTTGTACTAATGAAAACCTAACCAAATAATATGCAAGTTGGATCTGCCTTGAAATTCAATCAACCACTAGGAGCCAGGTTTGAGGGTACAGAAAAATCACACCTCAATGGTGGCACAGAAGAATAAGAATTCCATCAAACAGGCTGGGCTAGTTGAGAACAATGCACTGATACCAAGAAATCGTTTCTTTGAGAGGAAAAATACCTTTGAGAGTTGCTGATTTCTAACTGGAGGTAAAGCATTTTATAAAATATAAAATTAATAAGCCGTAAAAAGTAACAATAAAGGAGGGCTGAGGGACTAACATGACTGCCAAAGAAAAATCAGTACCTTATTTCACTGACAGCTGTTCTTTCAAATCTTTTGATTAGCTTGGACACATCTTTTATTACTTTATGCATCACCTGTTATCCCTTGAAAAAAGGAAAGTGTCACTCCTAAAGTTAAGTGAAGCCAACTAATGTAATATATTTTTCCTTCCATGAAAAAGTTTGTAATGAAAACAGAAAACCAACCATTTTTCTTGGTGATTATTACCTCCCCAGAATGCGGTAAGTGAATTAAATATTGTATTATGCATATTTAGCATTTAACCTGATCTTCTTCATCAGGAGGTACAGAACATTTATGTATCTAAAGTTGTACACTTGAGTAATTATCTAATAGCCATAAACAAGGGTTCAGCCAAGTGGTAATTATCTGTACAACAAATTATTTTTAGGAGACTGAATGTTCCCTATACTAGACAGCTAAATGCCTTCAATTATGCTCATGATAAGGTTTGATGAAAATAAAGGTTTATGAAACTATTTTTGCCCTTTTTTTTTTGCACCTCTAACTTTGACTGACATTATTAGTATGACTTTTGAATTCATCATTCCTTTTTCTGGCATTCAGAAGTGTTCCCTTTCATATGCTTGCTGTTCCCCATGTTTATACTTGTACACACACACATTATTTGGGTCCCTTAAGTATCCATCTCTTTGCAGTAAAGAGGCAAAATACATGGTCAAAGCAAGTTATATGAGGAAAAAGGTATTAAATCCTTCATTTGCCTTCTGAGTTCCTAGAATGGAGCAAACCCCTCATGGACAGGAGATCCTGTAAAAATAAAGAGGAAAACAAAGAATTCTTCAGTGCATACAGCTCAGTAATGACTTACTGCTAGCATTCTCTCTGCTGTGATTTGGTTTAGTCTACATCAATGGAAGCATTGAGGTTTCACATCACAGTTCAAAAGCAACTGTTCTGGGGACCCTGCAATGTCAGTCATAATGATATGTTTGCAAATTACCATCTTGAACAGGTTGCAAATTGAATAAGAATAATAATAATGTAGAGTTGTGTGTTGTCCCTCCTATTACACATGTCTGTCAGTAATAACTATAAATAACTGTAGTAAGTGACATATTTATGAATTTAAAAAAAAATGCTTAATAAAAACCTAGGTAGCAGATCTGCCTACCAGGCCACCTTTAAAGACAATCTCTGAATAATAAACAATGCAAACTACTTGATTCTTTCTTTAATGCCAATGCTATAGTGATCACAGGATCAAAGTTACAATTCATGTGCTAAAAAACCACTTAATTTCTCTTTGGAAACACCACTTAATTTTCTCTTTAATTATTCAATTTATGGATTGGTTTCTAAAAGCTATAAAATGCTCAGGTATAAATGCTACACCTTGGAATTTAACATACATATAGATGTTCTTTTCTGGGATCGTGTCATTCTGCTGGAATGAGAGGTATCAACTGAGCAACTGGGTTATTGTTACCCGTTTACTACAGCTCCCAGACCAGACACTACCATCTCCTCTGATCCACATATGTTTGATTGTGTGAGTGCTCCCTACACCACTCTGAAATAAAAAAGAATAAATGAAGTGGTTTATAAACCAGCCTTTTGCACTTTAGAAAGATGCACTGAGTTCATCCTCTGGCCCAGGAGAAAAGCAGTAAGGCATGATGTGATAAGAAAAGACACCTTTTCATTCAAAAGAGAGTGGCTTTATCCAGAGTGCCTCCAGAATTATCCCTGTCCCAATTACTGCTCCCTGAACCCTAAGTGAGTGCTCTCCATGGTGGTCTGATGTCTGCCTAAAATCACAGCAGAGAGGATGATAGCAATAAATCATCACAGACAGCCCCAGGACAGTGCTTATAGACCTGAGTTCTGGCCCCATTTAATTTAGTAATCCCACAAAACAAGTAGCTGCAGCTGAGAGGCTGTTCCAGGGCCAGAACTACTTTCAGGGCAAATGGGGTGGGTGGAGGAGAAAGTTCCTCCTTTATTAGGGAACACTCGTTTCCTTCATCTGGAATCAAATGCCCAGATCTTCACCTCTTCTCATTTTCCCTTGACTGCCAAGATGATGGCTGCTTGCTGCTGCCCCAGAATGCTCAAACAAACTCATTCCGCGTAGATATTAGTAAGATTTTATAAAAAGATACTTCTTTGTTTTGAACTAAATTGTTTGAAGACTTAGGATGAAGTACTTTGCTGCACTTAAAAAAAAGAAGAAAAGAGAAAATAAGATAACCAGCAACAAGGGGGGAAGGAAAAAAATATTATGTTTTCACAATCAAGTGTACAAAATAAGGAAAATATCTGAAATAAAGCTTCCTGTGATTTTACTTTTATGTTTAATTATAGGAACACCAAGAAATATTTCTAATTTCATTACTAACAATGTTCCAGGGATGTGAAAGAAGAAGCATGCGATAATGTTCCTTCAGTGGACATATCACCTCATTTCAATAGTAATGCAAAGCATTAGTACAACAGCTTAAATGACAAATGCATATTAACTGTGTGCAGGAAGATTTCATGTTGTCCTCAATTTTGGCACCACAATTTCATATTTGATTTGGACACTTGAATCTTGGTTTTGGAAGTAGCTAACCTTTTAGAGAAGTTGCTATGTATGAATTTTTTCCTGTTCATTCCTACTTTCAAAATGCAGGAATTAAACCCTGAAGTCATCTTTGGGAAAACACATAAATTATAATGTCATTATCACCGAACCATAGAATCATAGAAATCATAGAATCACAGAATCAAAATGGTATAAGTTGGAAGGGTTCTGAAAGATCATATGTTCCCAATCCCTCCCACTGTGGGCAGGGAGATCTTCCTCTAGACCAGGTTCAGGCTCTCAAAGTGCCATCTAACCTGGCCTTGAACACTTGTAAGAATGGAGCATACACAACTTCTCCAAGCAACCACTCCCAGTGCCTCACAACCCCACCCTCACATTAAAGAATATGTGCTTAACATCTAACATAAACCTATTCTCTTTCAGTTTGTACCTACACCACCTCTCTTGTCACTACATGCCCTTATAGTCTCTGCCAGTTTTTTTATTGTAGGCTAACTTCAGGCGCTGGAAGGCTAAAATTATGTCACCATGAAGGCTGAATGATCCCAATACTCTTAGCATTTTGCCGTAGGAGAGCAGCTCCTATTAGATTCATCTGATAAACTCAAATTATTTAAGTGGCTAAAAAATTCTGTTACTTCAGATTTTGATATAAGGAAGAGATAAATATTGTTATCTGTTTAATCCCTTAATGCGGTCAGACCCTACATGAATCACAAAGAAGGATCCCTCATCTTCGTGTCCTCCAGTCAAGGGTCAGTCATTGCTATGCTTTGTGCACTGTCTTTTGCTCCAGGTGCAACTGGGAAAAGAGATTATGGCAGGACCCATGTTTTTCTCAGTTCCAGCCACCTTCATAAGAAGTATGCTTTGAGCAAAAATATGCTGAATTCTGCAGTATGCTGAATTCACTTAGAACATTTTCAAACACTTTTTTGCATTGCCAGTTGGTATATTTTCTAAAGGTATAATTTGTTACCTAGCTTGGTACTATATAAAGGAAAAAAAATTACAATTATTATTTTTCAGCATAAACATTTCCAGCTGTCAGGCTTTGTGTTTGAAAAGACATCACTCAGGAGGAGAAGATTTGGAGGTAAAACAAGACCAAAACTTTCCTCTAAGATTCCAGGTTATTCCACTCTGGTGTTGTTATCAAAACCCAGTAAAAACAGAGCTCCTTAACACCAATGTAGTATTAAGAAGGAGGTATTCTTTATTCAGCTGGATGCATGTGGGGACATCTTCTCCAAAACATTGTGCATACTGAATATTGAAAAACCTCTTGCTTAAATACTCTATTTTACATAGGTTTTTCCAAAGGAAACACACATTTAATAATAATTTCCCCAAAGTCACTGGCACGTGTTGCTTCCCATCAGCACATGTGTTCTTCTGTCTCAGGGGTCTCTTTGGTGGTCCCTGGTGATCGGTGACCCCAAAGTCATACTTGACTTCTTGGTGAACTGGGCTGGTTACTCCAATTCTTCTTCTTAGCTAACATTTAACAGGATGGCACAGCCTAGGCATCGTGTAGTTCCACAGGCTAAAGGGTTTTGAAGAATAAGCATTGTGTTAACTCCCAGGTGTGCAAAGTTATTCACTGGCAGCCCCTGGAGAGCCCGACACTACTGCAAACAGGCATGTCCTGAAGGAAGCTGAAGCCCATGGAAACCCATGGGCTCCTGCCAGCACCTGCAGCCTGTGGGAGAGAAGCCCATACAGAACCAGGTTTTCTGGACAGAGCTGTGACATGTGGGGGAGTCACAATAAAGCTATTTGTTCCCAAAGGACTGTACACCATGGAAAGGCTCTATTCTGGACAAGGAAGGAATTTCCATTCAAAAAGCGTTATGGTCTGACCACAACACCTATTCCACATTGCTCTCTGTTTACTCTGTTATTAATTGGCAATAAATTAAAGTAATCTTCTGTGATCTGAGTTTTTTGCCCATAAGGGTAACTGGTGAGTGATATTCCTGTCCTTATCTCACCCAATGACCTTTCCATCTTCTCTCTGTGTTCAGAGAGGAGAATTAGTGAGATAGCATCTGGGTGGCAGCCAGACAAGGTTAACCTACCATACTTGTCCTAATGGAATCATCTTTTTCTTGGTATTGTCACTAGGATGAACAGAAGCAATTTCTAAAGCTTAAGGTTTTCAATCCATGAATATATGTGCAGAAGTTTCTTAACTGATCATTAATTTATCATCATAATCAAAGATTTTCCCTGCTGGCTTATCGCAAAACTTTTAGTCATTCTTGAAATCTGGACTGGTGTGTTGTCACAAACACTGTTTTGTTTCCATAAATGAGAGGGGGATATTGGGATCAGGAGAAGTAATGGGTCAGCAATGACACCAGCAGTCAACTCCACATATTGAAGTGTTTGCAGTGGTACATGATTTTGACAGTATTGCTCCTGGCTCAGAGGCAGAAATCAGTTGCCAAATACAGCAGAGTTTTTAATAGTATTATTTGTTCTGTTTGATAGCCAAAAATCTGTCTTTTTTTTTTTTTCAACTGCTGAACTGCTTTTCCATTAATTGAATGGATATGCTCTCACTGCTGTAGTGTTTCCCAGCTATGTCCTCAGCTAAAAACAGTATGGAAAATATTGCTTACTATGGCAGAACCATAGCCAGATATTTTTATTTAAAAGCTTGCATTTATGAGTTGCTTTTCATGATGCTATTTTAGATGATATCTTCAATTTCCCTAGTCCAATGTATGGATGAATTCCTCATGGGTTATCCTTGGCTGCTGGGGTGTGTGACTCTTTCTATGCTAGTGCAAAAGTAATGGTTAACAGTGCTTTCCAACTGAGCTACAGCAATGGGTTTTGACAGCTGCCAGGACCCACTGTGAGCCTGTGCACAGGTAGGGACTGGTGTGAGCACTGTAAGGCTTTTCTGGTGCTGGAGCTGTGAGGGCTCCATGCATGCAGCAGGCACAGAAATGTTTTCCCTAGATACAGTGGAAATAAGTAATGTGGAAAGCTCCTGGGGAATAGTTTTAAACAGTCCTTTGGGACAAATCCTGCACCTTGAAGATCTCAAAGGACTTTTCCATGACATATCGATATAAGGAAATAATCACATTAGTGTATGCAACTCTGTCAAAAAAAGTCCATTCTGTTTGTGAGGACTGTGTCCATGATCCTGCTCAGATATATTAGAGAACATTGTACAACTAGCAACCCCATATTTTTACCAGAAGCTGCAGTGTTCATCATGAACAGACAAGACCTCATTTGCAAGGTGCCTCAATCATTATAGACAGTGTAGTAATGCTTTCCAGGTAGCAACTTGGCACCTTACAGCTCAAATAAATTCCCCTTGCTAATTTAACTTTCTAAAATCTCCCCAACACTAACAGGCCTGATTTATTCATTGCTTCTATTACAGAGGAAAAGCAAAAAAACCTGGTAAACTCTGCTTTCATTGGGACATAAACACAGCTTTTTAGAAGCTGACGGTTCAGATGAAAACCTCACAGAAGGTCAAGAACTCTTCCCAGTCTTGTGGACAGAGTGGTCAGGATAAACTTAGATTTCAGGGTAGATACAACAGTCTGTTCCCAAAGGCTGGGTTTGTTAACAACTCCTGCTCTTCCATAATGCTCTGGAGAGCTTTCCTATCACTTCACTTGTAAAGGAACCATAAGGCATGCACAAACTAAATTTCATCTTAATTGCTCTGGAAAAAAGAAATTTGAGAAAAAATTCTGTTGTGTTTGTCTCTCTTCATCCACTAAATATAATTAAATAAGCTCCCACATAGCCATACCTGCAGTTCATAGACTTTGGTACAGTTTCTCACTTGCATCAGTCAAGCTGCTGCAACTTATTTTACCATCTGTTAAAGCAAAAAACTAGGTACCTGCTATTCCACAAAATAGCATCAATATTGTAACCATTGTGATAAAAAATTGAGGCCTTGATACTAAAACCAATACAAGAACCCCTTAAGGTGGGGTTGTTGGTTTGGGGTTTTTTTGCTAGTACCTCAAGTGGCTGGGCTTAACTCAGTTTTAATGTATGAACTAGAACTCAGCAAATTGTGCTGTGAAGTTTGATATAGCCACTATGATCTGGAAAATAACTTGTTATCAAAATGAAATCTTTTTTAACAAAAAGAAATTATGAAAACAGCAGAGGCAGCTTTTTCTAATTCAAATGGGAATTGCCAGAAAGAGGACATAAATGATGAAAGAAAGGGATCTGATATCATAGTTTGAAAGGTCACGATGGAATTAAACAATAGAAAACCAGTTATTCCAAAGAAACTGATGTGAGGAAAGATACCAGAGAAAAATTGGTATTGAAGTTCCAAACACTCACTACTTAAAGAGAACATGAAGGTGAGCATACAGCTTATTCTGTTCAAATTCTGGTATGTCTCATTTAATAAAATACAAGAATAAAATTTATTTGAATATGAAAGGGCTAAGAAATCTTTTTTCTCTTTTTCTTTCAAATAAATTCCTGGGTGCAGAAGTCCATAAACTGTTTTCACACATGCAATGTGATATGTATGAAAATAAAGAAAACATTTTCTCAAGAAATGTAAAAAAATATTTAAACAGTTGACACAGTAAGATAATACCATAAAATCTCTCTGCTTTTCACAAGGATTTACTCCTCTCTTAAGAAATAAAGTACCTTGAATTAAATTATCGTACCTTAAACTATGCTAAATTATACCATTCTTCACAATTTTCCTTGTGTTTACTAATGTCTAACGGTGGTGTAGGATAGTCAAGACCTAGTGGAAAATGGGGGAACATTTTTTAGGTAAAAAAACCTTATATTTGTAATTTCTCAGCAGAAAATCTAATAGCACTGTCTAGTTATCATCTCCAACTGCACAAAACCCATAATAACTGGCAAATGTGGTGCCAAGCAAAAAATCAATATCAGTGAAAATAACACTTTACCTTTTTCTCCTCTCATCTCTTTACTTGCATTCTTTGGTTAGTACTACAGTTGCTGAATGCAGACAAAGATTCACCAAGAGAAACCTCTCTTAATGTCATGTAAAAATCTTTACTTGCCATAGGCCATTGATTTATTTTTTTTAAGCTCTGTAGCTCAAAGAAGTGAAAATATGTGCCAGGTTCATTTTATTAATTTTAATCATGACACCAGGCCCATACAGTTTTGACTATTGTCAAATTTACTATTGACAGTTATTTTGGATGTTGTAGGACTGTGGATATAGAGACTCATAATGTATATAAGGTTTACTGAGGTGAATTCAAAATACTGCTCTGAAATGCTGTATGTAGTTCATAAAACCTGCATTTTAAAATTTTATGTGAGAAGATTTACACAGTATCTCCTGTGACACAGCACTACTGAAGTTTTCAGGATCGAAAGTGTTTAAGCACTGAATGTATGAAAAGACAGTGGAGACTACTGACTGGTTATTGGATCAGGAAAAATTAAACACATTCCTGGTATCTTTATACATTTAGGAGATATTAATACCTTTGGCACATCTTCTACAAGCATTGTACCATTTATAAGGAGAAGAATTATATAGAAGTCATTGAACTGCAGGTGCATGTAAGACTTTGTAGGACACAGCTTTCTTTATGGTTTATGTCAGTGTTTATTCCTGTCTGACAAACAGCCCACACAGCTGTTTGCTCATTTCCTGCCTTCTCCAACAGCAATGACATCAGGGAGAGAATCAGAACAGTAAAACTGAGAAAACTAGTGGATTGAGATTAAGAAAGTTTAATAGCTAAAGCAAAAGCTGTGCACATAAGCAAAGCAAAACAAGGACTTAATTTCATTCACCCCTCCCTATGGTCAGGCAGGCGTTAAGCCATTCCTGGGAAAGCAGAGCTCCATCACTTGTAGTGGTGCCTCGGGAAGACAAATGCCATCACTGCAAACACTCCCTTTTCTTTTCCTTACCCAGCTTTATATCCCAAACATGACTCCATGAGGTCTGGAATGCCCCGTTGGTCACCCAGGGTCAGCTGTCCCAGCTGTGTCCCCTCCCAGCCCCTTGTGCTCTCCCAGCCCCCTCACTGGCAGGGGGCGGTGAGAGGCTGCAAAGGCCTTGGCTCTGTGTAACTAAAAGGCCTGCTCAGCAATAACTAAAACACTTCTGTCTTCCCAGCATGGTTTCCTGCATAAATCCAAAACACAGCTTCATATCAGCTGCTTTGCGGAAAATTAACTCTACCCCAGCCAAAACCAACACAAATCGGGAGCAAATTTTTTCCTATGTGACTGTGCCTTCTCTTTAGCATTTGGAAAAAAAAAATCCCACAAGTCCAACTTATTGTTAGAAACACGCACTAAATCTCAAAAGAATGGATTAACTGTAGTTGCCAAATGTTGAAAAAAAAAGCAAAATGAGACAAATCTATGTTTCTAGTGAATGCTTTTATCCATTTATGCTTAATTACTGATCCATGGCAAGAGAAGGAAATATTGAGTCTTCTTTTGACTTTGGCAATATTCCCAAGAGGATTCTATTCAAGATTTTCTCTTGTGACGCCATGCAGATTCTCCTATCCAAGATTTTCTCTGGTGAAGCAATGCAGTCTCCTGCATTTTTTATTAGTCTATGCACAGCAAGACTAACAAAAGATATGTCAAGTAAGACATGTAAGAGAAGTAAATTCAGGAATAAAATTTAAAGTATCCACAAAACTTAGGATGAGAAAATGGCATTTTAGACTAAACTACAGCCTTGTGTTAGGCAAGGAAAAATCTAGCTATACTAGAAAATGAATGAATCTTAGAAGCAAAATCACTGATTTTACTCCTTCTTTGTGAAAGAAAGTCCATGCTGCCAACCTAAAACAGCAAGAACACTAGAATCACAATTGATTTAGAGAGGGTGGGAAGTATAATGATAATGACTATGTTCGAATTTCCTGTTCCTTTTGCACTTCATCTCATTCAATAGTAGAGCAATAGATAGTAGCTTTTGCTTGCTCAGATATTTCAAGATTCAAAGAGGCAGAGGTTATAGTTTCTCTCTGTGGCTATGATCAAGCATAGCGCTATTCTAATTATTTTTAGCAGAAAACCCACAAATATATATGATGTTTATTTCTTTTTTTTTTTTTTTATACATAGATTAAAAAGAGATGCATCAGTGAAGATGGGAATTTAAATAAAAAGTGAGAATTTTGACTGTAGTTTGAACTCCCGTAACTTTTTTGTTCTGGTGAAAAGTTGATTTTTATATGTAGGAGAATACAAAAAAAGTCCTTCCATGAACTAACAGTCATAAAGTAGCAAAAGAAGGATGTTTCAAAAATCTTCACTGAATGATTATGCAAGCAGTAGCAACAGCAAGATTTTTATCTCCATTAGAAAAATCTGTCTTATATCTTGCAAAATAACCTTAAGTGTTCACACTCATGGGTATAAAGCCTTAAGGGAAATATTTCTGTTTATAAGAAACCTGTAGAGAGGATACTGTCCCTAGAACTTGAGAAACAACTGGCTAACTAATTCAAATCCAATGGCAAATGTTAAGATTTCCATCCTCTGTTTACACTCCTCTTTTTCTTCACTGTCTTCACATAAACCTGAATAACTTTTCAAATGCCTCTGTAGAGGAATGTAGACAACTGTCTTCCTTCCAGAGGGGCTCTCTCTGGACCAGCAGCATGCCTGCATACTCCTGTACCTGTAAATTTAGACCCTGTTGGAAAGGAAATATGTTAACTTGTGCTCAGGGCTACACCAACATGAACTAAGTCCCCACTGGCTCAGGTCACAAATGGGAAGATATATTTACATAAAAATCTTTATGAACAAACATAAAGGTATGCAATTCTTCTCCAGAAGGCAACAGTAGTTAAAAAGGGTTTTTTTGTTCTAGCATGCTGATTGGCAAAAATGCGTAGAGGCTGTTAAAGACAGTTCTGAAGCAACTTCGGAGCTTCCCATCTTCTGCAGTTCCCCCCATGGCTATTGTAAATGCTCCAGGGACTTTTGGTCCTAGAGATATGGTAGTTCAGCTCACTGAGGCTTCCATTAAATATGGTATTATTCATCCAAGGAGAACAAATGATTGCTCCTTTGACTGACCACAGACTCTTTCCTGGAGGAACTTTCCCTGTCAGACCACTCCCTTACAGAATCAATCAGCAATTCAGTGCCTTTTTATACTTCAGTTTCAACAAGATGTCCTCCACCTTTCTTTATGCTTTGTCATGTCTCCTGTGCCATTCTGTGCTAAAAGCAAGCACTCCTTGTTTGTAATGCATAAGAATTTGTGTATTTGTTAAAAATCAAAAATTAGTGGTGAGGACAATGAAAGGGATCTGCTGAAACAAAAATATTCCAATCAATTTCCAATCAATTAATAGCTGCTCAGGATTCAGCTGCTGAGATTACAGGTTAAAATTCCCATTTCTCAGGTGAAGCCGTGTAGTAAGAGATGTTAGGTGGTTGGATTCCACTGAAAAAATGCATAAAATTAAAATAACATCACTGTTCATCAGCAATTAGCACTATTAACTCAGGAGTGATTGTTGTATGTATTTCAAGAACTTTGTTTCATTTGCTTGAAATTTGAAGATAGCTCATAACTCCTTTATAGGATGTTTAAAAAGATGGAAAAACTAAGCAAAAATTTTCAGGAGGATTCCCATTTTCAGGAGGATCTACCCTTCAGAAGTATATAAATGACAGACCCCAAATTGTAATTTGATAGAAGTATTTCCTTTTGTCTTCTCCTTCCTTTGTATCTTGCACTTAGTTATACCTCATCCATCACGCTGCCTGTCCCACCTTATTCTCTGTCCAATGCCTGAGGAACCTGGATGTGTCTGAGATTAAGAGAAAGTAAAGTAAGGAGGGTTCTTCATTTTTTTCCCTGTACTAGCACTAAAAAACTTTTAGCCTCTATGAAAAGAGCTGAATTTTTTCAGTGGAAGTTGAAAGGAACATATTGGGGAGAAAAAAAAAGGAAGCTCTATAAAGACTTCAGTATCAGTTCTATGTTTATATTATGGGCTGCTTTTCCCCTAACTGTCAGGATTTCAGATTTCTTTTAAAATAATTTTTCCACAACTTTGTATTCTTTTTTAAATTTGGAGCATTTTTAACTCACCAACTCAGTGCAAAGATCAAGTTTTTTATTTTATTAGCAAGTTTATTCTAGAAAAGTTATTTTTTATTTTTAGTTTTTCACAGCAAGTTTAATAGTGTCACATGCAAAATGGATACTCTGTAATATTGAGGAGGAAAGGTGGTTTCAAGCAAGTGGCACTAGATCCATCTGCCAAGGAGCAGCCATATCAAAGTTCTTGCTTTCATTTGGCTTCTTCTGGGAAAGGACATTCTTTATACAGAGCCCTTCTCTACTTGCAGGCACATATGTTATTCAAAATGGTGCCATATAGTCACTTGGAAATGAGTCTTCTGGCATGGGGTTAGATGGAAGCAGAAAAAAGTACTCTCTCTTTTTTTTCACTTTCCCTGTCCCCAGCTTCCCTGCTTCCCATTTCTGTGTTTGTGTTCTTCTGCATCCTACACACAAAGGAACTGCAGTGACTTATGCTGGGCTACAGAACATTTGTTCATGTACCTAACTTTGTAATTGTATCTTCCTTTTGTTCAAGACATCAAGTGGTGTGTGTATTTCTCACAAAAAGGAAGCGTTTGCAACTGGACTGCAATGTGATTCCCTTTCCAGCTAACACACCAAGGGAGTGTGATGCCCCTTGTACAGTCTTTGGAAATTCATGAAAATACATCATGAAATGCATGAGACTCAAGATTTAACACATTTGTAGTTGATGTGACCCAACAAACCTGCAGGTGCCAGCGCAAAGTGTGTATCTAGGCTGTGAGAAGTAGCCAACTCCTGCAATTAGAGAGCAGGTAGTGTCATTAATCAAGTAAAGTGAAATGACATTAATCTTTATAAAATAATTTTAACTTACATATAATTTACCTAAAATCTTCTTGTATGTTTATGCCAACAGGGGCCTTTCATCGTATGTTGGCTCCGTGAGTGGCTGCAAAGATATGTTTTGCTCTTTTAGGAGGTATCAAGTAAAGAAACTGATAGAAAACTGCTGGCAAGTTTTGGACAGAGGATGAAGGAAGCAGCACCCGGGTTCTTGTGCTACAAGCTTTCTGTAGTTATGTGGTGCATGGGAGGAGGAACAGAGTTAAAGCTTTCAGATCCTGAATGCTCAGGTCCACCACACAGGCAGTATCTCCTTCCCTGCTGGAGCTTCGTGATCCTGATGCATGTATTTCTGTGTGTGCCCAAGGGGCACTGATTAAAGACATCCAATTGATTTCTAGTTACTGTTTCTAAACAGAAGACATACCTGGTTTATACAGAACCATATCTTTTCACCCTTACACTGAGTTTGCAATACCTTGGGGATCACTGGCAATGTAAGTAGTTGATTAATGCAAACAGTGCGGTAGAATTTGGATCAAGGTGGTGGTGCTAAAGTATTATTTCTGCTAAGTAGAACTACATTAGGTGCAATCCAGTACCATGATGAAGATCCAGAGGATGTGGGAAGCCTTTCATGATTCCAAACATAAGGGCTCAGCTGCTCAGTGTAGGCAGGAGCATGGTATGTGCAGAGGCTGCTAAGCTGTGCAGTCATCATAAAGGAAGAAGTCCATAATGGAAGTTGTGAAAAATCCTAGAAATGTGGGGTTTTTGCACACATTAGGAGATGCAAAAAGCACATGTTGTATTTGCAGAACATTCTTCCTAAACACTGCAGGAACTCCACTTATAAAATATTTAAGTCACTGTGGTTATTCCTGAGAAGATAGGAAAGAAAATACTCTTTTCTAATTCTAAAATGTTTTTTGGAAAACTGGGCTAGGAAGAATTATCAGAGAAAGACTAAACAGGATCATTTAATTAAACCTGGAGACCTTCGAACAGATACAGTCTGAGAAATAACACATTCAAGGAAATAAACTGGGATATATTCAGAACTGAGAGAAAATTCTGAAATAATTAGGAGGAAAAAGATGTGATGAGGGATGCAAATATTGCATTAAAAATTGCTGCTGAGACTGTGTAAACCACCAGCAAAAGGAAGATTGGAAATGTCTGCTGCTTTTATAACATCTTTATTTCGCTCCAATTTTGACAGTCTTTGTGGTTGTGCAGTACCACCATCCAGATCATCCATTTTCATTTGCTTCTGAAAAGTCACAAATTTCCACACAATGGAGATGAAGGGAGCAGACCATTGTTGTTGCAGTGTGAGTCAACATAGTAAATTTAAAATGTAATAAATTTACAGGACACTAATTTGTCTTCAGAAGCAAATTGTGTGTACATTTTGTTCTTCTTAAGTTCATGTGAGATATCTTAATCTACCTCAGAAACAGAGCAAACAATTATTCAAGAAATGTGCAATATAAGAAACTCTAAGGGTATTTAATATAGAGAAGCTTAAACAATCAAGTAAAATAGAATGTAAAATAAAAAAAAAAAACTTGCCTACAGAAAATAAACCTAACAAAAATACCACAGTTAGACCTGTGTTCTTGTGACAAAATAAAAACAAATAAGAGAAAGAACTGGAAGGTAAAAAGTGAACTGATATGATTTAACAGCAAGTCATATGAGGTTACTCTAGCTAAAATATCTCTAGTGAACATAATTGGCAGCAGCTTAAATTACTGCAAGCTATTATAAATTATGATGACTGAAATTATTATAAATAGCCAGAGATATAAAGCAAACAGATTGTTTTCCTTAATGAAACTCAGGAGTTTGGAAAAGAGTCAGTGAATTGGCTCAATAACCAAGAATTTAAAGTTGCAGATAAGGAAATTAGGTACTGCTGGGAAGTTAAACTGTTTGTGTCCATTAGCTTTCAGGGCAGTAGTTGAATGTGTAGGTATCCAGAACCTGGCTTCTACTGAGAGTAAAGACCTGGAAAGTGAAGCAGGGATTCAAAATCCTACTTGATAATCACATAGATTGCATGCCTATTTACTATTAAACTATTATATGTGAAAGAGAATAAAATGCTTAAGTCTTCAGGGCTCTTGAAATTAAGTGGCAATCACTATGAGGATCAGAATCTCCTACAGAGCTTTGTGCTTTTCAACTACAGTTGTTTTCTTGTTGCCTCTGGAAACAGAACATCAGACTTGACAGCTAATGTGTCACAAAGAAATACTGGGGGAGAAGGAAAACAAAACGACCCCAAAACCAAACACAAAGTAATTTACCAAACCATTTCCTGGTGTCAATAATATATTTTGTGGTCAAAATTTCATACTTTAGCACTAAATCCATGGCGTCTATGTCACAATTTACCTTCTCCCCTGAGAAAAAATTGAACTATTGTTCTGGGAAAACTGGGTAGTGTGAAATACTTTACCTGTACGACATGGGATTTTTGGATTTGTTTTACAGGGTTTTTTTTGAGCGTTTAGTAAGAATAATTAGTGGAACATAAGTGTATGATGTACAAAATCAAAGGAAAGCTCAGTGTGTGGAAGAAACTTAGTAATTGCAGTGGCAGATGGGTTTGCCTCAAAGAGACGACATTGTTACTTACATGAAATTCTCTATATAGAGTCTCCTCAAGTCATCTGTCCAAGCAAAAAATAACTAATTTTTTTTCCCTTTTTTTGGATTACATCAATATGATGCAGCTGCTGCCTCAGCTGGAGAAAGAATCATTCTCCTCAAGTAAGAAATATTTAAGTAAGGATGAGTGCCAAAAGAAGGATTGGTTTGAAATTGAAAGCTCTGAATATAGACAACTCTGAATATCACATTATTTTTGAGATTTGAAGTAACAGTAAAAACAGTGTTGT
Source organism: Zonotrichia albicollis (assembly GCF_047830755.1). Classification (NCBI taxonomy): domain Eukaryota; kingdom Metazoa; phylum Chordata; class Aves; order Passeriformes; family Passerellidae; genus Zonotrichia; species Zonotrichia albicollis. Next base: position 54,618,756 of record NC_133820.1, read on the forward strand.
TGTATTCTGTATTTGAACCTTCTAATGACACATATGCTGTATTCTTAATTAATATTTTAATAAAACTATGAGAAAATTTTTGGGTGAAAAATGCAAGGTTAAAGGGAAAGTTTTTCTTAACTTAAATTTTATATTGCAAAATTTGGCATTTTGTAAGTAAAGATGGACCTAATTTGTCACTTTGTATGAAAATAACCAGAAATTACTACAAAGATGAAGGAAATTGCTTTGTTGCCTTAATGGTCTATATTTTTCTCAAGCAAGACTGTTTTCTAAAAAAAAAAAGACTAAAGACTAGGGTAGTAGTTTGTTGTTTCAGTCTTTAGTGACCTAGAGGATTTCTTCACTCTTGAACTTGAACTTAGCTACTACTCATAAATAAAAAGAAAAATAAAGAATCTGAATCCTCTATCACTTGACATGAAGGAATTCTCCCAATATTAGTTTGAAGAAAGGTGGTGCTATCAAAAGAACGATGTTATTTCCCTCTCCAAAACACAAACCTGCACACACACACTTTGCAACGCAGAAAATTGATGAAATCCACCACCTTTTGAGAAACTGCAGCAGTTACAAGTCTCCAATCAAACCATCACAGCTGCTAACACGGCCAGTGAAGTGACTAAAAGTGGTCATTGGCTTTTATAAATAACCAGCTTTCACAAAGAAAAAATAGAAAGAAAAAAATGGTATTACAAATTATGCATGAAGAATGGATAATTTTTAACTTACATTGGCACTGATGTTCTAGAAGCACACAGGAAAGCTGGTCTTAGTAATATTGCTCTTGTAATTTTTGTCTGGAAATAGGTTATAGTAATGAGTTTTTTTGTGAAAATGCTGAATACTTGTAATAAATCAATTGGTCACATACACGCCTAATGCTGTTAAAGCTATGGAAAAGCATTTATTTTCCTCTTTCCAAATTTAAGTCAAAAAGCACAACTTTTTCTAATGTATTAATTTTCAGAAGCAGTCCTTTACTAGCCAAATATAGTGAAACTATTGACAGCTTTCTTGTTATTTGTAGTGAATATTCACTTGATTTCTCTTATGTTCAAAATCAGTCATTCTTACACGTTTTAGAAATCTGGTGCCCAATCATTAAAAGACAAGGCATGCAAAGCTCCAGTGAGACCAGTTGACTATTTAATATAGAAGTCATTCATATAAAAATAAAAGGATGCTAAAATAACTAATGACAATCAAAAAGGGTTTATGTAACTTTTATTTAACTCTGCCAAACAACCATGATATAAAAAAAATGGATGCCAAAAATCCCTCAGAAATTATCGCAGATATTGACAACATATTTTCTTTAATATCACAGTTGTTAAAAGAAGAATTTTTCTAAATCAGAGTAGATAATTAAAACTAGATGAAAACTAGCTACATACAAAAATAAAAGCAGTTTGCCAATGCATCATAATAGCTCATGTACAATCTTGACAGAGACATCTGAGTTTTCTTTAATAGTAGCTCAATATTTCTAACAAATTTATGGGAGAAAATCAATATAATCAATGACAGTTTGTCCAGACTTCCTGGACTGGTAAGAAATTTTAATGCATGTCTGTTTTAACATAGTGGTCTGGATCAATTAATGAGGTGATCTCTATTGAAAAAAACATTAATCAACAGAAGTAAGTAGAGCTCCATATGTCTAAGAACCATCACTGTTGACAGGGGAATCTGATGACAGAACTGAGATCTTGGTTGCACTGATAGGTATCCTATGGGAAGCTGTCAGTATATTGTTATAATTAGGAAAGAAAGTCTTATCTCTGAAATACAAGTTGCACAGCATTAAGATGAAGTAGATAGAAAATTTCACCTCTGCATACATTACCTGGGTCCCATTTTGATGCCCAGAATTTAAAAAAAAAAAAAGAAAAAAAAAAGTGGAAATGTCTCAGAGAAAAAATTAATTATGTCTACCTGAAAAAGATTTTTATAGTATGGGAAATAGGATGATCAGTACATGTAATACATTCAAGAAAGGTTTAAGAGGTGATCTGCTGGTGATCTACAAGTAACAAGTGACTCAATATCTCTGCTTAGCATTAAATGTGGTATGAAAAACTGATTAAATCTGTCTGGCACATGGTTTAACCTTTCAGGGTAATTTACCAAATAGAACATCTCTAGGGATGTGTTAGATTTTACCTCTCTAGAAGGTAAAATTTTACATTGAGACTGGATAAATATCTCATGGATGTGCTAAAATTTAAACAGATATTTTATGTTGAATGCAGGAATTACTGGGAGAGTTTTTTCAGTCTGTGGTATTTAGGGAGTCAGGCTATTAAAGATCATAATGTTCCCTTTAACTTTAAAATCTATTAAACTTATTTGATTGAGTCATTTACTCCCCTGTTATACCTTTTATAGGGAGCTAAAATGGTGGGGAAAAGCACAGACTACATCTAACCTTGGAACGGCAAAGCAAAATCAGTTGATTCAGAAAGCCTTGTGATAGTTAACAGAATATTTAATTGAAAAAAACCCTTGAGAATTTTAGTGTGGAAGAGCACGCAAGCTTGAAACTGCCTACATCTTCTTATTAAAGGCTCTTTACTGATGAGATTGCCAATTAAATGAACAATTATTTGTGCTAATTAAAATATGATATAGTAATATATTTTCTACTGGTTCAAGATATATTAAAGTGAGCTTACGGAGGAACTAGCCTACCAAACCATATTTGAACAAACTGTCTTTTGACTAAAAGCACAGGAAAGAACTAGCTGCCCTATATATACTTCCCATATAGCATTTGCCTATGAAGAATTTCTGTTCTGAGAAAATGTTTGAAATGAAGCTCCTAAATTAGATATAAAAGTAACAAGCTATAAATATGCAACCTTGGCAACAAATTGAAAGAGTTGCGGGGTAGGATTTGTCTGACCATATTTTAGGAGTGAATTTTAGGCTTAAATTATTGGATCACAGGCTATCTCACCTGTCTACATTGATTCCATAGAGTCCATCACCTGCATTAGGAACAGTTGGATAGCTGTCCTGGAAGCCTGGGCATCACTCATATTTAGACACCAAAATGTGAAAGATAAATGGTATATAAGCAACGAGTGCTTTGGAAGGCTGACAGGACAGCAAGAAAGTGCACCATATTGAACCTCTGTTGTAGAATCAACTCAAAAGGCAGTGCAAGGTCCCACACCCACCCCATCCCACTCAGTCTGTGCCACAGAGCACAGCAACCTGCAAGTGCTGTCTTCAGCCAGAGAGCTCCCTGCAGTGCCAGGACAGGTTTAAATACAGCCAAGTGACCCCACCCTCCCTTCATATGGTCCCATATCTGAGGCTGAGGCTCTCAGAAAATAAAATGGCATGAAAACACAAATCACCATGCAGCAGTTACATCTGCTGTGGGAAGATCAGGAAATGTGGCAGAAATGAGGCAGGCTGCAGCTCTTAAATTGTTCCAGGTATAGTGGCATTGGCTAATGCAACACTCTCCACCTGGGAAAGCCTGAAGGAATTACTGAGTTTCAGGATGTATATGTCCTCCTCTTAGCTCTTGGGTGTAGCACTGAAATGCACTTTGTTTAATTTTCTTGAAAATCTCAGTACAGAAATAACTGTACCTAAAGCATATGCTACACTGAAATCTCAGCTGCCCATTTCTAGGGAATTTCCCTCCCTTGAAACAATCTATCCTAATCCACTTTTTTTTAAAAAAGGGACTCTAATATGTACCTTGCTCGGAGCAAACAGGGCTGGCTTTAATTTGTCTGGCCACAGTAAAATGTTCCTGTCTGTTCCTGACAGTTTGACATGTGGGAAAATTAAGCTGACTGACCCAAAACCTAGATATACTCAAAATGATGTTGAAAAAAAAATATTTAGAGGATGGTCATAAGATGAACAAAGTAACTAGAAACCATTGCAGCCTGGCGAAATAAAGTAGCGGGACAGCAACTTAACAGCTGTGTTTCTCTGGATACGCCCAGTTTCCAATAATTGGTTTTTGACTCAACAGCTAAGAAAGTCGGGGCATTTCTGGAAATTAGGTTTGCTTCAAACCCAATTGCTGAGTCCTATATTAATGTTTTGAGGTTTTTTTCAAACACTTGATTTGAATGTCAAGTTTGAGAATAAGATCTTTCTTCAATTCTTTACTTCAGTACTTTAGCTAAGGCTTCTGATTGGCTTTTTAGTTAAGTGCAATGTACCACAATTAAAACAAATAAATCCAATACAGTCTTTCTTTCCACTGACCAGTCTGTAGCTCTAACTGGTAAACATGAAGCAGCTGTTGAATCTTTGGAATAATTGTGACATCTGAGAAGCTGGATAATCACTGGAACAATTTTCTCACTATTTAACCTAATCTGTGTGTATTCAAAAGTCTGGCCCTTCATAGGGTAAATACAGCAGCCATGCAGATGGGAAAAGAGAGAAGGAATGACTGTCTAGCCATGCTGTTATTATGTAGCAAGGAGTAGGATGAATAAATTGTCCTTAAAATTATCAGATTCAGACTAAGCTCTTTGGTTCTGTTTCACTGCCTTTCTGAAACATTGCGTGTTATTAATTTTAGTATGTTGCAGAAATGCCCAAAGGAATGGATCAGAAATTATTTCTCTCACAAATGGAAATGATTAATGTGCATTTTCAATTGGTACTTGATGGATTTTTGATCCGTGATGATACTTCTAGTTGAAATCCTTGTCCCAGAGAAATCTAGCGAACCGGCAATTTGTCACTGATTTCACAGTACCAAACTTTCCTGGTGGCACTTTGTTTTCACTGGTTTGGGCCTCATTTATCTAGCCATTGTACTTGGGCAGAGAGATAGTATATCACATATTCATGGCTGGAAAGCTCTATAAATGTGATGATAGCTGTACTATTATAAATAGCATTCACTGGCTAAATAATGTATGAGGTTTCTAACTAATGCAAGCTTCTTTAAAGCTCTGAGTATATAAGCAATGTTTTTGTAAGCCCTTTAAAGTATCTGAGAGATTAGACAAAAATGTCTTACTAATTCTGAAAGACATAGTTCATGCATGACTCAGATGAGCATTTCATTTCCCTTAGCTCCCTCATGCCCTTCTCTCTCTACCAACTGAGGTTGCCCTTTAATAAGGGGAACAAAGAGCAGGATACATACAATTAAAATAAACAAGCTGTTTCTTTTAAAGTTCCCTTATTAGGATAACCTCCGTTCTTTTACATTTATTTGTTTCAAGGTGAATTTATTTGCTGCTTTTCCCATATTACTGTTTGTTTATGTCTTGAATCTCCCCACTGAAGTAAGAAACAAAACTTTAAGACCATGAACATCTAGATGAGAGACTGATAAAATCTTTTTAAATCTTGAACCATTATTTTCTTTACTGATCTGTTGTGAGGTACGAGTAGGTTACCCCATGAAAGCCATATCTCAAAAGTGGGACAGGATGAGGCAGACGAGCAGTGACCCAGCCTTGGCCAAGCCCTGTGAAGCTGCTCTCAGGCTGGGCTGCATGGACTCTTCCAGATGCTCTCACTATTCAATGTCACTGCTGCCCAGAAAATTCAGCTAGTGCTCTGAAAATCTATTGCTTGTTTCTGTGACTGAATTAAACTGAACTTGTACAAGGAGAGACACCAGAAGACATCTTTGTTTTAGAAACCTTGCATGTACTTGTCTAGTATAGTGTACTGTGAAATTTAAGTCCTGATTGCAAGTTAGGATTGGAGTAGGAACTTTGACTTTGCCATCACTTGTCAATGCCTTAGCCTTTTTAGCTGCACTGGGATATCTTTCTCACCTTCACACCCCCTTTGAGAAGTTTAAACAATATTTCTGTAGAAGTGAAACAATATTTTCTGAAAAAAAAAATTTGGAAAGTAATTTGAATTGCTATATTCTTTGTTGTAGCGCAGTTCTGAAAGATTAAAGGAGGGAAAACACCTGGCTATGGAGGCTATGAACAGAGCAAAAAGAGATTCAGATGGAGCTTTATTCTGTTACAGTTTGTAAAAATATAAATACAGCTTGTAAAAAATATAAAGAATTAAAATAAATCCACAAAAACAACCAAGCTTATCCATTAATTTATCAATTGCTTTCTGGAGATGCTTTTACCCCTTACTTACAGTGAGAAAATTTATGTAAAGTCTTCAGTTGCTGCTTCAGGCCTTTGTATGAATGCCATTGCAGATACCCTGTAGTTGTTCTTACTTGTGTGGACTATGGTTCCCATTACCAGCAGACTAAATGTGCTCCCTGCTGCCCAAATAACATGGTGCTGAATATCAGGGCAAGTCATCATTTAATGTAAGATATTACATTTCCTGAAACACTTTCTGTTTCACATCTCACTCCAGAACATTTGTTAGGATCAATAATGGGCACAGCTGTCTCCACAACGAGGGTAAATTTCTGGTTTCCCAATACTGGCATTTTATTTCATGAATGACTGTCATAAAAAAGAACAAGAATTTTGTCTGAAAACATCAAAATATTATTCTAGGGAGACGCTTTACTATAACTAGAATTAACCAGATTTTGTTTTCTCTTGTATTGTTAGAGCAAGTAATATTCAGCTCCTCAAGAGTGGGGAATATTTGAGGAATTTCATGCCAGTATCATGGGAAACCACAGAAAAAATAAAAAAAGAGTGTATTTAATCTACTTAATTAAAATACCACAAAAACTCACAAAAGAAATTCTAATGTTTTTAAGTCAAAATACAATTTTATCACTGTGTTTTAATTTTGTATCTGTATCTTAATTGTATGCCACAAAAATTGACCTGCACCATCAGAAGTGATGAAAATGGGAAATATACTTATGGATGAGGGATAAATGCACTGCAATTTACTACATCTGTCAGTTATAAGGCACTTTTACAGGGAGATAAAGTGCAAGTGCAAATAAGAAACAGATCTACAGTAATACCGATAATCAGGTTAAATGAACCCATATTAACAGCAGGTCATGAGAACACACTCTTTACATTGTTTCTTTCTAGGGCTTGACAAATGCAAGGAAGAAAAATGTACAGCCGAAAATTATTTATTCATCAGGTTTCTCTGGATATGATGCTATAAGGTCATTATTACTTACAACAGAGGGCAGCTAGATGACAGCATTCGTGCTTCATGGTGAAAGGTAAGACTGCTGGACATCACAGGTGACGCTCCCACACTTACACTCTTATTTACAACCAAAATCAATTGAGAAAGTTGAAATGTAAGAACATTCCTAGATACCTTTTCTGGACAAAAGATTTGGTTTTATTTGTAGAATATACTTTTCTACATGGTTTATGGATTTATGGAGAAATCACATTGCTCTAATTTTAATACTCCAGGGGAGACTTAATCTGAGAGTGATCATTCCTGCACATGTTTTTCAGATAGTGCAGCATGCTGCCTCTGGTGTGCCCTCCTGTACCACCATATCCACCTCCTCCATGATCATTTTGGGATGATTCATTCTTCATTCTTGCACCGATGAATCACTGTGCCCACAATCCGCATGTGCGCGTCAGTATTAAAGCTCAGAATTTCGGAGATCAAGATGACAATGTTTGGAAGACATGGTGTTACATAAATGTACTCTTGTACTATTTTCATCTGTTTCATCTTTGAAAGGCAACAATGAACAAAACATTACTGTGTTGGTGTATGAGAAGCAAGGCTTTAGCAGGACACTGCTCACATTCTACCTTGTGACTTGGTCCATATGTATTTTCCTAAGGCTGCTTGAAGTTTTGCTGTTTAAAATACAGGGATTTTTTTCATTGGCATTATTTATATGTGATTTTATTTATTTCTGTGTGAACTAATTGTACTTCTTTTCAATGACTAGTCAAATTCTGTTGTACTGAGTAATAAAGTCACATGGAAAGGAGAAGACAGACTGCCTCCTTTAGTATAAATGGCAACTGTGATACATCAGTCTGCCAGGAATCAAGTCAAACCAAATTAACACAAATGCATGAATGAAATAATGAAATGCCTAACAAAATAAGTAGAACTCTAAATTATGCTTTCAAAGCTTCCATGCTCAGGATCTAGTGAACATGTTCAGCAGAGTAAAGAACAGAGTCAAGTAGTGTACCCTCTTGAAAGTGTCTTTGCCACACAACGAGTTATCACAGCATAGAAAGTTATTAGTTATGTATTCTCTAGTGATTTTCTGAGTCTGTTTTGATCTCTGTATGACTGTAAAACAAGAAAAACAAGTCAGAAACTCTAATGACTCTAACAGGAAAAACGTCTGAAAGCCACAGATGAAGTCATGAAGCAATTATTCCCATAACTGCATTTGACCCATTCTGCCAAATGACAAGAAACTTTTGTTTATCACTAATCAGAGGATCAGAACATCGTTCAGACTGGGAGGGACCTCAGGAGTTCCCTGGTTCAACCTTCAGCTCACAGCCGGGGCAGCTCTGAGGTCAGACCAGGCTGATCAGGTCTTCCATTCTGTTCAGGGATTTGAAACCTCCAAGGACAGAAACTTCACAGCCTCCTCAGGCAACCTGTGCCACTGCCTGGCTGTGTTAATGGGAAAAAAACTCTCCTTATATCCATTGTGATTCTCTCTCGAGTTTCCATTCATGTTTCTTGTCTCTTACCCTTCTACCAATGTGATGAGCCCAAATCTGCTCTCTGTGTGAATTCTTTGCAGGCACTGCAGCTGCTGTTAGGTACTCCCAAAGTTATTTTTGCTCCAAGGTGAGCATATCTAGCTCACCCAATTTCTCCCCACAGCACAAATGCTCCAGCTCAAACCACAGTGGTGGTTTCTGCTGAACAGTCTCCAATTCTCAGATATCTCCCTTGTACTGTGGGCTGACAGCTGGACATAGTATGCAGGCATGCTGCAGTGAGTGTTGATCAGAGGAAATAATCACTAGCTGTGTTCCTGCTCATGCAGCCCAAGATGCCTTTGGCTGTTTCTACTTCTGGGGCACACTTCTGGCCAATGTCCATCTTACTGTCCCCAGGAAACCTAAGGCCTTTCCCACAGGCCTGCTTCCCAAACAGTTGATCCCCAGCCTGTGTCACTTGGAGGGGTTCATCTGCCCTAGATACAGAATTTTGCTTTTGTTCTTGCTAAAGTTCTTAAGGTTCCCACTACACCATTCACCCAGTCACTGAATTGCTGGATGGCAGCTTTGTGGTTAAATTTGGGAGCTGCCCCCATCCCCTTGTTTGGAGTCAACAGCAAACAGGATGAACAAAGAGTCTGTAAGTGCCTCTAGCTCATTAATAAAGTGTTAAACAAGGCAGGTGCCAGGACAGACCCCTGCACTTCTTCCTTTGTTACTGGCCTCCAGGTAAGGCATACAACTACTGCCCTCCGACCAGTCAGCTGTGTCTTTATTCGTTTTCTTGTCCATCCATTCTTCTTTACCCAGAGATCAAAGCTTACTGTGGAAAACAGTGTAGAAAATATTGCTGAAGTCAAGCTAAGTTATGTCTAGTGCTCTTTCCTTGCCCACAAATCCACTCATTTTATTATGAAAGGTGATAAGGGTCTCTATTTTACTGCAGAAGGCAAACAGCTTGGTCAGGCATGATTTGCACTTGATAAATCACTTCTATCCATTTCTGAACACCTTCACCTTCATGCTCACAGAGATGTACTCTATGAAGACTGATTCTGTGGTTTTGCTAAATACCTGATGGGAGGAAGTAAAGGAGATGAAGCCAGGTTCTTCTCGGTGAAGTTCAGTGATAGAGTAAGGCAAAAACTGAAATACCAGAAATGTCCTATAAATGTAAATAAAACCCTCTTTTTTTTTTTTTTTTGGGAGGGTGAGATTGGTCAAACACTGGAACAGGTTGTCCAGATAGGTTGTGGAATATCTATTCATGGAGATATGGAAAACCTGACTGGACACAGTTCTGAGTGACCTAGTGGAGGTGACTCTGCTTTGAGTAGGGATGTTGGACTAGGCCAAGTTCAGCATTATCTTCCAGCCTCAGCCATTCTGTAATATCTCCCAAGCAACCCTTTACTCAGCCAAAGCCTGTCTGTATCCTCTTTCTCAAGCCTCTTCAAGAAGCAGAGGCCTGTGAGAATGTGGTGATGACTGAGGCAGAGAAGGCACTGACTACCTCAGACTGATCTGTGTTCACTGTCACTATATCAAACATTCAGTCACAGACACAGCCCCACCTAACTGGCCTTTTCCTACTAAAATCAGATCATCTGGTTGTTCTTTCTCTCCCCTTTAAACATCTTCTCCAGCAGAGCATTAGCTTTGTGGATAGCACTCAGGTATATCTGGGAAGTGTTTCTAAAGTACTCCTTTGTAATCTGCTTCTCCCTTCCTTATGCTGTTCCATCACTAACTCCCAGCTTAGCCACACCAGTTTGCTGATATATCTAGTTGTTTTTCTGAGTATTGGAATGGATCATTCTTGCCCTCAGATGTAGTCTATCCTTAAAGAACTAACAGCTTTCCTGAGCAACTCCTCTCCTCTGATCAGTTTCCCACGGGATGACACTTAACAGCTCCCTGATCGATCCAAAGTGTTTGCCTAAAGTCCAGGGTCAGTGCTCTGCTCCAGCCTAATTCACTCCCCTTGGACCTTCAAGTCCATGATTTCATGCTTGCTACAAACGAGTGTCATGACTTTAGCAAACTCCACACATGATGATTCTTTCACAGCCTCTTCATTTTCACTCTTCTCCTCATCTCAGCCAATAACTGGGTAAGCAATGGGACATTGTCATCTGAATATGATGAAAACAAGATGTTAAGAAGCATAAACCAATAAACTCTTCAGACTGCAGGATCATAAACTGCTTCAGAGGCAACTCTAAAATTGTACATTATAGCATCTAATCTGAATAATATACTTAGATGCAAACCATAAATAGTAAATTTCGAATGAGTATTTGTAAATTGCCTGGTATTATGAAAGCTTAAAAATTATTGGTATGTATGAAGTTAGCTATAATTTAAAGAAATGTTGACTTTCTATTTTACATACCCACTACTTCACTGTTTACAGTGTTTATTAACTTGGATTTTCTGAGTTGCTGTTTTACTTTCCACCTTGCAAACTGAAAGCTCTAAACTAAACTTACAATTTGAACTTGGACCACTTCAACACATCAGATAAGGAAGTCAACAAACAATCCAAAGTATGGTATGGCCACTGACTTTATGCAACACTGAATCAGAGATCATATTTATACAGAGATTGTTTTTCCAGGTGAACGATCACCTTGGGGCAAGTGAAGCTATAAAGTTGTCATTTCCCACAGAAGCCCTGTTTATGCAGAACAGGGCACAATGGTGGTTCCATTGTGGAAACTATTTTTCTGCATTTCTGTTTTCTTAAACTACCCTTATGTTGTTAAAAAGATATCTGTAAGAACTTTTTCTTCAAAAACTAAAATTAACCCTTTATATTTATGACAAGTAAAACACTGGTAGAGGGTCTAGTTCTTCTTTTTTTTGTTCTGGGGAGCAGAATGCCCTTGTGACCATGACAGTGACCTCAAGGGAACCTTAGCGAATATCATTTACGCTCTGCGTATTTAATCCCAGTTTTCTTAGAATAATATTCTGCCAAGATTTCTACCTAAAAAATGTTTTGATGCTGCTGCTATTTTCAGAGAGAGAGATAGCAGGTTCAGGATTTTACTGAATATTTTCAGTTAAGGGCACAGAAACAGTTTGGATTCTTGTCTGAATGTCTGAAGAACTTTCTAACCTTCAAAACCATCATAAATATTTACTTGTACGCTGGTTTTGTATCACTTTCTATTATGATTACATACTATACTGTGAATTGAATGCTGATTTCAAACAGTATGAGAGAGTAACACAGTGAATGTCTTTTGACTAACAGTTATTTTGAATGATAAAATTTCAAATTAAAAAGCATGCATATGTTGTTTTTGAAGATATAATAAGTGTCTAAACAGTAAGAAACATCAGAAAAGTCTACTACTTTTTGAATGCACACTTCTGTACGTAATCTTTTCTTGCTGTGTAGGAATTTTATGTCTATTTCCACTGTACACTGAGATAAGAATACACTTCACAGGTATGTGAAATCAGATAGATCTTCTCCATGGAGGTGAATTGTACTGCGTGCAAGCTGTCTTCCAAGTAAATATTTAATTAGCTGCTCTTATTGAGATGTAATCATTCAGCATCTTTGCTCAGTTCAAGTGGAATACATTACATAAGAGATGACACTAAGGTCTGAAAAAGTGACAGCCTGTTCTGCCGAATCACTCAGAGCTTGATTTTCTGATAGCCCACAATACAGTTCAGAAAAACCTGTGTTAAATAGCAGCTTCAGCATGACACAGAGAAGGTGACACAGGGGAGAGGATCAGAGAAGGCAAGCATGACTTTGGAAGACAAACAGGAAACAAATCTGCACTGTGCAAGCTGTTTAGGCAAAAAAGGCATGTTAAGCAATTGTTTCCACATTTCCCCTGAAGTCAAATACCAGGGACGGGCTGAACTCGTGCAGAACTGCACCTGATGGAAAGGAAATTTTGCCATTGCAGAGTTTTAAAGGTGTGTACCCAAATACAATACTCAATATACTGTGAGAAAGGGGAAAGTATTTCAAAAAGGGAGACAGGCAGACTAAGCACTTTATAAGAAAGTGCTTGTGAAAATGTGGCACAGACGACTGCAAGGAAACCAACTCCAACTAAGAGCAAAGAGATGCCAATCAAGCAAAATATATCCAGAAAGAACAGGGCATTAACAGTCCTTCCTTTCTCAGTGGGAGTCTGAGCAGAGAATTTATGCTGTTTAGTTTTTGAGAACCAGAGTTGCTTGGATTTGGATGTGGTGTATTTTTCATGTACTGTATAAAGTTCAGAACTAGACCAATTATAATTATCAACAAGGAACTTTTCTTTACAAGAGGTAGCGTGTCCTGGATAAACTCCATTATAATAAATTTGATTTAGCTTATCTAATTTTAAATTCAAACTTATTTGGCAATTAATATTGAACATTTTCTTTATTTTCTTATTTGGCAAAGCCATTTAGAATCTGTCAAGATAAAAGACATGCATTTATAGCTGCAATTACTTTATATGCAGATATCCTTCCTCCTGCAGGCTATTCCTCTTCTGAGTTTTCCAGAGATGTGGAAACACATTTTAATTATAAACTAGATAAAGCATGGTGGCTTTAGTATAATTTATGTAGAAAACTTCACTTTTGTGAATGTTTTAAGTAGGCAGCCATACCAATATGGAGTGTCTGTCACTTTTCATCTTTCCTAGCCCAGTTGTGACATTCACTTTGAACTGTGTTCACCTTCTAAATAATTTTTTATGGACCTCTAGAAGAATCTGTGGGAACACTTCTAAAAACTCTAAAACTAATTTCTGTAGCAGAAACTTGTATATTAAATTAAAAAGCACCAGACTCTTGTGTATTTCTACCATATTAAATTTAAATTTGGAACCACATCACAGACTTCTGTCTGACATTCCTTTCTAGTCACAGATGCAACTGTCCAATTCAGAGGAATAAGGAAGAATCCAGACTTTAAACATCTTTAATTCCAATTTATGAAAGGGAAGAATAGATCTGGACAGATTTAATAATTTTACTGAATTAAAAACACCATTTCCTAGGTTTTTATTCTTATTATGTAAGGGAAATTAAAATATTTATTTAGCCCTCCCTTTTTTTTCAGGGACAGCTTTGGAATATTTTGGTTCCCAGCCTTCATGTGAGTGCCTGGACACATACCTGCACTGGGCACATGGGGGATTTCTATTGGACTACTTGGAGGATCAGTGGATGCTCACATCAATGCTTCTTCTTTAGATCTTGCCTTGCATTACGTTGCATTTCAGCAGCTTATTCATCCTTGTGCCTCTAAAATGTGCTGTGACCATTTATTTTCTTTTTCATTGTGAAGTTTAAAACTTCCTGTAAAGAGATGTACTGGACTTTTCTAGCACAAGAAATTTTATACTGTATGTCTTCATAATGGAACTTTCCAGTGAAGTTGTAATGTTCTTCGAGAGCATGTGGGAAGGTGTTAAAATATTCAGCAGATGCATTCTCTTCTTGAAATTTGCATAGAACTTTTATATCAGAAATGAAGCCTCAAGAAAGGGTAAAATGTTTAAAAATTTTACTGACCTGATATAATTTTGTTGTTTCATTCAGAAAAATATTATTTAATTAGCTTTTGGTTTTGCTGCTTAAATCTTATCTTCCGTGTGATCCAGGTTTAGAATTAAATATTTTAAGGGATGAAATCTGTAAGAGGGAGACTCAAGCATGTTCTAATGAACGTTATCAAGGATGCCATTATAGTCCATGAACAAGCTCCAAACAGCCTTTTACAACTCAAAAAAAACCCCCACCCATTAGCAAGACTTTTGAAAGTGGCAGCCCCTTCATCCTCACATTAAATCAGAAGTGTTTGCTTGTGTGCTCTCTGGCCAAATCTTTGTAAACAAGATTGTGGTACACCAGTTATAGATTAATTGGAACATGCATTAGGTGGGATGTTGCACACAATTTTCATGGGCAGGTGTAGTCCTAGCCAAGTAAATTCTACTTGCTTCTCTTGGAGGAGAAAGTATGGACTGGCTTAAGCTGGTCACCTCAATTAATACATGAAACAATATATCAGAAACTAGTTGATGTGGATTTACTTCTTGGATCTGCCATCAATCTGTATAGTAATGGGAAATCAGTTTTCTCTTCTCTTTGTTTTCTTCCTGTTTTCTTTCCCCCGTGTTTTGTTCTGTATTGTATCCAGTCCAAAGGAGCTTTGAGGAGGGTTTAGGCTTTCTGATGCCATTGTTAGTCCGTCTAGTTTTGCAGTAGAAAAGTGAACCAAATTTAAATCAGAGACAAGATTCTTCCTCATTGATTCAGTGAAATACTAAAGATAGATTTAATTGCAAACTGCTATTTTCCTACATTGAATGCTATTTTAGTTGAGAAATATGAATATTAGAGCTGCCATTCACACAATATTACTTTTAAAAGACAAGCAAATAAATAGCAAAGAAATAAGAAGAAAAATTAGTCCTTACCACCTTTGCAGTTCTCTTTAATTAGAAAATTTAATGACAGGTTTCTAAAATTACTGACAGCTCCTTCATATGTTGGGATTTTTAAAAGATTGATCAGAAAATTTCACTTAGAATACCAGATGCCCATAGGAAACCGATCATTCACTGAGATATTCTACCACATCAACCATCCTATCCCATCCTGTGGGGAAGAAATTATATGTAAGAGAAGCACAAGAAGTCTGCTTCAATTTCAAATAAGCTGCAGAGAAGAAAATTGTCCTACTCTAATGTCTGGCTAATGGCTTACAAGAAGTAACTAGTATTAAACTTGTCTTCAGTAACAATTCTACTGAAAAAAAAACCAAGAGGGATTTTGCTATTTTTCATTTCTCCCTAGCTAGAGACACAGGGCAAACTGCCTAGTCCTCTATAAATTGATGGTGATACATGAATTATAAATGACAGATGGGTGCCTTAGTTTGCAAGTTCAGAGCTAAGTTGTCAGGCAAAATGCAAGAAGGCAATACTCACTGTGTAGCTGTTCTGTATCAGGGCATATTTGCAACTCAGCCTTACTGTTGCTCATGAAAGAATATAGGAAGTAAAGAAACAGTATTTTGAGTGCAATTCATAGCTGTTTCACAAGAAATCCCTAGAAAATTTCTCTGTTACTACAGCAGACAAAGAGTTTGTGTGGGATGGGGACTACAGCACTTTCTTTTGAAATGGAAATGCTTGATAGTGGGGAAGATCACAGAGAAGATTTACTCACTGTAAAACATCCAATGATGTTTTACAAGGGACAAATGGTCTTTCAAGTCTCCTCTAAGCTTAATTTCTTGAGATTCTTAAAATTACATGTGCCATTTTTGGATACCTGCTCTGGTGAAACTTGAATGTAATTAGGCCCCCAAAACTGCAATACAAGTTAAACACTGGTCCCCCTTCATCCAGTGACAATTTATGATAGGTATTCTAGGGGCAGAGACACTCTAGGCATAACCAGAAGCTCCAGGTCATGAATAGTTCTCTAAAATATATGCACACATCGAAATATTCCATGCATCTCCTGAGAACATGTTTCTCTCTCTGCTATGGCACTAGAGACAGAGACACAAAGCTAGACATGCTATGCTGTGAAACCTCAGTGGAAGAGGTTGTCCAGTTTCTAGAAGCAGGAGAATGATAACAAATAGACTTAAAATCAAAAAAACTGCATGCAACTGCACATTTGTGTCTGTTAAATGTTAGCAGCACTGTATATCTTCTTGGATACATGTGTAATTCCCTGTTCAACTACTTTTTCATTAAAAAAAAGTGGTGCAGAATTTTTTTTCAATGTTTGATATACTGTAGTAAGATTGTATAACATTTATGATTAACACTGCATCCCTTGAAAGAAAAAAAGGTGTAGAAAGAAATTTTCTTTCTACATCACAGAGTTTAGGAGGCAGAGGAGTTTGAAATGGTATTTTCAAGCACATTGACCTTGGTACTGTGAAATATTTGCTATGCCAACAATGAAAGGAAACACACAGGCTTTTTGAACAGAAGCAGTACTGGAAAGTCACAAAGGAAAGAGATACCCAGACAAATTCCATTCACCATTTTCTCCATCAGTGTGATGCTGATGTTACCCTGCAAATTCATGAAAATAAAAACCCACAGCATATGCCAGAATCTGCAGCCCAGCCCTTACTGACAGAAACACTGGTGTCAGCCTCTCTTCCTCAGAGGCCTCTGAGACGGTGGCAACCAACTTCATCTTCTGGACCACTGTAACCAAGGTCCTCCCTGCCCCTTCTGAGATGCCAAAATCAGAAGAAACAACTGGCTGTGTAGTTGTTCACCCAAAATCCATGGACAAGCCTCAACTGTCTACTGCAGCCTTTGTTAATGGTTTTAGAAAAAGTACACCAAACATATCACTGATTTTTGCCAGATTAACAGAGCAAAACAAAGAGCAGTGATAGCACTTATCCAGCCCTAAACAAGCCTGGTAGTACTACAAGGTACAACTGGTACCTCAGTAAAACCTTCAGCACATGGAATTTCTCCAACAGAATTCTCAGAAGGAAAAAGCCTCATAGGATGTTATTTTGGTTTGGAAACAGCTTCAGCTTCAAAAAACCAAAGAAATAAATTCCACTCTCCAATATCATTAAATCTAGCTGAATGTTAAAAGTTTAGCAAGTGAATAAACTAAGCATCAAAGAAATAATTCTGGGTTTTTTCCAAATTACCTGTGATATAACATTTACTATGGAATTTTTTAATGAAATTAAGTTTAAAAAAAAAAATTTATCTGCTGCCTCTCCTTTGTCACATCTCATTCTTTTGTGGTCCCCAGATCCTCCCCAAATCTACTTTTGTCACTCCTTCTAGTTATTGCCATCTCCTATTTAGTTACTTGTTGTAGACCTGCAGCCAACCCTCTTACACAGCAGCAAAGCCTGCTGAGATATGTTATGTATTTTTCATTTGCAGTTCTAACTAGAGGGTACTGAGGACCAGAGTCTTGCTAAAGTCCGTAAGCCATAAATAAATACCATCATCCATTCTATCAATATTTTTCCAATATGCTTTGATTTTGGAATGACATAAAATCTGGGAATCACTCACAGAATTATTGAGTAATAGTGGTGGTACTGCTGAAATCCTACAGTGCAGCTGTTAGGTGACCTTTTTGGGAGGCAGTGCTGACAAGGCCAATCCCTGCTCTTCCTGATGCAGACCAAGGATTTGGACTCAAGTCTGCTACCTCAGCAAGTCCAACTGACTCAGAAAAATTTTTACATTTTAGTAGAGTTTGTTGTGCAGCCCTTGATGCTTTTTATTTTGGGTTGTTTTGGTTTTTTTTCCACTAAGGAAATGAATTTCTCTGATTCTACTCTACACACACACTAAATTGATCCTGATCATGCTTACAGGAGATCAGCAGGGGGCTAACAAGTGCTGACAGAATGCCACAAATAAAAAAGGATTTTTTTTTAAACTTTCCATAGGTTTTTCTTTTGATAATGAACTTTTGTGGTTTGTTCAATATTAATAGCTTGTGGAAGTGGGCATTCTCATCCTGTGTCTGTCATGATGGAGCACAGGATCTCCTGTGATCACTGGAGGATCCTGATGCAGGTCTGACCCTACAATTGGGATCAGACCTGTCAAAGCATCTCAAGCCCTGCACAACAAGAGGACTGGACTCCGGTGCTCTTACCTTCTTGTGTCCCTTTTTTCCCGAAATACATCAAATCTGAGAATGGCTTAAAGGAGTTAACAAACAGTCTGTAGTTCCCCACAAAACTCCTGAACATGGTACTTCACATGAAGTTACCTCAGGACAAATCTCCCTAAATGTGTAACAGCTCCCCGTTCCCTTCTGGAAGTCTTATTCTGACAGAGATAAGTGTATAATTAGTGTTTTATTTAACCTATTTTGCAGTCTCCATGGTATGCTATCTCCCTGGCTAAACTTTCCTCTTTGCATAATTACAGAAAGGAAGGGAAACTGCATTCAGATGAAAAAAAACCGAGTTCTTACATTTTCCCCTTTTCCCTTCAGAAACCCAGACAAAGTGAAGAATTGAACATAGTAGTAACAGTTAATGATAATTCCTGGAATGAAAACAACAGAAAACAAAACAAAACACAAAAGCACATTTCTTACATTTTCGATGAAAATAAGCAATAGAGAAATAGTTTCATTGGAAGAAGAGCATCAGGGAATAGTCATTCTCATTCATTCTTCTCACAGTAAATCAATTTTTAGTACTGAGCAGAGTCAAGCAGAGACTTTTGCTTGCTTCTTCTTAGCCCCCAAGAAAATATTGAAAAGTTATATGAGAATCTCCTTCCTATTTTTGATCCTAAGGAATGGCTGAGTTATTTTGCTGAAAGCTTGAGTCAAAGAAAAAAGAAAAAAAAAGAAAATCAGCCTCTGGCAAAATCCCCCCCCCCCCCCAAAAAAAACCCAGACTATGAAATACAAGGAATTAAAATTCAACAAAGACTGGACAATCTTAGCTAAAGATGTTGCCAGTAGCCACAGAGATAATGGAATAGTTTAGGTACATATGTATATATCTATATTTCATTAACATCCCTGAATCTTTTATTGAATTATTTTCATTAATATACGTTAATGCAAATTACACTAAAAAATTGCTCAGATGATAAAAGAGAATTCTTCATTTAAATTATCGTAGAAAATGAGAGTTTTTTTAAAACAAGGAAATATTTTAAAGTATAAGACTTTTTACTTCCTATTAAAAAGTCTTTCTGAAACTTAATTCACAGCCAGTTGCTATTTCTTTTAAAATAGCTGGAACTACCAAAAGCACCAGACATTTTTCTTACAGACCTAAAAGGCAGAGGAGAGCAAACAAAAGAAGAAGAGTCTCTTTGTAGAAGTTGTTTTGTAAAATCCTTTGTTTTCTCTTCAAAAATAGTCTGTAAGTGATTCAATTTGAAATAATGATTTAAAGGAAAATTGTGAGTAAGTGGTAAGCACTTAAGTAGAACAGTGGTAAGCACTAGAGCATGCATTGTGATGTGATCACAAGAAGAAGAAGCTGAAATGATGTCAGACTAGTCGTTATCCAGTAACAGGCTTTTGTGTTTGCATGGTTTATGTGTGTGATGGATGGGAGGTACACAGACATATGGTGAGTTTATGAGAGAAGAGACATTCCTCTCTTTTGTGCCCAAATTATCAGAAAAAACTGCATTATATGTGCCGTTCTCCTCACAGTAATATCACTTACCTAGAGTCCATCTCCAGAGGGTTCCTCACCTGGGTGGAAGGGGGAGGTGAGCCCTAGGACTGACCCTACACAATCTGTGTGAAGCTCACAAGGAGGTCCCTCAGAGTTGGGTCCCACTGCAATCCCATCCAGGGACTCAACACTCAGACTGCAGGAAGTGGCTCATCCAACTTCTATACCAGTCTATTCAGAAAAGAAAATGTAAACACATCTCAGAAGTAATTTCAACAAACCGTCTTGATTGCTGCATTATCCTCTACAATCACACTAAACAGGTCTTTAGTGGTATGAGGACTGGAGATAAGGAAATAAGTTTTGGACAAGAGTGCTTCCATAGAAACCACTTCTGCTCTTTACCCAGTGTGTCATCTTTCTGCTGAGCCTTCTTTCCCAGCAGTTCATTCATGGTAAACTGGAGAGAGTCATGGCCCAAGCTCTGCTGCAGAGGGTGAATTAATCTGTATTATTACCTGTAGGGAGCAATCCTGGCACTGCCCCAGCTCCTAAGGTGATTGTGGGCATTTGGCTGAGACTCTATCACTTGTCACAAGCCTTAAAACTATGTATGGACTTAACATGTGGTGTTGTGGTAGCATTAGCAGCTTTTGAGCCTATAAAACATTAATGCAATAGTTTCACATTTATACAAATATTCCAAGTATTCTAAAAGATAAAATTCTAACAGTGATTACTGCTAGATTTTGGACATGGTTTGGGCATATATATATATTTAAAAATTTTCTAAGGCTGTCTGCTGACAAAAAGGAATCCCAAATGCAAAAAAGAAATTGTGAGATCGCACATCAAAAGGAGACAGGAATCAAAGTGTTTTCAATGGTTAACTCATATGTATTTGGGATAACATGCAAAAGAGAAGCAAGACAAATATGTTGTTATTGATGCAAAATATGAAGCATCACAACAGATTTATGTCATTAAATAAAACTGAAATTTCTGAATGCATATCAGCTCAGAGGGAGCAAATAAGGATAGGAAGTAGAATATTAAAATAATAAATAAATATTATAACCTGGTAGCTTTAGCAAATGAAATAGAAAATATCAACTATAATAAGGTATAGATCCTCCACCTCCTACAGAATGAGACTACTCTGGGAGTTGCCTTCTTTAGAGACAGTGCATGTTTTCACCTTCTGGACCCTGAAAAAAACATATGTTCCTTAAAGGTACTGCAAAGTCTATCAGCAGGTAAAAATACCTCATTCTAAAAAAATGTTTTTAACAATTATTACCAATTCAGACAGAAAGCAAAATTAGCCAAACATATTGTCTATGTTTGGCTATTGTCTAAAGAGCTTCTTTAGTTCTCTAAGAGAGTGAAAACCAGATAAGATATTGAGTTGGCTGATTCCTTTGTGGCAGAAAGTGTTTTATGGCATGGAGGCTGCCACCTCTGCAGTAATGTGGTGTCTCTTGTACTACAGCTGTCAGGGCATTGTATTACAGAGAGGCAATGAAGAACAGATCATACAGGGACTCTTCTACATTTCTGAATGAAAGCCCAATTACAATACAAAGAAATAAGATTTTGGAAACTCAGTACTGCCAGTGTTCATGCCTGATCCAACAGCAGGACCCAATCCTGTTCAGTATCTATGTTGATGTTTTGGATGAGGGCATTGAGTGCCCCCTCAGTCAATTTGCAAACAACTACAAAGTGGGTGGAATGTTGATCTGCTGGAGTGCAGGAAAGGCCTGCAGAAGCATCTGGACAGGCTGGATCAATGGGCTTGGGCACTGTTCCGCACAAAGGTACACAGGGGTGCTGGTCAACAGCCTGCTGAACATGAGCCAGCGTGTGCCCAGATGGTCAGGAAGGGCAGTGGCATCTTGGCCTAGGTAAAGAATAATGTGACCAGCAGGATGAGGGAAGTGATTGCCCAAATACCAGTATTTGGCCCTGGTAAGGCCACACCTCAAGCAGTGGGTCTAGTTCTGGGCCACTCACTTCAAAAAGGACACTGAGGTGCTGAAGTACATCCAGAGAATGGGCAACAAAACTGGTGAGGGGTCTAGAGAGCACATCTTATGAGAAGTGTCTAAGGAACTGGGTTTTTAGTCTGGAGCAGATTGAGGAGACTCAGGTTAAATCTCCTTGCTCTCTACACTGCCTGAAAGGAGGTTATAGTGAGGTGGGGGTTGGCCTGTTCTACCACATCTCAATGGGAAGGACAAGAAGAGATAACATCACATTGTACCAGAGGAGGTTCAGTTTAGATATTAATTTTTTTTTTTTTTTTCCTGCTGAAAGAGTGGTTAGGCATTGAAATAAATTGCCCAGGGAGGTGGTGAAGTCACTGGAAGTGTCCAAGAGGCATCTGGATATGGAACTTGGGGATATGGTTTAGGGGTGATTTGTAGTGGTGCTATATCAATGGTTCAACCAGATGATCTTGAAAGTCTATTCCAACCCTGAGATTTTCTTCCCTTAGCTCTCTCTACGCTGCTTATTATCCTGAACCTTGATTTTACACATTTTTTCAAAATTTTAAGTGCCATGGTAAGGAAGCAGGGTGTTAAAATGTATCTGTCTCTCTTTGCTGCCCCGCATATAGCAAAATACTGTCTACATACAGTGAAAACAACACAATAAAAACTTTTTAGAGGATACCCTTTCCATACTGAGTAGCTGCTGGAAGATGTCAGGTATCTTGGCAAACCACTGTCTATATCTTCTTCAGTCTTAATTAATATAGTGGGAATGGATAGATATTCCAATTAAATCTAAATGTATGAGACACCATTAATTAGGGAGAGAATTAACTGGAAGCTAACCTCAGCCCTCACCCAAAAAATAAATCCAAAACCAAAAGCTCAGTGAATGCTTGCCCAAAACTCATTAATAAAAAAATCATATGGACTAAAATCAAGTTAAGTGTTGACCTTGAAATTACTGTCTTTGGCTCCTCTGACAGGCAGATGCTGCTTTGTAACTTTTCCAATACTACAATATTTTTCTCTCCTTGTTTTTAGCTAATGCACAAAGAGTGACATTTTAAGGCCAAAGGTTTAAATGGCACATGCAGATGCAAGCCATGCATCATAAGACTTGTGCTTATAAAAAGGCAAAGGTTGATGAATCTCACAAAATGCATCCTCCTCATCTAGCTCTAAAAGTACCTCATTTGTTTAGTGATCATCTTTTCATGGACACTGCAGATGAACTATTATATTTGTCTAGAATATGTTGCTCCATCTCACCATTATCAAAATCAATATAAAAACCTTTCCATTTTTCTCCTCAGTACAGAAGATCATATGAAAGTTTTTTCATAGAAGTTCCCATGAAAATGGAGACCTTTTTTCAAGAAAATGTTGTGTTGTAATGTCATTCTCTAATTTTTTTTTATTTTCCTTGATTTCCTTTTTTATCTCCATCTTGTACTTGGTGTGTATGCAGTGCTTAACTGCCAGTGCCCAGTGTAAATGAAAAAGGACATACTGTCCCTCAACACAGCATGTGGGTTCCTCAAGGTGCACAGCTTCCAGCTCCTCCTGCCTCCAGATGCCAATGACTTCTGGGTCCCTCAGCCTCATATCAGCCCCTTTTAGTGCCCAGCAAACATGCCCCCACCTAAAATCACAATCCAGATCTCAGAAAATCCCATCACCACACTCTAACTATTAATCTTAACTGTTCAAGTGGCATGAGAGACCTTTTCATCAAGGCCTTTTTTCTGTACTTGGGAGGGTGATATTTCCAGGCTCTATGAGGTCTGGGGCTAATGAGTATAAATGAATATACAAGAGGGCCTCAGATAGCTACCTCAAACACTGTTCACTAGAGTGGAGAGTGGAATAGGCTATATTTCTAGGCAGATTGGGGCTCCTTCTTTTGAACTGTAAAACTGATGTTGGCTTTCTCTCTTTTCTTCTGAAATACCTTTGGCTGTTGAGAGAAAAGCAAACACCCCTGTCTGCTTCTGTTACCACAACAAATGAAACTATTCAAGACAAGTTTGCTTTCCTGAAGGCAGGGCTGATACTTGCCAAAAAGCTGTTAATTCTTTCATCACTGTGAAACTCTTGGCCCTTTCCTCACTTAAAAAAAAAAAATAGCTGAGGAAACAATGGCCAGTGGCAATTCTGCAATCCTTAGTTTCCAGAATCTTGAATAAACAATGACTGTTATTAGAAGAAATTACTTGTTCTGCTGTCAAAAGAAAACAGTCCAAATCTGAAATAGAGGAAAATGTTGATTTATTTCTCTGAGGGAAAGTACTGGAGTGGTGGCCATCCTCATTGTGTAAGAGGCCTCAGAAGAAGACAGCAATGAAAGGATGCAACATATATTTTAGAGTTATGGCATATAAGATCTTCACATTATCACGTGATAGTGTTTGCATGATACGTTCTTATAAATTCTGAGTGACTCCATAGTATAGTCAGAGTGCAGTTCCATAAACAGAATCATTGTTCAACCACAATTTTCTTCTTCAGACCTTGGTGACCTTCCTCCCTGAGGATAAAATATTAATCATCCTATAACTGCTCAAAGTGGTAGAGGCTCTCCACCCTTTTATAGAGCAGATCATTGCAGGATCATCTGGAGCAAGTCAGGAAGGCATGATTTTCTTCACTCCATACTGACATAAGTAGAAGTATTCCTGTCCTGGCATGACTATAAGGCATTTTACTTTTAAACATAAAATTCATGCATAGAATGCTCCTGAGC
Organism: Zonotrichia albicollis; assembly: GCF_047830755.1. NCBI lineage: Eukaryota > Metazoa > Chordata > Aves > Passeriformes > Passerellidae > Zonotrichia > Zonotrichia albicollis. The sequence continues at coordinate 54,643,227 of NC_133820.1, forward strand.
TGGAAGTGTGGCTTTTGAGAAAAAAAAAAAAAAAAAAGAATGTGCCACTTGGACTGGCCCTCTGTGAACAGTGAGTGCCAATGTAGGCCTAATCATCTGGAGAGGAACCTTAGCTGGCAGGATAACCCTTGCTCCCTGATGTGTCCCTAGGAGGCTCTGCAAGAAGAAACATCTGCATGACTGTCATGGAAAAAGGTGAAGGACACATCCCCAAATAGAAAATCTTGTGGGATTCTTCAGTACAGGGAGGTGGTGCTGACTTTTCTGGGTTTCTTTTCAGCACAGTATCAAAGGAGATACTGTCATGTGTCATCTTCATCATCTTCTACTTCTTTTGCTTGTATATATATTCTTTTCCCTCCACCAATTATTCTAAAGGCCACTGAATACTTGTCTCAGAAAAAAGGTGATAGTACTGCATGATTTCACTGTGAGTCCATCAATCTAAAAATAGATGGACAGTCCATTGCACAGTAAAATTTGATCTGACATTATTCATTAACCAGATCCTGTCACTATGGATTAAGATGCTTCTGATTTTAAATCTACAGAATGTTTTTTTTCTCTCTGTATTTATTTCACCCATCTGTCTCTGCTACTGAATTTAGATGAAATGGGACATAGTGAAATCAGTATTTATGTTACCATGTTTGTTGTGGTGGTGTTTTTCTTAAAGGTAAGGGGATTTTTTGAAAGTATAAAATCTTATTCTCTGTTTGTGCAAGAAAAGGAGACATGCAAAGAAAACTATTTTTCACAGAAAGCTGTATGATGTGATTATATGTTCTGTTATACACAATGAACATTTTAAGATGTTAAAACTGCCAACAAAATTATATTATGAGAGAAAATTGTCTTATTTGAAATGTCTGCACAACTGAATTATTTTGCTCAAATTTGTTTGCAAAAATGGGGTTTTTTGCAAAGAAAACAACGCCACTCCTTTCCAGAATGCTTAGGATGTGATTCACTTCATGCTGTAATCAAGATCATTAGCATGTAAACACTTTAAAATGTTTTCATTTTGAGAACTGCATATGTCTTTACTGAGACAACAGTCCTTTTAAAGGAGAGATTCCCAACCACATTCATTATATTAAAGAGGTTGCATTACTCCCACCTTTATATTTTGTCAGTCAGACTGAATTGCTCAGAGTGCTTTGATGTTAAACAAATAATCTGTCCCTGCTAGTTGGAAAATACCCTCTGAAGCAATTCTGATTGATGCTGGGGACGTAATAACCAGTTCTATTGGGACTTGTTCTATTTTAAGTAAGTTCAGGAAAATAATTTGCTTTCCTTCCTTACTGTATGGATTATGACCTGACTGTATTTCTCCTATATGAATTTTAAATGACACAGTAAAGATTAACATGACTCTGAATTACAGGATACAGCACAGAAGCACTTGGCAGAGAGTCTTTGAAATATGTATAATATCCTGTATAATTTCCTGCTTTTTTGTGCTTGAAAACTGCAGTAGGCAAAATCTCCATATGCTGCTCTATTCCATATGCAGGGCATGATATATAATTCCAACTTCAATTTAGTAGTGTTCTGCTAATAAAGGATAATGAGATACCATAATATAGCAATATAATTTATGAATAAGCATCAAATAAAGGTTTGCAGTAGAAGTGAAGCAAACAAGTGAGCTGACAACAGCAATAACAAAAAATCCTCTTTCTACCACTCTGGTCTCCATAGTCTGCCCTTGAAATTAAATCAAAATCATGGAAAGAACTAATATTGCAACATTGTGAACCAGCTGTTTCTTACAGCTGACTAATTAGTCTGTGTACCCAGCAAATCAAAAATATTTGTTACCACTTAGGCGAAATAATCCTACAGAAATCTGCATGTCAGTAGAATAAACTTTGTCTTTACCTGAGCAGCTCTCTGTGAGATGTGCTAGAGGGAAGAGAGGGCCCAGCCCACACCTGAGTTGCACCATTTCCCTCACCCTATAAGCTTCCCATTGTTGCTTTGTAGTGGTAGAAGCAATGCTCCAAAGCCCCAGATGCCCACTTATTTCAATCTTTCTCAACCATTCATTGATGTGAACTGAGGCTGCAAAACAGGCAGGAGGAAAGGAATGCATGCAAAGTGGAAGTTGCTACGTGAAATACCTTTCTGTGGCCCTGGCAGCACACCTAATATTTTCCATACCAGGCAAATCTTTATTATCTGACAGAGGACTCAAGCTAATCCCTGCCTGGAAACCCAAAAGTGACAGGAAAGGGTTTGATGTTTTGGCTTTATGTGTGGCAGTGATGGTGCCCATGGCTAACTACAGCTTACACTGTGCATGTCCTCCTTCTTGTACACGTATTTTTTCTTTAATACACCAGAAAGCTACCCAGTTGCCCATACTAGGATAATTTTACCATGATTTGGAATGGATCAAGGAGGCAGAAAGTGAGGCCAAAATTGAAGCTGTGCTACTGCTGAGTTTTGAATATCTTAGATAATTGTAATGAAGTGGCTGTGTATGGCTGTGTTCCAGCCACAGGACTCTCACCCCAGCGCCCTGGCAGGTGAAAAGACTGTACACATCTGAACCCAGACTGAACATGCTGAAGGGCTATCCTAGAGTCCCAGAATCCATATGACTTTTTCGTGGAACTGAAGATTAGGAAGGGAAATATAGTGGTTTCTGGGTCTAGATTCTTTATGAGCTTGGGGTCTGAATACAATGCTCTCTGAGACTTGTGGAGTGGAACACAAATCTTGTCCCACAGGACTCAATAACTCTTGAAATTCTGGGCTGGTTGGTAACCCCCAGGGCTAGTATTGCTTTATGTTCTACATTTTGTACAGACCCAGTCCAAACGGGATTCCAGTATGTGGCTGACATTTCAAAGTACAAGTGAAATGCAAATGATTAAGAGCTGTGGTACTCATTTCTTGGGCCAATTTGAGAAGGAAGTTGTTGATTCTGAAGTAGATCTTCAGTCTTGACCATTCAAATGTTAAGACTGGTAGGAGATAGCTAACTGGTTGCTGCTCCAAATCAGGGCAGATAACAGTGGGGAATCACTTCTTTAAATACAGTTGAAATGTAGTCAAATAACAGTAAGGAAAGATGGGGTTGGCAAAAAAATACCCCTGTGGGAATGGGTGCAAATTTTGCATGACAGATCTTATAATTAATGTACTTGGCTGCATTGAAGATGAGTCTAAGAGGTGATTTCAGACTACCACTGTTACATGAAATCTTTATGTCTACATAGATATGTGTTACCAATGACATTAGGCAGGAAGGTCCAGACCACTGAGTTGCCTTCATGGGCAGCTGAGTCATGTAATTTTCTCTTTTGGCCTTCCTGGGGTGGGATCCGTGATACAGCGAGAAGAATCCACCAATAATTGTTGCTCTGTTGTGGAAGTTTCTGTGGCATAAAATCAGAATATTACTGATAGGAAAGGTTAACTACAGAAACAGTCGTATAAATCTAGTTGTTCTTTCTGTGAGAAAAAATGCTTCAGGAAAGATTATCAAATGTAACCTATTAAGACAGAAGAAGAGTGACCAGAAAACAAATCTCTTCCCAAGATTGTCTTTAGATTGCCTGCATTGTAATTCTAGCTGTATTAAATTGCATGCTATTTGTCTGAGTAATTTCTACTATGCCTTTGTTCATAAAAGTAGCATAAAAAAGGAAAAAAACCTTCCTCTTTGAATCTCATTTTTAGCTCTACTGAGAATTCTCTGCACAGGAATCACAGTACTTCTCAATTGGAAGTTATCTATGGTAATTTAGCAAAAATTTTTTGTGAGGACATATATTACATTAAGAGAACTAAATAGCTGAAATATGGTGGGAAGAGCTGCATGCATTTAAACAGTGAACAGTGGTCAGAAGTAAAGAGAAAATAAATCCTGAAGTAGCTTTAAAACAGTGTAATAGACCAAATACCCTTATGTGATGGAGTAAAGTGGCATAATTTGTAGTCAAGATAGCATAGCCTTCATCTACACAAAATTCAGCCAAACATTAAAGCAGTAGAAAACATTTCAAGAGTTGTTACAGCAGTGGTTAAATGGATCATTTATAACACAATAGGATGGAACCTGGTATCCAAAGAATAAAATTTTAGAAGTTATAAAAATCTGTGCATCCTACTTGCAGAACCCAGGCCAGTGCAAATGTGTCTATATAGACAGACTTAGCTCCTTTGAGCACTTCAGAAACAAAGACCATTTTGCTTCTGCTATTACAACTTGATGTGATTTTTATCAAAATACCACTGCATGAGAAAATGCTGATTTGTTAAATTTCTTTTGATGATTTCAAAATATTTGCTTGATTCAGTGAATACTGGATCTAAGTGCAAGTCCTAGAAAATAATAAAAGAATTTTGTCGGACTTTTCAATGGTAAGATAGAATCTTTACCCATGTGAGTTGATTTGATTGTCTTCTAGTTGAGGACCTCTGAAAAGCAAGTTTCTTTAAGTCTGCAAGTTTTACTCAGCAATAAGTACTTAAGAACTCTTTAGATTAAATCTGCAGCATTTAAATTCCATATTGTATCTATATTCCCTGTTTCCCATCTGACACAGATGATAAGGGATTATTAAATACTGTGCAGAAAAGAAGATTTGAACACAACTTTACCATGGAAAAGCAAAAATTGTAATTATTGTGTGCCCAAGATAGTGCTCATAAGGATTTTCTTTGCCTCATGACACAGTTTTGTCTCTGCAATGGTCACGGTATGTTCTCTAGGACATAGCTGTAAATGAGGGGTAGGATAGACCTTTAATATTCAATCTCATAAACTGACAGCTTTAAAAATAAGATTCAAACCTTTCATCAGGCCTAGGAGTCATAGATGGAGAAAACCAAGTGAAGCTTCATTAATACACCTGAACAGGCTGTATATCTGCAGAGTACTTGTTTCTTTTGCTGTTCAGTATATTCACTGAATTACACAAGGGGAGCAAGACAAGAGATTTGATGAGGTCTTTCACTCCAAGTGTCATTTCCTCCCGTCTTGGCTTCACAACACAGCAACTAGGGAAGGCTTCACACAGCATGCACCTGGAATCAGGGCAAGCTCTAAGAGTCAGCAAGACAAAAATGCAATAGAGGTGATGTTTTCCACTTCCTGGCTCCTGTCTGAGCTGCTGACTCAGGGTAAGTTATGAAACTGGTGTCTTATGCAGCAGCACAATGCCTTCAAAAAGGTGGCCAGCATCTATTCACTGTGTGGTAAGGTCTCCTGGCTTCCTCTGAATTTCTGTCAGCTCCAATGGCCTGTAATGCAGGAAATAATAATGCAGGCTGGCAAAGACCCCTTGAAAGCCTGTCCATGTCTGACAATGTCCATCCCTTGAAAAGACTTTAAATAGGCCATTTGGAATCACTTTTCTCTCAACTCTTCTCTAAAATGACCTATTTAAGAGGGTCCATTGTACCTTGGCACTATCTATTGTAGTGTGTCCCTACAGTGGGAATATTTGCCCTAATATTTAACCCAGGTCACTTCTGTCATAGGTTGGAATGTTTTCTAGTTTTGATGTCCCTCACAGACACAGAGAAAAAGTAATCACTGTGTTGCTTTTAGATCCTTCATATAAATTAGGAGAAATCCTTGCATCCTCTTTAAGACAAACAAACTTAAATATTTCGGTCTTTTCCCATTTGTCATACTGTCTTATACTACTACCATTCTTTTCTAATTTTTGCTAAACTTACTGCAATTCATCTTTATACAACATGAACTGTTTTTTTTTTTTTCCAAAAAACAGATACTGTATGAATATGACCAAAAGGGAGTGTCCATTGTACAGAGTCCAGTTTTGGTGTAGGTTTGACATTGTGGTTTTTTGGGTATCAAGTTGGGAGGATGAGAGACCATATTTTGTAATTTTTCTTACATGTAAAAAGTAAAAAAATATGATGGGGAAATTTTGGGGCAAATCATTATCTTTCTTTGAATGTCTAGGAGCATTTGGATCTTAGCAATGAATTTGCAGGAATCTCAGCTCTGAAGCTTGCCCTTGTTAAATTATATTCAATGTCACAACTGTTTACATAAGTAAGGATGATTAGTACATCTGTAATTACTTCTACTGGCAGTCCATGAAAGAGCTGAGTGCTTCAACTTTAGCCCTTTAATCTAAAGTAAAGAATAAGTCAATGTTATGTAACCTAAACTATAAATATTGAACAGAAAATGCCCAATTAAGGTTATGTACTAATCAGTTTCTAGGAATAATAATAAAAGATACAGCATTTTAATTTTAAGCAAAGTTTAAAAGCTGGGTTTCCAGAATCTTCATTAGGACATCACCTCTTTTTTTTAGCATGTGCTTATATTGTAAATACTAAACAAATATTGACTGAGTGGAATAGCATTAAAATTCTTACAGCTGTAAAAATGGTTCTTGGGAGTACCACATGGAGCTTGTAAATAAAAGGAACACACCATCAAGAGAATAATTTCTCCTCATGGCAACTCTTTCTTTATTTTGGGAATCATGCCCTTCATGCGCTGCAATGTTCTGTTTCATAATTGCTTCTAAAATATGAAGACTTATCAAAGTGCCTTGCCAGTCACTTCTTTCACAGTTATTTTCATGAGAAGCAGCATCCAACTTGATTTCCAGGATCAGCCAAAATTTGATTTATTTTCATGTTACCCAAAGTCTCTTGTGCCTTAATAATGTTATTTAAGGGATGCTTCAGGGTTTTTTATATTTAGAAGACCTGATCCCTTCAGGTGTTTTTCTTTGTGAAGAAATCAAGTGTATATATAGTTATTTTTAATGTGGATGAGGTTTTACATATGTTTAGACAAAACCAATAATATTGTAATGATTCACTTTCTTGTAATTTTTTAGAGAAATTTAAATGAATAATATCTTTGCTGTGTGTCTGTAAAACAGCTGATCTTTTCTGATTTATGTCATTGACTATATAAACCTTCCTCAAACCTACAACATTGCATCTAAAGATTTCCTATGATGAAATGTTCCAACCTCAATCCTTTTTTTGTTTCATCGTAGATATCTATTATGAAAAATGTCCTAGTTTTTGATGTTGTTTTGATACTGTGCCTCTATTTGGTGAACCCCCTCCATTTTAAGATTATAAACAAATAGTTATCCAAAACAGACAATATGGGCCAAGTTCTTCCTTTAGGGGATTATTTTAGACAGCTGCACAGCAAATAAGCAGTGTGAGGCTTATTTACACACAGTCATTGAAGCATTCATTTCACTGATTTATAGGACAGCAAAAGGTCTTTGAGACACAGACCCAGCAATTTTGAGCTGAAGTTAAAGAGAGGATTTTTTATCCTGCCAACCCACAGCCCCACAGGTATTTAAAAAAATCAATTGAAGAATTTGTTGCCAGAACAGATAGATACAGTACAGCCCTACATCCTGGATAATATTGATCTCAGATGCTGAGTCTCCATTTTTCATATCATAATCATAATATGTATTTACTAAGGTCATAATGTATTATTGCATTGTTTCTGTAAAAAGTAAAAGTAGAACATGTAAACTTGTTTTTAACTCAAATCTGAAGGCAACACTGTGACTAATATCACCAAGGATTTTTGATAGTGAAATGGGCCAATTGTTAATGTGCTTATTCATGGAGACCAAAGCACAGCATAATTTTTATAACCATTGAACATATACTGATCCTACTGACATGTTTTATTGATACTCAGTGCTTCCTTATTTCATCCACCTTAATTAAAAAAAAATACACTCTGCATGTGTGAGATAATTATGCAAGCTCTTATATGTAGGTATTTCTAGGAATATTCTAGGTCTTATAATATAATGCAGCCTCCAGGTGGAGGTGCTTATTTGACTTTACTGGCGGTAGGGAAAGGAAAGGATTAATTTAGACTCAGAAATATGTTATAAATAGGTTAATATTATACCCTCCCATCCCATCACCCCCCGGGGCATATCAGTGTAAGTAAGTAAAAATGAAGGTATTTAAAATCAGTGTCCACTTTTGAAATCTGGGAAACTTTACAGCAAAGGGCAGGAGAAAATAAACAAAACTTTGATTTTCATTTTGTACCACAACCTAAAATAAATCAAACAGCAGTCTAATAAGTTATCAAATTAAATGGTAACTTCATGGAATTTATTTTGCAGAGCATCCACACAGGTTTAAAATATATCTGCAACAAAAATTATAATATGAAGAAGATTTTGTATTATATGGTGGTATTAGTATTACTAGTGTCAGTGATATTGTTGGAATATCATTATTTTTGAGTTCCAAAGCAATATTTTTGAATAGGAAAAAGTTCATAAGAATGCCAAATAAATCACATTTATCTGAATTCTGGAAAACATCCTTGTATTGACACAATTGTGAATTTTATCCTATTTAGCCTATGCAAAGCAAAGGTTCAGAATAGACTGTTCTCACAACTTGTGATGTCTTCTACCAAGTCAGGCTGATGAGTAGGACAAGGTCAACCATCTTGTCAGGAGCACAGAAGAAAATGGAGAAGAGGCTGCCAATACCACCTGATTACATCTGTAGGGACAGATCTGACTTCTCTTATTTGGGATTGGAGTCCTTCTTGTTCTGCAGCTGTGCTGGAGATGGGCAGGATAGGAAGCAGGGACCAAGAAAGAAAACTTGGAATTATTTTTGCAGCACATCAATTTCATTATTTTCAAAATTAAATATAATAATTGTCATATTGCAGGTTAAAGAGCTGCCTCTAACTTCCATCTTGAGGCACTGGAGTTTTGATATGGCTTGAATTATAAATATTTGGACAGGGAGTGGGTCAGCTATCTATAAGAGTACCTGTTTCTTTCAATTAAATCTAAAGCCTCTCTCTAACCCTGTCTCCTCCACACACACCCTTCACCCTCAGTATGCATGTAAAAGTCTGAAATTTATACAAAATGAATTTTTATCATAGAGCTTTAAGATTAAGTGATCTGAATAACAGGTACCCCTTAGAATTTTAAATCGAAGTTTTTACATTTTACTTCTGAAAATGTATTTTGTCATTATTGTTATTGAAAACAAATTCTAAGGATTAAAAATCATTCACATCATCCTCAAATAATGTGTATGAAATGTTATCACTCCAGTATACAGAGTTTTAAAAATTATTCACACACAGATGACAAAATTTTCTTTATATCTGTGCTCCCCTATTCAGAAAATGTCCTAGTTTGCAAGCCTGTTGGAAGTCACAATCAATTTGTGTTGGTGCACTAGCAATGTTATTATAAATGTAACTGTAAAATGAAAACCACAGAAATATCTTCTAAATTGACTTTAGGATGCCCTTAGAAGGAATAGCCTCTCAATTTCCAAATCATTCAATTCAGATGCCTTACTAGATTCAGGTACCATTATGGTAAATGGCACATTTTCTCTTGATTTATTAGTCAAAGGCAGAAAAAAAATGCTTAAATTGTCTCCTAAAGATTAAAGACACATGTTTATCTTAGAAGGAAAAATCCCCGAACAACACTATTATATTTTGTGAGCACAGATTCCTTTAATATCCTTCATACAATATATTTTCCAACTTCTTACATCAGCACTATCAAATAAGGTATCAAATAGAAATATTTTAGGGAAGTTAAAGACTGTTTGGATAAGATGTGATAAAGGAGCAGGGTATCCCTAAGCAGGCTGATTTTCAATACTCAGATCTAACAGATCAGTGCTGCTATTTGTGCATTAATCTAGATCAGGTTAAAATGCATAAATGACATTTAAGAATAGTCAGCTGTGGTGATTTCAAAGTTTTTCAGAATAATGTCCTTGAGAGTTTAAATCCAAACACCAGAGCTTTTCAGAATCTAATTCAAACAACTGAAATATTCTACACCATTTAAGTTCAGTTTTCCCACCTTATAAATACAGCGGTTTGTACTATATAGCTTTCTTTCTCTAGTCTAAGGAAAAGTCTTTATTTTCCTTTGAAAAATCATTGAAATGTACTTTGACATAATTCTGAGAGAAATTAAATTACTTTTGGTAAATACCTGAGTACTTTTTTCTCTCTACCTCACTGTACTATCCTGGTGCTACTGTTCATCGACTTTTTGAGTTAAATCAGTTATCTGTGGCTAGTCAAATTTAATGATAAAGGTAGTAGAAGAAATAAAGGCATAAATTATAATGTTATCCAGATGTGTTTACACACATATGTACCAGTCTTTATATGGACATTGATGTATGGTCAGCTACTGGAGTTATTTCCCCAAAGAATCCTAATTCAGTGGTTGCTCACAGAGCGTGTGAAGACTTAGTTGCAATCAAAGTCTAATTCAGAGAATAAACCCTTTACTCTTTCCTTCTTTTCAATCTTTCTCCCTGAAAGCCAACTTTAAGTGACAGTGTTGCAAAATTGTCAGACATTATTTCCACAAAATACATTTCAGAGTATAAAAACTCCCTTGCAAAATGAAATTTAAGAAATTCTTTAAGGGCTGTCAAATAAACAACTGCAATCAGAGTTGAATCAGCTACAGCGCAAAAACAACATGTATAAATTAGTGAAGTGCTCAGCAGGTACTAAGCCATTGCTATCTAGTACTTCATCTTGATAGCACTGGAGCAAGCTAGTGATGTCTAATCTACAGTAAATCTATGTCGTAGTCTCAATCAAGCATAAGATGGCATTGTTCAAATACAGTTGCTAGAAGAAATGCTGACTCTATTAATAAATTTTTATTTCAGTTGGTCTGAAAGAGCCTTCTCCTTCAAATAGAGCCTTGCTGAAGCATGAGGAAAGAGATCAGAAGTTTATTCTGCCCTGCTCTGTTTCCTGCTCAGCCCTTCCCTGGGTACAAGCTGTGTGAGGCCTGGGGGATGTGGAGGGCAGGGGCTCCTCCAAAAACACTGCCTCTCCCTCCAACCATCTCCTGTGCCCCTTCCAGGCTCTGCACACCATGAGGTGCAGAGGGGGGCGTATGTGGCCCGAAGTTTGGAGTCCGGCTAGTTGAGGGCGAAAGGCAGACGCCCCTCTGCAATTCCTGGCCAGCACCCTTCGGCGTCTGATGGCCTCGGGCTGCGCTGGCTGCGGACTGGCTTACACCACTGGTATTGGCGAGGAACGGAGCTGACCACTTCACCGGGGGTTAAACGTCGGTTTATTGAAGGTGTTGCGGGATCCAAACGCGGGGAAACCAACCGGGAAAAGTTTTTTCAATAGGGGGTGAAACAGGATTATAAAGGAGGGGGGGTGGGTACAGGCGGAACCAATCGGGAAAGGTGAGGGGATGAACTTCACAGAACTGACACTCCATGGAGACCAATAATCAAAAGGTAAGGGAGGTGTCCTGGGACCCCAGCCAACCACCACCTCCAGAGAGGAGAAGGTTCTCGAAACCTGGGAGGAGAAGGGGATGATTGACTGGGCCCAGGGAGGAGACAACTTTCACTTATAAGGGAAACCAGGGGAGGAGCAATTACATATCGGCAACTATGAATAGCGAAGTTACCATAGCAACTTAGCTGACAGGGTAGCAGTGGTGGGAAATACTGGGGGAACAAAACCATTTTACACATAATAGGGGAGAACAATACATAAATTGGGGGAATGACACAAGAAACTTAACAACACACTACAACAATGAGGCACACGCAGTCCAGTACTGGCTGTGAACTCATCCCAAGACAGTTTATTGTTACCAGGATCAAGGTCTTCGTGAGGAAGTTTCAATTTGGAATATGTAGTAAATTCCATCCACTAAATAATGTGATAGACATATATGGTGTAACCATAATCAGAATAAATTCACCAATCCCTTTATTTGTTTCCCATGTAGAGGAAAATGTTGAATGCTAAAACAAAATTTAAAAATTGAGAGATTTAGATTAGTTATACAAAATAAACTGCTGACTTGCCTCTACTTTGAACTGTAAAGAGGGAATCATCTAAGGGCCAAGGTTTCCAACAAGCCACATAGACACCTACAGTCAAAGAAACAAATTTTTTCAAATCAATTAAAAAAAAAAGAAATAGCAAACACTGATCAAATTTACAGATAAACAAATTTAGGGGAGTGGTAGAAAGCAAAGGAAGGTCATAATTGTAGAAAGATCTGGATTATTTGTTTTTCTGCACATAAGTTAATGTAGTAATACATGAAGCCATTTTCCTCTGCTCTGAAAAGTACTTGGACCTGCAAAGGACTTTCAAAGGGATTTGTTTGATATATCAGTTGTCTGGCTGATGGTAACCCTCTGATCTGAGTCTTTGTTCATGGCCAACAAAACAGCAAAATATCAAGAAAAGACATTTCATTTGACCACTATATTTAGTAAAGTGAAGCCACTCCTGGTTTATTATAATCAAGACAAATGGAAAAAAGCTGTAATGCACATCTCTGCAAACATTTTCATACCTCAAGCTACAGAAATCCAAAAATTATTAAATGTGCAATGATATTCTCATTTGAATGAGTGCAAACTCAGTAAAATTTCAGCACAATGTATTTTTAATAATCAAGCTTCATTCTGGGATTTTTCTTTGCATGGAGTGCTTCATTTCTACATAGTTGTATATAATATAAGGTGTTCAGTGGCAGGACCTATAGGAATGGCTCAAAACTGTATTAGACAAGCTTTAATATTATGGAACATTTCTTCACCAAGGTGGTGGTCAAATGCTGGAACAGTCTTCCAAGAAAGGTACCCAAACCTGTCAGTGTTTAAGAGACACTTGGACAAAGCCTTTAGTAGCAACATGAATTAGCTGTTGGTAGCCCTGAAGTGGTCAAAAAATGGACTAGATGATCACTGCAAGGTCCTTCCAAATGGAGCTATACTGTTCTGTTATAACCAACTAGTTTCTTTATTCCCTTAGGAAACAATTTCTTCCTGTTGTCTTAATTATTATATTAATCAATAACAATATACAGACAGTACACTGTGCAAAAGAAAACAGCACACATATTTTTGCTAAATTTGTCCCTCCATTAAAAATAAGCAGTTTTTGCTTTATTATAAGAAATCAAAGTAAGAAAATATTGTGTTATTTATTCATAAGCTAAATTATCAAGGCTACCAAAATGTTTGAATATTTAATGTAAATATAATTCTAGAAACCATTTTGCTATGGTACTTATACAATTTTTATGCTTTTAAAAGCATATAAAAAGCTGAAAAAACCTCTATGTCACTGTGTCCTGAAGCATCTTATGACATTGTAGAATCATAAAGTCATCCAAACCGGAAAACACCTCAGGTGGTCCCTGGTCCAACCTCCTGCTCACAGCGGGGTCAGCTCTTGGGTCAGAACAGGTTGGTCCAGTTGGGGCTTAAAAGCTCTCAAGTTCACAGTCTGCAAAATGTGGGCAGCCTTTGCCATTGTCTGACTGTCCTCATGGGAAAAATCTTCTCCATCCAGCCTGAATGGAATTTTGAAATGACACAGTTTGTCGCCTGTCCTGGTATCATGCACTGCTCTAGAGTGCCTGGCTCCTTCTCCTTGACACCTCCTTGAAGTTTTGGTTCAGGGTGTTGAGTGCTATATTGCAATAAAACATTCCTGTATTTTGCACATAAAAAATAGCCACTTTACTTAAATGCTAGAGAGCCCTTCCATCAGCAACCATTTTAGCATTATATTCACTGATTTTCAGAATGGATTTTGGTGGCACCTACGCATAATATCTATAAAAAAATCACATCTGTTTAATACAAAACTGCTTCACAGCTAAGCATTGGAAGAGCTATCTGCATAGTTTAAAAGAGGAAAAGTTATGGCATGACCTGATATCAGGAGGACAAAATATGGATGTCTTCTTCGATCCAGCAGAGCACAACAAAAGCCCAGGGCTGAATGTTGAAACCATGCTAATTCATGCCAGAAATAAGGTGTACACTTTTAACACTGGAGATAAATAATGTTTGCAATAACCTGCCTTAGGTCACAGCATCTTCTTCTGGAAATATTAAACAAGACTGAATTTTTTCTCCCTTAAAATATATATACACTTCAAACAGGAATTAAATCAGGAGCATCCTGTAGCTTGTGTTAAGCAGGGGGTCAGACTAGATGATCACAATGGTCCCTTCTGGCCTTAACATCTATGAATCTAAATGGAACACAGCACCAGGAGAACTCAAATCCCCTCACAGATTTAATAAAAGCCAAGAGCACATGACTGACCCAGAGGCAATTTTGAGAGTTGCTGGCATGACCGACTGCTGATAATGTAGGGCTCTGCCAAGTGGCCAGACACGGGCACTGAAAGGACATATTTCAGAACCTGACATTTGGGATTCCAGGTAGTTCTGTGCATCACATGCAGCTCTAGTGAGCAACTAGAGAAGAAAAGGAGAGCATTAAGTCATGAGGAATTGATTCCTTTAAATAAATAAATAGAAGAAAATCTAGCTCACTTGAATTTTCTCTCTCTCCAAATTAAATAAAGGATTCATTAATTGAGAATTGAAGGGGTTTTTTGTTTGTTGTTTTTGTTTTTGTTTTTACCTATTTAATGGTTTAACCCCTGACACCAAATAAGCCTCATTTTCTCACTCCCTTGGGTAGGATGGAGAGAGAACTGGAAGAGTAAAAGTGAATACAATTATGGCAGCAAAATTCCAAATAAATATCTAGTAGTTATGAACAATATTTATCAAATTTATTTTTATTCTAATGCTGGTATTTATTTTGATTTTTTAGCTGAAAACCGTATTAATAACTCTGCAGCAAAAACCATAAAGGAAAAAGACATAGCTACAGCTGATAGAGTGTCTGAGCCTGGATTTTTTCATTTCCATATCTCTGTACACGATGCATGAGTCAATTTTATTGCTTAATAGTTACTTTTTATTTTTGGACCAACTCTATTCATTTCTTGCATGCTGGAAACTCTTCACCAATTTCCACATTTTATCTCTCATTTACAATGTGATAACTCTCAGAAACAGAGGATGAGACTGATTTAATCTAAATTTAAAAGTACCCAGCATAAATGTCTGGCTTTTGGTTTACTCATCCTAGGCTCCCTCAGAAATCAGTAAAGAGAAATTAGCACTTTTGAAGTGTGATTTGTCTTATCTGATGTAGATGTATATTTGAGGATGAGGATAATTTTTTAGATTAGTACTCTTCAGTCTGGAAAACTGGCAACAGGGAGAAAGGATGTGAAATGCAAAAGAGCTACAAAATCATGAATGGCCTGCAAAAAGGTGAAATGAAATAATCTGTTTAGTGTTTCCAAAAAATTTCAAAATATTAAAAGACATTAGAAGACATTAAATAAAGATGACTTCATTAAATAAATGGCACTGAAATGAATAAAAATAAGTGGAATTAAAAAAATATCAGTAGACTTCCATGCTGAAAGACTGTGTGTCTACTTAAAGAGTGTAAGGGTGTTAAAAAAAGGTTGCACAAGTAGATGTAAAATAATTTTTTTTCAAATTGCTAAAATCTCAAAATTACACGCACAGAATGAAAACTCTTTGAGTTGAAATAGCCAGAGGCCAGAAAAGCAAACAGGACAAGAGCCATGTATATGCTTACTCTTCCCTGAGGTAGGTGAACTGTTGGCCAGCCTAAATATGGTTGGTTCTGTTATAATCATACCCTGACTATAATGGGTGGAATGGAGAGAGTTTGAAGAGAAAGTTAAAATCTACACTGCAGATGACTGTATTTGATGAGATGAAATCCACAGAGTGATTTTGAAAACATGATCAGCTCAGGTTTAAAAAAGGTCATATACAAGAGAAAAAGAAAAATCCACCAATAAGTTGCTGGATTTAGCATTTTTGTGCTCAATAGTTCTGCTGGTACCTGGTTGCTGTAGTCCATTGGTATAATCATAAGGCTAACAGCATTTCAAATACTTTGCTAGATCTTGAAATCTGAAATTGCAGGGGTTTTCCCCCCCCATGTTAAAAAGGACTGCTGAGGGATACCCAGAACTGGCAGCTAAAACCCAGAAAGGTGAGGAGACAATCAGAAGGGCAAAAGTGAGAAAAATTATTAACGTGGCCCACCAGAGGGACATGATTTTCTTTTATTTGCAAAAGGAGATTCAGAAGAATAGACACCTCTGTTTTAACCAAAACTAGATGAATTTCCACTTCATTCCTGTCCTTTTCGGTAAAGGTTAAAATTATTCTGTGTTAATATATTTTGGAGGGTAGGGAGTGTATATCTGTACACATCCATGCAGTCACTGAACAGAGAAACCAAGATTTATTTCTTCTATCTTTCTGTCAAGATAATACTCTCCTCCACACCAGCATTAGATTTAAACAAAATGTAGTATGCTCATCTATGAACTTAAAAGAGCATCTCAGCAGATTAGGTTAATTACTATAAACCTTGACTATGTTTTTCAGATACCTAATACTGTGCACATAAAATCTCCATGTTGTCTCCACTTTCCTGTGACTCCTGGATGTCTTCCTGAGTCCTGTCAGATCTTGTAAGCCAGCTTGACATATCCATGTCACCATGGTCTCTTTGGCCTTAACTGACTATCTCAATGGAAATCCTGGCAAGAAACAACACAGCCTTTGAGAGCAAAATGAGAAAAAAGTGTTCAAAGGGCTCTGCAGAATTCAGGGGTCTCCCCTTTGTCCATTCTCACAATGTTTCCTTGATTTCCTGATGGACCAGGAAAGAAATCTGAGCAATAACAGCAGCCATGTGTTGCTGCATGCTTTGCTTCCTTCTTACCTTTCTCTCCCCTCTCTGAAACTGGTGTCAGATATATAACGAAGCTCAGTATAATGTGCAGGAGGCAGAATAATATATCCTATATTTATACTGTGGTGATACTGCCCTACCAGCCAGGATAGAAGACACCTCATACATATAATGCATGAGATTTTTGAGCAGCTGAATTACAGTTTCCTTAAATCAAAAATTAAAAGGAAGCTAAAATGTGTAGCAACATTACTCAGATCAAATCTTCTGTATTGATCAAGTTGAATTTTTCATACCGGAGATTTGATATATTTAACCACAGAAAACCTTAAAGCAAGTGACAAAAACAATCCTCCAGACTTTTCATATGCTTTCAAACCAAATGTGAAATGAAAGAAAACAACCACCTTTATAACATATTTTGAAGGATAGATGACTATACTTCCTGTTACAAGATCCTGTGTGTTTCAAAAATGTTCAGCGTGACAGAATATAAAGAAGTAAATAGATCTTCAGCTAAAAGCAGAGGAAGGAGGTATTTAAAATATTTGCTTTATGTAGGCAGAGCAAATTCTTCTTTGACATTTTAGATTGAAATGGATATAGATCCACAGGAAATTTTTTTGATAAAATGCCTAAGTTTATCAAGCAGTCTTACAGAATACATGAGATGATCTTTGGAAAGTTATGGCATGCTGTAGACTACATGGATAGATATTCTGCTATAATAAATAGAACAACACTGTGAATAAATATGGTAGAAAATATCCTTTAGTGGTTTTTAGTGAGAACCAATCCAGTATAGGGCTTTTCTGTCTCTTATTCTGTTCATACATTTTGAGTGTTTGATGATAAAGAAACTAACATAAGGATTTATGAGGAAATTACAATGCTGATTTTTCTGATGGAACAAACAGTCTCAGTTCTGTGTATTGATGGCAAACAGAAGACTGACCAAAGAGCAAGCAAAGCAAAACAAAACAATTTGGTGGTTTTATCAATGAAACGAAGACAAAAATATTTTTATTAATGTCCCAAAAGGAACATAACTCCAGAAACAGAAATATTAAAAGAAATAATTCAGTTTTCTTATCAAGATTGTAGCATTGCAATGAACATGAAATTGTGGTAGAAATCCAGAAAAGATAATCAAATTATTCTACTTGCTTTTACAACCTTGAAAATATTTGGAAAAAATAGCATGATTAGCATAGTCCTAAAAATGATTTTTCAAAACTTTATGAACCAATCTTTATTTAATAAAGATTTCATAAAGATTTTAAGTTCTTGTTAGGGAAAAAAGTACTAAGTAATTCAAAAGCTTTGATTGAAAGGGTTTATGAAAACCAATTCAGAAGCTCATTTTACTGTAATTTCTAAGGTAAGAAACCAAAGTCATTAATCAACCATGAGGGAAGAATGAAGACCAACATATTCAGGATAAGCTTTAAGAGTAATATCAAGATGACCTTTATGTCAAGCAGTAACATGAATGCCATTCAGAAGTAGAAGATGAATGAGAGCTAAGAAAACATAAAAGACAATAGGGAAAGAAGCCCAGTCCATCAACATGACACTAAAAACCTGAAGAGCATCATAAAAATAATGAAATAAATTGCAGAAGCCAAGGTCCAGCCCATGAACAGGATGGTGCAAAAAATAGACAAGGAAAAGAGAAAATAATCTTCTTCACCAAAGATACCATAAAAAATTTCAACTCTTCAAGGGGAGCTGAATAATCCTTTTAGGTTTTATGATTATTTTCTCACTGTTCAGAGTTCAACTCCACCTGTAGTCCTTCCCCAGCATGTTGATTTTTCTTAAGAAATACTAATCAGCAAATTAGTTTTAAAAAAGCTAACTATGATGAGAGGCCCTGTGGGGTGACACAAGGGATTGCTTCATGACCCCCCACCAGTCAGGTTTAAGAAGCAGTGCAGAGTGCAATGAAGTGATGTTCTGAGTCAGCTTTTCCATATTTCCTTTAGGTGCTTTGATCCAGTGGCAAAAAGTCTGCCTGCTGACATCTAGGAGCACAGCAAATGTGTCTTACCAGCAGAACTACATCAGAACAATGGTCCATGCTCTGTATGGAAGGATCCTCTTTCTAAAACAAAATGCATCTATTTTTCATCCCACAATTTTCTAATAAATATATTCAAAGTATTGTCCAGAGCTAATGTTTTACTATTTTGTATTTGATTTTAATTTCAAGTAGTGTATTCAGTATTCTGTGTTTGCTCAACATCAATATTTGAATAGGCATACAGAAATACATGCTAAAGCCACGGCCAATATAGCCTGACTGATGTTATACATCTATTTAAATCTGACCTTCAACTGCTCTCTCTTATCAACCTGTGTCTTCTTCAACTAATGGATTTTTAAAACCATATGTGAAGTGTGGAATGCATATCAGCATCTTTTATATTCACTCTCTTTAAAAGATAGAAAGAAAATACCTGACTAAAAATGCCTAAATGGGTTCATACAAACACAACCTATTCATTTGCACAGGAACACTGAATAACAGAGCTAAGTTTAAGAGCCCCCAACTTAATTAAAACTAATAAATATACATATGAAGGGCAGCAGACATCCAGTTTATTGTTTGAGGTTTTTTCTTACTGTAAATTCTGCCCAGTGAAAGCTGGTTTAATCTTTATATTTGACTAGAAATAGTCCCTTTTTACAGACCTTATTTTTATTGAACTTCTTTATATTTGCCACAAGTGTTTTGGGCGCTCCTTTAAAGCTCTCAAACAGATACAGAAAAATACATTGGTTATGAGGAGGAACAAAATTCATTGTAATGTTGCTACATTTCTCTTTAGTACCTTTGAAAGTAAGAGTATGGATTTCCACAAAAAAAAATTCACATGATGTCATGTCTTCTTTATAACTTAATAGAAACATATTAATGCAATATAATATCATACTAAGTAGAGGTACTTATATATTGCATTAGCTTTCATCTAAGCAACTAGAAACACTGTGAGAGAATCTCTACTCTCTGCATAGACTTCAAAGCATTTATTTTCCCCATGAATCTCTCTTCCTGCCTGCTACCCCTCTATTATCACTACAGATTAGTTTTAAACCTTTCTAGGAAATTTTTTACTTGTAATTTCAAGCATTAAAAAAATCTTCCACAGTTCAGTAGCAAAATTCTTGTGTGCATTATATGAATGATTGGTGGCTGCACTGTTAGGCCACTGAAAATGAGAACTTGGCCACAATTCCAGGGCAACAAGTGAACACAAAGGCAAATGGACATGGGCAGCTAATGGTTAACTACTATTGGTAGTTGAAAGAAGTCTATTTTAAATGTGATGTGATGTGTTTGGGATCCTCTGTGAAATTCATAGTCTTTAATTCTGACTACTGAGAAATCTTTGGGGGGTTTTATGTCTTTTTTGGCATGCAGTACCTTGTATTCACTTTCTTGACCTTTATAGGTCAGAGTGCATGCCAAACCTTTCATTCAGATATATATGTCTAACAGGATTTGCAGTCATGCAAAACTCATGAAAATTTATGATAGAAACCAAATACCTCAAAATCAAGACACATAGAACTCAAGTCTAGAACACCCTTATAGCAGCTAATGAAACATCTGATATATAAATCTCAGAGTTTAAGGGTAAAAAAGCCTATTATACAATCTATTTTGATCTCCTACGTTACCCAGACTATAAATATTCACCCAGTAATTTTCTGATCTCTCAATGAGCTACTCTTCTAAATAGGCAAACAGCTTTAGTTCAAACTTTAGAGGCAGATCGTCTCTCTGAACTCCTTGTAGTATTTCTATTAGTTAATCACACTGATTGTCTCATAGATGTTGATTTCTGGCCTGAACTTACCTAGTGCTCTCTTGTCAGCCTTTGGATGCCAGTATGCCTTTGCTTTGCGAGATAGGTCTGCACGGTAGTACTGTCATCATTTCATGACTACTAAATCTCTTCTTTGATAAATTAAATTGAATTAAATGGAGGGAGATGTTTCGTCCTACAAGGACTTATAAAAAATTGGCATTTTTTTCTACATTTGTTCTGACTTCCTTTAATAGGGGCCATTGAAGCATTGATTTAATCAGTTTATGTGGCATAGAAATTGGCCTAGTAATTCTGTACATAACATTCTCTTTCTATGCCAGCAATTACCTCAGCCACAACTGGGGAAAGTGCATACCAGGCCTGTATGACCTATATTCTAGGTTACTGGGCATATGGACTTATATTTGGCTTAAAATGAGAAAAGCACATCAAGGGGCTCTTAGGAACCGATTTTCACACACGATTATTCCTTTTCTCTCAACCAGCTTCATTCATCTGCAAATTTCATTACAGTTTTATGTTTGCTTCCAGTAAAGTACTTGATTAGCACTGGGCCAAAGAGAGATTCTTCCTGATTGTCATCCAAACTTTATCAGCTGAAGATGCCCATATCCTCCACCAGCTGTTACATGCAAATTAAAACCTGGAATGCTTATATTCTCCATGAATTTCTGCATTCAGATTTAACAGTCAAGCTTCAAGGATAGGATACCATACCAAACATCACATAGAACATATATGGGCTACAGTATTAAACCCTGGATATAAAGGCAATTATTTGTTCTTATCAAAAAAATCAAAAATAATTATTAGCCTCGTTATAATGACAGTAAAGCTTACCAATCAAATAACCTGATTTTTACCTTTCTTGCTCCAAAACAATTTAGCCTAAATTGATACAAACAGAATTCCTGCTGTCCCCTCTTTCCCTGATACTATGCTCAGCCTTTCACTTCTGCAGCAGATGCTAAGCTTGATAAAAGGTTTTTTTGTCAATAACTCAGTGAGGGTGAGTCATCCCTAACCCAAGTTCTTACAGCACTTTTTAAAGAACTGTGATACTGATGTTGTCTTCATTTTTGATACTAAGTCTGCTTTAGGTAATTTTTTTTATATATTTTTGCAAAAATCACCTTAACTTGTTCTTTTTCTATTATCCCTAAATCCAGTTTTACGCAGTTCTGCAATCCCCCTTTAATAATCAGGGAATGAGCAATCATTTCTGACCTGCATTTAGAGCTCTGCGGCCCTTTCTATCATCTTGTGCTTATACTTTCAAGACCTTATAATCCTGTGTTTTGAGTGCCCATTGAAATTTTTTTCAGTACCCTCCATGCTTGTCTCAATTCATACAGCTAATGTTTTATTAGCTCAGCACAGTGCCACATATGTCCTTGTCCTAGAGCCATTAATAGCACATCTTACAAAAACAGCAAGGTGGACAATGTGCTCTGATAACTGCTGACTGTCAGTATCAATCAGTTACAGCAATAATACTGGTATGGTTTTTTAATCATATAATCCATAGCTGGAGTTGAGTCCTCTAGAACTTAAAAAAACCTCTAGCATGGTTAGGAAAACATTCTCTACAACCAAACACAAAATCTGAAGTAGCTACTGAGCTGAAATCTGTTGATTAACTTTATGTCAATGCAACTCAAACAAGCATTTTACTCCAGGGAACTTGCTTAAACAAATTCTTTGGTAGAGAATTTTTTAATAAATTATAAAACAAGCAAGACATCAACTAGCAAACTTTTGAGATGCAAGTTAGATCAAAATTTGTATTCTATGAATTTCTGAATACCACAAAACATGGGTAGTCTTATTAGATTTCAAACATAAGCATTGCAACAAATACTTACTCTCATAAACCTGCAGTTGTTTTTGTTGTCAGCTGAGTTCCTTTGATGCAGAAAATACAACTTTTAAGTTAGGAAATTGCAGACAATATATTTTGATGACTTAATATCTTAGTTCATTCATCTAAAAACCTTTGTTCTTTGCAATGCAATTACTTCAGACTACCTGACAGAACCTTCTTGACATAATGGCTCATTGGAGGTAATGAAGGAAAATTCACTCCTACAGATTTTCAATTGCTCTGGCAAAATTTCTGCCTGAAAGTGACTGAAGAGAATTAGCGGACTCTTTAAGCTCCTTCTGACTGGACTAACTGAAAACATCTGATTGTTTGGTGGGCTCTATATTAGCTTTTATCTGGAAAGCAAAAACAACCAAAATTGTATGAGCTAGGTTGTTATTCTTGCTGTTGTCCTTCTACAGACTCAAAATGCACACATGACAGTAACACTAACAGTCTGAGACTGACTTGTCTGTCACAGGCTGGCCTTATCCTCTGATCAGAGCACAATGCCCTCATGGCTGAGAGAGAAAGATTTCTTATGAGTGCTATACTTTACTGAGACCCAAAACCCACTCTTGGTAAGGGTCTGCACAGGTAAACGGCCCTAATTCTTTGTGTAAATGCTACAGTGCTCACAAAAATCAATGAACAATGAAAATTACAGGAAATTTTGCCCTGTATGTTAACAATTGAATTTGATGCGTTATCTTGGTAAACACCTTTAAAGACAAATTGTACTGCAGTTATATGTCTAGTTGCAGTTTCTGAAAAACACATTCTAGTGTGGATGTGTGGTATGCACTCATTTTAAGTGCCCAGCAACCTTTAGCAGAGAGCATGAAATTTTCTACCAAACACAATTAATCTAAAAAACCTTTTTGTTTGTTTTTCTTAGGAGGAATAATCTTTGCTTTGGTAGCTACCTGCTGATGAAGAACATAACTAAATGATAGTCTCTGTAAGATTTTCTAAGAATTTAGTAAAAAAAAAATTAAAGAATCTTTAAATGAGTTTGTGAAAGACAAAATTCACAGGAATTCACACATTGCATCCAAATTTGCCTTTCAAATGATCAAGAATAATTTGCAAAGGAAAGGATGGGTTTGACAGGGAGCTGACAAGGATTTCCAGCAAGGTTGACTCAATCTGTAAGTCTGTCATAGCTTTATTAGGCAACATTACTCATAGAGAAGCAATTAATTGGACCACACCTAGCTGTGAAGAAGAATAAGTGTTGACAGAGATAAAGTAATTAAGTTGCTTTTAGAGTTAATGGAGAGAAAAAGAGAGTTTTAGTGTGTGGTTTATATGATTTTTTGATACTTCGTTGATGTTGAGTAGAATTATTGCTTGGAGGTGCCCATTTTTCTATCTTGATTTAAAAGGGACTCTGAAGTCATTGGCTTATTGGTGAATACCTACACTATGGAAAACTACAACTCCTTGAATAAACCCTGCCACTTTTGTATTTGTGCCTTGTTTCTGCCTATAAATTGAGGATAACTATGCTATTTTTACAGTTGTTTCCTTTTCTTAAGCCTGTATGGACCACAGGTTCCCAAGATAAAGTCTTCTCTGATTTTCTATACAAATCATGTTTCAACGTGGAACAGTTCAACCACTGCATTGGTACAAAAATGTTCAAATTTTTAATAAATAAACCACTAAATTAATTTGAATAAATTATTTTCTTGACCCATACGTATGTATCTTTATTTTTTGCTGATAATAACATAGTTTCTCTTTAGTGGCACATATACATGCTAGTTGCCATGGTATCTCAGTGTCAAGACATATTTCATAACCCTCATCTCATTTTGCCAATTGCATCAACTAGAACCACACCTTAAAGCAAAAAATAACATTTTTCAGTCATTTCATCCTCCTCAAGAATGCAGGTACTGCACTTTGCTATTAGGTGCTGTTGCCAAGGTAAAGAAAGTATATGTAAATTAGTACTAATAAAAAACACCTTAGTGATTTTAGGCCCTGCATAATTTGCTGAGAATGTGTCTCCTCCTGATGAATACTTTCAGAAAGTGGGAGAAGGTGGAAAATATCATAGAATCGTAGAATACTTTAGCTCACCAGTGGCCAGAGAAGTAAATTTGGACACATAGATCTCTGATTTTCAGTAATGCAGATTTAAATTTTTGTTAGGGGTTGGTTTGATTTTTTTTTTTTTAATTCTGATATTTATCAATTAGTAACATTTGAAAAATAATGTTAAAGGATAGGAAAAGATGAAATAACACAAAATGTAAATCTCTCTAGTCTTAAATTTCCTCCGTTGTCCAACCTAATGGGAACTTCCAAGTGTTTTCCAAAAGGTAGATGGGTATGCAAGTACAACAAATCAAAGAGGAGCTTTCAACTTGTACAGCAGCACAACTGAAAATGAGCTACCAGCCTACCATGTGGTGCTAGAAAATCATCTGGCTTGCTGCGAAGGAGGGCCTGACACTGCAAAGTTAAAATCTCCGAGTGACTCTTACATGAGGGGGCCTCAGTGTGCCTGATGTGTTGAGCAGGCTGGCTTGGCACGGAAGCGGCAATTGCAGGAGGGTTTCCACCCACCAAAAACATGAGTAACCACCCCAGTGGCTCAGCATGGCTGACTGCACGAGGGAAGTCATATGCCACGCTCAGGTTTTATTTTGCTCTTTCAGGAGCGCCTTCATATGTGAACAAGTTTTCTGAAGGTATCTTTAGAACAAACACCCCTGTAATATCATCCAGTGAAATATCTGAAATGTCAGATGGAAACTGAGAATGAGGTAGGAGTGAAAAAATGCCACCTAATTGCAATTAAGCAAAATATTTGCTCTAACATTTCAGGAACAATGCATTTTTAAAACACAACTTTATACCTAATTATTTGGATAATATTTTAATAATTCAAAATATTTCAACTTTTGAAATAATTAATTACAATATGCTTATATACAGGGTTCCCACACACATTCTGTGGGCCTGAATATCTAAAATTTCCTACCACAATGTAATGTGGACACCAGCAAGAGATGTGTCACAGCTACCAAACTAAAGATACTGGGTTTCTTTAAGTAATTCTATAGTTAATATCCCATGAAATGTCTGCCTTGCTGTTTCTACACTGAAGTAGAAGAACTGATAGATTTTAACGAAAAAAACACCTTTTTCCACACAAAAAACATCCTCAAATGCCTTGAGCTTGATTTTTCAAGACAAAATTAAACACATTTTTACTTCTCAATTGAGTTTTAACATTTTAAATTAAAGCTATTAGTTTTCTTTTTAATTCCTACAAAGTCAAAACTTTCTATAAATATTATACAGCTATTTGTGTTTTATTGTAGGCCAGAAAAACTTAAAATTTTTCAAACTTCTTTTCTTTATTGGAAGCTACTTGCAAAATTTGAGATAACTTTGAGAATAATTCCCTATTTTCTCTGCAACAAGCTTGCTTTCTCTATAGATTCAACATGTTTTATTGTTATTAATTTAAAAAACTTTCAGAGACCTACAGATTAGTACCATGTAAATGCAAAAAGTAAATTAAATCACAGTCTCTTCTTGATAGATTCATCAATATTTATTCTTTAATTCATGTCTCAACTGAAATTTCTTCTTAATTATTAGCAGGCAAATAATGAGCTTCTTTTATCAGGCCATTATGTCATGATAGCTGAAGAGTTTTTGAAGATTTGCACTTCTCATAAGCTTTCTAGTACTTGCCTCATACTTCACCTGGTCTGCCCTGAACTCTTACATATAGCTATTTTATGTGCCAAGTACTTTGCTTACAGATTCCAATCTTTAAAACAAAGCAAGCTCTCCTTCTAGTCACAGTCTCCTAGCAACAAAGCTTACTTCCCTCAATTCTGAATGCTGAAGAATTTATGGATACTTAAGTTTTATGTCTTATTTCAAGCAGTCTGACTTTTTCTCAAGAAAGGCTTTGTTTCCTAAAATGCTATAAATCAATGCAAGATCACAAATAGGCAATTTTATACCTCTTTTGTTAAACAAAACAACACCTTAACATGTTAATCAAATTCAGTAGGGCCACACACATATTAAGCTTTTATACTCTGCGTATAATCAGTATCAGATAGCAATAGGAAAAAGTTGCCTACTTAAAAGTGTAGGAGGAGTTTGCAGTTAGTAGAGCAGCAAATTTCTCAAAGCTAAATTCCTTTCAACACACACAAAACAGCTTTCTGTTTTTTGTGGCTGGTCCTAAGACACCCTAAAGCAGCAAACCTTTATTGATAAAATCGTATTCACCACTCAGCATAAGAGATCTGGTTGAAGATTTGGTTTCTTTGTTCTGTAAGGCTAAATATTGAAGATGAAACATGGAAAGCTCACAAATTGCTTCCCTCCCATCCTGTGGCCTTTGCCTATGCTGAGTGCTCTCCAGTTAAGAACATTACTGTGCTCCTTTCTGCTACTGGCCCTTGACACTGAGAGACCAGGTCAGTAATTCTCACCTATCTATCAGATCAGGTGTGCAAGAGATTTGAATTCAATTTATCTGGTCATCTTGAGGATACCAAATATCATTATACTGATGCTATAAAATCCCTGTGTTATTGTACAGAAAGTGCATTTAACACACGCAGTCTCCCCTGCTAAAAGCAGAAAGCTTCAAAATGTCTTTGTGTATTAAGCATGAGCTTCTAAGGACATGCAGAAAGACTGTGAGTGCCATTCTACCACTATCTTTTCTTCTTTATGTTCCCTCAAGTATGATTCTTCCTTGGTTATTCTATTTTATTTCTTTTTTCTTCAGATTTGGCCAAAATTTGAAGAGGAAGAACTCTCAAAGATCTTAAGATGCAAAGGGGTGTTGGGAAGAGGAAACATCCTTCAGATACTAATCCTCTATAATGTGTAAGATCACAGGAAAGAGAGAGAATACCAGGTTCCAAGTTTCATTAGTCCCAACACTTAGAGAAATACTAAATAACATTAGAAATCATTGGAGTCTGTACTCTACTCTCAGATCATTTTCCAGGCTCCCAAATAATTTTGGCAAGTTTATAGTATTTTAAGAGATTGGGTTTTTTACCATTTTTTTGATGTTGTACCTTTTTGAGTTTTATTTCAGCAACTGAACAAAAACTACCATGATGCATTTTACTCTTTGCTCAGATGTTTTCCTGTCTCCCCTCTGGCTCAGATCATAACCTGCAAATTGTGGCAATCTGTATACCAGTATTAGGCAAGATAACTTTTTTTTTTCTACTGAAGTGAACTTTCAGAAGGCACTTGATAATCTGATAGCCTTCCTACATCGTTTTGCTGAAGAAGAATTTAATATGTTACAGCAAGGCTGTCTGAGCCAACTTTCTATCAACATTTTAATTATTGTTACGACCTTGTGTCTTGTAATGCAATATTTTTGTACTACACTTCTGTCTATGACTATGGCCTTGGAGTCCTCTGTTGCTCACATAATCCTTGTGATGCCTGCCTTATTCTGTGGACTATTGCTGCAGGAGATTTTCCTGTAGCAGCTTCAGAGAAATGAAAACCAGTGTACCCTTTCTGATTTGTGCCATCTGAACAGAAGCTGACTGACATGATTTCTGGTTTTCTATTATTTTATGTGTATAATGCTGGAAAGATTTTTATTTTTTAATTTTTTTTTCAGTTTGTCAATGTTAGAATGAACTCTGAAGATATTTACAGGCAGCTTCTTACTTGACAATTTAACTTGAGCCCTGGCTCTTTGTAAATTATGACCAGTGGTTGTGTTAAGCTCTTTAAAGAAAAGATTTTCCATCACACATTGATAGTTCCTTGTTGAAATGATGAGGCAATCAGTCTGACTGGAAATTCCCTAACCTATCACTCATGGAAGGTCCATTACCTTATTGCTTAAAAAAGTATGTTCTTACTGTGAAATCACAAGAGTCACCATCCCCTTCTTTTTGTCTTGTCACACAAAAAACACCTATGAACAAACTAAACAATTAAGCAATCTCTGGAAGTGCTTGTCAGGGCCCCTCTCCTGAGGACACAGGGCAGGGCTTGGTAGTCGAGGTTGGTTCCACAGCCCCAGACAGGGACCAGGGCATCCAGGACAGCCAGGGCAGCCCCAGCCCCAGCTGGGGACATGCCTGGGGATAGGGATAGGGATCAGTCAAGGCCAAGCTGGGCTTGGCTCAGGTGAGACCCCATGGGCAGGTGGAAGTTGGAGACATCTATCTCTATGTGTTTTTGCTGGGCAACACCTGACATCCTGCAGGAGCAGCCCAGAGTCATGAGGGGGCCAGGCAGGGCTCTCAAGGCCACTGGTGCTCTCCAGACCCCGTGTCTGTCAACACCTGAGCTGGAGACTGCACCTGGCTCACCAACTTCTGGAGACACAAATGGACCCATCCTCCATGAATTCATCTAAGCCCCTTTCCCAACTAAAGCTGAAGCATTTTCATCTCCTCAGTGCCTCTGGCAAGAATTCCTACATAATTCTCTGCATAATGAGGGCCTACAGGAGGACAGTAAGAGACCCTTTATCAGGGAATGGAGCTATAGGTCAAGGAATAATGATTTTAAATGAGAATCTGGTAGAGTTAGATTAGATATTGGGAAGAAATTCTTTACTGCTGAGGGTGGTGAGGAACAGGAACAGGTTTCCCAGAAAATTTGTGCCATTCCTGGAAGTATTCAATGCCAAATCGGACATGGCTCTGAGTTTCTTGATCTGATAGAAAGCATCCTTGCCTCTAACAGGGGGGCTGGACTAGACAATCTTTAAAGGTTCCTTCCAACCCAAACCATTTAACAATTCTAATATTGATGTCTTCATTTCTGTGTGGATTGCAGCTCACATTTGCTTTTCAGAAGATTGCATGAAGTCTATGTTGTATTCTGGGGGACAGTGTATGTTCTACCCCTCCTGTTGAAGCTAATCCACTGTGCAACATAATATATGGAAATGATGGCTCCAGAATTGCTACCAACAACTCTTGCATGTCCACACCTCACATATGAAATGTGTTCTGCATTGAACAGAGAGCAAACAGGTGGCAGACAACCTATGTATTTTGCATAACTTATCCAGCCATTACCTGGAATCTCTGGATAGTATCTAGTGAGCCAATTCTCAAAGCAAGCAGGTGATAAAAAACTTCCTATAGAAGATTGGAGGATATGGTGCTCCTGCAGAAAGCAGCACCTGATTCAATGCACTAGAAATAAGTAGTTCAGCCAGGAAGGTGAAAAACCTGATATCCATTGTTTAATTTCCTAGGATTCATTTTATTCTTTTCCTCCTAGAGAAAGATTTCTGGAAGTGAACTGATTGCAGTGTTTATGCCATCACCTAGAGCAAACAGCTATAGCTAATTGTTGCAATGGACTATAAAGTACTTCAGAATGAAGCCATTGAATTGAATGATTTTAGGTACCTGAAATAAAAGTTTAGGATTGTTAGAAAATTGATTCACTCTTCAAATATAGTTCCAAATTATGCAGAATGCAAGCAACCTGGATACATAACCCTAATTGTCCTAGCCTGCCCATGGCAGGAGGCTTGTAACTAGATGATCTTTGAGGTCCATTCCAACACAAACCATTCTATGATTTCATGATTCCATGACAGCATCTCTTTCTTTCTTAAAATATCATCTGACCCTGGAAGAAGGTAAAGATCTCTCTCTATCTCTCTCCAGATCCATCATGTCCTTGCCTGCAGGGCCTTTTCTGTTTGGTGCTCTCAAAGCAAGCCTGAGAACTCTGCTCTGTCCAAAATGTGTCTGCACACGTGCCCATCTGCCAATTGCACTGTATCTAGGGCACTATAGATGTTAAGGACATCTTAGATTCAGGTGGCTGCTTTGCTTCAAAGCTTCTTTTGCCCAGGCCTTTCATATTTTTTTAATATCTTTTTGTACATGAACTGTTTGGAATGTCAGGATAGGGTGAAAATAAATACATTCAGTTGCTGCTGTTGGAAATCTCTCTCTGCTTTGAATATCTAAATATCTTACCCAAGAGAAAATAAGAACATCACCAATTTTAATTGTTTGGAACACATGAGGAGGAGGAAAAACTGAAATTTTGCCATTGTTTTATTATTTTAATTTTATAGTGAGTATTCAATAGGCAATGGCAGACAATTAGGCTTGCCTCTCTTTTCTAGATGAGTTCTCTAATCAACACATTCTAGACTTGTGGTTCATTTTCCCTCTCTCCACTCATTTCTGACACTCAACTGTGCCCAGCTGAATAACAGTTTCACTGAAAGGGCCTAAGAATCTTGTTCTCACTTCATTCCTCAAGGGATGGGTAGCATAGGATATCTAAATGTTTAGATCTTTCCTGTGTGATGAGTGGTATGGATTTTAACACTATTCATACTCTGCTGTAAATGTAGGGGATTGCAGATTCCAATGAGAATTTTTTAAGTTCTCAGAGTATCAGAAATTTCCAAATTATTTTTTGGCACAGGCAAAAATTGAGGAAACAGAACAATCCAGGGTGATTAGGAACAATGCTGGTAGTCACCTGTAGGAGGGATTCACCTGCGTTCACCTTCTGCTATGCTGCAGTTGTTCCTCTTGTGTTCAACAGCTTCTGCTCCACAGGAGAGGGAAAAGATAGTCCCCTGAAGAGAAAAACAAAACTATTCTTTATATGCATTTTCTCTCAGAAGTGCAGAAATTGCTTTTCCTCCAGTGCAAAGCCTAGAGAATATGTCACACCTTCAGCATCACAATCTGACCTTTTGCTGTCCTCTTCTGGCTCAGGCTTCTTCTGCCCATGTTTCCTATGTCCCTTAATTCTACATAGCCCCCATGTGTTTAGGACATTTTCTGTTCTCTCTCAGTTCTAATGATACACTGGTGGGGCTGGAATTCTGCATGGTACAAACCTCTTATTAGCGGTGGGCCAAAATGACGTTTTTGTGATCCTTGATTTCATCTTGAAGGGTGGACCATGAATCCATTGAATTTCATAGCAAGATTTTTATTCAGCCAAGACTTAACTGTTTATGAATGTTAGAGGGGTGAATGCAGCATATTTTGCTCTTGTACCTTTTTATTGATTTTCCACACATACACAGCATTATAGAAATCATAGTTTTGTGAACATGCCTTTAACTAGTAGCTGTGGTTCAGTCATCTTGCAACAATTTCACAACATCATTAAACCTGACTGATAGCTCAGATCCCATTAAATCACAGGCAACCTCGCTGATTTAAGAATATAACAATTATTTTCCATAAATGTAAAATGTATGAAAGAAGGATTTTCTTCTGTTCTATTAAATTTTATTATAAAAAAGATAATACATTTAACAGACAGAAGTATTCCATCAAATGTTTTATTATGTCATTAAACCTTAAATATCTTCCTGCTTTCAAGAAATGAGATTATGCATTTAGGAGACCTCTTAAACAAAGCTTAAAATTCATTTAACAATTAAGAGACTAAAGAAAAAGCTTTTTTCATATATTTTTCCCATGGATTTTTTTTTCACCCATTTACAGCTGAAATAATAGGTATAATTTTAAATGCACATAAATGGAAATAAACCTAACGTGAGCTTCACTATATAGGCTACAGTTCTTTTACAGATATTATTGTCGTTCATTATCCAAATGAAAAAAACAGCTCTGGCTGTAAAGAACAGGAGACAGTAACAGCAAAGCACAGTTACACCTACAACTATAGAATATAGAACATAGCTGGACAATACTCTGTCAAAATTAGCTGCAGAAAGTTACTGTGATGCATTATTTCTCATTTTATAAGAGCCATTTTTGAGTGGCTATAAAATTAATCAGTGCAAATTGTTTGAAATGCAGGTCACTACTTTGTTGAGGAGATTAAGTAACTTTCAAAACTACTTTAAGTAATTTTTAATTAATTCATCTTCTTTCTGATGGCCACAGAAAGGGCTGTGAAGAGCAGGATGTAATTGGGGATCACCACCCGAGGCTTGTTGTAATCTTTGCTGCAGCTTTGTTCTTCCCTCTCTGCTGGGGCTCTTCTCCTTTCTCTGCAGCACAGTCCTTTCTCTCTTCTCAGGGGCTCCTCTTGGGCTCTTGACCCACCCCTATTTATCTCAGTTACCTTCACGAGCTACAGCTGCTGCCCAACTAAGGACCCTGCAGCTGCAGCTCGTTTGGAGCAACTCAGAACCACAAGGTCTTACAATACAACATATATTCAGGCCCCCACATTTCCCCCTTTTCTTTTAACAATTATACAATTATAATATACACACAGTTCCAGCTCTCAGGCTGCCTCTTCTATAGTCCCAGCTCTCTGGCTGCCATACACGTAAAGTCCCAGCTCTCTGGCTGCTATTCCAAAGTCCCAGCTCTCAGGCTGCTATTCCAAAGTCCCAGCTCTCAGGCTGCCACAGCTCTCGGCTGTCCGGGGGATTCCATACCTTCTCTCTCTCAATGTTTGGCTGCATGTTCGTCTTCACACGGGGTCACCAGTTGTTGTAATCTTCGCTGCAGTGTTGTTCTCGCCTCTCTGCTGGGGCTCTTCTCCATTCTCTGCAGCACAGTCCTTCATGTCTTCTCAGGGGCTCCTCCTGGGCTCTCGACCCACCCCTATTTATTTCAGTTACCTTCACGAGCTACAGCTGCTGCCCAACTAAGGACCCTGCAGCTGCAGCTCGTTTGGAGCAACTCGGACCCACACAGACCTTACAATACAACATATATTCAGGCCCCCACATTTCCCCCCTTTTCTTTTAACAATTATACAATTACAATATGCATACAGTCCCAGCTCTCAGGCTGCCACAGCTCTCGGCTGTCTTAGATACAACCATAGAATATATACATATCCCTATACAGTCCCAGCTCTCAGGCTGCCACAGCTCTCAGCTGTCTTATCTTCTATAGTCCCAGCCCTCTGGCTGATATTCCAAAGTCCCAGCTCTCTGGCTGATATTCCAAAGTCCCAGCTCTCTGGCTGCCACAGCTCTCAGCTGTCCAGGGGATTCCATACCTTCTCTAGTCCCAGCTCTCAGGCTGCCACAGCTCTCAGCTGTCCTATCTTCTATAGTCCCAGCTCTCTGGCTGCCACAGCTCTCGGCTGTCCGGGGGATTCCATACCTTCTTTCAATGTTCGGTTGCGGTGTTCTTCATCACGTGTTGTTGTAATCTTTGCTGCAGTGTTGTTCTTGCTTCTCTTCTGGGGCTCTTCTCCATTCCCTGCAGCACAGTCCTTTCTATCTTCTCAGGGGCTCCTCTTGGGCTCTCGACCCACCCCTATTTTATCTCAGTTACCCTCACGAGCTACAGCTGTTGCCCAACTAAGGACCCTGCAGCTGCAGCTCGTTTGGAGTAACTTAGACACACACTGATCTCACAATACAACATATATTCAGGCCCCCACATTTCCCCCTTTTCTTTTAACAATTATACAATTATAATATACACACAGTTCCAGCTCTCAGGCTGCCTCTTCTATAGTCCCAGCTCTCTGGCTGCCATACACGTAAAGTCCCAGCTCTCTGGCTGCTATTCCAAAGTCCCAGCTCTCAGGCTGCTATTCCAAAGTCCCAGCTCTCAGGCTGCCACAGCTCTCGGCTGTCCGGGGGATTCCATACCTTCTCTCTCTCAATGTTTGGCTGCATGTTCGTCTTCACACGGGGTCACCAGTTGTTGTAATCTTCGCTGCAGTGTTGTTCTCGCCTCTCTGCTGGGGCTCTTCTCCATTCTCTGCAGCACAGTCCTTCATGTCTTCTCAGGGGCTCCTCCTGGGCTCTCGACCCACCCCTATTTATTTCAGTTACCTTCACGAGCTACAGCTGCTGCCCAACTAAGGACCCTGCAGCTGCAGCTCGTTTGGAGCAACTCGGACCCACACAGACCTTACAATACAACATATATTCAGGCCCCCACATTTCCCCCCTTTTCTTTTAACAATTATACAATTACAATATGCATACAGTCCCAGCTCTCAGGCTGCCACAGCTCTCGGCTGTCTTAGATACAACCATAGAATATATACATATCCCTATACAGTCCCAGCTCTCAGGCTGCCACAGCTCTCAGCTGTCTTATCTTCTATAGTCCCAGCCCTCTGGCTGATATTCCAAAGTCCCAGCTCTCTGGCTGATATTCCAAAGTCCCAGCTCTCTGGCTGCCACAGCTCTCAGCTGTCCAGGGGATTCCATACCTTCTCTAGTCCCAGCTCTCAGGCTGCCACAGCTCTCAGCTGTCCTATCTTCTATAGTCCCAGCTCTCTGGCTGCCACAGCTCTCGGCTGTCCGGGGGATTCCATACCTTCTTTCAATGTTCGGTTGCGGTGTTCTTCATCACGTGTTGTTGTAATCTTTGCTGCAGTGTTGTTCTTGCTTCTCTTCTGGGGCTCTTCTCCATTCCCTGCAGCACAGTCCTTTCTATCTTCTCAGGGGCTCCTCTTGGGCTCTCGACCCACCCCTATTTTATCTCAGTTACCCTCACGAGCTACAGCTGTTGCCCAACTAAGGACCCTGCAGCTGCAGCTCGTTTGGAGTAACTTAGACACACACTGATCTCACAATACAACATATATTCAGGCCCCCACATTTCCCCCTTTTCTTTTAACAATTATAATATACACACAGTCCCAGCTCTCAGGCTGCCTCTTCTATAGTCCCAGCTCTCTGGCTGCCATACACGTAAAGTCCCAGCTCTCAGGCTGATATTCCAAAGTCCCAGCTCTCAGGCTGTCACAGCTCTCGGCTGTCCGGGGGATTCCATACCTTCTCTCTCTCTCTCTTTTGCTGCATGCACGTCCTCACACGGGGTCACCAGTTGTTGTAATCTTTGCTCTCTGGCTGCCATACACGTAAAGTCCCAGCTCTCAGGCTGTCACAGCTCTCGGCTGTCCGGGGGATTCCATACCTCCTCACACAGGGCACCAGTTGTTGTAATCTTCACTCTCAGGGGCTCCTCTTGGGCTCTTGACCCACCCCTATTTATCTCAGTTACCTTCACGAGCTACAGCTGCTGCCCAACTAAGGACCCTGCAGCTGCAGCTCGTTTGGAGCAACTCAGAACCACAAGGTCTTACAATACAACATATATTCAGGCCCCCACAGAGGCTTAAG
Organism: Zonotrichia albicollis; assembly: GCF_047830755.1. Lineage (NCBI taxonomy): Eukaryota > Metazoa > Chordata > Aves > Passeriformes > Passerellidae > Zonotrichia > Zonotrichia albicollis. Next base: position 54,678,635 of record NC_133820.1, read on the forward strand.
CAAACAAATTCATGGCTGAAATCAGTCACCTCTGACAAGCAAGCTGCCCTTGCTGAGCTGAGCGCATGCGAGGAGCACAGGGCTGCACCCGGGCATGGAGCATGGATGGAGCCCCCAAATCCACCTGGGATGGGGCCACACAGGAGGCAGATGGTCATCCTCGAACAGAAACAGTCACAATCAAGTTCCTCTAGCTAGATAAAAAGTGAAATGCCTTTGTTTGTTGTTGGTGGTGCTTTTGCAGAGGGTTTGATTCAGATAGGAACGTATTACCCATTTTTAGGATAAGAATATTCCAGTATATTGTGAAAGACAGGAATGTTAAAAAGTGACTTTTTTAAAATTCAGATATGAAAATTTAGAAATCTGACTTTGGAAACCTGTTTCATTTTGCATGAGACCCTGTGTAGCTGAGATGAAAAAGCTCCATTAGGATAGAAATTTGGGGATACAGTGAGGGGACTTGTTTGTTGGAAATATTATTTCACCGCCTCAGGAAATTATTTTGGTCAAATTATTTTATTCAAAATACATGTCTTGCAAGAAGCAAAAACCAACATGATCTCTGTAATAGTCAAGCTTCCACACAAAATAAAATGAAGAGACCACAACATTTCGTAGCAGGGTACTATAAGGAGCTGGCAGGACTTCATGAGATGGCAGGACCTGAATGAGCTTAGGGTAGAGATAATGAATCAAGCTGGGGGTGAGGGAATCTGGAGAGCTGAGCAGTAAGTCCAAAATGCAGAGTCTAATGCCTGATAGGCTGGTAGAAAGGCACATTTATTTTGAAAGATTTCATGCTCAGGTAAAGCAGATAAACTCCAAGGAATAGAATTGGAATTGAGCAAATTAATAGAGCTCTGGTTGTTTCCCTATCTGAATAAAACAGAAAAGCCAGGATTGAATATTTTGAGAATTGTAGTTCTAAAAGCAGAATAAAATTTGCAGAGATATCAGAAAGACAAACCAGTGAGTTTTCTGTGCAAATTGGCTTTCTTTAATCACTATGCAGTTCCAAAAGGAAAGCAAACAACTTTCAGAGACTTCACATCAAACAGATGTGAAGAATGAAGCTGCAGTGCTGAATGAAGATCCAATGTTTCTCTTTCAGTTAAATCAAAAGGAGGATTTTGTATCATAAGGACAATTCTCAGGCAAACAGTAAATGGAAGTTACGTATCTGAATAGAGAGATCGAGGTATTTCATTTGAAAAGACCTGTGAATGATTACTTTATCTCCTTCATTATCAGAGTGTGTTAGAACTCAGCTGCATATTTCAGATGTATCTGATGGTTCGCTGCATACTAAGTACAAGGGGATATAGACTTAAAACACTAAGATTTAACTACTATACTGTGGGGAATGGTGGTAGTTTAAATTCCAGTGATAACCACAGGACATTCTGACAGATGCTTAGTGTCTGTAATTAGTGCGGGAAGCAGACTCTAAGCAAGAGTCTTTAAAGTTTAAATCTCACAAGGGAAAGATAAAGACTTAATATGAGGGAGAAAAAATGTAAAAAAAGGAAGCTCTTACCTGACATTTTTTGGTTGTTAATTGTAATTCTGTCCTGGCTTCCAGTGTTCACAATGGGATTTTTTGGTACCATAGTTTTCCTGAGGCAGACCTACATTTTTCACTCAGGCCTTGATTTCCTCTTGTATGATTGCATATAGTGAGGTCTTGACAAAGGCATCATGTAGTGCCTGCAAAGTTGTGTTCCTGTTATTTTCATGTGCTTCAGACTTTATGTACACCATACCCCAGAAGAGAAAATCGTCATTATTCTATCTGGATGTAATTTTAAGAACACCAAAACTACTTTTACAGGTGTCTCTGAAAACAGCCTCATGATTAAATAGATATTGTTGATTATGAGGAATTTATTACTGCTGACTGAATCTGAAAACCCTTCACAAGAAAGGGACACTGTAAAAGACTCAAATTGCTTTCCTGTAATATTTTCTATTTTTATTCTTCAGGGCAAACATCTGATAGGAAAGGACTTTGGTCTCAACTGCATTCCCCTTGTTAGTTGGCTGGTATGGGCTTATTGTCCGGATGCAACTCAGTCATTGATGTTGTGTTCCACCTGCTGGATTCCCCAGCTCTGCCAGGCTCCATGCCCTTGCTAGTGTCCTTGCTATGTTCCTACTGGATATAATTTGAAATACTGGCCTTTTTGTGTTTTTTTTTAACACACTATTTCAGGTTAGATTTCAGACCATGCTATGCAGATCTGTAATAGCAGATAGTTGCTTGATCATGAATCCCATCAACTAGCCATCTATCGTTCAAGAGGATTTGATTTAATTGAATAGCATTAGATTAGTACTTTGTAAGGATAGGAATATGATATTCATTTACTCCACTCTGTAAGAAAAATATGCTCTTTACTACTTTTTAACTCTCATTTTCAAATAGCTTATCACAGATTTTGACCACGCTGCAGAGCTGTCAATTATTAAGTCCATTGCTGCAGATTATTTTTTCTTCTGCTGTTTTAGCAGTACCATTTGAAGGAATTTACATATTAATTGAGCTCAATGTGAAAGATACCACATTTTTTTAACATGGGTCTAAGTATTTACATTGAAATGGATCTTGGAGTGAAAACCAGCAAAACTATATAAAAGAAATAAATGGTTTGTACAAGAAGTGAATGAAGACAAGAATGAAAAATGTGTCAAATGAAGATCCAGTATTTCCCTTTTACTCACTCTGACTCCCAAGATCTTCATCATTGATATGTGGTTTTGCTGCCCTTCTGAAATCTCTCCACAGAACCTCCACCATCTGCCACTAACTTTGTTTGCCTGAGGACCAGATTCCCAGCTGATGCAAAAAGTGCAACCTCAATGATTCCTTTACATGTGACCTGATTTTGATTCAGACTTTGCCTCGGGGTTGCTTTGTCTACTGCCATCACTCCTGTTGTGAGACCTGACACGGGCTGTTTCTCCCAGAGCCTTGGCAAGGAGTGACCTCGGCATCCTTGCAGAGTTCCATTAGCTTCAAACTAAGCTGCCCTGTAGGACCTGGTTGTAGTTATGGCACATGAGCTGAAAGCTCTTCAGGAAAAATATTAAATCGTATTTTGCTCTGAAATTTCATCTACAGAAACCTAAGGTGAAATGGAGGTTATAGTCACTCAGTAGTGCTCATTGATTGCTTGTTTCACACTTCAGTAATAGTACCCTTATTTGTGACTGCCACTTCCAGAAAATATGTGTTATCCTAATCTTTAAAGAATGTTCAGGACAGTGGCATAATATTAACTACACCTTCAAATGGTCTTCTGATCTTTCAAGAAATGCATTTTCTCAGCAGAAATCCACCCTTTGATGACATTAGTTGACTGTAAACTGATAGCTTGTGGTTATACCCATTTTTTAGCAAAATTACAGGTTTTCCTGTGAAATTTGCATCAATGGATGCATATCCTAATATATGCTTTTTGATACTGGTTTGCAAGTACTACTGTCTATAAATAGCATTTTCAAATATCTGTAAAGAGGAACTAATATAGTTCTGGAATTCTTTTTCTTTCATTAGTTTTTCATGCTCTCCCTCTACCTTTCGTTCTTCTCTTCCCATACTGTTTTAAATTCTCTAAGCTGGAGTAAGAAATAAATCCCCTTCCATAGGTCTCCTATTTGTTTGCTTCTGACTCAGATTATGAAGGTCTTCCCTTCCCCCTGGACAGGGGGAAAGGGATACAACAGATGGTTTTCTCTCTTTTTGACTACTTATTTGGTGAGGTCTGCATTTTCCTTTTGGAACTACTTTCTGATGAGTTAGAAAAAAAAAGCCTTATCTCTGCAGTATGTTTTACTTTCTGAAGTGGCTTTTCTCTGACAACCCCAGCTGTAGCACTCATACCACTTTTCTCCTTACTCAGTTTTTAAAAGAGAGAATTTTTTTGTGAAGTCAGCTTGGCAGCAGTGCTTATTCTCTCTTTCTTCATTTGCTGGCCATTTCTCATTACCTGTCTCTTTCTGCACTATGGTGAAGGCATACACAGTACCCTATTTTAGTCAAGACACTGCAGAACTAATAAAAAAATTACATCACTAGGCTGGAAAAATTCTCATACTAGCTTTCATTAACAAGGAAATGAGATGAGTGACAGGATTCATGAATAAAAACCAAGACACAATATAAAAAAAATTAACAAGGCAGGACCATTACCTTTAACCCCCCCCTAACTTCATAAACAGGCATTTGCTTAGTTCTGTTTGCAAAAAGCCTGAGAATATAACAAGAATGGTAATTTTTATCCCTTTTTTCATGTTTCAATAACCATTGATATTGCAACTGTATGCTACCAGATAACTCAAAATACAAATTTTATCCAGACTGAGGGCAGGGAAGGGCAGGAAGGAACGCTTCCTGGCGTTTCTTCAAATGAACACTGAAGCATACAATACAGTGTTTAAGCCCTTTTATTTTCAGGTATGTAGGAAAAGAGATAATGCATTGAAACTTATTCCAGGAGAAAGCCTGAGACTTCAAAGTCAGCACAGCAACATCTTTTGAGCAAAACTGACCATACAGAATGAGTTTAAATTGGCTTTTTACTTTGCTTCATGGGATTTTCTTTTGATCTTGTACCAGAAGACCTAAAGACAGATTTATTCTATGATCACACTGGAGCCTAAATCTGTTGATTGAATAGTAAAGAGTTTGCAGGGATGCTCCTTGATCCCAGTAAGCCCTAATCTCTTGAGAATAACATAAAGAATTAATTTTCTGGATTTTTTCTCAGGAGAGAACTCTTGCAAATTATCCTAGAGAGATTGCCTTCTGGGTGTGCTGAGATATTCCTCCTACTAACCATTTAGTATATTTTTCCTTCAGTATATCTTGCTTTCCTTTAGCCCCACCAAGTACCCAGGGATCAACAGAATGTTCAATAGAAACCTTTGTCTTGTCATTTTTTTTATTTTTTATTTTACTCAATGAAAAGATTATTGACAAGTCACCTTTCTTTTGAAGAGAAATTTCTATAAAGTTTTGAAAGCAACCTGCATTCCAGCAGAAGAATGGTAAACTGTGAAAGAGTTGCAGCAATGTTTTTGCTAAAGAATAATTTTCCTCTGACTGTCAGAAAGAAAGGTTGCGAAGACAGTCTTTTCTTAGACACAGAGATTTTGGTGATGTTAGCCAAAGAAATGTTTATGCCTTTCCAAGAAGGCTCTCTGATCACTGCTGAAGACACAGGGAGAGGTCAGGATGAAAATTGGAAGCAAAAATAAACCTTTTTACACCAATCATTTTTTTCCAGAAAAATGAGATTCTTTTCTCTCTCTCTCTCTGAGGTTGAACAATTGCATTTTAAAGTCTCAGAAATTGTCACAGGAGCTGTCATCTTCCAGTAATTTCTAACAATAGCTCCATTTACTAGGTAAAAATGCAGTTTAGGCTCAATATCAAAAACAGAGGCCAAAAGAAGATCCTGCTGTTGCAAACTGTCATGGGAACAATCAGTAGTGTCTTCAGCAAAAGTCTAAGGGACACATTTTTAGTGGAAGTCTACAAATGGCAAACCCAGAGGTTTCTGTTAGGAAAAAAACAACTGTAGTCAAAGACAATAAGTTTGTAAGGAGGTTTCAGACTTTAAGTAAATTAATAAATTATTTAGAGGTTTAAATAAGTAAATTAATAAATTATTTACAGGTTTAAACCTTTAATTTTGACTTAGAGTTTTTAAACTTCAATTTTGCTTTTTTAAAAAGACATTTTTGGTATAGTATTCCAATGGCTTAGCGAGAAAAAGAAAAAAATCCGGCTCAATTATAACAAAAAGGAAAAAAAACCCAAATATTGTAATTTCTGTTAACTTAAAAGTTTATTGTGTTGTTTGGGAAAGTAGCTCAGAGAAAGCTGATGAACAGAAGTACTCTTGAACTCTAATTGCTCTAAGCATCTTCCTGTTCTCAGTTTGGTCTTTAATATGTTTCAGGCAGAAGAGATCATCTTTCTTCCAGAGGAGATCTTCAGGGAGAATTTCTCAGCATGTTTTTATTTTTCATCTAAGAGTGGCCAGACACTGTTTAAGCAGTAAAGGACCATCAACAGGACACTACATACTTTTCACCTTACTCTGTGTATGAAGTGCAGAAATTGCATGCCTTCTAAATGCCACACAGTTTTTTGTAAAATGAAGGTAGGTTCTTTCCTCGAGTAGTAATTAATAAGGTTCTCAAGATTTTCCATCATATTTTTTTTTATTTTGAAAGCTGTTTTAGTTGGTAAAATGTTGCTGTCAATTCCACTCAGAGCACCTCTCTTCTTTTGTCTCTCTTTGTTCAGCTTTTCTACTTAGACCACTTTTCCATTTGAAAACCTTTCTGATTGTAGTTTTTCTTGCTTATCTGTTATCTTGCTGTAGATTGAGCGCCCATCTTCTTTCCAGAAATGTTCCCGCCTGAAACAACTACATACACCAGAGGAGGAGGGAATTTATTATGGGAACTTGGAATACTTCCACCATGTTCAGAATAGGGATTCCCACCTCATCTGTTAAAACATAATTACCTCATTGCAGACAATACGCCTCATTTTTGACTAGCTTGCTATCTACGCCTTTTAAAATTTTATTAGAATGTCCCTGAGTAGGTTATTTTATTATCTTGCACTTTCTTTTTTCTTTATTTATTCAAGCATCTCGGAGCATGTTATTTTTACTACCTTGCAGATTATTTTTGCTTTATTTACTATGGATTTTAAATTCTCATTTCAAGCACTAAGGTGCATCACAGTTCAGAAGCATACCTTGTTGTAGGCATGAACAAGTTTATTGACAGCAGCCAGTTCAGGATCAGTGCTGTTCTCTTCCTGATTTTTCAGGGCAAGTTCCTTTTGTTTTATTTATGATATTATAAAAAATAGTATTGTCTCAGCTTATTATGCAACCCAATCAATAGCTTAGAGACAAAAAAGGAGCTCAGCTAAAATGTCCCTCAACACTCTAAGCCTTTGTCCCCAGTCTTTTTTGGGATACTTATTGATGTCTCTGCTCTGATGAATTTGTGTGGCCTCACAGTAGTGAGGTCAGCAATCTCTAAGGTGAGAGATTTCTGGTAATACCAATGAACTGCAGAGACTTGAGGGAAAAAAGAAACAAAACAGTATCTGTGATAGTGTTATTCACATAAAAATATGTCAGTCATTTGATAACTGATATTTTCTTTCTTTCTTCAGACTGCATGGTGCGCAGAAACAAATGAAGTACATTTCCATGAGAACTGGACACAAATACCTGTAGTCTTTTACAAAAATTACCGTGCTACAAGCCTACCCCAAGTACTTCTACTCGCAGTTGTGCAATGTCCTCTCCTAGAAGGTCAGCTTCAGCTCCTGCTCCTAGGGGAGTTATTCTTGTCACATGAATGCTTATGCTTTGCTAACTTTTGTACTGACTGTTGAAAGGCAATTGCAGCCAGTGCAAAACAAAGCTCTGATTAACATAGTTGTTACAATTTGAGCCAAGAAGGCCTGCTGGAAATTTTCCCCTTTCATTTTTGTTCACTTTTGGACTGTGTTCTTAGAAAAACAATCACCATTTCCAGTGAGTTTAGATGATACCTATATTTAACACTTCTGCCAAACTGCTATATTGAGATTTCAACTCACTTTAACTGCTTATGTAAGACAAATTATTGGACGCTAAGCTGCAAGATAATGGGTCCTTTAAACAGACTAAAGCAATGCCCTCTAATTTTACTAAATAAAAACTCTGTAAAGCAGTGTTAATCAGCTAGCTCTAAATGTCTTGTGACTAATCTTGTCATGCACAACCACATCTGTAATATGCTTCATAAAAAATTATGAGGTTCAAAAGAAAATGATGAAAATTTTAAAAAGCCAATTATTTTATACGAATTTTTCCTAAGACAATGCCATTTATCTCTTTTCCAGAAATAGAAAGCCAAAATACTAGGCCCAGTCATCAGTAAGGGTATCAATCCAGCTCACTTGACAGTTTCTTAATTTTGAATGTGGTGAAAAGAGAATATAGCAGAGTATCAAAGAATGATTTATTTCATGAGAACAGGACTGAAATATTATATAGAGGTCTTAGCATCAATGCATTATTGCCATCATGTAGAGCACTGGACTAACAGATTAGATCTAAATAGAGTGGGTCAGAAGTGTTCTTCCAAGGTGAAATTCATGCTCTTCTCTGGGTTCTGAAGGATTGGTCTTTAGAGATCTTGAACTGCACCACCTTAGAGGAAGCTAAAATGGAAGAGGAGCTCCAGGAGAATGGCTGGTGCATTCTGTCAACCAATGACTGCTCAATCCATTGGGCCAAAGTAGAATTAGCCTGAACTAAAGAAAGAAAAAACAACAAAAAGCCCAAACAGACAGAAAAAAAAAATACTCCAGACCTTCACTGCCAATTCTTTTCCTTACAGATGGTGCATTCCAGCTGCTCTGTCACTGTATGCTAACATAGGCACAGCCATGTGCTTCTCCTCTTGGAGGAACAAGGTGCAGACCCTTCACAAGAGCCTGAAGGTACTTAGTACATCACTTCATATCTACATGGGATACATTTTAATCCATGTCTCCATTTCTTTCATTATGCATGATGCCACAATTGAGTTCATAAAGAAATTAATAAAAATGAAAAACAGTTTTAAGTCTAAATAAAAAAGTTTGCCCAAGATGACCATGAAGCAATGAGATTTCTGCACACCCTCTGCCTTTGCATTATTCAGGTAAGCACTATGCCTGAGCATCAGCAAAAGGGGTTTGAGTTTTTGTGAGTTTTCTTAGCTTTGACCTGGTAAAATTTAGTCATTATAGTAAGAAATAAATGCATAAAATAATCAGAAAAGTTCTATGCAGCTGCATATGTACTTGGCCACTGATGGCCAACAGTTGAAACATGTTCTACACCCCAGGAATAAAGAAAATCCCCCTCAATATTTTATACCCCAGGCAGCTTTTATTTTCAACTTTTGAACTCCTTTTTCATTGCTACCTCTGAGGAAAACCTTGCCTCACAGCAATGTAAGGTAAAAAGGGAATGGCAGCTTGAAATGGGAGAGGATTGCCGCTTTTCATCATAAGTCTGCCAAGCTGACAGCCAGAAAATATTACCAGCTAAAAAAATTGCCCTTGGAGAGGTGTTTTGGTCTCCTTCACCATGAGCACACATGCAAGCATTGTATTAGAATGTGTTAATTTATTTTGATTTCTTAATTTGTTGTATTTGTTTGAGTTCAAGGGAAATCCATGGATTCAGTGTACATCTGAAGAAATATTATTTGTCTCTTCTGTCCTCCAGTCATTTTTATGAGTGACCTGCTCATGTCACAGACATTCTTAAAAAGCATGAAATTTTCCAGATGAAACCTCAAGTGAATTGTTCCCATTATGGTTCAGTAAATGCCTCCCAGATTCTCCCACACAGAAGAAAGCTCATTTCCTCCTTTGGAGTTTATTACATTGTTTGCAAATATTTTTTTTCTTTACCTACCATTCAAATCTTATTCTGCAGGTATAGTTCTTAAGCCAAGTAACTTCCTTAACAATAATGAAAAACTACTTAAGGCAAATTTTCATATTTTCAAGGGCATCTAGAGAAATGTTGTGTCTTTATCCCACCAAGAGGAAAATTCTGTAGGCATGTACAATAGAGCAAAGGAATAAAATCAGCCAAATGAAAAACCAAAGAAAAATTAACAAAAACAAACAAGTCAGAAGGTAAGCTGCATTTTGTCAGGAATCAGATATAATTAGGTTCCTTGGAGAACATGTGCCTGGGTAGTTGTCTGAGTAAGGGGAACAGTCTCTCTCACACAGTCAGCATCTTGAGATTCCACAGTGACCTCACTCACATGAAGTTTTGGGCCTGGCAAAGCAGGCAAAGTTTTATGTTTCAAGGTTTTATGCCTTAATGAAATTCATGAAACAAGAGAAATTGTTGTCCCTTTTTTATAAAAAAATTAAATTTTGGTGGTTAAAATTTGGTGATAAATTCTGGTAGATATTAGCCATATGCAACATAAATTTTTCCCACATCATTGTCTTTAATCTCTAACCTCAACACAGAGCTTGCTGTTGCATCACAGAGGATGAGATATGCAGCAAATATTACAGAGGGCTGCATGCAATATATGTTTTGAGGAAGCACATTCAAAAAAGAAAAAAAAAGGCTGATTTTTCCTCTTAGTTTCATTTGAATAATCAAATTCTGAATTGGGGCACTTAAATGGAAGTCAAGGAACTTGGAGTGTGATGGAGGAAGCAGCAATCAGTTTGAAAATATGTTGAATCTCTGATGAGCGTTGAATATGTCAGATTAAGTTACGTCCTAGAAAGGGAGGTTCCCTGAACAACTGCTAGTCACTTTAAATTATTCTGCATTTCAAACAGGAAATCATCCAATTAGACTAACAGCTGCAGAGATTGGAATAAGCCTTGCATATTACAAAATTAAAGAAAGTGCAGCTGAGTACTATAGAAAGGAGCTAAGGTAAGTAATTTTCCCTCTTCTTTTCTGTAATAAAACTTAATTTAAAGGACTTTTAGAATAAGGAAAGGACTGCAAATTTATTACATGTGATTAAAACAGGGAAAAAATTTACCAGTAATATTGCTGGAGAATTTTTTTCCTATGTATGTTCTGTTTGTCCTGAAATATCTGCTGTTTCTTTCAAGGTGGGTGGAGACTTCTGTGTTTTGTCTTGTCCCAGGTCCATTCCAATACCATCACTACTATTTCCAAATGTTTTCAGGAAGATAAGCAACAATTATATTGCAATTACTCTTTGGCTAAGAGTTATCTCCACTTGAAACTTTGTTCACAAAGATGGTCTGAGATTGTAAACTACAAACTGTATGTGAAAAAGGAAAACATAGGTGAGGTCAGGAAAAACAGTAACCCAGGAGATGGAAATGGAATTCTATATAGTGAAAAAAACTCAACCTCAATAACAGATAGAATTCTGATACCAGGGAACATAGCATAATGAAAGAAAATAGTATTGAAAATACAGCATGCTATTAAAACACCTTGAACATTCTACTGTATCTCAGAAAAGATATGAAACCAACACAATTTTACCTAGAGACCTCCATGTAGTTTCAGGATCAGAAGATGTAAGTTAACCTGTATGTCAGAATTGTCTTTAACTTTTAATAACTCTACTAATATTAGAAATCAGTCTAAAAAAGCAAAATAGATAGAGTCATGAATTGTCAGCTACAAATGATAAATTCTTTTTTAATTTTCCTCTGTGAAGATTTGTGTTTTAAGGAAAAAAAAAATTTAAAATTCACATCATAAAGCTTTTTATTTCCATTCAATTATTCTTTTTCCATGATCATCTTAGATACTTACAGTTACCCTATTGCATCTTTTGGCAGTGTACATCCAATGTGTGTCCTTGCAGAGACACAACTCATTTCTGAAGAGGCTGTTTCTGCAGGAATCTTAGGTTAGATAGGAAAGGGATTTTTTCAACCTGGCTGTGCACTGAATGTCAGGGCACATTCCCATGCTACATACACAATTCCTCCCACAGGATTTCCACCAAAGTATTTTGACTGGTCTCTGTCCTTTTGGTACATACGCAACATGTTCTAACTTACCACAAGAGTTCACTGAAATCACAACTAAATCTCTAGCAGGCAGAAATACAGACTTTAAGTGCTGTAATTCCTCTCAGCTTATTTTAAAATGCTTCATTCCCCTGATGCCTGTTAAATGAGCCTCAAACCATAATTAGGAAAAAGTCTAATAATTTTCCTTTATATGTAATTTCAGATTGCTTTCTTCTGAAGATCTTTAACTAATGTTAAAGCTTTGAAAGTCTTAATAGGATCAAAGACAAATTAGTCAGGAAGAATATTGAGGAAAGTGACTAATTTCTTATACCAGTATACATTCACCTCACATCAAGATTTCACCAGCTCCAGTTGAATTAGATCTGAATTAACACTGAAAGGATTGTTTTTCATTAAAATGTATAATTTCTGTAAGGAATTGGAATTAAAGAGAATCCAGGAGACACTCTCCTGCTTACAGATAAGCAGAGGATTCAAAGATAAACCTTCCCAAAAGGAACAAATTTTCTTTCCTGACAATGCAATCAGTTAGGGGAAAAAAACCCTTTAGGCCGTAAGTGTGTTCAAAAAAGTTTCATTTAACTTTAAAAATGGATTAAAGAGTACCTTTCAATTGTTGATGGAATCAAAGTTTCAAGTGGTTTCAGCAGAAAGTCTGTTGCTTTTAGGTCACACAGTACAGAAGATGCTTGTTCTTGGTAAAATTAAATTTTGCGTTAAAATTATAGTATTCACCAATGTAATAGAGCAATTGTCTAATTTATTGGGATCAAAGAGTAGCAGAGCACTGCATTGGAATGAATCTGATGGGCAAATGCATGAAATCACTCTGCCTGCTGATGAAATACAAAAATATGTGGAAAAATAGCTCTATGACTTTATCACTACAAAACCATTGAGGCCAAACGTTCCAGCCCCAAACATTGGAAACTGTCATTGGGATACAGCTGCCAAAACACAACTGGTCAGTACACACAAGTCCTTGCAGCTTGTGCAAGGCCAGTGTTTGGCCTTGACGGACACTGATGAGTAAAACAGGCAGAGCCCAGAGCTGTCCAGCTGCCTGCAACACTGCTGTTCTCTACCAGAAATTAAAAAAACAAAGCAGGTTTTCAATCACAGCCATAGAGCTGAATTTAGCCAGGAGACCTGTAAAAAGTTGTACTCACCTACTACCTCGTTTTAAGCCTGTATTCAGTATATGCTGCCATGGGAAAATCTGGAGAAGGAGTCATGGCACAGCACTTTTCACCTCCTCTCAAAGTCTGCTTCCCGTACTGCTTAATAAGCATCGCTTAATTTTACTGTAACACATTTAGTGCATGAAAGCACATCTAATGTATGGTAAAATCATGATAGAAGACCCATTGAAAATCAGCTGGGATTTTTTTTATTTTTTCTAAAACTTCTCAGTTACCTGAAAGAGTCTTTTCCCCGTGATCACTGGCTATTGATTTGAACCAGTAGTCATAGTTTGTATGCTCAGTGTGTCCTAGTGTGGGGCCATTTCGCTGCGTACTCAGAAATTTTAAAACTGTTTAATAGATTCTTCCATCAAAGCAGCTCTTCTTAACCTGATTCTTTTAAGCAAATGGAGAGTAACTGCAATCATCTAATCTAACCTCACATAGACCAGCAGCAAAGACTTCCAAAGGGGAGCTCCCAACTCCTAGTCATTGAATTTGAAAATTGTAATGATTCTTGTGCTGCTTCAGAAATTGAACATCTGGCTCTTAAAAAGATGTTAATGTAATAAATGCTACTTCCCACATAGTTTTGAGAAATAGGTATTCCAAAACAGCTTCACTTCACTTTTGTGTGAAAATAGTTTATCTGGCAAATGCACAAGTGATAATGCACTAGAATTTTGTAATGCATTCTACATCATACCTTAGGGTTAAGAAACTTGAGCAACACAAAATTAGTGTGCTGCTTACCACTTATCAGTTACCACTAGTTAAACAGCATATTTTAAAAAATTGAGATCAATTTTATCAAAATGTCAAAATTATTTTTAGCTGTCATTAACTTATCAATTAGGTGATTAGTAGAGAGTCTAGGAAGGAAAAAAAGTAATCAGACTATAATTTCAAGATTTTGTCAGCTATTGTTGAAAAAACAAAATAATTGTCAGTTAAAAAAAGGGGATTTTGCCATTCACAGTTAGCATCAAAGAGAAGTGTTTGGCTAGGAGGAGGTCAGACAGATGCAGATAACCAAAAAAATTATCAACTTAATGTGCACATGTACATATGTGTAGGCTTGAGTTTCAATATGGCCAAATATTGGAATATCTCTCATAGCAGCACACAGAAGATTTTCGTGGGAAAGCAGTGACACTTGAAAAGGCTTAAAATACTGGTGGATGATGTTCTACAAGATGTGTGTCCACTCTGGTGGCACATCCTGAACAGGTAATGCGATGCCTGCATGTATTAATTCTGCTGTTGCTGGCGGCCGAGGGAATGGCATTTCTCAGAAGCTGGTGAACTGGAGGACTCAGAGAAGTGCAACAAGGCTTATTAAAGGGTTGAACAAAGCCTTGAAAGGAAAAACCTGAGGAGCTCAGTCCAACAAGAACAAGACAAATGAGTAATTAGATCACATTCTCTATGGGAAGAGAGCCATAATAGTGGGCTTTCCACTCTAGCAGAAAATGTGAAGCTGAAAGTGTAAAAGCTGAAGATGGAAAAAATGAGATTGGAGTATGAGGGTATTATGAGAGTGAACAATTGAGTGTTTTGATTGGAATATATGTACAGATGTTCATTCTCTGCAAATAATTGTAAATAATGTACAAGACTTTAGACAGCTGTGTATTTGAGGGAGCTGGTAAGTATTCTTAAGTAGTTCCCAATAATTATTCACATTTTTCTCTTTAGTTTCTATTTACCAGTCGACTAAGCCTATAATTATCTGTATGCCTGTGAAACTAGCTCCTGGTATGCACCAGAGGATGTGTTATTGGTTTCCACAGAAGCATAGTAAAATCATGAAGGCTCACAATAATCATCATTAATTTTAGGCTTGAATCAGCTCTTCAGTACCTTGAAAAACCCCAAAAACAAGAGAGGACTACTCTAGAATTTGCTCACTTGCAATGTTATATTTTAAAGTAAAGAAAACAGTCAGTAATAATTTAGAGAAATTATTTTGCTGTTAATATTAAAAGAGAAAACAACTCCAGTATGTTTGCATTTGCAACTCTAATGCATTTTTAATTTTAAGTCTTAGTTTCTAGACCGGCTTGACCATTTATCTCCTAATCTTTGTTCTGCTTTAGCTTTCTTTGGCTGACATCAGACTACTTCATCTTCTCTTTCAATAGTTAGAAGACTACTTTCAAGGCCAGAAAAACCATTTACTTCCACTTTGTCCTGGATTCAGAAAAAAGGTAAAAATGCATTGACATGCTGGTATGTTTCACCCTGATTAAATGGATATAAACATAGTGATTTTAACACTCCAAGGGAATCTTCCAGTCAGATTTCAGAAATACTAGCCAAATTTTCATGCACACAGCAGCATTTATAGCCTTTATCAATGATTCTGAAGTCAATATACAGGCAAATAAGACTTTTTCTCCCAGATTTTACTGCTGTAGATATTATTGTACTGGCATGTTAATTTTCTGCTGAATTAATGGTCTTTATCTACTTCATTTTTCTGTACACGAACATATTTTTTAATAAAAACTAGATGAGAAAATTAGTAAGATAGAACCAATATAATTTATTTTCACATAGTTATCTGTTTACATGTATTTATCTATGGTATTCGTTACTTTCCTCTGTTGTCAGCATTTTAGATAAATGAAAACTTTTGCATGTGTTATACATTTAATTGTTTTACAGTATTTCTTGGTGAGATAATTGCATATACTTTTGCTTGAGATACATTCAGTGGAACTTTATGCCATTATTAAAACTTTGTGTTGATTTCCTAAATAATTTAGAAAAAAAAATCAATTCAGTTACTGTGAAGAGTTATTTTTTTATAATGAGTTCTCACATTCTTAACCAGAAGTGACAAAATTCTGAAATTAAATGTTAAAACGAAAAGCCGAAAAATGCTGTTTTAAAAAGATCAAGATCAAAATGTGAGCTTTTCAAAACAATCTCTATTAAAAAGTCATTTCAAGAAATAGTGACATTTCAATGACCTCCGCACTGCACTTTTTAGTGAACTAACTATTCATTTCATTATTCATCTTTGTTTCCAGAGCCTATCCAGATAGATTGCTCATTCCTCTTGCATGGAAAAGAAATGACTTACTCATTTTTCCTGGCTGATGTTGCAATACATCTTTTCCTAAAAAAGGTTGCAGGACTGACAGGAGCAAAAAAGGAAAAGATTAATTGTTGTGAAGTTATACATTAATGCTTGGGATACATGAGAAGAAAAATTAATGTTTCCGTCTTCCCTGTGAGTGTTAAAGTGGTTAGTATTAAACAAGGATGCTCATAACAGTAATAACTTTTTTTCCCCTGTTATAAATTATTTCTGTTTTGAAGAGGAACACACAAGGCACAGAACCTTGCTGTTTCACAAGACATGGTCTTGCAGAAACATATTTTCACTGGGTCAACTCCCAGAAACCCCTGTAAATAGGATACTATCCTACAGAATTGCTATTCCTTTTATTACCCTTCAACTTAAGAAGTCATTGGTGTTCCTTCCCACAGTTAACAATGATGTGGCTCTGTTTCTCAGAAAATATTGTGTTCCATGCATTTTCTATCCAGTTATAGTCTGAAGACCTCAATGTCACTTGGATAACTGCAATCCTTAAAGTCTTACTTTGTGGATACCAAGAATATAATCAAGTAAATACACAAATCTATTTGTGTCCCACAGACTAGTTTGAAGGAACTCTCTAGTGGTCCAACATACATAATAGAATGGTTGATTAGTAGAAGAGACATGGGAAACTGGTCATAGGAAAAGGAAAGGAGAAAATTTCACAGAGAAAGAGCATGATAAAAGACAAAACTACAGAGACAAAAATAGTAATAGTTATTTTCTTATACTCCTAATACTGTAATTAACATTAAAATTAAAATTGATGGGGAAAATTTACTATTACATATATTATGATCATATTCCCTCTCAGAAATCCCTATGTAGAATATCTGTTGCAATACAGAACAATGTGGAAGTGACAGGGGTTGACTTTGGCTGGCTGCTGAGTGCAGACCAGCCTTCTCCATCACTCCTTTCCCTCAACAGGAGAGGGGAGAAAATACAATCAAAAGTTCATGGGGACAACATAAATATAGGGAGATCACTCAGTAGTTACAGTCACCAACAAAAGACTTGAATAAGGAAAGCTAATTAAATTTATTGACAGTAAATTAGAGTAAGATAATGAGAAAAATAGAGCAAAATTTAGAATCTCTTTCCTCCTCACTCCCATCTTCCCAAGCTCAACTTCCTTTATTCCTGACTGTTCTACCGCTTACCATAAGCTGTGCAAGGAGATAAGGCATGGGGCTCATAGCCAGTCCATAACACTTTGTCCCTGCTGCTGCTTCCCCCTCACACTCTTCCTCTGCTCCAGAATAGGATCCTTCCCACATGACACAGTCCTCCACAAATTTCTTCAGTGTGATTCCTTTCCACAGGCTACAGTTCTTCACAAACTGGTTCATCATGGGGCACCCATGTGGTGAAATCCCTCAGGAAAATCTTCTCCAGTGTGGGTCCCCACCATGGTACCCCAGAAGCTGCCAGAAAATCTGTTCCAGAATGCACTCCTCTCTGCTTGGGTCCACCTGTCCTGCTCCAGCCTGCTTCAGCATGAACTTCCCACAGGGTCACACTTTCTGCAGGGTACATTCACCTGCTCCCACCTGCTCCTTTCTGCAGGGTATGTCCACATGCTCCAGAGACTGCAGGTGGATCTGTGCTCCTCACGGGCTGCAGGGAACAGCTCCCTCTCCACGGTCTGCACCATGGGCTGCAGGAAAATCTCTGCTCCAGTTCCTGGAGCACCTCCTCCCCCTCCTTCTTCGGTGACATTGGTGTCTGCAGGGCTGTTTCTCTCACACATTCTCACTGCTCTCTCCTGTGGATGCCGTGGGACAGAGAAAGAGAAACAGCAAACATTTCTCAGTGGCTTGTGAGAACTTTCAGGGAGTTGTAAGGACGTGATAACTTGTTAAGTATGAACAATCTGCAGGTGGTGTTTTTCTACTTTGTCTTTCTGTTCTTAAGGACTGAGTATGAGAAAGGTGTTGTTGTTAACTAGCCAATCAAATAGAATGCATCGTATCACTCCATAAAAACCACGCGGTTCTCTTGAATAAAGTTTTCTTTTGCTCTTTCCACAATACTGCCTCTCACCTGTTCCTGTGTCATTCTCAGCACAAGAGTGGCACTCTCCCACCAGCTGTTGTGCAAAATTTTTTTTCCTTTCTTAAATCTATTACCCCAGTGTCGCTCCCACCATTGCTGATGGGCTCAGCCTTGGGCAGCGGAGGATCTCTCTTGGAGCCAGCTGGAATTGGCTCTGTTGGATACAGGAGCATCTTCTCACAGAAGGTACCTCTACTATTACCAGAACCTGTCCACACAAACCCAATGTTACTTGTGGGATCTCAGGATCTGAGTCCTGAGATGCCGGGCCACCGAGACCACCCTTGGGGGGCCCGGGAGTCCTGGAATGTTGCCAGAAGTGTCTGGTGGCAGGACTTTGACCCTACACGGGAGACGACACCTGTATGAAGATAAGAGGACTTCACCGGGGTGAATGGCGAAAAGATTAGCTAATTAGAGGGTGAGACACAGGGTTTAGGATTTATGTACAGGGGGGTTTAGAGAAGTAAGATGGAGGAATTGGGGTGTGTCCTGTCCTCCTTCTTCTTCTTCTTCTCCTCCATCTTCTTTGGTGATGGTGGCATTTTTGGATTGGTTATTACTGAAAGTGCACCCAGCAATAAGAATAAATGGTATTGGGGAAAAATGATAAATATTGTACACGTAACCATGGGTATAAAGATAGGTGTCTGTACGGAGGGCGGCACAGTGTGCTCATGGCTGACTGCTGAGCAGACCTCTGTTGGGCTGAAAGAACATCTTTT
Source organism: Zonotrichia albicollis (assembly GCF_047830755.1). NCBI lineage: Eukaryota > Metazoa > Chordata > Aves > Passeriformes > Passerellidae > Zonotrichia > Zonotrichia albicollis. The sequence continues at coordinate 54,697,307 of NC_133820.1, forward strand.
AGATAAACAATTAATAAACATAAAAACCGAAAGAAGAACTGAAGCCTCTTCGATACGTGGGCTGCCCCAAGGCCACTTCGGGCCTTTCTAGGCCCTTCAAACAGCAGAGAAAACCCGACAGTTACTATGCAGACAGTTACAGTTGTATTTATATAGGTACATTTAAATATTCTAATTTTCCACTGAATCATATATTACAGTACACAGCCCAGGATGTAGTATGTAATACAAGGTTGTCTAATGCATTTCTCAAATGTGTTTGAAGGTGAAGTTTAAAATTTCATCTACGGGGCAGAAAAACATTAATTTCATATCTCACAATAAAATTTTAGTTGAAGATGTAATTCCCATAGGTCTGGGGCTGTGAGAAGGGTTAATAAAGGAGCAGATCAAGCATGTGGGAAGAATCACAAATAGTGTGAGTTGATGCCTGTGTGACACTGTCTGATCATCTGGACCACACAGTTCATCAGGAGTTCTGAGGGCACGTGAATGTATAAAAAATGCTATCCACTAGCTAAGTCTTTATTAGCTACTCTGAGGCCTTCATTTCATTAGCAATAAACAAGGCATTTGCCTTCCAAAAATGCACTTCAACTGATCAAATACATATTCTGATTATGAATGAGTTGCATGCAGATATGTTTGAAGATCTACAAGCATGCAGCTATAATAGCTTAGTGGCACTTGGGCAATATTGAATATAAATTATTATTTGCATAATTACAGCATCCATGATTGTAGTCCCTCATTGCTGAAGAGAACTTTGGGGATTTTCTTAATAACACATATTCATTTTCTTTTGTCACTGAAATGCTGGGTATTCAAATAGCATGCTGTCAGTACTGTAGATGCCATGCAGTTAATGCTGGGGGGGAAAAAATTCATTTGGGTTGATGAAAACAAACTTTAATTGACATTTTTTCCTTTGAGACAGAGGGAAACATGTAATTTAAAAAGTCATCAAACTCTACCTGACAGAATCATATGATTGAAAAATCTTTGTTTACTCATTCTCCAAGTCTTCTAAAAATATTAATGCTGAACATTCAACTAATTTAAAATTAACCAAGATTTTTCACGGTTCTGCTCTTGGTTTTTGTATTCCTTTGTTCTTTCTTCTTTAGCTCATGTTTTGCATAATAATATTATATCAACGTACTGAAACAATAATAAACAAAAAAATAGTACTATTAGTATTCAAGGTATCTTCAGTCTGGATCCCTTTGTATTCAGTTGAATTTTCTTCAAAGGATTTAAAAGCTGCAAGGAAAAGATGTTCCTTGCCTTTCCCAGAGATCGGATATATTATTACAAAGATTAAGATCCAGAGAGAAGGCTTTAGCTCAGCCAATGGGATGAGTGTTAAATGTAGGACCTTAAATCCTGGGTAGTAATACTTAAAATATCTCTACCTTGAATGCATCTTTGTGACAATGATGTCTGCACTCTGTCCAGCTTCTTGCTCAGGAGATTATGGTGCCCCCTCAATGTGTTCTTCTGGTTAGCAACAATTACAGAGGAATTGTATAATAGAAATATTACAATATCAATGTGTGTAAAAAAAACCACTACTGGAAACAACTGAGAGCACGATCAAGAAGGTGTATCTGCCCTCTCACAGGCCAGCAGCACATCTCCGGGGCCATAGAAACTTCCTCCCGGTTCCTGTTTTTCAGATTCTGATTGTGTGTCCCTGTCCCCACAGAAGCTATTAATTTTCTGTGGTTTGGTATATACACAGAGGAACAATATCATGCTAGCATTATTTCTGTAATAGTTTGCATAATAGTTTACAAAATAAATATATAAATAAAGATATGTAAAAATCAAAAGACGCTTCATCTTGCTGGTCCTGGAAAGATGGAATTTTTAGAAGTTTGTATTTAGATTATTAGATAATGTTTCTATAAATAAAAAACTCCAGAGTGGGTGCTTTAATAAGCTTCACTTAACTTACACATACAAAAGAATTTGAATCTGTGAGAGATTGCAGAGGTGTTGTACTAAATGTTAATTTATTTTAATTTCTTACTAATTTCAGTTTTTATTATTTTGTTAAATTTAGTTAACAAGTTTTTCCTATTTCTTCCAGATCCAAATCAATCAATCAACTTTCACAACAGAATGCAGTGATGAAGTTTGATGGGGGGTATGTGGACAGAAGACATTGGACTTACCAAGATCTGTGAATAAATCCCTGCATTTGATCATGAAGTTCCAGTCTGACAAGTTGTTGGAGAAAAGATAACACAAAATCCTGAATCCATTTAAATATTCTTTTATAATCATTATTTTGATCATTATCTTGATCGTGTTTCTTAAATAATCTTTCATCCTAGTAATGGCAGTCAGTCTCAGAGTTTAATAATTTTCTTAGTTTTACCCTTTAAGATATTTTAAAATACCATGGCATATCAAATCTTGTTCTGCAGAAGTGATCCTCAGCTAAGTGCTACTGGCCTGCTAAATAATTTCATCACTGCTCTTCTATAAGAATTAAAATTTATTACATGTCTTGCTTTAATAGACAGATGAGAGGAAGAAAATTATAAATTGTCTGACACTTGCATGCCATTTAAATGTGTATGTAACTCAATACATCAATCTTGAACATTTTGGCTATTACTATTACGGAAAATGGTAGAAAATCTAAAGGGGGAAGGAAGAGCAGAAAATCTTACACAGGACAAATAAGTGTGTGTTTCAGAAGGGCAGCAGTTTGACCCGATTGTACTATATATTGTTACAAAGCAAGAATAAAGAACAGTTTTCTCATTAATTTGTGTTTTTTAACCTCAAAACGCTTGAAGAACTGTTGGCAAAAATTTGTGAAACTTTAACAAGAGCCAAAATTGCCATCAGGAGGCATGAGGAGAGGACAGGTTAATGTCCTTCTGCATGTACATTACCATATACTTGAGTGAAGTTTTGTAGAGCTTTGTCTTCTTAGAGTCTTATGTTCAAATAATTTACTTGGATGAACTTATGCCTGCTCACATTCGTGTAGCTGACTGACTCATAACTGCTGCTTATATTAGCTGATAGTAAAATGGGGAAATCAGGGCCTAATTTCAATTAAAAGACAGAGAATAATGTTTGAGAAAATGCATTTTAGTCTCTTTTAAAAATGCATTATGCCTTCTGTCTCATTTATAGCTGAATGGTCATTTTATTACCAGACGGTTTTAGCACTGTATCACTGATGTGTAGATAAGGAATTCAAGTCTCTGAGACTGCTGTTTCTTAGAGGGAATTTTTTATTTTACTCCTTAATAACGAATTTATAACTTTATTTCTTAAATCTTGGTATTTCACGTTATAAAGACTGGTACTGGTTGAAGGCACTAAAAGCAGTAATTCAAATGCCGCAGTGTTATTTCAAATCACCAAGACCTTTAGTTGCCAATTCTTCACAGAATGTGCAACTGCAGTACTGCACAAAGCAGAGATCAAACTCCTCTTTTTATTGAATTCAATGCTGAAAAGCCAGCTGATCTCAGCAGCAGGAGGTTAGGTGTCATCTTTTCCCAGATGGAGGAAGCTGCACAGCTGGAAAGTCAATCTCACAGTCTCACATTTAAGAATTTTCTAATTACTTTAGTATTGCAATCAAACAAATTTTGTATGTTAAGATCTGCCTATTAGCATGTATACAATTATTTCTTTAAACTATTATGTCACTATTGAATTTCTGCTTCTGGTTTCATGATTTACTGCTTTGATGTAGCTGAAAGCTGTACTTATTGCAGTACTGTGAAAGCTGAAAAGCATGCCTTGTCACATTGTGTTGTCTCTTTTCAGGTTTGTCTCATAGGTCAAACTGATGCACCTTTGCAAACAGGAGAGCATCAGTACTTTTACCAAAGCAAATTTTTGTTCTGAGGGGTAAAAGGTAGGTACTGTAGGTACTCATAAGGAAATATCTAATTTTGCTACAGTTTTATTTAGTTGTACCTAAAGGATCAAAATTTTACTGTATAGGATTTTAGAAAATGAGACCATCAATGTCAATTGTATTAATCAAAGGTATTAAACATGACAGCTAAATATGTCAAAATTCTTTGTTCCCAAATAAACTTGATTTCCAAAACACTGAAGATTAAAATACCTGCAATTAAGTGAAGATTCTCATCAAAACTTGTTTTTATGAGTCCAGGATGTAAACGTTGAGCCACTAAATTATTTGCAGTTCACCTTATTAGAGTATGAATGTCACCAGTTATTCACACACACCGTAAACAACTATGTCCCTTCTTTAATCTATAAAATTGTGACACATGTACCTTCTTTTTTAAATTTCTTCTAGTTTTGTGGGCACATGTTTGTATTTCATCTGTATTAGTGTGTGTTAAATGATATCTTTCACTTCCTGTCTTAAGCACTGTTGGAGTCAGTCCTGAGGGATATGAGTTAGGTGAAGAATAAAGCAAGGACGCTGAATTTTAAGAAAGCAGAACTCCAGTTCTTTGTAAAGTTGTTCAAGAGGACCCCCTGGGAAGCTGCCCTCAGGGACAAGGGAGCAGAATAGAGTGGGAGATCTTTAAGGACATCTTCCAGACTGGCTAAGAGCTTGTGACCTCCAGATCTCCTGATTGCTAGTAAATCAGGAAAGGAAGATAAGACTGGCACGATGAGGCAGTTTGAGCACCCTTCTGGCCAAACTAAAGGAAGGCAAAGAAATGCACAGGCAGAGGAAACGGGGACAAGTGTTGTAGGAAGAGTATAGGGACACAGCAGTTGTGTGGGAATGGGATCAGGAAGGTCATGAGGCAAGATTTGCCTCGTGGAGTCGTGGTCTTGAATTGCCTGCCTATCCTCCATGTGCCTTGGCCCATCTTCTAGGAGAAACTGCTCCATGATGTTTCCATGCACAAGGCAGGTAGTTCACAGGGTCCTCCTTCCTATCCTTTTTAAAAATGGATGCAATGTGTCCTATTTTCCAGTCACTGCTGATTCCACTTGACTGCTGTGACTTTTTACTCATTCATCAATGACATAGTATAAGTGCACACTCTGCAAATTTGCAGATGACACCAAGCTGGGTGATGTGGCTGACATGGCCAAAGGATGGGATGCCATTCAGAGGGACTTGGATAGCTCAGAAGGCAGGCTCATGAGGATCTCATGATGTTCAAAAAGGCAAAGTGCATGGTCTTGAATGTAGTTTGGGGTAATCCCTGGTATTCACACAAAATGGGAGAGAGAAGAAGGGATTGAGACCAAGGCCTGACAAGGAGGGCCTGAGGTTCTGGACATGACTGGGGATGTGCACTGGTGCCAAGAAAGCCAGCTGTACCTGGATGCACCAAAAGAAGAGTGGCCAGCTGGTCAAGGGAGCAGACTTCCTGGAGCAAGTCCTGAGCAGGTCCACAAAGATGACTAGAACGCTGGGGCACCTCTCCCAAGGCAAAAGGCTGGAAGAGCTGGGGCTGTTCAGCCTAGAGAAGAACATGTTTGGGGAGGCCCTTCCAACAACCTTTCACTACCTAAATGGTGCTACAAGATAGATGGGGACAGGATTTTTTAGGAGAGCCTGCTGCAACAGGGCACGGGGTAGTGGCTTCAAACCAAAAGAGGATAGATTCAGACTAGATGTAGAAAGATATTTTTTACAATGAAGTTGGTGAGACACTGGAAAAGGTTACCCTGAGAAGTAATGGATATTCTGTCCCTGAAAATATTCAAGGTCAGATTGGATGGAGCTTTGTGAGCAACGTGATCCAGCTGATGGTGGGGGGGTTGGACTATATGATTTTTAATGATCCCTTCCAATCCAAACTATTCTATGATTTACTTGAAAACTTTGAAGTACTGCTGGGTTTTATTAATACTTAGACACATTATGTATTTTAAAACTTGCTGCCCTCAGATATGACAGTGTTTCAATACCCTATAAAATCTTTTGAAAAAGGACTTTGTTGTAGTTCAAAGCATATTATCTATTAAGTATAAATGCATTGAACTGAAAAGAAAGAACAAATATTTTCAATTAATTTTAATATCATTATGTAGAAGGGCTTAAAAAATTCCATCCTACTGAAAAAGTGGGTTTAAATTAAATTACTTCTGCATTTTTCCACCAGCATTACCATTCCTGTCTTGAAATGTCATTATCATTGATGCCAAGTTATTACAGTTCAGGAGTTATGTTTCTACAGATATCACTCCATTCAGTTTTAATGTTATGAGAATGCTTGGTACTCTCATAACTCACATCAACATTAGGAAGGTTCAATTAGCTCTGTGGAAATCTATTATTGAAGTATATTAGGTGAGCGAATAATCTGAAGTTTGGATCTTTGGTTGAGTTGCATTTTGGTTTTCCATAAACAATGCAGATTTGAATTCAGCTGTGATCAGCACTCAGTGTCTTGCGAGTTTTTATTTCAGATGGCTTACCATGTCCAACTAAATGAAAATATAAGCAAGGAAACATGGCCCTTTCTCACGCCACTTTCTCTGTAAAATACCTTCTAGCTGAATATTCATACCAATAACTTAAACCTGTTCATTGTCTTCCATAAGGTCTTTTCCAAAAATGAAAAAAGGGGTAAGAAATAAACAGAATTATCAGAATTATTACTATGAATATGCAACAAAACTTTTGATTCCTGTAAACACATTGTCAGAGTTATTTGAATGTGTCATACCTGCTGTTTGAACACATCAATCCACTGCACAAAGATTGGTCTAAGGGCACTTCAAATACTTACTTCCCTGTAATATCAAAGGAAACACTTGAGAAATACTATTGGAAACCATCTGGCAGCAAATAACTAGGAAAAATTAAAAAGCCTATTTTTGGTCCCAAGTCCCCTTCTAATGTCTGCTCTCTGCTCATGTTGTTCACCCAGCTGCCAAGTGGAACAAAATGTACTGCTGCTATTCTGGGGTTCCAAACAGCATGTTTAGGAGGACAGAAAACATAATTCAAGATTCTGCAGCTGAAGGTTTTTGAAAATTTTAAGGCACATAACATTTTAACCTTGTAATAATATCTCACAGTTTGATTAAAAAAATAAAAATATTGTTAGGCAAGCCAAAATATTCCTGTTTCTGAACAGAGTTCTGAACTGTTTAAAGTAATTTTAAGGTTGAAAATGAAAGGTTTAATCAGGAAGTTCAAAAGAAAAGACCTAGATAGCCCATTACAGCTTTAGAGAGGATTTAAAGGAGCAATGAGGTTTGTTACAGAACTGCTATCAGTTGTTTTAGAAGACATCAAACTTAAAGTGTAAGAAAATTTAGGAAAAGTGTGTTTTAGGGAAAGAGGTATCTCAGAAGCAGCCAATGTACATTGTTTTGAAATACTGCAAAGTTTTGAAATACACAGTCATCTTCTAGATAATGAGCTATTATGAGATGTATTTTGAGCTATACATCTTTGCAAGATTCAAGCTTTTCTTGTTCACCATACAGCTTTTGTACTAATCATCCCAAGAAATACCAAACATCAGTAAAACTGAGCCCTTCTATCTGCATTGCAAAATTCTCAATGAAGAGAAACTAATGAATGTGGATCTTGTTGAACGTTTCTGAGTTCTAACTGAATTATATTAGAACTATATTTATGTTAGTAAACAGAATGGGCTGGGACCATTCTGGAGGCAAGTAGCACAAGACAGAGGCTTTCATGATTAAAGTCTCTCCTGTCCTCTGAACAAGTTGGCTTTGTACTTACTGCCCATCAGGAGCAGACCCTGGCTAGTGCTATCCAAAGTGGCCCCTTAGCTTTGTCTGTGCAGGGTGAGGGGGCCCAAACCACACCAGCATGTTAAAACCACACCATCACCGTAGATAACCACCGTGCTTGGTTGGTTTTGTTTCCAAAGTATGGGCTGTGAGTTCCCCTGACTTCAGGACAATGGGAGAGCTCACAAAAGGGAAAAGACTAACCATACAACAGCTGGCAAGAAGCCTGCCCAGATCTGTAACACCTGTCTGAACTGACTAAGCTGCTTTCAGATGCAAGGGCTGTTTCAGTACAAGTCAAGTGAAAAGGCTAGGGAACATTCCCATGTACTGAAACTTGATCATTCACCCAGTGAATGAAAAATAATGTTATTGTTATGGACGCAAGCTGGGCACCACACTTGGCCATTGCAGTTATCAGTCCCCAGCTTTCCTTAGCACCACAGGCACAGTCAAAATGGGCACAAATGCACAGCATATTTCCCAATCTAATCAGAACTCCCAGACCTGAACTACATAGAGTTCCCTGCAGTGTGTGTGCACCTGTGGCATTGCAGAGCTGTTACCTCAATAAATCACCAGAAAATTAGTAATGGTTCTGATTATATTTTTATTCATTTCAGTTTAATATGATAAAGACATTATACAAGGCTTTAGGTGGTCTAATATTTAATTATACACTAAATATGACTAAATTAGATTTCATCATTTAAATCAGCTCCCAAATCAGGCAAACACCTATTCTCTCTGTATATCTCCTAACTGGATTCAGTTTTCTCCAGAGTAAAAGTTAGGCTGTTGCAGAAAGAAATCTGAGCATGCAGGAAATGCTGCAGACAATGTTCAGATAGGTGCATACTTTTCCTTTGTAAAGAGTGGAAAACAGGAGAACATTTCTACCACACACATCAGTGGCAGTGAGAAAGCGATAATCTCTCAAGTGATTTGGTTCCAAGCCATGTAAGGTTTTATAGGCTATAGATAGTACCTTAAATTTCATCAGGTCATCAAATGCATCAGATTTCCACAGATATCCTGCTCTGTGAGAGTATCCAAATCCTGAATTTCAATGTCTCTCATGCAAAGGATATTGTGCAATCCTGTTATGAAATCACTGAAGTAGGGCTAAAGGAAAATTGATTTGCCTCTGAAATTAAAATTCAGGAGAAAAAACTATACAAAAGAAAAGGACTTAATGTCAATTAAACTTGTGAGGGTACAGAATACGTTAATGAGATCTCAAGTTTAGATGTAGTTGGGTCCTCTAGCACTTGATTTTGTCCTCTAGAAAATTTCAGTGTAAAATTGGAAGCATCAGACTATATGACAGTACTTTTGCTAACAAATTAAATGACTTAGAGTACTGCATAGTGCGTAAATTTCATACTTTTGTTTCTGATATTGTCTATAATTGATGCTGCCTTTAGATCTCTAATAAGAATGGGATTATTCTCATTAACCTACGGTATGTAGAAAAAATTTACAAAAGGGAAAATTTCTAGAAAATATTGGGACAAATTTTCTCAGAAGGAAAGTAGTCAAATACTGGAATACCTTACCCAGAGAAACTATGAATTTTCTTATAGAGCATTCCCCTGAGGAACTTTGTGTCATATGGCCTTACTCTAATAAAAGAAAGAGATCAAGTGGCCTCTAGAGGTCCATTCCAACTTAAAGTAGTCTATGATTCCATAATTTAATTTTTTTAAGATATTGCTACTATTTTTATGTGATATGCTTTATTATTTATATTTATTATCTGCAGAAATTAAATATAAGTGGAAAATCACAATAAATCAGTAGAGGAAGACCAGCTATAGATACATAACTGTATCTATAAACTTTCTAATGACTTTATTTTGGAGTTACAGCTAGCTGTGAGACTATGTTAGACTGATTGGATCATTTGGCAAAGTGGAATCATGAATTATATGAAAGGACATGAATATAAAAGTAACAAATGCCACTCTCATAGTTTAATGAGGGTAGTGCTCTGTTTTTCTGGAAAGCACCCATGATAGCTAAACACGTTTTAAATAATTACATAATAATGAATTGACAGAAAAATGGTACTCAGACATATAAACAATGAATTACTGAATGTAAGCAGAGCTGCAGAAATGTAATTACTAATGAGATATTAATGCAATATGGAAGACATTTTTCAAGTACAACTTTGACAAATTGTCAAGAATTTCAAACATGATTAAAAGCATGAGTAAACTAAAATTTTCAATCATTTTTGTGGGAAAGCTGAAAAATAAAAAAAAAAAAAATTCCTCCAAAAAATTATTGTAATCAGTTTTGCATCTAAAAATGGTTCTGCCTTACAGAACAACATGGTGGAGTGTTTTATGCTACAATCTATCATACTGCAATTGTCTGATTATATATACTTTAAAGGTAGATAATTCCAGTCTTTATATACGTCTCTGCAAAGGAACAAGGGCTGATTTTATACATGAAAATCTATCAAACTGCAGTAAGGACTTTTTCATTTATATGACGCATTGTCTTCTACTTGGTCAAGTTTTATATCAGTGTTCTGTGCTTAGGCAAAATTCTTTACATTCTAAAATATGTGATCAATTTGAGCAAAACAAAACAAAGCAAATGTTTCTGTAAGAGAATACAATCATTTTGGTGTAACTATACCTTTTTTTCCCTCTGTTTATAGAGACTGCTAAAATGGTTTCTCCTTATTCAGACACTGTACTACAGAATCTTTGAATTAAACATCTTTTAATGGGGGCAGCACCCATAAGAACAGCAATCAGGAGCAGCAAGTTTCTGTAAACACCTTCAGCACTTAGCTCACATCTGATTTTAGCTTCCCTGTAGGATGGCAGAGCTGCAATGGTTTCATTAGTCAGGACATTGAAATCAGAGCCCATATTTACTTTATTATCTCTGATTTCTCCACCCCCAGTCAGCATGTCATAAGTGCTTCATAAGCCCTCCTGGCTTGTACCAATCCTTGAGATCCACATGACTCTCTCTATTACCAGCCATAAATCCACTATCTGCCTGAACTTGAATTCATTAAACTCACACTTACAGCTAACCTGTGAGCCTTGCACTGATCTTATTGATATTTAAATAACACTGTGTGCCTTTACTTTTTCCCCTAGTGCTAGTAAAAGTTTTGATTTCAAGCACTATGGCAGGTAAAAAGTGAAAGCAGTCAGTCCAGAGAATTTAAAAGTACTAGAAAATATTCCATTCCCTAAGAGATTTCAAAGCAATGTTTTTCTTAAGTTTCAGCAAATCACTGAAAATTCTCAGCAGTTTGTAAATATATTTTAATCTCAATTATTGTTATAAGAATAAGCATATTTACTCAAATCATTTTACAGATGTTCTTAAATACCATTTTAAGGCAAACAATCTTAGGCTCAGAGCATTTTGCTTTTTGATTGACAACCAGTACAAGCCTCCCATAGCTGATTTTGCATAAAACAAAAGAGCAAAAACTCTTGCCCTGTACTCCCTCTTCCCCACTTCAGCTTCCCTTTCTTTTGCACTCTGAGGAGGTGATGGGCAGCACAGGGGTCTGAGTGCACACAGTGGTTTTGGCTGCCTGTACACAGCAGTTTTCTGTCGCTCTGTTTGTAACAGGGTTTGCTGCTTTATCCCTTTGTCTCTTTAACACAGGGGGTCACCCATGGCCACAGTCCCCTAGGAGCTGTCCCAGCCTCTTTCAGCATGGAGTGGCTCCCTAAAAGTGTGTCTCTGGTCACGTGTGCTCCTCTGACCAGCCAGGGTTTTGGCTCCCAATGGTTCCATTTCTCCACAGCTGCTTCTTTGCTGCACAATGATGCCAGCATCCACCAAGAAACAGACAAACCACCTGCACATAATGCCACTCCTCCTTTACCTGAAAGCAGTGACCATGGGTTGTGAAACAAATGCACCTGGCAAACCAACATCTGGCAATTGCTAGCAGGAAATAGAGATGAGCAATTTCCAGACAAGCCATTGCCCTCCTCAATATTTCTTGGTGCTGAGGACACAGCAGACCTAACTGTAGAAGGAAAAATATGGCAAGCCACAGCTGCTCAGGTAGCTTCAGTTCATTAGTCCATTTCCAATGAAACATTTATTTGCTTCATATTGAAGGTGCAAATTCTTGCTACTTTAAACAATTTTAAAAACTATATATACAGTCTTTAAAACAACAGAAACCCTTTATGGAAAAATGTGAATACTCTATGTTAAGTTTTGAGCTATTTCTTCATTCCCCAAGGTATGGATCCTTTAATTCTGCTATAGATTCCTCTGAAACCAATCCATTATGTTAATAATTTCCCACCTTTGCTGCTGACAGCTGTTAGCCAGATGCTGAGAAGCATCATCTGATGTAGGAGTGTTTCCTTCTACCATTGTCATATAAGCAATATATTTGTCAATTAAATGAAGTCAGATAAGTCTCTTATCATGCATTTTCCATTAAAAAAAAAAAGTTCAGAATAGTATCATTGACATGAAAGCCCAGAACAACAAAATCTGTCCTGGTGTCCAGGTACATTCCTTTAGGTAAAATTTCAGGCAGTGGAACATGTTATTTCTTAAATCTTGAGGAAGTTATGTTAAGAAGAATAAATCAGAGAGAAAACTGCCTCTTTATTTTGAGTAGAAAAATGTGATGTACAGAATAAATGGTCCAAAAGACATGTAAGACAGGAAACTCATGTCCTCTAAAACATCTGCCAAAAGATCCGTAAATATCTCAACAAATACAAGCCGATTCTGTATATGAAAAGAAAGCCACTGATCAGCATTTTGAACAAACTGGAGGGATTTTTCTTTCTCTAAAGAGGATGAATAAAAAGGTACAGTGGTGACAGTCTTGACTCATGAAATCTGCTCCTTGGAAAGAGAATGTGGCTGAAATTATTAGAGATAAATGAAGTTATTAAACTGTAGATGTAGTCTAGTTATCTACCTTCAGCTTTTAGACCTGATGACTGTTGCTTTTACTCCTCTTTCCTTAGACTCTGATACATCAGTGTTATGCCTAGGGATTGTTTTCACCACATGGAAATGAGAAAATTTCCAACAATTGAGAGAGTCACTTACCCTGCTCAAAAAAGGGTAATACACAGAACCTTGCCACCTCTGCATCCTCTCCAACTTCTACCATTTAGAACTTCTCATTTAAAAGGGATCCAAATAGTAATCCCAAATCTATTATATTTATTGTGCCTGTCTGATATAAAGGATTTGTGGCCCACTATGATTGCATTCCATATGGAAAGCAGGAGGCCTATGTTGCATGGTCCTGTGCTCTGGGTTGCTTGGTTCTGTGCTTGCACACAACAGCAGGAATTTGGACTCTCCATCTTTCTTCTGGGATTAACCTTCAAATAGCCTTCCCTAACTGTATTATTTTCCTACTGTAGATGTTTAAACATAGGATTTTCTTTCCATAAATGCTCTCTAAAGTATTTTCAGACGTCTCTGTTCTGCTAGTGTTGTGAAAAGAGTTAAAAAAGGTTGCAAATGCTTAAGTATGGAATATGGACTGTGGACTGGAACTTGAAAAGATAGTACAGAAGTGATCTCCCATGGAATGAAGGTTATACGTTTAAACAAATCATCTAGTTTCCACTTCACTGAAATTCGTATTTCACCTGACTTTGCATGTCTATAATGTAGTTATCTCAACTGTGTAGAACATCATAACCTTCCAGTGTGCTTCTATGGAAAGAAAAATTCATTCACCTTACTTGCATCTCTACTTCAGTGTTTGATGAATCGCTTGAAGAAACACCCATTTATCCCTTTTGACTATACAGAAAGCCTAACTGAAATGTAGATATGTATATATAACAGCAGGATTTGCATTAGGAAAGATGAATCCTGTTTCTAATCTCCCTCCAAGTTCAGGAAAGAAAATTACGTGCATCCGGATGGCAATTCATGTGGATATACTTATTTTCCATAGTAGAATGCATTCTCTTTACCCTCTGCCTTTCCCCATTACCTTTATAAAGGATGTGAAAGTAGAGACAAAAACATATGGTTAAAGTAAAATGAGATGAAAACCACTTATGCAGTTATTTTCTAGTTCTCCTGGAACACATCCTCATCATATCCATGAGTGTGATGAACCTCAAGATATTGTCCATATGCTTTTCTTAAAGCCCCACCAGAAAGAGATTGAAGAAAATGCAATCCTTTTTCCAGACTGTGAGTAAATGGGTGTAAACTAGGAAGGACTAGAGTTTGACTTGATTGTGTGTATATGTCATCCCTCCAAGTAGAGACTCAAGGTAAATTTGCAAGGAAGAAGAATCCAGCACACCAAGTTAGAGGATCATAATAGAGCAATTATAAGATATACCTCTAACTCATGGTGGATTTTTATATTTGGACTCAGTATTCATAGCATATTTTTTTTCCTTTTTTAATAAAGTTTCTGAGTTGTGACCACTGTAAAATTGACAAATCTTGACAACAAGTCCACTTTCTTTCATCCCCATCACAACCAGTAAGAAAGATCATTCAGGCCAATTTTAGTTCTTGATGACAGCTGTGAAGTCTTACTGAATGCTCAGAAGTGTAACTATGGAAATCATTTGGCATGTAGGATCTTATTTTTTATTTTTAAACTCTTTTACACCTCCCTCTGAAATTTCCATCTCCAGGCTCCTGTTAGGCAGAGGATATGCAACTTTTCCAACCTATCATTTCATACCAGTAGTAATGATGATTGACATGAAAACAGCACAGCTTGTCTATCAGCACCAAACTGAATTTGCAAGGATGTCAGTAAGATTATATAGCTATGCATTCACATGTATTCAAGGGAATACATATATGTTTAAAATAACATATTCAACATAAATCAATGTACTTAACATTTCTGTGCAATTTCAGTAAAAGCTCAGGATCAGAGGAGTGAATTTTGAAGCTGAAGTATTTTTTTCTACAAAGATCTCTCCTAACACCAGGCAGCAGATTTATATCATTCTATCAAAATCATGGAATCATGAAATCATAGAATCATAGAATGATGTGGGTTGAGACACACATAAAAGATCATCCAGTCCCAACACTCTGCCATGGACAGGAATATGTGCCACTAACCCAGTCTGCTCAGAGTCCCATCCAACCTGGCCTTGAACACTCTCAGGGGTGGGACATCCACCAGTTCTGTTCCAGTGCTTCACCACCCTTACAGAAAAGAATTTTTCTGACTATTTAATCTAACTTACTCTTGGTTTGAAACCATTCCCCTCTGTCCTGTCACTACATGTTTTTGTAAACAGTCTCTGTCTTTTTCTTTTTGCAGATGCTGGAAGGCTGCAGTTAGTTCCCCTGAACAGACCTGCTAGCCTCTGTTAGCACTGCTTGTCTGTTGCAAGCATGGACACATGGACAAGAGCACAGAAGAGGCTATCACTCAGTGGTTCTTTCCACCTGGGACCATTTACAGTGGCTTTGAGCCAGAGGTAAAATATTTTCCTCGAACTAATATCTCAAAGACTTCAGCCACTACACTGTGCAAAAAAAATCAAATTACAAGTTGCTAAACTCAGGATTTTTTGATGACAATGTCTGTTTATGAAGTGCTTCAGGTTTGCATTTACATTACAGGTGCTGTATTTGATCCCCAGTAAGACTAGAGGTATGTAGGAGTCCAGCAGAACAGACTTGGGAGACATTTGTCCTAGTAAAGTTTTAATATTAAAGGGGCTTAAATCATAGGGCTTACATATGTATTTTTATTGAGGCTGGAGTGGGGGGAAGTGTTTAAGAGGGTGAATATTAAAAAGCAACATTTATAAACTGCTAAAATAACCACAGAATGTTGTCTTGCCGACCTCCTTTTCCGCAATGGCAGAAGCTCTGTTGCTAAGTAATTAATAGAGCCAAAGAAAGAAAGAGGAAAAATAAGAGAATCCTTTTTCTAAATTCTCTTTAAGTAGCACTTATATGGATATTAGATGGCAGCAGAAACAGTTATAATTGTTCTAATAAAATGTCACTCAGTTACACTGAAGAGAGCACCATAAAAGCGTTATATTGTGAATTTCAGTCCATATGGATTTATCTCACAACACAATCTCCAATTTCCCCAGACTTTGTCTAAGATTCACATTTTTCTAAAGGAGAAAATCACTTCCATGCTCCATGGTGATGTGGTATTTAGACTTGACCTCTGGTTAGGCCTGAGAACTCCAGATTTCCTGCTCAGGTCATTGAAGAACCTCCTTTCAGCATCACAGTGGGATCCACCTCACTGCTTTGTCTACAGTTGCAGGGCAATTCAGTGATGAACTCTGGGGTGAAATTCAGCCACTTCTATCCAATTTGGACACTCTGAGCAGTTTCTCCTAACAAACTGCTTTAATTTGTAAGCAGAGACAAAACAGAAGCAAACGGCCAGTTTTTGTGGCTGCCTGCATGCAGAGATATATCAAAAAAATTATCCTAATAGCAAAGCCGCATTTATTATTGCAAAGGAATAAGATATACTCTTCAGCATATAAAAGATATTTCACTACCAGCCTTGTTCAAGTCCTGCATTGAAAAACACCCATCCATCCTACTATAAAATTGACTACATTATTTTTTATTACTGTGGTGAAACTGTGAGATCTTTAAATTCATCAGAGTTACTAGATGGCAGAAATCTGAATACTGAATACTTTACTGAGAAAAAAAGTCTGTTGCTTAAATGACAGAAATGTAATGGCAAGAATTCCTTGTGAATAACAGAGCTATAGAAGAGCTTACCATATAATGTGGGACTCAGATTTCACTGCTTTTTGGCATTCAACAGTAACATTGCTAAAATATCACTTAAAGAAATATCAACAGTTAATCACAAGAGATGTAATGTTATTAAAGGGGAAAATTCACCCTTTTTTATATGTTTTCCTTTAATTCTGCACAGGAAATAAGGAACAAAAATATGTCAGTTAAAATGCACTGTTCTATCTCGCTCAAAAGAAGCAGAGAGATATTAGCCAATGCTAAAGCATAATGGAGAAGAAGAAATGAAGGAGAAGGAGAAGGAGAAGGAGAAGGAGAAGGAGAAGGAGAAGGAGAAGGAGAAGGAGAAGGAGAAGGAGAAGGAGAAGGAGAAGGAGAGGGATGACAAGGATGAGGAGGATCAAGAGGAAGGAGAAGAAGGAGTGGAACTGAATTTGCAATCAGAGTACCTTCCTTCTCCCACCTCCCTTAACTCCCTTAAGTAGTTTACCTAGTGGCGTTATAGTAATCAGTTATATTAATTTATGTTAAATATAAAATATTTTTAATTCTTCTCTCTTTTAGGAGCAGATGACCTCTAAAATATTGGCTGCACCAGACCTTACAAATTCTGAAAATCTCTTTATGTCTAATAAAGACTATGCAACATCAAATATGGAAAGTCAGAGCTTTACTGATCAATTTTTTATTTTATTTTGAGAAGAAAAAAAGTCCTATGTTCATTTATGCTTGCACAGATCTTCCTCTTGAAGAAGAAAGCACATTAAAATTCAGTGCTGTAATGCATGTTGTGTTCGAAGTAAATGTCCTTAAACACCATGAGTGATGGGGAACAAAGGGGTTTCAAAAGATGCTCAGAGGTGCCATGGAAATCTATGGGTAATCCAGGGAGGAAATTCAGATTTACCCCCATTATATTTTGCTTGAAAGACCATAATTTATGTCCATTCCTACTTTCCTGCTCATCCAATTTGCTCTTCCTTTCAGCAGCTGAAAGCAAAGAGTAAAACTGAGGGAGCCCTGCTGTCCAATCTGTCAACCATCCTTCAGTAACTGACCAAGAATGTCAACAGTTAAAGAAGTCTATTCCAGGAGCAATTATTCATAAATCTCATTACCCTGAACAGAAATCTATTCATAAATCCCATTACCCTAACAGAAATTTAGAAAATAAGAAAAAAACCCACTAGTTACTGAGTTTAGCACTAGCCCAGGCAAGAAATCTGCCTAGTATTTTCAGACAAGAAAGCTGTCCAGTATTACCAATTGTAAAGGCAGCTTGTAGTACAGACAATACTTTTAAATACAGTTATGTGTGAAAAAAATTATGCTTATGTTTTGTATGAGAAAAAGAATGAAGGAGCAAAGATAAACTGTGAGACCTAAACAAGGGAAGGAAAGAAATTTTAGGTGCAAGCAATATGCAAAGCTCAGGTTTTATACTTGATACTGAGAAAATAAACATCAGTAAAGAAAGGGACAGTTTTTCAAGGAACACATAGTATTTCTTTTTCAGTATGAAGTCCAAAAGTTTGACCCTATCAGCAATTATCAAAGATACCAAATTCGAAGCTGCAAGATATAGAAGTATTTTTCCTTTCCAACCCCAAACCAAAATTTATTGAAGTGAGTCCCTGGAAGCTGCTTCTTCTGTGGGCAAACATATTTTTTTTAATAGGAACAACTTCAGACAGGAAAAGGAGATTTATAAACCATGCAATATATGGGTAATATCCTACAGAAATAACTGGAGGACCAAATATGTTTTCTTTATATCATTTGGTGTGTTTTTATTTACAAATGCTTTTTGTTCAGTGTAATTACAATAGGTTCACTTATATCATTGTTTCTTGGGCATTCAATCACCTGCATTGTTATTCTATCAATATGCTTTGATCTTACTATCTTTGAATATTGCAACCTGTTGAAAACATATTTAAGATCTATAGTTTATTGTCTCAGAGAAAGATTGCCAGTACTCATTTGAAACCATCTCTGGAAACATTATCAAGTACTGCTTTTCTTGATACTGTGGGACATATCTCTAGGTGTCAATCTGGACCTGTCTGCTGCCTGTTGATAAGCCAGATACCACATATACCTTGTCACTATGCCAGTATTTGCCACAAGCAAACTGAAGCTTGTCCTCTGGCTCTTACAGATTGCAGTGTGAACTGCAGAGCAGAGATAATAGTGGAAGGCATTCTACAAAGTGCTAAGGTCATCGACTGTGACTAAATATTAGCTCAGGCCCATTGGAATTCCATTTAATGTTTTTGTAATTTTTTTCATTTCTTTTGGGATTTCAGATGTTCGTACACATGTGAATCATGTAATGTCAACTGAAAATAAAACTTACAGGTTAACAGACACAGAAATATATGACAAATTGGAAATACAAGCAAGCATTAAAGGGTGTAAATGATCAGGTTTTATCTATTTAAAGCATCATACTTGAAATTACAGCTGTGCTGATACAGAAAGACATCTTGAACAACTTTTCCCTCCTTTGCTCTCCCCTGGAGAACAGCATTTTTCAGCAGACGGTCAGGAAGGAAAATGCAGCCTTTAGCTTCCATCTTTTTTTCAATAAAGTAGAAATGGCATCTGCCCTAAATATGAAGTATACTCCAAAAGATATTCTTAACAAAGTAAAGGGGTGACTCTAGCTTCTTCTACCTTTAAGTTAAAAGAGGGACCTGGTGATTAAAAGAAATATTGCAGGCTGAAGCTGAGAGAGACAAATGAAAACTCAAAAACAAATGACAGTAGAAGCATGCATTTGATGTTTTGTTTTGATTACTGAAGTTAGATATAAGAGTTTTTTCCTGCACTTTACCCTACATTCCTAATCACAGAAATGTCTGGAACAAATTGGAAAGAGATAAGAGATAATAAGTGCTTGGGCCTCTTAAGGACATGGTTGTGGTCATTGCAAACGTTCCCTCTCCCCACTAATCAATTTCCAACCTAGGCAGTCATCTTTAACTGCTTGATCCATGAGAAGAAATGTCTGAAAGAGAGAATTACAGACAGCTACACACAATTGATGCCAGTCAGTAGCAATTCCATTTCCCCCAGATATCTCTTGCCTTGATTTCATAGCCTGTCATGCATTAACCAGCCTGTGCTAACTAGGTTATCTCACCTCCACCAGTCCTGGAATTAGAATCTTCCTGTCAAAAACTCCTCCTTTCTGTGCTTATATCAAGTTCCTGCTGCAATGGCTTCTCTTACAGCAAATTCCTTTTGGGGCCTTAACACTGAGATGGGCAATGGTGCTCTATAAGTCCTTAAAACAGCTCCAGCCATGAGAAGCAGCAAGGTGATCCCAGAACACTGTGCCTTGGTCACTAGCCCTCAAATGCACAGACAGGCAAACACATAACATCATGAAACAAATGGATGTTTATGTGGAATAAAAGCTAGCCCAATAAAAAGTGCAGTGGATAAATCAGAGCAATAAAACAACATGTAAATTCAGAGGATGCAAGTTAGAACAAGACACTGAGACCTATCGCAAAAAAAAAGAATAAAGAAACAGCTACAATTCCTTTAAAATTTAGTAGTGAAACCCTAACTTTATTACCAGTCCTGCAATAATAAAAATGTTTTTAAATGAAAGTGAAATTATCTTTGTTTTTCCTTAGCCAGGAAAAGGAAATATTTTTTAAAAAATAGAGAAATGTTCAACTGAGAAGAAAGTTGATGACCTCATAACCTCATTTGCTCCTCTAGGATTGCTGCTTGGAGTCTTCATTGAGAGTCAAAAGGAGCATGTCCAGGCAACTTTATTTTCAGTCTACCATTGCCTCCTACCCACCATTCTAAAAGAGTCTTACTCAAGGATAGAAAGTGTTTTAGCCTTGGCACTTATACAAAATAAAATACTTCCTCTTTCCAGGAAAAATAAAAATCTTAAGCAGCGACCTGAACATTTTCACCTCCCCTCTACAAGACAAATTTCTACAAGTGTAATGCAGCTTGGGGCAGAAGATGTTCTAGCAGCCTGTCAGGATTTTCTAGGATGAGGCAGGGAGAGTCTGTGCTTCAGATGGGAGCTGTGATAAATATATTTGAGACTGAAGAAAGTGTAGAAGGGAGTAAGAAGGTAAATCTCTTCCAGAGCACAAGACATTTAATTTTCGGGTTCTGTAGTACCTGAAAAATTAAATGCCACTGCTGACAGAGGCACTCCCTCCCTTACTGGCCAATTGAAGCTGATTTTCTACTTCTTACTTCAGTTTATTCTGATTTTCCCATCATTTATATCCATCTGTCCACAGCAGAGGTAGTCTTTATCATACCTTACAAAGGATGGGTTCCAGAGCTTCCTTTTCTGGGTTCTTTCTCCTTTCAGTTTCTCTAAACCTGTCCTCTTGGCAACCACAGAAGCTCTTCTCTGCCCTTGCACCTCACAGCTCTTGCACACACACAGCCCAGGAGCACTGACAGTCTTTACTTGCTCTGAAATGAGACAGCCCTTCAATTTCCCCCAGCTGGTCCTCCCTCCATCCGAGCATGGAGACTCAGAGCAGATCCCTGCCAGGCATTCTGGTGCTGGGGCCTGAAACACTCTTGCTCACTGTGTGAAGGAAGTCTTCTGTCCTGCCATAAATACATCTCCCAAAGAAGAACTTACTCTGTAATGTTGTGGACACATATAGTACATCTCCAGTGTGTGTCCAGAAGTTCCCCTGGAATCAATAAAAGGAATCAATAAAATTATGGAATCAATAAGGGGAAGATTGGAAGCCAATGGCCAGATCTGCACATTAGGTTTTAACAATCCTCAGATCTTACATTTTTTATTTAGTATTTTTTTATTTACAGCTATAAAACATGTTTCTTGAGGCTGGAGAAATAAAGTACTGTTCCACAGACTTCTCTGTCTCTCACATTAAGAGGACTGGGATCCAAACAAACATCTGCTGTGACAGGGAGGGACATTTCTCTGCCTTAACCACAACCTTGTCTGTAACTACGGTCTCTCAAGCATAAGCAGATTGAGGCAAGATTACTGCTCCAGAGTCCAAAAGAGAAAAATCTTTAAAGGTGAAGCTTCACATGCAATTTTACGTATAACTTTATTTCAGCAGACATTACTGTTAAAATGTAGATAGCACCACCCAGAATTGGGCAGATATTTTATGCCCAAATCCTTCTGGTTTGCAACTATATCAATTCTCAATTTTACACAGAAGATCATGTGTTATTTGGAGAAAAAGATTGAACTGGTAATAAGAAACTATTCAGTTTATTTACAAATCCATAAATATGTGATCTTTTCTCCCTTCTGACCATATTTCAACTGGCAAGATGGAATAACAGTGTACCCTTTGGAGCCTTTCTTCACTCAAGTACACATAATCATTACTGTCAGCCCATCAAGCTCCAGGTGAAAATAGATTCTATATAAACTCTTTTAAGTCACATTTGATTAGACCCTTTTCTGTATGAGTTTGCCATGTTTTATTATTTCTTATCATGGCTTCTGTGGTGGACTTCCCCAGAATAACTCCTGTACCATAACTGACAAACAAAATCTGACTTACATTACGGAGAATGCAATGCTGAAAGTCTCCAAGTGTGAGCAGTACAATTCTCTTATTTGAATAGAAGCTTTATTTTAAGCATCAACCAAAACCAGGAGCACTTGCCAGGCAGGAGAACGTAGAAAGTAACCTCTATCCTGGGTGGAGGTGGGATAGAGAATCTATGGCAAGATAGAGGTATATGATAACAGAAAGGAGCATAGCCAGTAATAAATAAGGAGAAATGTATATAGATTTCACCAGCTTTACAAAGCAGACTTTAATTAAAAGAAAAAATTATATTATAAAAAAATAAAACCAACTATAAAACCGTGGCTGAAACTTGTAAATGTTTATTTAAGAATGACAATAACAGCAAAGCTTTTGAGACACAGCTGGAAGCTTTATGGGCCTTCTCTGTTGGAAATGTTTTTTGCAAAATTAATTGCATGACAGATTTTGTTTATTTCAGTGGATTTCTTGCCATCTTTCACTCTTCTCCCAAAATATATAAATATAGAGAGGTAGAAGACTGCTTGTAATTCATAACTAAAGCACTATTTTGAGCAGCAAACTTATTTGTGACTTCTCTTTTACACTGTAAAATGACCAGAAAAAATGTGTCTTTTTTATTTCATTTTCTTCCTTCAATGGCTTGAATAATATTGCTATGTCTATCAAAGGCAGATTTTGCTGGCCTGTGATCAAACACTGCTTCTTCTCGTTGCCACACAAGAAGCTGCTCATTGGAAATTTTAGTTGTTTCTCCTGTTTCTGTTCACTTATCAAAATTTCAATAAAAAGTTATTTCAAACATAAAAACCAACTTGAGTTATGTGGGGAAAAATACAAGGGAAATGAAGATTTTGTGCTCTTCTCTGAGCCATATGAAGTAGTCCAGAGAAGAAGTTCAATGTCTGATTAGTCCAATAGCTCCCACACATTCTGCATGTTTCTTGCCCTTGGAAATATTTCAAGTTCACCAGTTTGTACATAAGTGTAACAAACAGGGCTGTGCACGGGAAAACCTCTGCATTTGATAGGGTCTTTCAAAAATTCAGCATTCACAACACCACCCTTGTATATGCTGCCCTGGTCACACTACCAAGAGCTTGCACAAAGGGCTGTCAACCAGACCAAAGAGGAGCTCTTTAGTATCCTCCTTCTCTGGAAGGATTGCACATACATGCATGAATATACCCAGATCTGAAAACAATAATTGCTAGGATTGACCAGACAGGAAGCAGTAGCACATGTTATTGCTGTTAAACACTTGTCTTGAAAACTTACATTTCAGAAACCCCTTTGCAGAAAGCTCATGTCTGAGGCTGCACTAGAAATTGATGTATCTCTTCGGGGGGGATGCTGAAAAACTCACCACCAACCAGAAAATGATCAGTCTTTCACCCACAAGGATCTGACTGATGAGCCTGGAAGAGCAGCAATGAGGCTTTATTTCAACCTGTCAATAAGCCATTCCACTGTTCATAAGCCAGATCTTTCTGAGACAATTTATGAGACTGGGAAACAAAAAGAACATTAGGTATGAGGAACAAACCAGGACATGGTGGGGGCCAGCTGCTCCCGAAGGGACAGGGAATCAGGAGCCAAGCACAACAGAAGCCATATCTGACAGGATAGGAGCTGGGGACTGGCAGCTGGAAACAGCCTGAAACATAGATCATCAGCAAAGTCCATGAAGCCAAGCTGGAAATTCACAATCAGGATCAGACCTGGTGATCATAACTAGGAGCAGAGACAGCTCAGCAGGTAACCAGGCAAACCCACGGTGACAAGGCAGATTTGAGCTGAAGTTGGTAAATGGACCTGTGGGTCAGGGTTAGGGTCTGCATCAGCAAGTTCATGG
Organism: Zonotrichia albicollis; assembly: GCF_047830755.1. Taxonomy (NCBI): domain Eukaryota; kingdom Metazoa; phylum Chordata; class Aves; order Passeriformes; family Passerellidae; genus Zonotrichia; species Zonotrichia albicollis. Next base: position 54,721,127 of record NC_133820.1, read on the forward strand.
TCAGGAATGGAAACCTGAATTCATCTCTGGCAGGAGCTGAAGGCTAGAGTCTTAGCTTAAAACCAGTTCCTGTGGGAAGGAGGATCATCCACACTAAGGCATCTCACTTTCTTCACAAACCAGTTTCACATCCAGAACCACCTGTTGTGCTTTTTGAGGCTGTACACGAGCTCCAGCAGCCAAAAGTTCTTGGGGAGGGTTGATGAACTCAGGGCCCTGAGAAAGAGACTGGCGGTTTCTGAAGGAGAAGCAACAAGTTGCAAAGCACCTTTCTGTTCACATATGAGCGTCTGTGGTGGGTGACTCTGGCTGGACACCTCCCAAGTGGACAGACTGAGAAAAAGTATACCAAAGGCTCCTTGCTTGAGACAGAAATGTGCAGGGATCACTCACCAGTTACCGTCAGACAATCTCAACTTGGGGAAATAAATTAGTTCAATTTATTGCTAATCATATCAAAGTAGGATGAGAAATAAAAATTAGTCCTAAAAAAACCCCATTCCTCCACCCCTCTCTTCTTCCCAGGCTCAGATTCACTCACAAATTCTCTGCCTTCTCCCCTCAGCTGTGCAGGGGGACGGGGAACAGAGGTTGCAGTCAGTTCATCACATGTCTCTGCCACTTCTTCCTCCTAAGCACAAGGACTCCTCACGCTCTTCCTCTGCTCCAGCATGGAGTCCTTCCCATGGCAGACAGACCTCCATGAACTTCTCCAACATGGGTCCTTCCCATGAGATAGAGTTCTTCGTGAGCTGCTCCAGTGTGAATCCCTTCCAGGGGTGCAGTGCTTCAGGAACAGGATGTTCCAGTATTGTCCCACCCAGGATCACAAGGCTTGCCAGCAAACCTGCTCCAGTGTGGGCTCCTCTTTCTGTGGATCCACCAGTCCTGCAGGAGCCTGGTTGTGTCCTGGCTTCCCACAGGGTCACAGCCTCATTCAGGTATCCACCTGCTCTGGCATGGGGTCATCCACAGACCAGTAATATAAACAACCTTGTTAGTTATGGCTTCTCTGGTTACTTCACAACATACCTATGCCGATGGTAAATTGATGAGGTGATAGTAATCTCCATACCCAAGAACTTTGTCTACTGTGAACATTTCTTCACAATAACTCAAGTGAGGGTAGTACACAATTCCAGTGCTGTAAAGCATATTCAGAAAGGCATATCTAAGCTAGTACAAAACTTTGAAACATGATTATTAAGAACAAAAATGCATAGAACTATATAGCTTATAAGTCAAGTTTTCAATTTTATGGTTCTGCGCAATTATTTCCAGTAAACACACTTCCATGCAGGAGTTAGAGATATTTTAGAGATAAGTCTCTATGCTTTACAGCTAATTTATCAATTTGTTTCTGTGTTTGATCAAGCTAAAATTTTATTCTCTGGAGGTACAAATCAGTTTTGTTTAAACTTTCATAGCAGTACACACATTATGCCAGCTGTCATAGATTTTAAACTCTGGATCTGTAGCCCTTAACAAAATTATTATCCTCATTGGCTAATATTTAAGAGATGGTGGTGGCACCAGGAAAGTTGGATAATGATAACAAAACTAAAAGCAAACAGTGTCAAAAAATGGGAGAACATGAAAACATTTCTATAATTTTGTTCTCATTTCAGTGTTATAAAAACTTTCTCAAAACCAGAGGAAATTCACAAAATTGCTCATTAAGTTGTGAGAGGAAATATTTTTTAGATACTCTGCAGCTGGCAGCAGTGGAATGCTGCTTATAAAATTGCAATAGAAGATTCCTACTATCAGTCATCAAAGTATCCAAAAGAAACTGAACACCACAGAATAAGGGGGAAAGAAGAGGCATGGAGTGGAACTGCCAAGAGTGGGAAGGAGAATGTGCTCCTCAACCTTATCTAGCAAACAGTGAAGGCCTTGCTGGAGACTTAAAGCTGGGGGCAGCCTTAGCTGCAGGGACCATGGGATTGTGTAGTTCAGTATTGTACAAGGAGGAAGCATGGCACCAAGGTACAATCACAGGCTCCACAAAAACTAGCTTTAGCCTTTTCTGAGATCTTCTTGGAAGAATCCCATGGGGAGAGGTTATGCAGGGTGCAGGAGTCTGAGAGCTGGTTGATAAGAATTACTTTATCCAATCTCAAAAACAATTCTCTTGAGCAAGAAATAAACAAAGGGCGCAAGAGATCCATGTGGGTGAATGAAGCACTCCTGACATTACTCAAGAATAAGCAGGAAATGTACAGGAGATGGAAGCGGGATCAGGCCACTTGAAATGAATATAGAGAGAAGCATTCACAGTAAGTAGAAGTGAGTCAAGGAAGGCCAAGGTCTATCTGTGATTAAATCTGGCCAAGGATGTAAAGGACAAGAAGAAGGGCTTTTTGAAATACCTCAACAGCAAAAGGAAGACAAAGGGTAATGTGGGTCCATTGCTAAATGGAGAGGGATCCTCGTAACAGAGAGCACAGAGTGACTGTCTTCTTTGTGTTGGTCTTCACTGACAAGGCCAGGCCTCAGAGATCTCTTACCCAGGAGTGCAGGGTAAAGGAATGTTGGAAGGAAGACTTTCCCTTGAACAGTGAAAAAGAAGTTGAGGGGTCTGGAGCATCGCTCTTATGAGTACAGGCTGAGGGAGCTGGGCCAGTGCAGTCTCTAGAAGATGCAGCTGAGAGGGACCTCATCAATGTAAACCCAAAGGGAGAGTTCCAAGAGGCAAGAGCCAGGCTCTGCTTGGTGGTGTCAAGCAATAGGACAAGATGATATGGGCAAAAGTGGTGCACAGGAGGATCCACCTGAATATGAGGGATATCACCTTCCTAGAAATAGCATCTCATCCATGAAACTTCCGAGAGAAAATGCTAACTGGTGAACTTCTGCACTTTAGCTCTATTGTTAGTCTTTTATTCCTGTCTTCTCAACTTAGTCAATTGACCTATTTAGATATGCTAGTCAGGGTTAGATAAACTCCTTTCCTCTTTATTAAAGAGGGCACTTAGGTGGCTGGTTTAGCTGTCCACTCCACTGACAATCAAAGGGTTAGACTGATTGTAACAAAGTTTCACTATCCATATACTTTCTAAATATTTACTGTTTATTTTTATACATTTTAACCAAAAGACCATAAACAGCCAGCTTCAGAGAAGGAGGTGTGTAGTATTTCTTTACCCTGAGCTGAGGCTATTCACCTTAGTAATTTAAGTACCTAAGTAATGAAATACTGCATCCCAGGTGCATAATAGATGTATCTTTGAATTATTTGCACTGCATTATTTTTTTCCCCTTGTAATTTCTTTTTGTATAATTAAAGAAATTAATCACCATGACACAAAACAACTGAAAATGTTTGTGTACCTTCAGTCATACAGTGATGCAGATTGTGTGAACTGGAATAATTACCCCAAGAATACGTGACAGAATGTGATAAGTCAGTATAGTCGTGTCATGTGATACCACTGGCCTGAAGTGAAGAAATCATAGATTACTACATTCAAACCAACTGACTGGAGATGGTTTAGTGATAGATAATTATTCTAAACAAGACATGTGATGCATACAGAATAAGGCATACAGAATAAGTAAAGGCTCAGCAGAAGCACAATGCATTCAGATATTACCAGTCTCAAAAGGCATGAACTATGACTTTCAGTGCACAGGGAAGGGGAGTGAGGGATTAAAGCAATAATCTCTGTACAACGAGTACTGTGCAAAAGCAAAATGACTGTTCTATTTGTAGAAGCCTACAAAATAAATGTTCTATTTGTAAAAGCCTACAAATATTGAAAGAAACAGTGATGATATCATATCTGTTGGACTTGAACTGAGTTGAATAATTTTACCTAATTTGAGAGCTGTCTACACTGAATTTTCTGTTGCTAAAGTAACAGCTAATGTAGCTGTGAAAGGAATGGACAAAATAATCCACAAGCACTTCAAAACATTATGTACACGTTCATTTTTACTGTATCCCATACCCACAAACATATATTTGAGTTGAGTATGCAAAAATATGTGTTTATGTATGTTGAGTATGCTTTGCGAAACTAACAGCAAACACTTATGCTGTGAATGCATATGTACAGTAATCATGACTCTGAAACACCTTTTTGCAAAATATACATTAAGTAATTCAATTTCTAGAATTAGAAGCTATTTTGAAACAATTGTGCTAACTCAACATAATTGCTATAGGTGTGATCTGTAGGAGTAACCAGGGATCGAGCAATCCTATACTGTATCTGTAGAATGTTTTCCAATCTAGACAAAGCACAGATGTTTTATTCCCACATAACAGTTCCATGTGAGATAAGAGACAGGCTATGATAGATGTTGTACATCAGGAGCAGGACTGTTCCTCCCCCATATCCATGCGGTCCAACTGGATAAAACAGGTGAGATTTCAGAGGAATGCTGGGAATGCCCATCCAGTAGAGTAACATATCAATGACTGAAACAGAAAAGAATACTGAATTAGTGGATGCCAGAAGTGTTTTTACTGGAACCAAACACTTGAGGCTCTTTCATAACATGGAAAAACAGCTATCACTGTGAAGGAATACAGTTCTGGGAATCAGGTCACCTTGTGGTTTTAAGTAGATTTCCAGCCCTAAGGAAGGGAAGAGGTTAGACAGGCACTGCTTGGAAAGGGAGTGCGGCATCAGAGGGAACAGAGATGGAAGTGGACAAGGCTGACAAAGTAAAGGGAGCAAATTTATTTGAAGGGCTAAAAAGTACTTTTTCCATAGTCTCAAAAAGTTCAGTCTTCTGTTGCTTTTTGGTTGGATGGAATTGTCTTGACCTTCTGTTGGACTGCAAATAAAGTCTGAGATTTTGCATAACAAGGCCATTGTTACTGACTGTCCTAAATAGCAGGTGAAAAGAGCAATCAAATGCTAGCTCTGCTGTTATCATATACTTCCCAATACTTCCCAGAACTTCATGTCTGATCGGAGGAATTTATTTTCATTCTCAGTTTTTATTTACAGCTCATAAAGGCAGGAAAACCTTTGCCTTACTACTGAAGAGTAGTAAGTGTTATGTAACAGTCTGATTTTGATTTCCAGTTCTTTTGGATGAGATCTAATTCTATTGTCTAATACTGACAAATTACTACCATTAGTGAGACAATTTCGGTGAAGATATATAAACAACCAATTATAATTTATAAATTGCATACGACTTATATATATATAAAATTTACAAACTTGAAAAATAAAACACATATGAAATACAACACATAATGACACAAGCAGATAGAAGGTGATTTAAACTAATTAAAATTTGCCCATGTTACCCTCATTATGGTCCATAATATATTCCTCTCTGTTAGAATATTTCATCTCTTAGGTCTGCTGAAAAAAAGGAAAGAAAACTAATTAGGATTATTTAATACTTTTTTGTAAAAGTATGCAGGCTTTTTTTCCTTTAAAAATAGACCTTAATAGAAATAAACTAGGATACTTCACTTTTTTTTCCACAAAATTTTACCTATGTTGAAACAGTAAATCTCTAGCTTTTGTTGTTGTTTAATTTAAGAGACTATTCCAGCTGCAAGAGCAGCCAGAATTTCATCATGAATGAAAAAAGCTCTTCAGCATTTTGAAATCCTTGGGATGTGTCCTAAGCAGGGCTCAAACTCTTTCAATTTTTTAACATAAATCAAAATAATTCATAACAGCGCCAGTTTCTTTCTGCAGTCTGTAAATACAGCTTAGATTTACTGGCATAGGTGAATCCCTTCTTGATTCTTGTCTTCTGCCTATTGTCTCAATAGGTGGTTGGGATATGGAAACATTTTTTCCTAGTGTGATAATCACCAATGAGAAGAACAGGAAGAAGCTTTATATGCTGAGAGTGGCAGAAACAATTTCAATTCTACTGAGTTTCCTGCTTCAGCACTTAGTGATGGTATCCAGTGAAACTTTAGGCCATTCTGTTAGAATCCAAGTCTAGTCTTTTGGGATGTGCAGTTTTACAGGACTTCAGAATCATGGAATCATTTAGGTTGGAAAAGACTCCAGGATCATTGAGTCCAAACTTTGATCCATCACCACCTTGGCAACTAAACACAGCACTGAGAGCAGCCCCTCTCAATGTCTTCCTTGTAGTGATGGGCCCAAAACTGAGCACAGCATTCCAAGTTTGGCCTCACCAGTGCCAAATACAGGGGATGGTCTCTGCTCTGGTCCTTCTGGACACGCTATTCTTGATATAATATTTTGATATTTTGGTATCCTACAAAATATTCCTAGAGAACCTTACACAGGAAAAAACAATTTTAAAAGTAATTTCTAACTCCATCACAGAAAAAAAAGCAGAGTATCTCTTTACCCTGGCAGATTTCTTCCTAGGGTCTCCTGTACACAATGGAAGCTAAAATTTCTGTGACACACATGTATATCCCCATCAATTTAGTATTTATAATGCTTCTTAAGACAGCCATTTAGAGACTGTCAGAAAAAATTGACTTTTTAATAAAATTATCACAAAGGCCTTATTCTTGCTGTTTCTATTTCTACATATTTTTGGTAAAACAAAACAAAATGAAAAACCACACATACAAACATGCACACTGAAAATCCCCCAGCAACGATAAAAGACTAGTGGCTTGATAAAAAATGTATCAGCTTTCAGTCTTAAAGGTAAAATGATCATGGTGCTAATAAAATTTTTTAGCCTCTTTAGAAAAAAGGGTACAAACTACATTCAGAATAAATGCAGTTTAATATTTTATAATCTAGTGCAGGTATTTAACACAAACAGGATAAACTTGGAGTCAATGATTTGTGTTACCTTGCCCTTACAAAAAAATTCAAGTGGTCACTTAAAAGGGAATGTGGCACATAAGAAACTAAGCTATCAATAGCATTGGCATTATAGTAGAGCCCAAAGCCCAGAAGAAATCAAGATTATAGGGAGAAGTCAGTGGTTTGAGGAGTTTTCATCCAGAACTGAAAGCCCAGACTTTTCTGTAGAAGTGAACGCATCTGAAATACAGCTGGAGTGTGAGAGATTCACAGCAATACAGAGCAGCTGAGCTGGGGATGTACCTCTGGGGATCGTCAGTCAAACTCGTGCTGCAGGCAGGATCTAACAGCAGGCTCCCCAGGATCATCTCCAGTCAGACTTTCAACATCTCCAAAGCCTTTCTATACCAATCTCTAGTGTTTGACCACCCTCACAATAAAAAAAAGAAAAGTTTATTTCTTATATTCAAATAGCATGTCTTGTACTTTAACTTGTGCCTGAAAAGCAGCCTACAGATCTGCTCCAGCAGCTTCATTCCTTTTTCTAACTTGGTGGGGGAAGAAAGTGGGATTTTGTTGGCAGTCAGTTCACTAAACTCACAAAAATACCCAAAGGAGGATGATACTGTCATGAAGTTGTATTAAAAAGACATAGGAAGCTGAATAATATGTCAGTGAGAGAGACTGTCTTTTACAACCTAAGTTAAAAGCTGGCAAGTGGCTGCTGTATGTGTCTGACCTCTGATGGGTCTCATTCCCTTCTGTAGCCATTCCCAAAATTGAAAGCAGGAGCTTGTAATAACAATGAAAACCCCAGGAAAGACAGGAAGAAACCAGCTCTGCACAGTCTTGGTGCTAGAAAAGGAAGATGAGGAGCTAAATGAAGGCTATTCACCTGAATGTTTTTGAGGACTGGACGTGTGGGGAGATCTAGAGAAAAGGGACATCCTTCCTTTGAGTGCACCTGACAGCAAAGTCTGTAGTGAGCTCTCAATCTGATAATTTCTCCAGTCATCAATCTGTCATTTCATGGTCTATATTTGCCTCTATCTATGTTTGCAAAAGTAAATATGCCTCTGTTCTTAGAAAATGTAAACATCTCTGAAGAAAGTAAAGTCAATATGGGAGAAAATCCTGAACACGTGGAAACAATTTTTTTCTGTGAGAGTGACCAAGAAGTGACGCAGGTTGCCGGAGAGATGGTGGACTCTTCATCCTCGCAGAAATTCAAAACACATCTGACGTGGTCCTGAGAAGCCTGCTTGAGGTGGCACTGCTTGAACAGGGGAGGTAGACCAAATGACATCCAGAGGTTACAACCTCAGCCATTTTGTGGTTCTAAATTTTTATGAAAATAGTTATTCTCTATATTCTAGAGAGGAATACTGTACTGACCCTCTTTTAAGGTTCCACATCTTACTTAGGAATGAGTTTCAGGCAATTCTGGAGTCTGAAGTCAATATTTTGAGAGGAAAAGACTCAATTCATGCCTTGAAAATTAACTCTTTTAGAAAGCCTGCCGGCCTTTTTTTAATGTGTCCAACAGCCCACGGTTTTAATATGACCATGCTCAAGGTCTGTGCCAGGCCCTGTGTTTTGCCCATGTCACCAGTAGTACCCCAAAACTTTTATCTTTCCCCAGGGGCTTGAAAACATGTGCTGGGGAAGGGATATATTTCTGGGAAGTTTTTTTTTCTCTGCACAAAAAGTTTCAAAGTTCTGCTCTTTAGGTACTGTTGCTTTAACTCACATTTTTTGCTGCTTGGTGGATTTGCAGATCTCAGGGTTCGTTGCTTTGTGAAGTGAAGGCCCACACACCATACGTGAGCTGTGGCGGGGGAGACAAGGAGGCAGTCAGTGATGTTTGCTGCTTTCAGAGACTGTACAGTAGAACATCTCTAATTTCAAGGATCCCTGTTCCTGGTCTCTGTCCGACAGTGCCTGGCTATGGTTATGGAGGAGTGCTTTGCAGCAGAAACACAATAAATATGATAACCAGTCAGACTCAGCTCAAGTGACCATGGTGGCACAACAAATTGGCAGAAGTTATCAAGACAGCACTGGGGAAACCCAAGAAAAAAACTTATAAGAGGTTTTATGTTTGCATTTTTGCAACCACCCACTACCAAAGATAAATGTCATCCATTATAGGCAGTGGGGATACTGCCACTCACTTGAACTGCTGTCACTGAGTGGCAGGAGCTGAAGATTTCCCCCACCACATTGACTTCTAGGCTGCAGACAGCAGAGGAAGAAGGGGAAGAAGAAACTGATAAAATCTAAAGAAGGACGGAACCTCTCAGATATTGCTAGAATTTCAAGTCATTTAACACTAAAGGCAGCACTAGTAATTTTAGACCTCGTTCTCCCCAGTTTCCCAATGGTTTTAAACTGTTTAGATTGCTTCCCTATAATTATTAGTAAATGTCTTATTTTCTATGTCTCTTATTAGAAGCAGAGACTAAATACCTCAGTCTAATTATTACTCATTCATGAACGCCTGCTTCATTGTTCTAAATGAAGGCATGCTCTTAGAGAGGTAATAAAATTATCATTAGAATATATTCATAACAAATTTAAGAGTGGATCCTCTAAGTATTCAACACTGAAGTCATCCAGAGCATGTGCGAGTGTGCAAGAACTGTTATATACAGTTCTGTATACACTACTTAATTGTTACAGTTGTATTTGACCTAGGAAAATGACTTCTTGATATAAATGGTTTTGAACTTGGAAAACTCATGCTCCACTGTTTAAATTGCACAGATTCATAGACAGCAGAGAAGCAGTGTTGTTCAGTGCCAGATCTGGATCACAAAACTCAGCTGTATTTCAGCTAAGTAGCACCACAAGAAACATAGCATTAAGACACAATCACCATGCTCAGGCACAGTCACTCTCTATCATGCAGGCAAACTCCATTTCTCACAGCAAAACATTTACTAACGTTCTGTCTGAGAAGAAAATTGCACTGAACATTTCATAACAGTTTTCCTAAAATGCATAAAATGAGTAATAGCCAAAGCAGGCTTCTAACAGCTATAGTCATTTATGGTGTCAATACAAGCAAAATCAAATACAACTCTCTTGAGTGTGCTTTTCCCTTCACTCTAGTTATATCCCATATTGTAATGAATATGTATTTCTAACCTATTAGCCAGCAAAAGAATCCACATTGAACTAAACCAAGAAAATTCTGTTTAAGATTCCAGATATTGTCCATAAGAAGTGATGTTTCATCACAAATGCAAGACAGACAGCTGGATATGAAAAAGCCAACCGAGCTGCTAAGACAGACAGATGCAAGTTCTGCTCTGCCTATTCAGCACTCCATAAGGAGCCGCTGTGGTGAATGGAGGATGGATTGTGCTTACTGTTGTACAGAGGTGTGTTTCTCAGGTCTCTCCTAAAAGCAATTTGCTCATTCTTATGGATCCATGCCCCTGCGGAGTTCATTGCTGCAGTTCTCTGTGTGTTAACCAGGAATGCAAGTCCATGTTTCAAAGGCACAGAAAGCTCTAAGAGTTTCAAGAGCATCTTGTCACACGGGAGACATGGCTCAAAGGACACCAGGGAAAAAAAGTAATCTGAGGTAAACCTAATCTTGTCAAAATCTTCTATGGAAATATTGAAAATATAAATGTTTTATATAGACAAGTGTCTATATGCAGTACAGATACAACTTCTGATTAACAGTCACCTAATCTATGGAAGATGGGGGTTTTTTTCCCACAGCAGGACACTAATGATTCTGTTGTCATCGACAGTTTTATTTTGCTCAGGTTCTGGCTCAACAGGACAATTTAATTCTTATGACACATTATCACTGACCTTATCAAAAAGCATAAGGATAGGATTTTTCTTCTGGTAGAAAACTAGACCATAGGAGCAGGTCTGCATCATATAAACATGCCTGTGATTGATACAAAATAACCCCTGTTCAATGTGTGCAACCTCAAAATTACAGCTGAAGAACAGTCAGTTTGATATGCTGCCTTTAATTCCCTGTGGTAAGCCGTTCCATTACTCCCCAGTCATACTTGACATAATTCTGCTTAAAATTTCAACTCTTAACACTATAGCAAGGAATTCTAGAAAACTATAAACATATTTGGAACATAAAAGAAACCTTTTTGATCTACATAAGCTCTACAGTACAATTTTCATCTCAGATCATAATGATTATTTCAGCGTTTACTGTGCTTGCTGAGGGTAATTTTAGGCTAGCTGATCTCTGCTGAAAGGGTATGTCCTTTAAATAAGAAAGGATAGATTAATGTCAGAAAAATATTATTGATTTAATGTGTTGAATACTTTTATGTATCCTGGTAGATACAATCTCATTTTTACAAGCACTTTAAAAGCTAGTCTAGTCTAGTTTCTGTGTTGTAATGCACTAGCTTGTCTCCCACTGGAATGGAGGATTTGTTACAGACTACTGACCTGAAACTTAATTCACAGAAGGAAGGAGAGCATGCTAGCTGAATCCTACACTTCCTTAAGTATATATTTCCAGTTTCAGCTGCATCTTCATTTTCTGCCCTGCATTCTGAGAAGAAAAAAAAAAAAAAAGAAAAAAGAGCAATAATATTCTAGTGACATATCTTTGGTACTTCCAGGACATAATATCAATAGCGTAATGTAGCCAGGTCATTTTTCTTTCTACATTCCAGGACAGTGAAGGCCCTAAGGCACGTCTTGACTTTTTCCACTGTTGACTACACAAAGGCTTCCAGTTTTGATTTGCCAATTGCTAATCTTAGTTGACTAAAACCACAGCCAAATTCTCCTGAGAAACAGTTAGATTGCATTACTCAGTACATTACTCATAGTTTATATGGCATTCACTTACTACACTGAACTGCAGCTAAGCATTGCACCTGATATATTTTAAGGGATTTAAATGATGCTGGTTGGCAGTCATGTAACTTCATCAGCTGTGACACAGCTGCTATACACCTTCATGACCTCTTGGTACTTTATAATTTTTAATGTGTTCAGAGCTAGTCAACAGAAATGCAGTAATGTCATAATGCCATCTACAGGCCCTAAACAGTCCCAGTTTCTCTTGGTGACCCTGCCTTCCATATTCCACCACACAACTAAAAGAAAGGGCTGGTAGAAAAACAAATCCTTACAAGCCCTTCAGACTGAGAGTCAAATCATAAGTAATTCAAACAAGTTTATACTCTATGATTAATAATAATTAGTTTTCTCACCATTCTTGCAATTTATGTCAGGAACAATTAAAAGATAGTTTTTTGTGTAGTAGTTATCTACTCAAACCATGGCCTCAGTTAAGAAGTAAGACTGTGTAATAATAAGAGCAGTCCTAAATATTGCATTGAAGTTGCATTATTTTCAGTCCTTAAAATCACTGAGAAGCTGTTGGTCTACAGTGGTTGGTATTCCTGTAATAGAGATATGTCTAGTCTTTCTGATCCAGCCAGAAAACCTTCAAGGGCCACAGGATAGACATTACATATTCAAGAGAGGTGAGGGAAGAAGAGAGCTCCAGTTGTGGTTCACAAAAGGTGAAAACCGGTCCCAAGGAGTTCCACTGCTTCACCAGGGTATTGCCAGTCTTAGCACAGTCTACTGATGTGCTCCCTCAAGCTCAGAGATTCACATCACCCAGAAGTTCCAAGCCAGCTCAGCTTCCCTGTTGATCTTGTGGAACAATCTCACATGCGGCTTGAACTTCTGAAGGTCCATACACATCCTAAAACCCATCTTTGCCTTCCTGTTAGGCTTGCCAGCAGATATGATTGTGTCCAACACAAAGGTTGCACTTGTTAAAGGTGACTGGTGTTTTTGGCTGTGTTCTGTCAGATTAAATGGGAAACAAATGAAAAAAAAAAAAAAACCCTCACCAAAACACATACAAACAAAAGGAAGAAAAAGAATATGGCTGAAAAACAGAATCCACAGCCCAAAGGGATGGGTCATCTGGCATGGGATAACCCAGATTACAAAGAGAAAACCTCTGCCCTTGCATATCTCGCTTTTTTCATGTTTTGGAGGTAGAGACTCAGAAATAGAGACAAAACCTCTGGCTCTGTCTACATTTCAGCTACTTGTCTTTCCTTTATTTGAGGATCTATGAACAGAGAATCCAACAATAATGAAAAATACACAAAGAAATTCAAGACTTAAAACTCAAACAGATCATTCAGATTTTGAATCTAACACGCTTTTCAGTGCCTTGCTTCTTCTCTCATTAGAATAATAAAAACCTGTTACACATTCTCCTGGTAAGCAGATGTCCATCTCTGTCTGTGAGTCCCTCCCACTAGCTTTTGTTTGTCTCCTCAAAATTACTTTTGTGTTCCTAAGAGAGTCCAGGAGCCACTGAAAATACCTGAGTGTTATATTTATGGCATACATACATGTAACCACTTTAGCAACAATGCTAAATATGGCTCTTTCTTAGGTGAGTCCTAACACAGAGGGTGAAAAGCCTCTTCTATTATTTGTATAGAATCATCACATTTAAGAGAGGTCTATGTACAAGCAGTAATTAACAATCACAATTGTTGACTCTCGTCTAATTCAAACCTGCAGACTACAGGAAGGAAGTCCAGCTGCATCCATAAGAAGAGCAATGTTTCAAGCTTTTATGAAGCATCATTTTTTTCCAGTTAATATTTTCAATTCCAAGGTTTTCTGTGCTGTTTAAATAAAAACCCTTTTATTTAAAAAACATATCTTAAATGCTTTTTTTCTCTATCTTTCATACAAAAATTAGAATAATGTCTCAGAAGAAGAGTCAGACTAACAGCTTGACAATAGAAATCACAGTAGATTTAATTTTGCATGCATTCTTACTGCAGCCCCTGTCAGGCAGCAAAAAAGATAGCATATCTGAAGCTCTTGTACTTCACATTTGTTGCATGCAGCTATTATTTTACTTGGCTTTGATGTTTCACAAAACTTTTAGAAGCAAAGAATCTGCTTTGACAAGATGACATTTCCCATATGTCCCCTTAGTTGTATGAATGAGAAAACCTTGGCTAACCCTAATCAGCATTGGCACTGTTGTTTTTAATCCTTGCACTGTTTTCTATACAACATTGTTTTAGTAACTCAGAGTTATTAAAGATTCTGTTTATTGTGCAGAGGACCAAGAGCACCATGATGCTGAGGATACTTGACTTTAAATTGCTGGGGAGAGAGGGTGGCTGAGTCGCACACCTTGGCCACCTGTGCACCTTGTAACTAGGTGGAGGTTATGGCAGGTAATGGTCTGGTTGCAGGCAGAAGGGGATTGCCTCCAGGTGAATTTCTCAATTCCGCATGCTTTGCTTTATGGGCTGAAGGAGATTTTCAAAAAAGCTGCTCAATCAACAGATGGAGTAGAAGTGAATTACCTGAACTGGTTCACATTTTGCCTCTAGTCATAGAAGCTTCTTTGCTGTTTTGGCTTAAAAGTCATTGCCAGTAACTAAAAGGAACTTAGTCTCCTACAGATCAGATGCAGTTAGTCCTAGCTTTTTTAAGTATGACTTCTTCCCACAGAATGGACAAATATCTAACCTCTGCATATGATCTGGTATGTCAGAGAGCATGTCTGACATATTGTGTGAGAATAATCTGCTTCAGAGCTACCCAGGGAGAGTGTTGCACAGGGTGCTGCTTGTCACCCCAGATGCCATCAGCTCCCTGAAATTCAGGATCTGGCATGATTTCAGAATGCAGCTCCCTGCTTTGGTTGCTGGGAGGAACAATACACCAGAGGGTTGTGCTGCCTCCCAGAGGGACCTGGTCAGGCTGGAGAAAAGAGCAGGCAGAACCTCATGATGTCCAACAAGGGGAAGGGCAAATTCCTGCACATGAAAGGAGCAACCCCAGACACCAAGATATGATGGGGGCAGGATGCCATTTCCCCTCTTTACAGCAAGGACATATTGCTGGATCATGTTTAACTTGTCCACCATGACCCCTGGGTCCTTCACTGCAGAGCTGATTTCAAGCCAGCTGCCCCTGGCCTTTGCTGGAGCCTGGGCTTATTCCTCCCTAAGGGCAGGACTTGGCATCTCCCTGTATGGAATTTCATGGTGCCCTGCCTGCCCATTTATCCAGCTTCTTCATTGCCCTTTGAATGGCAGCATACCCAAGTGCTGTATTAGCCAGACATATTCCCTTCTGATAATGCTTCTATTTCCTTTTCTTCACTTTCCAACTTATTTTTGTTTTGTTTTTTGAAAAAAAATAATCAGTCTCTCCTGCTTTAAGTATTTTGAAATCAAGTTACAACTTCCATGTTCTGGCATACACTTTCTTCTTTATTGTTTTAAACCATGGATAAGATATGCACTGCTTTCAAATATGTTAAGGTTTGAAATTCTCTGAGATTCTGGACAAGTACTGAGTAACTAAGCCTATTATTGCACATGTGGGGTTTGAGCCAAGTGCTTTATCATTAGAATTCAGAACTGCTTCAGTAATACAAAAACAGACCCACAAAATACATGGAGAAAAAGATAAAATGAGAACAGCAACAGAAAGAGCTCTTGCTGTTATTTTTTTCCCCTCTCTTGTCTTTATTCTTCAAATTTAACTTTAAAAATAGCAAATGACTGAACAGCTAAAAGAAAAATAATTTAACAATGATAAATGAAGGTCAAAAATTTAGGCAAAAACATTTCTTGATAGAATTGATAACTGTTATCTCCTCAGTATCTGACCCTTTTTGTTCCTCTTTATCCATTTTTTGACTTCTGGTTCACACATCTCTCCTCAGTTGAACATAAATGTCTTTACTTTCTTTTTTTATATATTACCTTTCTAAAGATTGTGTTAGCAACTTAAGTAATATCTTTTCCTTTATCTATAAAGAATGCAGGTACAGCATGGTCAGTGTTATCAATTTTTTCTTCCTTTCCCTGGATGTAAAGCTTGCTCAGCAAAGATCTCTCTTTTCCCATATTTGGGCAAAAAATATTTAACAGACCATTAGTTTCATAACATTTATTTCTAATCCATAATACAATATTTTTATTGGAACAGGAGATTTGGAACGTATCCTGTGAATGTTCCTTTTTCAGTCAATTGGTCACTTGGTCATCAATTCATTCTTTTATAGATTCTTGTTTCCCTGTGTAGAAAAAATTCAGTTCTCACTACTATATTTAGATACACAAGCATAACAAGCACAGCAACTGCAGAAAGGTTTTTAAGGCCCTTTGCAACCATCTATTTCTAAAAGAAAAAGTATAGGATAAGTTAATACCTGTGATTGAGGCTGAAAAACATCCTTTGGTTCATTACTCCTAATTCACTAAGAGTAGTTCAGCAAGGCATCACTGCTACTAGGGTCCATACATGTATTTCATGAGATCTCCACAATCTTTCTGGCTCTGTCATTATTTTGACCAATTTGTGAATCAATTAATCCCCTCCAATTATTTTTCTTTGAGATTAATGTTCTCCTCTGGAATCTCTTTCAAATGACTGTTTGACACTTCTATTTTCTCTTTTTTTTTCCAAGTTATCTTTCATTCAGGATCAGTTAAGAAAATCTCCCTATTATTTCATGTGCATATGCTACATAGTAAGAGTATCTGAGGGAGTTTCAGGTCTGAAACACACCCTTCAGCCAAATTCAACTTAGCTGGTAAAGGCTTGAAATTGTAGTCATGCTCTCTAGGTCTAAAAGTAAAGTTAGTCTCCTTCAAGCAGTAATTCTTTGTTTTCTCCCATTTTCTATGTTCCTAAAAAAAGGTTTGACTTGCATAAAGCAGCTGTGTCCCATTTAAAGGAAATAGAAGCCAACATATTTGCAATTAGAAATATGTCCTTCTGAAGAAGCAATAATTTTGGAGTCACATTCTTCTACCACTTTTGCTATTATACCTCGTGCTAACAATTCAAAACATGGTCCCATCCCACTATAACAGAGTTTGACATCTATTGCGCTATATGGGGGAAAAAAATGAATCTGAAATTAAGTATTTGTTTCTGGAAACAGAGGGAAACATAAGGGCTGGCATTTTAAAAGGTTTATACTTTCCAGATTTAAGTTCCTTACATATGTTGTATTCTGGTAACAGTGTGTCCTACTATTTGTCTTCCTCCAAGTTTCCAACATACTTTTGTTCCACCCGGAGCAATACTCCCATTTTTGTATTTAGGCTTCCAGCTTGCATGCAGTAAGTTGTGTATCAGCCCTTGAATTTCTTTCTAACCCTATTTGTATACGGAACTTCATTTATTCCATATATTCAACATTACCTTGTAGCAATGTCTTTATCTGTCCTATTTTTTTCCTTTAGGATTGTAGCATTTTAGTGATTTTATCCGTAGTGGATGGGTTCTAGAAAACTCTATGTCATTTCATACCTGTTTGCTTGCCTCTTTCTTGAAAGGTCACTCTTGACCTTGACTTAGCAACAGCTTGGTCCCCTTCCAGCAAAGCCACAAAGGTACGGCTCTGGAGAAGATTATTACAAACTGGATGATCAGTCCCTCTTCCAGCACATGAGCACACCAGATGCAAAAAATAAATAAAAAAATAAAAGTACAAGAGTATGTAATGTACATATGCTACATATGGTGAATGCCTTGTCACCAGATATTACTCCTGCTAAGAGTTTACCTGTGCTCAGGAAGCGTTTGGACAAATTCATGAAATATTAACCATTTGAAGTTTCCCATACACATGAAAAACCTGTCCATCTCAGGAATTCCCTGAATTATGAATATCTGGGGCTAGTATCCCACATGTTATGCTGGTGATAGTGTAATAGGAAGCAAACCTTTATACAAGCAGTAGGTGAACTTTTTCTGAATGTGACAGAGTGCTTTATTTGCCACTTTTAACCTAGAAGACTAATCTGTATCACTCTCAGCATTTCAGAGGTAAGTCTTGAAGAAGGGAAACAAGGAATGTCAGGGAGAATGAGCAAAGGGAATGAAACTCTGTGTTTCAGTTGTAGTGGTGTCAGCAGAAGAAAGGCACTCAAATTTGTAGAATCAATGGTAGCCCTTGCCCTTAGGGGAGTTCATTTTCTACCAGTACACGGAGTGAGGGGATCCTCTTGACTTCTCTTCCCCTGCACTCACAATTCTTCAACTCCTTTGCACATCTTACACAGTAAAGGTTCAGGAGGAAACAATGTCTCTGGGTTAGTATCTGTCACACCACACTTAAGGAAAAAATAAAAAAAAACAAATCAAAAAACTGTTATTGAGGTTTATATCATGTCAGATACATGAAGCCATTCATTCTGTCTGGAGACAGACCTCAGCTATATTTAATTCAAGATATTTTCCTCCAGGATGGTCCAGAGAAGAGAGAAAATCCTGAACACAGGATTCAGAACATGGTGTATGTACAGCATGAACAAACTGAATCAGTCTTAAGAAAAGATAACCACCTTCAGCCGTGACCACCATGACCCCTGGGTCCTCCACTGCAGAACTGATTTCTAGCCAGCTGCCCCTAGCCTGTCCTTTTGCCTGGGTTTATTCCTCCCTAAGGGCAGGACTTGCCATCTCCCTGTACTGAACTTCATGGTGCTTCAACTACATAAATGGTTACTCCTCTTACAAAGAGGAGTAAATGTTTTTTCTATAATCATAAGTGACAAGACATGAAAAAGTAAATTTATATTGCCATGAAGCACTTTTTGGTAGGGAAGTTAAGAAATCACTTTTAAATCTAAATGCAGTTAAAAGGTTGAATCAATTGTATAGGAAGAATAAGGAAGATACATCAGAAACTTCTAATACAAACATGTCAGAAAAAACACAGTCTTTTCGATAAAGTACTTTAAGTGACCTCTTAAGACCTCTTTTAAACCTTTTTTTCCCCCTTTTTTATTGTTCTACTATATGCTGAAGACAGTGAAGTATTCAGATATAATTATAGAAATGTTATGTAAAATAGATAAGTGGTAGACTGCTTTTGAGAATACCACAACTGTCTCACAAGTATATCACAATCATTCTACCAAAAGACCTATGTACTGGAAACCAGTGGTTTGAATGAAAACCAACCAAAGCACAGGATTAATCTTTAGCTACTCATATTCTGAATGTTTAAAAAAGAATAAATTATTCTGTCATTTATCCTAAATTTCACAGGACTGTGGTATATAGACTTAAATATGAAGATGGGAAGAGATTATACTGATATTTTATTTTATAATGTGTCCACACTTTGTAGTTGAACAAAGACTTCATCTATTGCATGAGTAGTCCAACTCATGCAATAGAAAATCAGATCCTTATCAGTTCATATTAAAGTGTAATAATCATCATTATTATCATCATCATTATGATCATCATCATCAATGAGTTTCTTTTTAAATTGCAGCAAGCTCTGACAGAAATTATCATGCCCAAAAATGATTTTCATATTTCAGTCCTGGTTTTCCTCCAACATTTGTTTTTGTGTTACTAAAATTGGTTCCTTAGTTACTGCACACCATCCTACAGTATCTTTTATGATAAAATTACTTAACAGTTTTTTGCCATGAAGGAGATGTGCCTAGGCTTGAAGACCAGTGCTTCCAGAAAGCAATACAATAATAATCTCCTGTATTGATTTTTCAATAAGTGCAAAATTTGAAAATTTTAACTGTGTGTAGTCCAGGTTTTTTCCTTTGTATGTTTCCCTTCTCTTATAAGGCTCTTTCCATAACTAAAGCCATGTAAGTTAAAAATTAATATTAAAATAAGAATATAGGTGAAATAGAAAGAGTACCATTAAAACTAAAATATATGCTTTGGTCCAGGAAAATGCTAACACTTCTGATTTTATTGTATATGTAACTGGAGCTCTATTGACTCACAGAGCAAGTAAGTACGCATAAATATACTTTAAAATTTTCTGCCGTTCCACATAGCAACAATTACAACAGAAGCTTTCAAATATGTATGTTGTATGTACCTGAATAATTCGTATCTCTTAATTTAGTCTGTGTGTAAAAGCAACAAAGAGAGACAAAGAACAAAACAGGGATCTTAATTTTGCTCAGCATTAAGATGCTGAGCAAACCAATGCAAGAAGTAGACAATTTTGACTACGTCAAGGAGTGGAACTAAGTTCTACTTGAACTTACTTACTTAATCATTTCCAGAAGTAAAGCATTTGTCTTTTACACAGAGGGAAAATAAACTTCCTTGGTAGCTATTCAGTTATCTTTAAAAAATATTCATCCTCCTTTAAGAAAGAATGATCCTATGTGTGTACAGAATGGAACAGTAAGCAAATGTTTTTCCAGTATCAGAGATAAAGAAAACATCTATGAAGCCTAAATCTTCTCTGTAAGTGTTATGTATAAAAAGTTGTTTAGTACTAGGAAGTATTGAAGACATGGGAGTGAAATTCAAATATACCATGCCTTGTCAGCCTCCACTGTGCCTCCCACAGTCCATGGAAGGGTACATGCTGATCGTCCTTCAGCAAACTTAGCAGCTCAAGGACTTTATTCTTCAAAATATTTACATTTTACAGGTGAAGGTAGTCTTTGCATCTGCCCCTCACTGGAATATCTTGTGATACTTTATTGTGTCTGAGGATGACTGTGGAGGTTGAGTTTTAGTGATTAACATTAATGATGACTGGCCAGATTGCCTCGCTGTGTGCCCCCCATTACTTACAATCAACTTGTTGGCTTAGCATGATTAAGATTTCCTTTATTTTGTGTCTAGTGGTCATGATGACAAAACCAATGGTATTCAGACAGGTACCTGAGCCCACACCCTCTGCTGTCAGCTCTCTCAAGTGAGTTAGAGCTGTAATTGACTTGGGTATTATAGCAGATATACACTTCGGCTTTTAAAATCACTCCATTCTAGCTCTGTGCAAACCAGGAGCAAAGTCATTTACAAAAAGCCCTTATCACAAAAATCCACAGCACGTATTTATTCCTCCTTGGACATATCTGCTGGGGCAGAGATTTTCAATTCCTCATCATTCTGGAGGCAGTCATTCATTTCATTTTGCTTGACTTTATCTTCCTGAGGTGTATGTCCTTGGCTCAGGACACAGGAGCACAGGCTGAGCTGCGTGCCTTCACACTTCATCCATCGAGTGATGACACTGCCTGGTCCCGTGCCACTCCACCTAATTGCTCACATGCAGGCACAGATTCAGCTTTCCACTTCAAGCTGATAAAAAGGTGTGTTCATAATTAGCATGGCAGTAACTTCATGCGTTAAGTGTAGCAAAACACTTTATGATCTTCTCAGAATGCAAGTAGGCAGGGCATGTATCTGTCAACCTAATGTTAGAGGGGGCAGCAATAGATCTGTGCACCTGTATCTCATTATACTTCTTGAGAATGAAACTTATTTGAGAATGGTACATCTACCCTGGTAAACAAAGTGAGGTGTTTATCTCTCACTCTTTCCTGTGTGCGATACAGTATTGTCTGTAATTGTATACTCTCAAGAAACTGGAGCAAACATACATCAGTTATTCTCTTTAATAAAAGAGAGATTGAAACCCAGGAGTGATTTTCCATCTCGAAGTGCATTAGTATTGTTCCTGTTTGGAACCTCAGTGAGAGGTTGTTGCCTCTCATTTCAAGGGCAGTATGTTAGAAGGATTCTGGGCTTTTATTGATTGTTGTTGTAATAATTAGCCACTGTAATGGAATTAAGTGGGACAGTGTCTAGTTTGGACTTGTACATAGGGAAAATAATAACGACAAAACCCAACAAAAAAATCTCACAGTCAAAGGTTGCAAGAGAATTTTGGATTGTTTTGAGCCCTTTGAGGGAAGGGAAGGAAGCAAAGGCAGAAAAGATATTATTGCAATGTTGAGTTGGTGTCCTTGGACATTTGTGAAAAGTGCATTGTGGGGGGTGGATTTGGATATGAGTGTTTATGATTGGTGACTCCAGAGACTGCATCTATATTATGAAAAAAGAAACATTTTAAATAATTTAATTTATATGTCTGGATCATTCAGTAACACAAGCATCAAAAATAATGTTAAAAGTTCAGTCTCATGAAAATGTGCCCTCATAAGTCTTATACATCTGTTTGAGACTTTCACCAGGGGACTTCCAGTCATGTGAAAGCTGTGTGCATCTCTAGCCAAGTACCCCCCTGCTGACAGGGAGAGTTTGGAATATTTAGTGTGGTCATTAAGAATATTCTTGATATGAACCTCAAATCAAACTCGAGATTAATTCACTGGGATTATCCATATATTTTTCATAATTAGCAATTTTTGAGACAGTGTATGATGAAGGGGTTCCATTACAACTCCTGATATTACACTATGAAGAGTTGAAGAAAGTAAAGAAAGTTACTGATCACAAGTACTAGCTTCAAAGATACACAGAGATTTTTTTTGACTTTTCATGAAAAATTTGTTTCCTTTCAAATTATTAGTAGTCTGACAGGTCCTATTATAATTATCTGCCCTATTTTTCTTTTGTTTTTTGTTTTTTTTTTAGGTTGGTCTTCCTTTGCATATTGAAAGCACCTTTCAAGCATTTATAGCTTAAAGTATGCTGAACTTTAATTGCATGGACTCATGTGGTGAAATTTTTGTTTAAAATAGTGAGATCCTTTTTATCATGGGAATGTGCTTCTGTTTCTTTTTCTTTCTTTCTTTCTTTCTTTCTTTCTTTCTTTCTTTCTTTCTTTCTTTCTTTCTTTCTTTCTTTCTCAAGAACTGGGTGTTATAAACTTAAATAATGCACTTTATTCTAAAGGAATTCAAGTAAAAATGAACTACTGACATGGATCATGTTTACAGTAAGGTCTAACTGGTTGAATTTAAAGCTGTATTTTATTGACATGGAGAACAGCAGGTATATCTGCTAATTTTATATCTATAAAATAAATTAAGCATAGGGAGCATTGTATGTATTGTGATATTTTGTCTTAAATCTAGCAATGTATTCCACCTTTTCTTACCAAGAGAAGTTATAATGTAAAGAACCTAAATGGTTAATGTCTGAAACATATCCATTTGAACTCTGTGAAATCAGCCCAAATCTCCTTCAGGAGTCTGAAGGAGCAAAAAAATGCTATCTACATAGAGAATGCTTTTCCACATTTCCAGCCTTGGAAAATATTACAAGGAAAGGTGGCATACACATGTGGCAATGTGTGTGTTTGAAGACATGCAGGATTTTGAGGGCTGTTCTATCCCTCTAATTTTTAAGAAGCTGGCAAAAATAAGTGTAAAATGTCGCAGAGAAATTCAGTTTTATAAGACTTTCTATGATTCACTGCATCTATTCCACATACAGTGGGCTGGCAGATGAGCCAAGGAAAAACATGAAGAATATTGTCTTGTAAGAGTTATATCTGTATTCTTAGATATATTAGAATGATCCTTTTATATTTTTCTTCTCTCTTTTTCTTTTTTTTCCTAGTGGCTACCTAGCTACTCTGAGAAGGGACAGGCAGCTATGTCATTCAGAGAAAATGAGAAAGCAACTGCAGAAATGCCAAGCAGGTACCTTTTGTAAAAATCAGTAGTGGGCCAAGAAAACAAGCAGTGGAGATATTTTGACAAAAATTATGATTTTTTCCACTTACCCACCACATGACCACATGCTTTGGAAGACAAGCACTAGTTTTGTGTCTTAATGTTAGTGCTCTGTCTGGATGCACACGCAGAGCAACATTTTTGCAATCATTTCTGCATGCATGTTACCTTAGTCACTCACTTCTAAACCTGCTCATTACTTCTAATGTTGCTGAATCTCTTCTCCAAAGCAGTGTGACGTGCACAGTTGAATAAAGGATATAATTTCTCTTTGAAAACTCACTGGCATGAATGAAGGTAATGATTTTAGTCTGGCACTTGAGCTCCAAGGTAAATGGAATAAAAGTTTTTATCTGATATTTGATGGCTTTGCATTTCAGATATTAATCTATTTTATGCTAATGAATTAGGCAATTTTTTGGTGTAATGTAAAATTTCAAGGGTCATCTAAAAATTTCTAAAATATCTATGCATAGTTTGTTTAAATCTCATACATAATCATACTGACTGTGCAACTCACATAACTGGCATCACATGACTCCAGCTCCTGTGTCTGGGTCATCCAGTCTTAGGAATGAGAAAACTTAGAAACTTTCTTATTTCTTATAAAAGTTGTAATATGTGTCAGTTTTAAAAGTTACCCCGAAAAATATTCTCTCCTTCACAGGAGGCATAAAGAGGACAATGTTCCAGTTCATCTGTTCCCCTGGATCCTTGGGTCATGACATCTCTATTTCACTAGTGTCTCTGTTACAGTCACTTTAGTGTGCCTCCTGCAGTGTTTTTAGGGGACCTTGACATTATTACAATGAGTGTCATCCCCCAGTTTCCTCCATGGCCTTCATTCCTGAGGTGAGCAACTTTTCCCTTCATGTTTCAGCTGTGTTTGTGTAAGTCATTGTCTTGTTGTCAACCTTGTGTTTTGGTCAGGCTTTGAAGAAGCGTGTGAAATAGAGACCAGGAGAAAGCACCGGCAGAGGAACAGCTACAGAAAGAGCAGGCATGTCTATGGAGGCATCCATAGGGAGAGTCTGTGCCAAAAAGAATTATTCTTATCAGGTGTAAAGACCCAAACAAGTAACTTCTTCCTACTGTGCTTCTCAGACAGCTGCTGCTGGGAAGTTGATGCTTCAGATCTAGAAATTGCTTGGAAGAAGCAGAAAGCAGGCTGAGGAGCAGCACTGAGTCAGGAGCTGTGGCCAAATCAATATATAGAAAAAAAGAAATGTCTGAGATTAATCTGGAATGAGGAGTGTATCCTCACTGTACTAATCCTGGTCTTGATGATGAATCTCCTCAGCAGAAAGCTGAGAAGCATATTATGGACACCTATCCCTCTGTCCTCCTTTTTTCCCTACCTGGCCATAATGCATTTCTAAGATGGCCTACTCCCTTCCAAGCTTATCCCTCTCTGAAAGAAGATTGAAGAAATCCTGACTGGTTTTTGGGAACAGCTTTGGCATCATCAGTTAGAAGTCAGCACAACTCAGCCAATTTTACAGTCAGAAGGTGTTGAAAAATGGGTAAAATGAAAGAACTGGCAGCTTTCATGAAATTCTTCTGAAAACATAAATCAGTCCCGTCTGTTCACTGCAAGCAGTTAAATCCATTGCACTATACAAAGAAAGATGAAGCGATGTTCTGGTGGGCAAAGAAAAATCTGTTGTATAGACACTTTGCCTCCACCTCCATTTATTCAGAAAAAGATTTTGCTGCCCTCCAGAGCAGTCTCCTCCCATGAGCTAGCACTGTATTCACCCATGCTCTTGAAGCATCCCAAAACCATCTGGCTCCTGCTCCCACAGTTTGAGTGAGAGCGATTGTCCCAGACCATCACTGTAAGAGCAAACTGAAGGCAGTGAGCTGAAGCCTGTTAGAAGGGGACCTGCCCCTGCTGCACACATTTGTCAGACAGCACAGTGTGCAGTTGGACTTTTCCCCTGCTGAGACAACTTTATGACTGCCATCAGAGAAGGAGCATCAGCCAATCTGCGTCTGATCTCAGACCATATGTAATGATAGTGCAGACACAACTGCCCAACAGGCAGAGCTGCAGAGAACCCCTACGCGGTTCTTCCACCCAGGAAGTCACATAATTTGGTACAAAACTGCAGTCCTGAGCTAGGGTTCTTTCAGTCATAGAGCTGCAGAATCATCTAGGTTTGAAAGCATCTTCCAGATCAAGTCCAACTAACCCAGCACTGACACTAAAACCTGTCCCTAAGTGCTGTATCCACATGACTTTTAAATATCTCTGTTGATGATGAATCTATTACTTCCCTGTGCAGCCTGTTCCCATGCCTGATCACTGTTTCAGTGAAGAAATTTTTCCTAATATCTGGTCTAAACATTCCCTGGCACAACATGAAGCCATTTCCTCTCCTATCACCTGTTGCTTGGGAGAAGAGACCTATGGTAAGTCAAAACTAGTTAGGCTCAAAATGGTTCAACTCTTTTCAAACATTTTTTTAAATATAAGGAGGTAAAGAGATCAAAGCAGAGCTAAGAACTTAGCCAAAAAAAATTCCTTTTTGGAGGCAAAAGCCCCAGATGAATACACATGACCAAAGACTGGATGGAAGGCTGTAAGTCTTAAAAGGATTTCCACGACAAAATGGAAACATGAAGATATTGTGATCCTCTAGAAAGGGTTTATAGTGTTTGACTTTTCATAATACAGAAGTTAGTCTGGTGAAGACAGAACTGTCTTGCAAAAGGTCTTGTTTCTTCAAGCTATTTTTGTGAGTTACATAATGTCAAACAGAGAGAGAAAAAATAAAGCCCACTTTGTAATGGATTAGTGTTTAATTTATGCTGTTACCTTAACACATATCATCCAGGCGAAGCACTGTCAGCTGCAATGATGTGTCCATATAAAATAACAGTCTGAACCTTTTGTGAGTGAGTCAGTTGCTCTGTTTGCTTGGCTACAATGTGGGGGGAAAAAAGGCAGATCATTAAATCATTATTTTCAAAAGGTTCTTAATTACATTTAGTGCTGGAGAGAGGACAAGTTTTTAAAATGGATAGTAAGGCTGCATGGTAACACAAAGAAAAAAAGGTGACTCTCAGCTCTCTGTTCTGAGGCAGGAACTTCTGAATGTCCCACATTTACTGGGAAGTTCACATATAATTTAATAATTCATTCCTTTTGCTCATCTGTATAATTTTTCTGGCATGAGAAGTAGTGGCATATTTCCAGCATCTTCCTAAACAAATCCTGAAAATATAAGTCTGCAAACGAACATGCCAAGTAGAGATTTTAGAGGCAAAAACACAGCAGATGTTCAGTTCTCAATATTTTTTTCTTTTACATTTTACAATTAGTTCCTTTAGCAGTGTTAGAATTTACAAGTAGATAATTTTCCTTTTATAGAAGTTTGCTAAGGAGATTTAATTGCAATAATTGCAAAAGGGATGTAACTGGAACAGGTTACTCAGATGGGTTGGAGATGCCTCATCCCTGGAAGCATCCAAGGTCGTGTTGTACTGGACCCTACGGGGCCCTGATCTAGTTAAAAATGTCCTTACACATTGTAAGGGCTGTTGGGCTAGATGTCCCTTAAAGGTCCCTTCCAACCCAAACTGGTCTATTATTTTATGACTATATGAAATTTCTGAGAGTATAATTCTTATCCCTGCTGTGGTGTGTTAAGCATCAGTGGAAATACTTTTCTGATAGTCTGTACTGTAAAAACAGAATACAACCTTGCAAGTAGAAGGAAAGATAGGCAGGCTGGTTTACACATTGTGTTTATTAATATCATAGCTATCTTCAGCAAGACTTCAGGTCTAGCACTATTGGGAGACAGTGTTAAAAGTGGGAAGACATATATTGAGAACCATAGGAAAAATACCTGTATAAGTTTTCAATCTTTCAAATGTGTAAGCTTCTTTAGGTAGGCAAATTCTTATTACCAAATTAACTTATATCATGATAGCAGTATATGTCCTGACTTGTGATTTTTATTTATGCAATTTTAAAGATTTTTAATCAAAACATGCTTGCCAATGTACTTATATTTATGGGCTGCAAAAATAACCATTTTCGTCCAAAAATTCTTCCTGAAATACAGGTCTCTGTTCCCACTATGTCAGGTAGCCTGAGATATCTGTTTTGAAATGCAGCTTATATAAACCAAGACGAAAGCACATTAAGTGTTTTATGTTTTGTGCATGACAGTACAGTTTCCAGCTGCATTTTCCAGACAAAAAGGAGTCACAGGAGCTGCATGCCACTTCTGCTCACAGAGAGGGTGGCGACCTCTCTGCTGCATTACAGCATGGTGTCCAAATGGATGTGAGCCTAATAAGAGCTGGTAATTAAACATGATTAATCAGGCACATGACCCCCCACTCTGGCCTCTGTGAAACTATAAACATACTGATGTTCTGTGTTCACCAGGCCCTTGTGAAAATTCAGCTGTTTGGGTTTTGTTGGCGTGGCGGTTCCAACAGCCAAACACTGGCATGTGGCTTGTGCCTGTTGTTCCTTTCTCTGTGCTGCCCAGATATCAGGGCACCTGGAGGTGAACCCCCAAAAGAAGAAATCCCACAGATTTACAACAATTCACACTTTGGCCACACAGATGCTTGCAGTTCTTTAAGTGCAACGTACATAGCACATCCCATCCTTGACAAGAAAAAGATGCTTTCACTTGACACATTACAGGGTATAGATATATATGGTATAGATATCACCAGAATAATGTAAGGCAAAGTCAGGGCTTGGATAGACAAAGGGGCAAACACAGAATGGAGAATGGGAGAGAGACTCCACTGGGACTGGTCAAACC
The DNA here is from genome assembly GCF_047830755.1 of Zonotrichia albicollis. Taxonomy (NCBI): domain Eukaryota; kingdom Metazoa; phylum Chordata; class Aves; order Passeriformes; family Passerellidae; genus Zonotrichia; species Zonotrichia albicollis. Next base: position 54,749,111 of record NC_133820.1, read on the forward strand.
TCAGAGAGATTTCAGCAGAAAGAAGCCGTGAATTACCAACAAGAAAAAAATGTTGTCACTGTGACTCCTAATGTGATTAGTGCTGCCACAGAAAAAATTTCACTAGAATTAAGCCTCACAAAGAATATTCTCTGCAGCTATATAGTATTGCTTTTATTATAGCAAAGCACTTGTTACAATACTTATTTTTTCTGAGTGGAACACCATTAGGCTACACTGCAAATATATATTTGTCTTTCTATACAGAAAATATAAAGAAATACATTTTCTTTCCTTAAGATGATTATTCTCTTGAAATCTGATGACTGAAGTCTTGTAAACCAGATACTCAGACTAGGCTGCACAGTGAGCAGCAACTCTGAAAGTTCCTATCATGGTCAACCCTGTGCAACAAGATGGAAGCCAGTGCTGCATCATATTTCTGGGTGGAGGATTTGAATAAATATTTCAATAGCGTTTCTCCTATATCTTTACCATTATTAAGCTTACAGTCCTCAGCCCAACACACATATACCTGGAAAGGTCACGCCTCAGTTTGTTGAGAATGAGATCTGAGAGTACTTCAGGACTTAAAGAATGTACATTGGGATAATTTTGCCCTGAAGCTGACTTGGGGACTACCTTGCACCCCAGTGCTGCTACAGCTAATGAAATTAGCCTTCCTGAGCCACTGGCCTCTTATTCATCAAAACCTGAAAGGGCCGGTTTTAACAAATCAGCAAAAAATGTAATAGTAAACAAAGGCAAGGAATGGGTTAAAAGAAATCCTGATGTGCAGGCTAAAGGATTACGGAGGCAAATTTTTTTTTTTGGCAAAGGAAGTATGAGCAACATTAAGTTCTGTCACATATATTGCATTATATTAATATAATATTAAACATATTTTTATATTATATGTTTTATATATTTCAAGCCAGACATAATTTTGCCTTCCTTGTTTTAATTATTTTCTCTAGGAAAAGTGGAGGGGTTTTGGTAGGTGGAGAGAAAAAAAGGTGCCAATTTTTACATAGCATGAGAAATTTTTTCAGAAATTTTGCATCTTGTATTATAGTCATATACATAAGGCTCTGCAGACTTGGAGAAAGCTTAAAGTTTTTATATGTATAAATGTCTGTATCTATATGGATATGAATTTGTATATATATAAAGTTGCAAATGATATGTAAAGAAATATATCACAATATGTAATTTTACATCTAAATAGCATCATTTCTTTTCATACAGACCTATAGAGAGATAGATGAGAGATACATATTTCTCTTGTTTAAAATTCCATACTCATAATCTTTAAAATATCTTGTAAAATTAAGGCAAGTTGCTTTTAGGATAGCTATAGGACAAGTGTATACACAAAAGCAACAATTCCTTCCTAAAGCTTTTCAAAATTCATCTTCAAAATGTCTTGCATCAATCACACTTAGAAGAAAATCTTAACACCTATCAAAACATAAAGTAACTAAAATATTTTATGTTTATATTTTATATTTAAGGGTCTTACTTTCTAGGTGCAATGTGCTTTCAAGCCAAAAGAATATTTCCACTAGCATAAGCCAGAAGGCATTCTTTGATCCTTAGTCCAGGGTACTCTGCATTATCTGTGGAACAGCAGCTATATCTCACTGAAGGGATTACTAACATTAATATAGTCCACATGCTTCTATTTGCTTTCCCTGCAATGGCATAGATTTTAAATGAATACCTTCAGCATATGTAGAACAAATTTATTTTGTCATTTTCCTTGGATACTATGCTTTCTTATTTTTCAAAAGGAAAAAAAGTCCCCAACAGGAAAAACTGATGGTTTGTTTGACTAGACATATGAGTTTTCTACTTTTAGCTAGACATGGAGACTAACACCTAATCATGGGGTTATTTTCATCTCTGTTTTCCCATTGTGCACATTTGCAAGACAGATTCAAGTCTTCTCAAAATTCCCAAGAACACCATGAAATTTTAACTAGAGAAGTAAAATAGGGAGATGCTCTTGATATTTCCTTTTTTTTTTTCTCCCCAAAACTCCAAGTTGTCCAAAGTTATTCTTTATATTAAAACAGGATGCAAAAAAGCACTATTTTGGGGTGGGGGGAGAGTGTGGTTAAGCAATACCAGAAATATCTTTAAGGAGAGGTTTTTGGTGGATAATCAGACTGTTTATTTGTTTTGTTTGTTCTGTCAGTACTGGGCAGCTTCTGGACAGTCTGGTTTGAGTGCATTTGCAAGTTAAAAAACAAACGTGTCAGCTTTTGATGTCCTTCTGTGTCTTCAGATTTTATAGGACTCCCAGTGGAGTCTGATCTTGTAGACATAATTTAATTAATTGGACATGCTTCTGTCCCGTTTTGAAAGAAGGACATAGACCTGCTCATCAATTAGTTATGCATTATCTAAGAATAAAATTGTCTGTTGTGTCACATCAAGCTCAAGAAATTCCAGTCCATTATTAACCACAGCTGCTGTGTAAAAGGGACCAATGGGAAAATAAAGAGATGAGACTGCAAAGAAGCCAATGATGCAAACAGGAAGCTGAAAAGGTCCATAGCTTTTTGTAGGTTTGAGCCTCCAGTGAATTTACCTGTCAGGGAAGGGCCTTCTTACCAGCAGGAAATTCTGTGAGCTCTAGCATTGTCAAAATTTTTGTTCCTATTCTCACCCTGTGTGTGCAAGTGCACTTCTTACCTTTGCTCTCATTACATAGCATAGAGGATGTCTCTTTCATAATTACCTATTCTGATAAAGCTGAAGGAACACATCTCCACAGTTTAGTGGAAACTTTATAGGTTTTTCAAAAGGATTACACAATTATTGGGGCAGAATGATTAAATAAGCTTTGCTTTTTTCCTTTGCTTTTTTTTTTTTTATATTTTAAGGAAAAGAGTGAGATAAAAAAAGTGGATTTCCATCAGCTGATAGCAATGGATCACGTACTAAAGGGTTAGCTAGAATTGTAGACTCACTAAGTTTGGAACAATCTTCCAAGGCTACCAAGGTGATTTCACCTTTTTCCTGGGCGATGTATTCCAATGCCCGACCATCTCTTGGGTGAAAGAATTTTTCTTAATATGTGATCTAAACCTCCTCTGGTGTAACTTGAGGCCATCCCTTCAACTTGAGGTTAACAACTCTGTAACCGATGTCAAAAGCAGCAGCCCCTGGGACAAGGAAATGTGCTTTTCATACATGCAGCATTCCTTCAAAGGAGTGGCCTGAAATACAAACCAAGTGCTGTAAAAATCTGTCAGTGATGAAAGCATGAGCAGAGCTTCTGTAAGGAAGGAACAATCAATGTACACGGTCTGTTGTCATTCAGCCCATTGGACACTCTCCTACAAAACACATTTCAATACTGTTGCAGCAGAGAATGCAGCTCCTGTCAGCTGGAAGTACTACTGTCTTATAGAAAATAAGTAACTTTAAAAAGGAGTTATTATAAGCAGCATAATGAATTGGTAAAATGGTTAAATGCAATCCTGGGATTTATAAATTCAAGAACATTAAAATGCTTTATAGAATAAGGGACAAAGAATAGCAGGAAACAATTGCTATAAGTTGGAATAGAACTGGTTAAAGTCAAAGCAGAAATTAGCAGTATACTTTTTATAGTGAGGTGGATTAACAACTGGAATAAAGTAGTTGAATCTTATGTTGACAAAACTTCTATAGCTGCAGGGAGATATTTTTTTGGGATTAAGTTGTAATTCAATCAAAATTAATTATTAAATGGAATTGATAGTGTCTTTTGCAATGGCTGCATTTCTGTGTGAGCTGTAAAGATGATCCTATCCTTGCTGCAGTTCATATCAAGGTGTTTTCGTGGTTTTTTGAGTAGGAATGCAATTTCTCTGCTTCTCTCCACAGAGTAAATCACTGACATGAAGAATGCAGTGGCAGAGCTCTGGTCTTATTAAATAAACATGGAACTCAGAAGGTGTTTCCAAAAAAATGTCATAGAAATATGGGATCTTTAATGAACTCAGTTATGTGCAGGGCTGTCATAAAGGAGAGAAATGCTGCTGAAAAAGGCAAAATGGCAGCAGATTACAGCGTCTGAAGTAAACCAAAGACTGGGTATGAGCCAGAGAGCTCCTGTTTCTAAAACACCATGAGGGTGTCTTTAGGATTAAGAGGAATGATTTAGAGCATCAGCTTCACACACTAAGAGGGATCATTTATTGAATTCCAGAGAATGGATTACACCATGATTTTGAGGAAGACTCTGCATGGTGTTGGCAGTGGGATGCAAACGGAATGGCTTCTGTACAGAGACATCAGAGCTGCAAACATTTCTCCATGGTCCTGCCCACAAGGGAGTAGGGGAAGAGGCCACAGTGGAGTAGGAGAAGGAGGAAGAGATAGATTCAGTTATAGGCTGATCACACAGCCATCCCCATCACTCTTCCCACTGGAATAGGAGGTGAAGTCAGGAGTGAAGGACTGAAATTGAGCCTGGAAGAAACACAGTGAGGGAAAGGGGCCTGTTTTAATATTTCCTTTTTTTCTTTCTGACCAAATCTATTTTAATTGGTGGTAAATTAAATTCATTTTCCTCAAGCCAAATCTGTTTTGCCATGACAATGACAGGTAAATGACCTCCCCCTCTTCACCTTACCTTTCTGATTTTCTCCTTGTCCTGTGGAGGAGGAGTGAATAAGAAGCTGGCTTGGAGTTTGACCCATAACCAAGGTTAACATTACAGTTATTCTTTCTAAACAAAACAAATTCACATTTGTACAACTTTGTCTGAAAGAGCATTTCTCCCATGCTGAAGTAGGAGTTTAATGATTTCTAGAATCAAGCAAGTTTGGGATGTGAGCAGAAGCTGGAAAAAAGTACTTTTTTTTTTCTTTTTTTTTCCCCTTAATTTTTAGAAGTATACAGAGGCTGCAACTGAAATTCCCAAAATAAAGAGATACTTTGGTCCATCAGAAATGTAAATGGAAAAGGATTATAATGCAAAAGTTTAGCAATTATGCACATAAGAAATACTGCGTCAAATTTGCATTGCATTACCAATTTAATAAGGTTTTGTCTAATTTCATTGATATAGTGAAGATTAAAAAAAGGTGGTAGTAAAGAGTGACTGCAGAAAATTTGTTATTTTCAATATATCTGGAAATTCATGGGACCTGATTGTTTCTTGCCCTGGCACCAGTGGCCGTCATAGCTTTTCACAAAATACCTCAGGAACAAGCACCATTTGGCATTTAAATGCAGGGACATCAGAGCAATATGTTCATTTTACCTGAGTCACAGGAGTTATCTTACTATGGGTGACCTCTTCCTTTTAAGGAAAAGGCACTGAATACAGCTTGAACACATGTTTATTGCAGCTGTAAGGCTGTGCAATTGTGTGTGTATCTGTGTGTGTTGATTTCAAAAACAGGCTAAGCCACTTGTATATTTTATTCTCTGTAACCAATAATAATTCCTGTTTTAAAAAGTGACTGAAGACTACGTCTCTACCAACCATAAAAACTTCAGGCTGGCAAAAACCCATAGAACCAAAACCAGGGATAGGTGGAGGCTTCTCAGACTGCTTGAGCACAATCTGTGCATATATCCTTAGGAGTTATAACGATGACAGTAAAAAAAAATTGTATTTAATGTATTTAATTATTTCTTGAACTGTTCAGCATCATCTGTGAAATAAATACATTCAATACTTGGCAAACAGGATAAATAAAAAATATGAGTATAGACAAAAGTGTTATTGGTAAGGTCCTAAGAATTACTCTACTAAAATAAATCTAAGTACACTCAGAAAACCAAAACCAAACAGACCTTAAACTAAAGAGCCTATATTCCCACAGGTCTAAATTCTCTTTCTCATAGCAGAGTCCGCACTTAGGTATATGCAACTCAAAATATCATTCCTTAAAATCTCACTTGCAAATATTTTCCTTTCTAGGAAATGCATGATTTTCCCTGCCTTAACTGGAAACTTCTGGGGTTTTAAAGTTTTTCTTTTTATTTTTTATTCCCCTGTGTAAACATTGAAATATAGTAGTTGAATACCAATATGCTTCAGACATTCCCTTATGGATGTTTTTCTTGAATTATCCTATTATGCTTGATAAATATGTCACACAAATCAATAAATGCACTTGAGAAATAAGTTTAATTAATGTAATAAAAGGGTAATCACAGAAAAGAAAGTCAAGTTGAAAAGAAAAGGGAGATCTAATCATGATGAAGGACTTCTGTACCTTGTATGATGGGCCTATAACTTAATGAACATCTCAAAGCAGAGCTACACTTTAGCCCCAAAATCTCTGGAATATCAGTACATCAATATGTAGCTTTTACAACCCAAGAGATTCTTTGGCTTGATGCTTTTTGCAACATCTGACTAATTCAAACTTTTCTCTTCTCCTCTTGGGATTTCAAAGGAGTCATTAGGAGAAAATTGCAGCAGCTCTACATTGTAAGGGAATCATCTCATCAGTCCAGACTCTTCATAATGTCTTCTACTAAGCTCATTTGTTTGGGTAATAAACTGAGGAAAGAGGATATTTGACCATGTCAATAAAAATTAGTTTAAATTGAACTATCTCTTCAATCCCTTGGCTGTCCTTAGGGGAATTGCAGGAAATGACGGTATGACAATTATATTCTGTTATTTTTCCAGATGTGTCCATTTCTCTGAAATACTATTTTGCTCAGTTTCATAACCTGTGGTTCGCTAAATAAACCAGGAAGAACCAGTGTGGCTAGCCACTCTTTCTTCATTATTGAAAGAATTATTCCCATGTCACACTCTATATCAGCTACTGTACTTCTTGTGGCAAATTGTTTCTTTCATGAAGTAATGATGATAATTTTATTCAACTGTAAAAGATTTGACCATAACTGCAAAAATATTATTTGGCTCAGTACATATAAAAAAGTTTGAAAGCAGATGATTTGCAGTAATTGACATGCTTCATCTGCTCCTACTTAGGGAAGCTGATGGAAGAGTACCGAGCATCTTTGAACTAAAGGCAGTATCAGGAACTGCCACTGTGACCCGGTCCATGTCATCACTTCAGTCATTTCCAATAAATCTTTAAGTGATACAAGCAGTGGAAACACACTTCCCATTACAGATCAGAGAATGGACCCATTATTCACAAGTCAGAATCAGTGCTAGCAGATGAAATGACACCAGTGTAAAACATCACACAGGAAAAAACTATTTTGAACATTCTTAATGTGGCACAGCCTGACTTAAGCAAAGAAGCTTTGAAGTAATCAAGAAAGATGGGAGAAGAAAGATAGTAAAGGGTCCTGTGATGTCTTTGTTTTCCTTTCCCTTGAATCAATGACAATTTCATGTGCTGATTTTGAGAGACTGTATGCCAAGAATATTCATCCTCATATCATGACATTTCAGAGCACACAATAAGGGAGAAGTGCTGCAGTGCACCATCCTTTGGATCCCTTTTAATAAGTGAGCCAGGGCATAATACTGGAAGTTGTGTGCTGAGATTTTATTTCATGGGCTTGGGGGTTTTTTCCTCCCCTTGTTTTTTCTTTTTCTTTTTCTTTTTCTTTTTCTTTTTCTTTTTCTTTTTCTTTTTCTTTTTCTTTTTCTTTTTCTTTTTCTTTTTCTTTTTCTTTTTCTTTTTCTTTTTCTTTTTCTTTTTCTTTTTCTATTTCTTTTTCTTTTTCTTTTTTTCTCTTTTTCTCTTTTTCTTTTTCCTTTTTATTTCTTTTTGTTTTCCCTATTCCACTTCCAGGCTTAAAGGTGGTAGCATGAAAAAGATGCGTTGGTATTTTTCCCTCCAATGAAATCTGAGAAATTGTCTGTGCTTGCTTAGCAAAATTTTTGGAAACAAATTTTTGCTTAAATAACCATTAATTAAGTGGTCTCAGAGAAGCCTCAAAATTTGTATTGACAAATGAAAACTTCTGGGGCTAGAGGCCAGATGCTATCAATTTTTTTGATACTATGAGTGTGAAATCATTGTTTCCATGAGGACTTTAAACAGTGAAGAGGTATTCAGCTTCTCTGAAATCAGGCATGAGCTTTTTCACAGAACTTATGATGAAGTTAAATTTGCTTTATTTTCTATGCTCAGAAAATAGAAGTCACTTCCCCACAACTCTCTTCATTTCCAGATGGTTGAGTTTGTTCAAACATGTAGCAATTAAATTACATGTTTAGAAACCTAGGAACGTAAGAAAGGGCATAACAAAAAATATTTCTGCACTTACCTATACATATTAAGCTTTTGAATATTGTTAGGAAAACAAACAGGCTGTCCCCAATAGCACATGGAACTTGCTGCTACTGTTAATACCTCCTGCATGTATGTTTTGGTACAAAATATGTACAATCTACAATGTCCTACAAGCAGTATGGAAGTGTAGGGGAATATTTATGTAATAAACTGCAAATGGCTTCCACATTTCACTGCAGCCACAGTGAAGTATCATTTTCTATGCAGTTGAAATTAGTTGCCAGTGAACAGTTAGTTTTTTACTATGCCATCTAAATTCTGGACAATCATGTTGATTCTGAGATCAGTAACTTAATTGGTTATTTTCTAAAAAATTATTTACAATCAGAAGTAGTTGTGGTTGTATAGTGTCTGACCACACAAAGATTTAACAATTCAGGAAGTTTTATGAACATCTTCATTTGAAGAATACAATGTGAAGACCTAGTCTTAAAAATCCCATTACTTTAATAACTTAAACAAATGTAATTTTCAGGAATCTTGTCATTCCATGCCTCATAATATGCAGTGGAAGGCATAATATGCCTTTGGAAAAGGGAAGGTTCCGGGAATGTTCTGGGAAGGTTCCAGGAAGGGAAGAAAAGGGAAGTGAAGTTTCTGGAAGGGAAGGTTCCGGAAAGGGAAGGGAAGGTTCGGGAAGGGAAGGTTCGGGAAGGGAAGGTTAGGGAAGGGAAGGTTCGGGAAGGGAAGGGAAGGGAAGGGAAGGTTCGGGAAGGGAAGGGAAGGGAAGGGAAGGGAAGGGAAGGGAAGGGAAGGTTCGGGAAGGGAAGGTTCGGGAAGGGAAGGGAAGGGAAGGGAAGGAAGGTTCGGGAAGGGAAGGGAAGGGAAGGGAAGGTTCGGGAAGGGAAGGGAAGGTTCGGGAAGGGAAAGGTTCGGGAAGGGAAGGGAAGGTTCAGGGAAGGGAAGGGAAGGGAAGGTTCGGGAAGGGAAGGTTCGGAAGGGAAGGGAAGGTTCGGGAAGGGAAGGAGGAAGGGAAGGTTCGGGAGGAAGGGAAGGGAAGGTTCGGGAAGGGAAGGGAAGGGAAGGTTCGGGAAGGGAAGGTTCGGGAAGGGAAGGGAAGGTTCGGAAGGGAAGGGAAGGGAAGGGAAGGTTCGGAAGGTTCGGGAAGGGAAGGGAAGGGAAGGAAGGGAAGGGAAGGAAAGGAAAGGAAAGGAAAGGAAAGGAAGGAAAGGAAAGGAAAGGAAAGAAAGGAAAGGAAAGGAAAGGAAAGGAAAGGAAAGGAAAGGAAAGGAAAGGAAAGAAAGGAAAGGAAAGAAAGGAAAGGAAAGGAAAGGAAAGGAAAGGAAAGGAAAGGAAAGGAAAGGAAAGGAAAGGAAAGGAAAGGAAAGGAAAGGAAGGAAAGGAAAGGAAAGGAAAGGAAAAGGAAAGGAAAGGAAAGGAAAGGAAAGGAAGGAAGGAAAGGAAAGGAAAGGAAAGGAAAGGAAAGGAAAGGAAAGGAAAGGAAAGGAAGGAAAGGAAAGGAAAGGAAAGGAAAGGAGAAGGAAAGGAAAGGAAAGGAAAGGAAAGGAAGGAAAGGACAGGAAAGGAAAGGAAAGGAAAGGAAAGGAAAGGAGAAAGGAGGAAAGGAAAGGAAAGGAAAAGGAAAGGAAGGAAAGGAAAGGAAAGGAAAGGAAAGGAAAGGAAAAGGAAAGGAAAGGAAAGGAAAGGAAAGGAAAGGAAAGGAAAGAAAGGAAAGGAAGGAAAGGAAAGGAAAGAAAGGAAAGGAAAGGAAAGGAAAGGAAAGGAAAGGAAAGGAAAGGAAGGAAAGGAAAGGAAGGAAAGGAAAGGAAGGAAAGGAAAGGAAAGGAAAGGAAGAAGAAAGGAAAGGAAGTCATGCAACACTGCAAAGAGTAGCCTGACTGCTCTAGAGCCCTTTCACCATAATGAAAGGACTGAATAGACTTTTACTGCCTGCAAAAAAAAACAGTATACCAGGAAAACAGTATTTTGTATATACAGTCAAAGTTTTCCAAACACCAAGATCCTGGCCAGTATAAAAAGGTGTTATCAGTTATTTTTTGGTAGTACCTACTTCTGCACCAGATGCTTGATGTGTAAGAAGGAGCTCACAGTAGCCTTGGAGTCTGTTTTATTAAATTCCATAAAACATAGTGAAAGGTAGTCTGGAGAGCCATAGCATTCTTTGATAGATATTTACGTGCTCAACAGATAGATGATGCTAAATCATCCTAGAGGGGTGACTTATCTCTGGCAGCTTTAAACCTTGACATTTAACAGGCCTGAACAAATGGCAACATGTACCTCAAGTACACAGGATTTATTGTTTTCATCTACCTTGGTGCCTGTTTTATGCGAGCCCTTATTAAAATATTACAGCAAACATCTAAAGCTTCAGTCCAAATTCCTGTGATATCATCTAGGGGTTTGAATATTTTCTAGCTGGAGATATCTTTCCTCTAGAGTTTTGCAATTCTAACCTGTCTATTCTTTGTCTTGTGATGCCCTTACCTTCTGCCTCCAGAAAGGGAATGCCAATAGAAGAGTAAGCCTTATTTTCTCTTTCAAAGGCAAGGCTCTGTATTGGTAACATATTCAGATTCACCAGGGATACCTGAGGGACTGCAAAACCCTATTGATTGCTTCTGAAATACTGACTGGTGGTATAATTCCCCAGCAAAAAGGCTGAGTACCAAGTGTATCATCATTCTAGAGCAGAAAGGCATAAGGATGTCTTTTCCAGGTTAAGCCAAAGGTCTGATCATCCAACAGGGCCTCAACTTTCCAGAGATAGCAAGGGAGCAATGCCCAGCAGCTCTTTGGTCTTGTGTTGAGCACTTAGGCTCTGTTTTTTCTGAATTCATTAAAAAATATTATTCACACTTCATGGTTTTTTAATTAGTTTTCCCCATTCTCTTTGGTTCTCAGCTTTTTCTTTGAGGCATTCTGTTTCAAGATGGGCTTGTTCTTTCCAAAACATTGAGTACGGATCAAGGAGGTGTGAGGAAAAATGACTGGATATGGTACCCAGTGTTGTTGTCTAGGTGACTGGGTGGTGATCAAAGATTGGACCTGACCTTAGAGGTTTTATTTGATGATTCTGTGAATCTGTGACATGAGAGGTCAAACCAACAGGGGTACTACCTCAGAATATTCTCCTCTATCCTCTAGCAGAGACAGTACCACTGCATTTAACCTAGGGCAAGATTTTGTCAACTGAGTGCAGCTTGGGTAGAATCACCACCTATGGTGTCTGGAGAAAGGGTGGGAAGAGGTAACGAAAAAATTAGAAGTGGTCTCCAAACTGGGACAGAGATTCAGATGTGTTGTTAGTCATTCCCAAACCAATATTTATGAATCTCATCCATATATTCTGATTACAATTAGAATTCTTACATTCCAATTACAATTTTTAGCTAGAAACCTGAACTTCCAGAGTTTTGAAAGTGACAAGGCAAAGAAAAGGTAACCACTTTTTCTTTCCAGTGACATATACTAATAAAATGGGATTGAATAGGATCGCTCTGATAAAATTGTTCTCTTCATAATTCAGTGATACAAAGAGCCAAAACTGCTGGACTTAATTTGATAAAAATAAAGAAAAAAACATGCATTATTTGGTAATTAAGCTCTCAAACATGAGATTTTTGCACAAGAAGAACTCATTTAAATTCAAGAAAACATACAACAATAATCTGTTGTACTTAAGCAAGTATGTTGCTTTTTAGGTCTAAAAAGAGGTGGAAAAATCACCAAGGCTTGTAGTGACTTATTCTCTTTGCATTACACCTGTAAATGAAATTAGGTCCCTCTTCCTGCACAGTTAGTTGCCATTTTGTGTTCCATTGCAGTAAAGTGAAAAGATCAGCAGAAAACCCAAGAACTCCACATGCTTTTATGTGTTCTTCTCTTCCTGAGAAACAAGAATGTTTTCTTTTTGTTGAAGAACAGTAAAGTAGAAGTGGAGGAACTACTATCACAATTTGATTACCTTTGTACTGATGTTCATGTGAATGGCACACATGGGACCTGGTACAATGCATAGAATTGGCATTATTAAACTATAAATACCTACACTGCTGTTGGCTACATCTGAGCTTGTCACCCTAAACTTTATTACTAATATAAAGAACCAGAAACACTTGACCTATTTCAGACACCTACATTAGACTGAGCTGTATTAAGTTTCAGAGGGATTACAAATCTTCTCCAAACTGCGGAAAATGAATTTCTTAAGAGTTAACAGGCCATAAGAGTTTCAGTGAGGAGTTTCCTATTCTTTGAAAGAATATAAGTAAAAAACCAACAAAATAAAAAATCAGCATTTGTGAGAATAGCTGGAAAATATTTTGTCAGAATCAGTATCTTTATATATAGCAGATAAATTTCTGGAAAAGATTTTTTTTTTATTATTAAGAAATACTGGGTGAATTGAACAAAAAATATCTGTACGTAGCATATACACTAGCATATACATACATGCATAACCCCAGGACACCTCACTGATCCAGTGAAAAAAACTAGATGTCTGTTTTGATGGTTCTTAATAAAATGGTGTTAAAACCAGAACAACCTTCTTGCTCTATTAGACACAAATACCCAATACTTCCTGTTTTAACTTCTTTGGAACCATTTCAGTTCCTTCTTTTAGGGTTTTTCTGCCTTAATAATTGATCCTAAATCTTGTCTTCAGTGTGGATTAAACCTAGCGAGGTTATTTCTGTGAAATAGGTTTGAAACACAGATGTCTTTTTCATGTTCTGCTCATGTTTCGTCTCACTTGAAACTCACATTTCAAATCCAGAGTTATCTTGCTAGAAGGCACTTTTCTGGAATCTCAGATACTTGAGACCATAAGCATCCTTGTGTGATTTGCTTTTAAACACCCTCTTCTCAATATCAAATTAGCAGTTTCCCTCTGGACCCTTCTCACACTGCAATCTTCTTTACAGGACCCCCTCTAAGGAGCTTGGTGGATTGTGTGGAAACAATGCAGGAAAACTTCTCCCATAGCTTTGCTTTTTCTTCAGAAAAACCACTCCAATCAAATACAGGATTTGGAATGTTTTCAGGAGTAACTACAGAAAATAAATGCTGTTTCAAGCTATGGGGACAGAAAACTTGGGCAATTGAGTGTGCGAGGAATAGGTGTCTATCCAGCCTCAGGCATCCAGGCACTTAATGCTGTGAAAATGCCACACAGCTTAGTGAAACAAACCCATATCTGTCATTTAATGAGTATTGCCACTGTTTTTTCATACTTAAATGGAGTTTGCTTACCTTTCCACTCATTCTGTCATGGCCGAAATCAACAAGAACAGTGGAGATATTCTAAAGAGTTAAACCAAAATTGCCTAAGTTAGAAAATAAAATAAAAATTCAATGTTTTGCATCTCAACTATAATTTTATCTTTAAATTGATGAAAAGGAACTCCTGAGACCACTTCTGAAATCAGAAGTCTAAGTCTACCTGTTTGATGTCCGAGCTCGTGTTGAGCCTGACATCAGCAGTTTCTAATACAGTATAAGTTTAAATTTTACAGCATTCAGATGCAAGTTTCCCATCCCACTCTATAATCTGCAATGAGTTAAGTTTTTCAAGAATATCAGGCTGACAGCCTTGGAGGTTGTAGTCCAATCCATAGTGTAGCAATTGTTCTCGAAGAAGGGATGGAAGATCTAGCCATTAAAACTTCTTCTGCAGCCTCACAAGCTTTACCACAGTCTGCCTTTGATGTAGCTCAGCCCTGTGTTGGAGGCAGGCATTGGCCCTTCTACCAATCCCAGCGTCCACACCGATGGTTCTGTGATGTGAACTCCTGTCCCTTTGTGAGCCAATCCACAATATCCAATTCATCTCACAGAATGACCTACAGGCGCTACTAAACACAGCCGGATGCAAGCAGTGATCCAGAAATGAAAGGTTTGCTATCCTCTTACCAATAGCCTGAGGTGTCCTGCCCTTTCTGGTGATGTTTGTGTAAGTTAAGGTTGTGCATTCAGTACCACAGCTCTTTCACCCTATACCTCAGACCAGCTCACCGTGCCAAGTACAGTGCAGAATTTTACCTGCCTCAATATGACATCACCTTTAAGAAGCTTGGGTGTGTATCAAATCTGCTATGTACTCCAGTCACCCACCAAATAAAAGTTTCCTCTGAAAGCCAAGCAGATTATAATCTTATTTCGCATTCAGTTTATAGTAAATTTAGTGTTGTGGTTTTGTTTCTAATAAAACTTTGAGAAAATATACAAATCTAAAGTTTTATAGAACTTTTATACTGACACCACTTACAGCTAAAACAGTATATGGTTTATGGGGTTTTCTTTCTTGCATCCTGGATCACTGCAAATAGAAAAAAACAGAACACAAACCAGAAAAGTTTTAATGGCAGAAAGTCTCTGAAATTTCCTTGGTAATAATTATTCACTGGTAAACTTATGCCTGTGAGGTGAAGAATGATACTGAGCCTTCATTTTCCAGGAAAGCATGTAGCAGAGTGACCAAGAGGCTCTTCCACTTCTGAAGGCATGAAGGTTCCTTCAGGTGACACTTCAGGACTCCAAGAAGACACTGTGTAGCAGGGAATTCCAGGTGCAGAAAAAAATTTTTTCAAGATTGTATTTGGCATCTAACCCTAAGGGCTTATTCACAGATTTCGTCCTTAATATTTCAGGATTATTTTGATAAAGCAAGTGCTGTACTGGTTTACCAGGAGGTGCTACAAGAATTCCTGAGATCTGTTCCAGGAATGAATTATTCCAAATGAATCTTTCATTGATTTTCTAGATTAAGTATAAATAGAGCATTTCATTCACTGCTTCATCCTGCTACTCCATGGCATATAATTCATTATTCAGTGTAGAAAAACATGAAGAATCATGATTCTGATTTCCTTTAAGCAGAAAGATTCCTCTAAGAGAAGCATTGCAGTCATATGACATTTAGAAATTGTTTTCATCTGCACCTAGTATTTTACATTGTACAAAAATCTGTGCATGGAATCTTCAAAACAGAAATAACTGAATTTGCTAATCATAATGATTAGGTGAATCACAGACACAAGCTGAGCTGAGTAGCAAAATAAACTAAAATTAGCAACAGCATGCCCCTGGCCTAGGGCAACATCCAGCTGATGAACAGAGACAGCAGGGACCTCATCCTTGCTCTACATTCTGCTACCAAAACAAATTTGTTGTGTCACTCCTATAATAGCAGGGATAACATCCACCTTCTGGAGCACCTGCACAGCAATTTCTATCTGGTTTTGCTTCTTTGTTGCCACAGTCCACCTGCCCCAATATATTTCTTGGGAGATAATACAAATATTGTGAGAAAGACAGCGGTGGAATAGCTGTTATTGCATCTGTCACTGATAATCCACCTAAAGCCCTTGCATTTGCTCTTCACAGGATCTATAAAGGCATTTCAAAAGATCTATATAGCCATGTTTTGATTCATCAGTTCCCAGTCAGCTTTTCATGTTTTCTTGCTTGCCACAGATTAACACTCTCCCTCACTTGGCTGTAAATGCTGCAACATAGCTTTTTATAAACTAATCAATATTTAATCATTGTAATACTTTGGAGGTTGAGAGGTTCAGACATGAAAATTATATTGCACTTCCCTCCTTCACTATTGAAAAGATCTCACTTCAACTCTGTGGGATTAATAAATCATATTATTCCCATTATAACAAGGAGTCCAAATTATGCATAGGCTATGTGCATTACCCAAGGTTATATAATGCATCAGTGGGAGAGCAAGGAATCAAACTAGTAAAAACCTCTCCGGCAGTGAATTAGAGCAGTTCTGTCTGTGAGAATGTTTCAAGAGATATAATATCAGATAGAAACGGTTTCTGTGAGCTGGATATTCCTTTGCGGTCAACATTCACACCCATCTGCATTTTTCTCCATTTAATATGACCTAGTTCATCATATCAATTAAGATAAAGTACTGGAAGCACTCAGAGAAGTATGTTAATCTTGCTGTGCATGAACTAATCAAGTAATGCTGAGCAGCTGGTCAAATGACCAGAATTTGACTGACGCTACTGTCACGAAGTGTCTAATGATGAAGAAGCAGCATGGAGTCCTTAGAAGTAAAAATGAACATGTCAGTAGGAGAAAAACCCACCAGCCTGGCGGTTAGAAAATTCTTGCATTCCATGAAAATTATTGTCTTAGAGATTATACATGCAGATCGTCCCTTTAACCTTGGAATGGTAGTTATAAACTAATATCTTTCAAGTTTGTTGGCTACAAAGTACACATGGAAATTTTACTTCTGCCTTGAATTTTCCTTGAGTTTCCATGGGGACGTCTATGGCAGCTGAAAATTAGAAGCCTAAAGAGATATTAAGTACCTATCTTTGTGGATGTCAGCCAATAACCAGGAACTGGTTTACTGGTTCTTTCTGTGGCTTGGCTACAGCAGCATCAATCACCTGTTGACTTGAATCTCCAGAACAGGAAAAGCCATTTTGTCCCTGCACCAAACCAAATGTCATTACTAACACAAAAATTGTATATTAAAAGCTAAGGGAGACCTCATGCATTGCAGTTCATGATTTAAAAAAAAATAGGCATAGATTTAGCATGCATCTGCAATTCCTGTTCTTTTGAGTTGTTCTAAGACTAGGTTCATCTACTGAGCACCTTACAAAAGAAATACCAAGAGATTCCTTTTGGAGACATATATTTCTTTTTCAAAGCTTGCCTGAAAACAGAAGTAAATAATTACCAGATAAATGAGCAAATCTGTTTATATTTCTCCTTTTCATCTGCCAAGAGTTCATGAAGAAATAAAAAAAAAATTTTTTTTAGGAAATGCTTAAAGAATTGATTTTTAAAATTTATATGCAAATGCTGTAGCTGAAGCAGCAACAAAGTGGGTTCTATACAGCTGTGGAGTTTCATTCAGGAATAAAATCTTTATGAAAGCTTTCCTGAATAGCTATGTAAAATAAAATGCACATTCAGGAGACAAAAAAACCAAAACATTAAGACACAAATTCTCTTCAAGAATTTATTTCAGTAGGTTTCTCTGCATTCTCCTCATTAGAAAATGTTGTACTATCTGAAATCTGCTGCTTCCCTCAAGCAACAGAATTTCAAAGTGATTATGCTGCAGGATGAAAGTATGTAACATGCTGGTTAGAGCACTCTCTTCCCTGCATTGATTTGAAATGGTGTGTGAATGCTACTACAAAACAGATTACCTGGGGTTATTTAGGATTAAGGGCAAACGGTCTCTGAGGACAGTAATTAACTAACAAGTCAAAAAAACCCACCACTTTTTTGTCTTCTTTGCTAAGTCTCATCTTTTTTTATAATGAGACCCCTTACCCTCTGTCTACTAACTGTACACACAGTTTGCCATCACTGCATAGGTTTTCTAACAGATTCAGCACTTTATTCACTCTGTTTTCTCTCTAGCTTTTTTACCACTATAGAACCTATGCTGAAGGTTGTGAGGACCCTTTTATGTCCATTATTTGGACTTTTAAAAAAGCACCATCAGCACTTTTATTGATCTTTTATTTCTCACAGAAATGTCTTTAATGGCTTAAAAGCAATCCAAACCAGTCCTACCAACTGGTACCTCCCTTAGTTTCCAAACAACTCAGAACGTTTATTGCATTTTTATTATGCCTACACAATGCAGAAAACTTCCTTGATCAGTTTCTTTAAATCTTCCATGGGGGTTTCATTAGAGCATTTTAGAACAGCTTATTCTAAGTGAAAAATTCACTGAATAAGAATTTGGAGGAATAGGAAATCCAGTGGAAGTAAACACCATCACCTAAAATTAAATTAGATTAAGTATTTTTTATTTCTATTTTGCTCATGCCTTTGCAGCACAGTTGCAACCACTCCACCATTTTCCAGAATTATTTTATCCAGAAAAAGGAAATTGTTCAATATACTGCATTTTGTAAATGCACCATCACTGAAAATGCTCAAACTCAATGGCAGTT